>NC_066313.1:2752065-3378340 GCF_022539315.1 Serinus canaria
AGGCAAGCATTATTCTCCATCTCATCTTCTCTCAGCTTTAGGGGCCATTGGCATTTTGGCAAGCATGTAGTTCTCTGAACTTGCTTGCAGTCAGTCCTCTTTGAAATATATTTGTATTCTGGTTTCATTTGGAAATTCTATATGTGGAATGACTGAGTTTTTAATATATGTATATGTATATATATGCAACAGGATAACTTCTGAGATAGTTTTAATGGGAGAAGCCTTTGCTCAGAACACAGTTTGGGACAGGGTCATGGATCCAATCTCCTTGTAAAAGGAAAATGAGGAATGGTCTGTTTGTGACATGCTCATAGCACAAGTGGAGATTGCTATCTCACTTGGATCATGTTGATGGGGAGCAGGGGGCTGGGAGGATGTGAAATTTAGCAACTGAATAAAGATGGCCTTGATCTGCAAAAAGCATGTGCTAAATATTTTGTGAGTGCTCAGAGTTTCCATTTTCATACCTTCTGCCCTGATTTCTTGCCACTGCCCTAAACTGATCAATGCTTTGTGTCAGGCTGGGAATCCACCAGGATCTGTTTCAATCCCTCAGGTAAATCCTGAGGAGGACATTTTTTCCCCAACACCCCTCCTAGGCCAGATGAAATTAGGGGATGTAATCTGTCTCTTTCTCTGGACACCATCATCAGCTGCCCTGGTATTTTTGTAACTTCAGGTGTTTGGCTGGAGGTTTGCAAAGTTTTGGTGTTTGTTTTTTTTAATTATTAAACTCTACTGGGGTTTTTCTGACTGGCACACAAAGGTTGATGCTCAGCTGATTGGGGGGAGAAGCTGCTTAAAATTGAATGACTTTTGTACCACTGATGAAATCAATAGGGCAGTCTCAGCCTGCAGCACATCAAAGTTTTTCCTAATGATTAAAAAAAGGTAGGGAGTAATAATTGTTTCAAAATAAATCAGTTTCTGTTTCCAGCTAACAAAGGTGGCTTTTTAAGAAAGCATTCCTTGTACTGCTCTGAACTGGGGACTGCGAATAGAAACATTTATTTAAATGTTATTTAGATAATAATTGCTAAAACCATTTCTATCTCTATCTCATTTCTGCTAGTAAAACATCTTCATTTTTAATGAAATGCTGTCTACACACACTAATTTACAGCCAAATATTCCTTATTTTTCACAATTATTAGGACAAAGGAGTACATTTGTGACATTATTAAAGCATCATCAACAAATTAGTTACCTTATCTGTTCTCTATCTGCATAATCCCCATACCCCTGTCACCATGTTTACAAATCCAAATGAATATTATGCAGCCCAGATCTAATTAATTTTGGATTAGTCTCCCAGACACACATAGTCCTGATCAAAATAATCTCCATTCTCTCTTTTTTTGGCCCCTGGAGTGTTCTGCTTGTCAGGGGATGTGCTGGAACACGAATATCAACAAGCAGATTAATCCTTGGGCTGGCACTTTCTCCCAGATCTGCAGCATCCTGTGTTTTGTTGCTGGAAACCTCAGAGATCCAGGGGATGTCAGGGAGCAAATGAGTGTCATGTGGGGCTTAGGGCAGATGGAGATCTGACTAGACATTTAAGCAATCCAGCATGGTGTGTAATGAGAATAGTCTGCTGCAATGGCTTTTCAAAAAGGTCTGGCATCCTGTCGTGCTCTTCTTGAAGGGAAAGAGCCAACTGGAAGATATATTTGAAAGGAAAGCTGAGCTGCTATAAATTTCAAAATGGGTACTGAGAAATTGAGGTGATGGTGATTGGGTGATTTATTTGGTTTTATGCATCCTCTGACAGAGCAGCTAGCTGGGACTTCTGTTCCATGTTCATGGTACAATCAAAAGGTTTAAAGGAAAAAATGAACTTCTCCCACCCAAGCTTTCATGGTGACTGAAGGGAAAAAGTGAAAATATTGTGCATTCAAATAAGTCAATGCATTCATTTAAACTAGTAATTATTTGCTATAACACCAGGTCATCTCCCAAAATAGATGGTCAGCAGAGAACTTCCCTTGGAAGGCTGTTATTCAAAACAGGAACTCAATTCCTTTTTCCTTTTCCCAGAAATGTTTCTAACCAAGTAGGGGTAGAGAATAGCGGAGAATAACTATTTTTCAGTGAGTGCAGATAAAATCTGGTTGGGTTTTCCTTTCTGTTTTCCCCTCAAACCAGACTCATTGTCACCCCACCGTGCTCCCTCAGAGTGCAGAGCTCTTGGACCTGGGGTCACCCACGAGCTTGGTGCCAGCTCCTGGAGAGCCAATGCCAGTGATTAAATGGCTTTTCCCCCTCTGTGCCCAGAGGTACCAAGTTTCTAGATCAATGTCAGCTTTAAACCATTGTCCCAGGTGCACAGAATTTGCTATGACAAGGCAGCTTTGTTTATGTATCACTGCAAACACCACTGAGCTGCCTTTTCTTCCATGCCTCCTTTTAATGAGTTATTCTCCAAGGCTGGAGACTGACTGATTAGGCTGATGTTACAGAGAGCTTTGATTGGAGATATGCCAGAGCCTCTGTCAAGTGAGACAATGCAGATCTTCCTCTCTGTGCTTCAGCCAAACTGAGCTTTTGATAAATATATAGAAGCACCTGGGAGCTGAGATGTTTTACCATCCTGAAATAAAAGTCATATTCCTTTCCTACAAGGAGAGTTAGAGAAGCTGCAGCAATTTTTGGTAAATGCATATAAATCTGCATCTACTTAAAGGCTGCCAAAAATGAGGAAGGAACAGAGTGGCTGAAATAAATTTTTGGTGAAAATTTGGCTCTAAGGCCCAGCTGCTGCAAATACTTAAGCATGGCTTTAATTCTGTGTGTGTGATCAGCATTACTGTGAGTTTAACTGAGGTTTTAGCATAAGGAGAAGTGAAAATTGTGTAAATTTTGCTGAGAGAGGGGTTTATCTGTATATAATAGGTTCCTTTTTTGAGCCTCAGCATAAATAGGATAAATCTGGCAATACACAAAAGAATGGGTGCCTCAGAGTTGTTACATGATGAAGTTGGGCTTAGATTATTTTATTCCTTTGAGTGAAATCTAGAATCAGTCTCTGAAGAGCAACAGCTAGAAAGGACAGGGGGAAGCAAGGCTTCAAAGTTAGTCTAGAAAACAAAAGGTGCAAAAAATAATAATTATTTTTATTTATATATATATATATTGTATATATTATATATATTGCATTATATATAATATATTTTATTAGTTATAATATATATTCTACATAATAGATAAATATGTATTATATATTCTATATAATAGATAAATTATATATTATATAATATATATTGTATACTATAATTATATATATAATATATTTCATAAATATTATATTATACTGATGTCTTTAGTGTTCATTTCTTATTCTGCCTGCCTGATCAGTTATCATTGGATGCAATGGCTGAAAAAATTGTTTGGGAGTGCAATAGTTTTGTGTATTGCCTTCTGCTCCTCCCTGATGTCAAATGCTCAAAACCAGCCATTTCTTGGGGCCTTTGATGCAAAGCAAGGTGTGCAGATATTTGAATGAATGTGATGATGCTTGGACTTGCTGGTGTTCAGATTATCTTGGTGGTCTTTAAGAGCAATTTGCCAAGAGTCAGATCTGTTGTGCTAGACACCATATGGTTACTTTGCTCTGTGATTTTCAATTTCTCACTAAAAATCTGCGAAAAATGCCTTTTACCCCACTAAACTGACTGTATCAATCTGATTAAAGCTTAAGTTTAGGAAGAAAAATAGCAAAATCACGAAGGAAATTAATGAGAGGAATTAACATGAAGTGTTAACGGGCAAATATGCACAAAAGGCAGAACAGGAAGGAAAAAAGGCAGCAGATATTGATGTTATGACAACTCCTCTTTTAGATTGAAAAAACAACCCCTAGAAAAGATTAATTACATTGTTAAGTAGTGCAACTTTTAGTAGCTAAAAAACCCAGAGGGCTCAATTCATCTTGGTATTTTGTCTTCAGAAGTGAGTGTCAAATGATGATGCAAGATAGGAAACACTGATGGATGGGATTGAGTCCTGTTTCTGAAGTATTCTGGTGCTGTAAATCTGTGCTGTTCTCCTGACCTTGGGGTAACATCAGCTGGTGGCAGCTGAGAATTTGGTCCCTTGTTGAAGCTGAACTTCTATGACCTTTCTCAAGAGAACAATCAGCATTATTCTGTGTAAGAAAATGAAGAAAAATCTGAAATCCAGACAGGGAGGTAAATGAAGTCTCTTGTGTAGAGAACAGAAAGATAAACTAATGTTTCCTGATGGGAAGGAACATGTGCTGCTTTGTGAACAAAAGAGGAGTCACATTCCCCCAGAAAACAGAATATGTGTTTAACCAATCTTGTGACAGACATTAACAGCAGAATTTACCTAATATGGCTTAGGTTTTTTTACAGGAATGCACAAAACTCCAGGTCAAATACTGCTTGAGTCAGGGAAAAGTGAAGTGGTGGTGATGGACATGGTGTAGCTTTATTTCTGAGTAGCTTTATTTCTTGCACAGAGCCTGATTGGTCATAATTTAATCATGATTAAATAATCAGCTCATCTCTGTTGGGTGTGCACCACAATTCAGCTTCATGAAGAGTGTCCGAAACAGAGCTGGAGGGATGCTTGGGAGAAGCTTCTTTCACATTTTTCCATAACACATAAACTTAAATAACACTTTTTAATATTATAGGAGCTCAAGTAGCTGTTCTGCACAAGGGAGGACAAGTCTTTTTGAGTGGTCCTGTGAGAATATAGCTGGTTCTTCCTGTCTAACCAGAGCAGGATGAAAAGACAGAAACATCAAAATATGCCAGTCCCTGATGAATCTCTGTCACTGGTTATACCAGACAGATATGGACTTTTTTTATTTTGCAGTAATAATAAAATGTGCTGGGATTGCAGAAGGCTTACAGCTGCTGCTGTCTCAGGAACAACTTTGGGCTCCTTTGAAGCAGTTCATCACCACACCAGAGGAGGTTCCTCCTCCCCTGCACTGCTGCATTCCTGTCACAGTGTTCTACAAAGACTGTCTCTCTCCCCTTCCTCTGAACTGCACGGGGACATTAGCATGAAAACGAGGACTTTGTTCCTTAAGTGTTCATCCATTCCTCCAGCTTATCCTCCCACCTGAAGTCCTCATCTGTACCATCAATGAGTTTCCCTGGAAATTGGTTTGATGAGGCTGCCTAAGTGCAATCCACTTACGTATTATATGCAATAATCTCTCCGTAATTATAGACCTCCCTTTATTATTATGACATCTTTTAACACTTTTGAAGTTCCCTCAGTCTCATAATTCAGCTTCATTGACCAGAAAACAAAGAAACCCACCAGCTGCAGAGTTAAAATCATGATGCTGTTGGCTTTAATCTCTCTTTAATCATTAAAATATAAATTAGCACTTGTACTCGTTACTTCCCAGGCAGCTTTCTCTTCTGGATTCCTTTCATCCTCTGCTCACAACTGCCACCTGCCTTGTACCAGGCAGGAGATTCCTTCCCAGGGCTTGTCAAGAACAAGGCTCAGGGGCCTTAACAGTGAAAAAAATCAGAGTGGAGGAGGAGTTGAGCAAGTACAGAGGAGTAGGTCAAGGTTGTGGGCATCTCTGCCATAAGGACACTCCTTGAGTACATCCATTTTTAGCTGGGGAGTCCCTCGAGGTAAAAAGTTTCTGAAACCTCTTTGGAGCAGTGCTGAAGTTTGGATGCATGGCACAAACCAGTTGTGCTGAATTTCCTTGTAAATCCTCTGGTGGGGCTGAAGGCTGTTTTGGTTTTATAGAAGTGTTCTCCAAGTGAAAATCTGCTTCATTTCTAAAGCAGTGAAGTGTGTAAACACATGCTGCTTGCCCACAGTTAGTTGCTGCCTGAGATCCTGCATTGGGAGCAGATTTTCTGCTCATAGCTGCCTCTCCACCCCAGCCAAGAGCAGCTCTGGAGGAAAGGATGTGTTATCTTCTAATGGGATATTTCAAACATCAGGGCTTGGTACACAGCTCTTAAAGCTCACAACTGTGTGTGTGGAAGAGCTTTGGTGTTGCATACACAGCTCTGGGTAAAAATAATGATTTGCTGAGCTGTGAGAAAGGCTGAAGTAATGGAAAAATCATGCAGCACATCTGATTTAATTGTGTCCCTTATGGGATATATAAATGATGTGCAGAGGGATGATCCTAATTAAGAAAGGCTCAACCTGTTGGTTAAATCTTAGACAATTTCTGTTCGTCCTTATTATCTGAGCTGCTTTCTACATTTCCTAAATGTACAAGATGAAATGTAAAGCTTAAATCAGGGAAAGATATACCGTGTCTGGATTTTGTGTATTCATGATCTTTTCCACAAACTTTGAACATGATATGGTTTGGTCCATGGCCAATTCTTAAAACAAAGCCCTTTTTATTATTATTATTATTTTAAAAAAAGACGTCTATCTCCTGTGCTGATGCTCAGGCTGTATGAATTAGATATGTGAAGCTGTGGCTCCATTGAAACCAGATTTTTTTCTCCAATAAATGCTGAGGAAGCAGTTTTGTTCTCTGCCAGAATGAGATAGTTATAACATCTCTGAAAATAATCTTCCTAATTCTGACAATGCTACGAAAATCCTGGTTTGTTTTACCGCTCATAAAAAAACTGGCTGTACATAATTTGTGATGTCTTAAAAGGATATCCAGGGCTCTATTTATCTTTCACTTCAATAAGCAGAGAATTGGAAAAGAACAACAGAAAGAAGCAACAGATGTGCTTGGGTATTTGAGCATAACCCCATTAAGGTGGACTCGGTGTGGTTGACTGAAATTTCAGTCCTGTAAAGCCAAGCACATGTGACTTTGTGGGGAACCCCAAATTTGTCTGATACAACAGGAACATCATTCAAAGTGAGACAACTCTGTGCCTGGCAGCAAAATGATCTGTCCAAGGCAAGCAAAAAATACAAGGAGCAGGTGGAGGCAGAAGGTCCCTGAGCAAAAACCACAAAACTGTAGGATTGGGCTTGGGGTTCCACACCACTGAGAAAAGCTCAGCTCCACTTTATTTGCACCCTCCTTTCAGACATTTATTCACATTGATATTCCTCTGTGCTTAGCAATCCTCCCCAATAATCAAAATTTGCTGTCTGAAGCAGAAGGTAATGTTGCCACGATCAGCCTTACTGTCCTCCCTGCTCTCAGCCCACCTTCCCTTAAAGGGAGTTCATGCCATACAAGAAGAATTGTTCTGCAAGAGCAGCACACCTGCTTAGTTCTACCTGGAGGATGGTTTTCCTTTCTTTTCTTAAGGCACTGCTGGTGTTGTTTCAGACTGTGGGATGCTGGAACACTTCCCAGTAACCTCTAAATTATTGAATTGCCAAGACCGTGGTGGTGCCTTTGAAAGAAACAAGTGGAAATGGGTGTGGCCATTGCCAAGGGTTTCAGTGACATTTGATCAGGTGTGGATTCTTGTATTCCAGACAGCTTTTGTGTAGATGTTTCAAACAAGTCATCATAAAAAAAAAACCCAAAAAACTAAACATCCCCCCCAGATAAACAAAAGACAAGCTAACCAAACAAAAAATCAAATTGAAGAGTAAGTGCAGAGCCCTCCTTGCATGCAGGCTCATATTTCAGTTTAAATCAATTGTATTTCACACTTTATATTCTTTTATTTTCAATGTTGATTTTTCCTTGTCCTTTAAATAGTTTGTCTGTAAATACTAAATAAGAGGGATGCTGCATGCTGCCAGGTGGGACAGTTTCACAGTTACTTGAGTCAAAAGTAGCATTTCTGTACTGCATTTATTGAGAATAAATGAGGTGTCACTGAGGTTTGTGTTCTACATGTTTAGTAAAAGCTACATAATGCAAATAGGGAAGTCTCTAAGAAATGGTAAATAAATAGGATATTATTATTTGAAAATACCAGGGCATGTTTTGAATTTGAAGCTTAACTTGAATGGCTTTCAGTGTGTTATGAAATTGCTGGTTACGTGCACTGTTTAATAACTTAATTCAGTGAATAGTGAGCAATTGGTGCATAAGTTCTGTGTTCAGTCAGTTTTCCACAGCAAAATGAGGGTGGAACAGAGGAAATTAGGCACTGACAGCAGGTGGGTGGATATCATTCCCTGAATTCAACATTGACTCCTACACAGAAAGGGATGTTCCTATCTAACTCCAAAAATTAAAATGTTCCCATTCAGTTCTAATCAGTTTTGACAAGTGTCTGTAAACCTTTTTTCTTCCACAGAAGTATGGAGGAGAGAATTTTTAAACAACTGACAGCCAGTCTTTGGAATCTGAAAGGAACTATCAAGTGGGTGTATTTGTTGTGTGTGAATGTGTGATTTATACCTAAAATATGAATCAACACACACAGGCTTGGGTAAGATGGAGGGACTTTTTCAAAGCATTTTGTGGGGATTTCTTGTTTAGCAAGAAATTCATTTACCATTCTGCATTTCTTCCAGCTGCCTGTAGTAAGTGATTTATAAGAAAGGATTGTTAAGGTTTGATTTAGAGCAAAGCCAGGTGCTGAAGTAAATTCACTTTATAACAGATATTTCTGTTAGCATTGAGGAGAACTCTGCAGTAACATATCTCCATGCCCATCTAGATCTGTTAGAACCTGCTTAAAGACTCTCAAGCAAAATCCCAGGCTCTGATTCCCTTTTGTATTCTGCCTTCCCAGCCATGCAGGAGGGAAAATTAGGTACAAGAGGGAGCAGGTGGTGCAGGGTTCAGCAGCAAATTAACCATAAACTTGTGGAGAACAATGTAGGTAGAAGCAATTAATTCCATATATTGAAGAAGGCTATTCCTTACACTAATCTGCTCAGGTCTCACTATGAATAAGAAAAGAAGGATGATGGGCAGATATTTGTGATGCCATGAAAAAATACACCTGGTTTACAATTTAAATTGTCTTGTGATAAAGGCTAAAGCCATCTAAATTCCAGCTTTAGGAAAACATTACTGTTCCTCCTTAGAAAATATATTAATGTTAATAATATATATAATGTATCTCTTGTTAGAGGTCTTGGGGACTGGCTCTGGATTTGATTATCAATTCAAGGCTATATCACATCCATGATATTTTTTTTCCCCATTTTTCTACTCTTTGAGTTCTGGAACTAAATTGTGTAAAATGAGGATTCCTACTATTTATTTCACTAATTTTTATGTCCATCATAATGGTAATAGCAGTTGTTAAATCAGATATGGAAACAGGGAGGCTTTAGAGAATAATTTTCTCTGTTCCATCACTTAAATAAGGAGCAGTTTTGCTCTCTGTTTATTATGGGAACAGAGAGGGGAAGTTTTTATTCACATACAGGATTGGTAGAATCCCTTTTTGTCAGTGTTGTGTCCTCACCAGAGCTCACCTCAGTTTTCTGAAGCAGGGCTGGAAGCAAAGGAGTCCCCTTACAACACTAAAAAAAAAAATCACCCTTGTGATGAATAAACAGTGGTGAAATGTACATTTTTTGGAGTATTTTAGATCATGTTTGGGTGTCCCCTGAGAGAACAGGGGAAGGAGAGCAACTCCTAATTCAATTGTGAGTTTATGGACTGTGAGCAGAAACTGCTGCATGGAACGGTGTGCTGTGTATTCCAGAGGGGTGGGATTACTCAGGGATCATTTTCAGTCCTCGAGGCTCTTAAAAATCAGTGGAAGTTGAAGATTTTTGTAACGAGGGAACATTTCACCCAGGAGTGAGTGAGAGGGGAGTGAGGTCATGGGGCTCACCAAAAGGCCACGAGACAAAACCTCCAAAGCATCACAGAGAAATGAGTGTGTGCTTGTCCCGACTGTGGATGTGGAAATCCTTTGCCTTGGATCAAATATTTCTCTTGGAACCACTCAACCCCCAGAGGCAGCCTCCAAGAAATAAGGTTGGAAGGATTACATCCACTTGGCCTGCCAAAGCTGCTCGAGTCAGGCGTTTGGGTTTGTCACTCCCCTCTCTTATATAAAAGTCTGGGATGCTCACCGGGCTTTGCTGGCCAGACTGGGGAGGTTGGTGGTGCTGAGCTCCCTTTCCTGGCTGCTCTGGAGGGGATCTGGAGCTCAGGGTAAGTACAGCAGGCTCCAGCTCCCAGACAATGAGCTGGAACCCCAGAGGCAGCTGGAAGGAAAATGGATAGTGTCTCTGGAAGATGCTGGTGTTCAGTGAGGGAATAGGCAATAACTGTGAAGACCAAACCTAACAGGAAAAAAAAGATGAAATTAACAATTTCAAACTATGCTGGGCCACTCAAGTTCCCACCAGAGTTTTATCTTGGTTTTTATGTTCTTTTTTCACTACCTCATGTAATATAATACAATAAGCTTTTCCACCAAAGGCAGGGTTACCCTTTTTGTCCAAACAATAGCCCAGGTGTTACCAAAAAAAGAAGCAACAACAAAATAATCCAGGGAAACTTGAAATTACTAAATATGAATCCAAATGAAATTTTTATCCATTTGGTATATTGTGTCTTGGTGTATTTGGTGTACTGTATTTTATCTCTTACATCAAATTGTCTCATGGTATTTTCCACCCTCTTCAAAGTTCTTGCTGTGCTTACCCAATCTCGAGGAAGGTGTTTTTCTAATTAAAAAGGCTTTTGTAAAATATAGAACTCAGTTGCATTTTTGCTCATTTTTGAAGAGAAATACATTCATTTAGCCCAGTCTTTTTGGAGAACAACAGATGTAAACTTCTGTGGGTGACCCTACTAACCCCAGCACTGGCCAGACAGGTATTTCAAAATCATCCATGATATTTAGGCACTAGAATAATTGATGTCCTGGAAAGTGTTGATACTTAGTTTCTTGCCTTTCTGTGGATCTTTTGGACAGCACTTGAGCATGAAAGCTGAAATTGTAACATTTCCAAAAAGCCTTATTCTAATCTTTGCCCACCACAAAGGGGCAAAGATTTCAAATAACATTGGACATGGAAGCATTGCTAGCCAAGGTCATGGGTGACAAAGCAGCTGCCACAACTTGTCTAATTAAAAGGCATTTTCCTAGCTCTGCTCACACCTTTGGGATTAAGCAGGACTGAAGCTGGCTTTGGAAACCACACCCTTGCCTTTGCAATGGGGAGGCACACAGGACCTCCCAGAGCTGAGTGCAGTGACACCATGGCACAGGGCAGGGATAAATCCCTCCTGTTTATGTCTGGCCATTAAACCTGAGCCTAAGCTTATGTGCAGCATGAGATTTACCTCATTTCCTCTTCTGAGAGGATACAGTTGTGGAGATTTGCCATGGTTGTTTCTTAAGCTTTAGCCTTGGTGTGGGTGGTTTGTAGGGTCAGCTGAGGCCCTCACCTGAATGGCACTGTGTGGGTTCTGTCCCTTCCCTGCACAGGAGAGAAACCCCTGACAATTTAGGGAGTGAGGGATGCAGCAGGAGCCAAGGCCATGGCAGCGATTTGTGCAGCTCAACATCTGCTTTCGCCCCTTCCCTCTCTCATCTACTGTAATGGCAACTTATTGCTGCCTATGTTGGGCATTAGCTTCAATTATCAAATTAGTTATCAAAGTAATGCAATTCAGCTAAAGTGGCAACTGAGGCAGCCCACACTGCCACTCTAATACTGTGAAATTCCAAGCTCACTTCCAGCTGTCTGGCAAATCAGGCCAGCAGGTCCACCCCAGCCTGGTGCTAATTTTGCCCATATGCAGGAGGGTGCTCATGCACAGAAACTGCACAGCTCTGCCCAGAACCACCCAGAGAGGCTGAGACAGTGGAGCCTCAGCATTGTAATAGCTCTGTGTGCTTCAGACCTCAGCACGTTGTTATACCCAGGAGAAGGCAACTTTAATTTTCATATTGAATAGCAATGCTTGGAGCTCAGCATATTGCTTTGAATCAAAGCAGCCCAAACTTGAAAGCATTTATAAAGTAGAAACAGGTGTAGTCAGCTGTTTAAATACTTTGCAAGTTGTTTGACACATTACCACAGTAGTTTGATTCACATTTGAAAGTTAGGCATTTGCATAAGCAGAGTGAGATCATAAATCATTTTGGACAGCGTATTATTATTGTGTTAGTTCCTGGGGATTGATGGAAACAAGTAGCTGGAACAAAGCAATGCAAGCCTGTCCTGAACATATATATACATGTTTATGATTAGCATTAAAGCAAAGAAAGTAATAGAAAATAATTTCTCATAAATAATAAAAATCAGACGACTTATTATTCAGCTGCATTATTTTTGTGCCTCCTTTTAGTAAGACTGGGGTTGCTGAGTGGAAGTAGCTCAAATGCCTGTTTAAATAAAATGTCAATCAGGCACCTAAATTCCACATAAAAGGGAGCTCAGGCATTCTATTTGCAGGATTGAATTCCAGATGCTTCAGAGAACCCCAGATTGGGTGCTATCTGCTGTTCCTTCTTGTCTTCTGAATAACTGTTGCATGCCATGACCCGTGATCTTTGTTTCCCTAGAAATTCATACTACTCCATGTTTTATGACATGTTGCAAAATGGATGAAAATATTAATCTTCTAAAAAGAAGTTAATTTAATAGAGGGAGAAGGGAGAGAGCCAGGCTTTATGTTACACTTGTTTGATGAATGTTCTATATTTCATCCTCATGCACTGGAGCCAAGAGAGAGTAACTTGTCTCTTTGCATAAACATATGGTGGCTTTGTTTGGAGGCAGATTTGTGACAGCAGAGAGTGAGTGACTTCCCAGGCTCTGACAGTTGTCATATTCCTGGGTAGCAGAGCTGCCAAAGAGCATGAATATTAACACAGCAATTCAAATTCCCTGTAACACCAGAGCACTGGATTCACAAACTGCTTCTCCTAAGAAGTTGAGTGTCACTACATTTGTTTGCTCAGGGAGGGGGTTCTGTTCATTTGTTTGGGGCTTTTTGCTTGTTATTTTTACAGTTTTTGGAAGTCTTTATTTTGGAGCCAACATATACAATAGAAACTGATTGCCTTTGATCCAAAGTAGTCAAATAAACTGGATTTCAGCAACTGCAGTCTCTTCCTGGGGAATAGATCTGTTTGTGTTGTTTGTTGATGGGAAGTGTATTTCCTCATTAGACAATAAATATGGGATGCTGTGAAATAGGAAGCAAAAGGAACATCATCTCTGTCTTTCCCCTTGACAAAGGGCATCTGACAGATGCACTCTTGCTTCCTAAAAGTAGGCAAGAAAGGGAAAATAATGAAGAAATCAGTCCTGACCAATGAGTTCATACTAAAGATTTTATGGAGAAGGCAGAATGTAGATAAGAGACTAAAAAGACCATGGCATGCTGTGATGAGAAACATTTATCCAAACACATTAAAGGAAAACCAGAATGTTTTATTATTAAACAATTTGTGTTTTGTAGCCAATAAAACAATCAGGCAATTGAGGTCAGATCTAAAGAAAGCCAACTCTTCCATTTCTTGAAAGCCATCAAAAGTCTTCAAAGTGAGACACCATCAGGATCAGAGCTTTATTATACTGCAAAGGAAGAGGGGAAAGGGCACAGAGATAAAAAATGGATCTTTCTGTGCTCAGCTGAGTTCCCTGCTTGGCATTGGCAGTGCCAAGAGCCACCAGCCAGAGAGACACAGCAACTCAAACTTGATTATTACTCTCAAATTTACTAGTTGGATTTCAAAATAGAGAATATCCCAGGAAAGTGGAGAGAAAAACAATGAAAGCCAACTCAGCAGCTAGCTCTTATACATCTTAACTGTTTGTAAGTGTTATTTGCTGAAATTTTGATGCTGTCTTCTCCAAATCCCATTTTTTTCCACAAGGCTTCACAATAGGATGTGAGGGGCAGCATTCTCTGCTTCTAACCTCCATGCATCAAATCTTATTTAAATGCAAATAGTAACCTTAAATTCTTTCTCCCAATTTAGTTTTGCAACCTGAGAACACCGAAAGGTCTTGCTGAAGTGATTTTTTTCTATCAGTCTGACATTTGTAGAACCAGCTCCAAATCAACTGTGTAATAAACAATAAACTGAGAATTTTTGTGTAATATAAATATCATTGAACATATAAATTAGCAAGCTGGTAGAGAAGCCAAATGTGATAGCAAAGGATGGCAAAAAGCTCTGTTGTCATATTGCAGATTATTTTGCTCCCAATGTGATGAGGTTATTATAACCCAAAGCTGGCAATGAAGCTGTCCAAGCAAAGCACAAAAAGATCATGTTTTGTGTTATATAAATATGTGGATGCTGAGTCAAAAGTAGAAGGAGCAGTCAGTGACAAAGTTTTAATTTCTGGATGTACTTCAACAAACTCTTCAAGTCCTTGATGTATTTAGAGAGCAGCCAACTGTTAATACCTAATTTTCCAGGGAGAAAGTGCCCAGTGGAAAACAAAACAAAAATACAATTCTTATTTTTGATACAGCAAGCCACTTAAGCACGAGTTCCATCTCATAATCGGGTTAGCAAAGCGTTGAGGCATTTATTTCAGTGTTCCCTATAGGACTACTTAAAAATTAATTCAACAAGCTGTTGAGCAATCTTGCTTCATCCAGTAAAACACTCAAGCATGAGCAAAGTAAAATTCTGTTACAGATTTTTATTGTCCCAGTCATTTTTCCCAGTCCATTTTAATGGATAAATTTGCTCTTTGCTTGGGGTCAGAGGATGGATTTGCCTTTGTATTAATTGCAAACTTTGTCCTGAAATATGGAGTGAAATGATCACAAAGAATCACATGTTAATGATGAATAGCAGCAGAAGGGAAGTTTTTATTTCAGGTAAAATTTGGACTGATATTCAAACTGACATGAGATCACCTCTGCAGTTCATAGCTTTGTTCTTAACACAACCATGTAAAGAGTTTTGGTTTGTTTGTTTCTTGAGTTTTTGCTTTTCCTATGGTCCATATTTTTGATCTATTATCCATGTTTTCTGATGAGGATTTGGGGTTGAATATAGGGACATACAATAAATTACAGCAGTAGGAGTGCTTTGGGTAGCACTGGATACATCCAAATTTTCCTGTCACTAAATAACAGTAACATTGCTGAGTGGAAATTCACTTCGTCTTAACAGGATGTTTTGGAGGCCAACAACATAAATAGGATCAAAAAAGGATTAGGCAAGCCCACAAAGGAGTCACAAGCTATTAAACACAACCAGGTCCTTGAGAAGAATTCCTAATCTGCTCTTTGGAGATGAGATAAGGAACATTGCATTTGCTTTGATTATTCAATATTTTCCTTAAATACTCACTGAGGATCATTGGGACAGGCAAGATGGGTTTCTGTGTTGCATCTCTTCTCCTGATACACTCTGATGCCTCCACAGGAAAACCTGGCAGGTCTCACCAATGGAAAAGCAATTTATTTTCTTTCCACTTGTGATTGTGGAGAAATAATTTGCCAGAGGTAAGAGGATGGAGAAGTTCCTTGAAGAATCCAGAGAAGATGTAGAAATGTTCTCTAGAGTATGTACTGATCCAGTTCTTTTCATCCAAAATATTTTACTTAAACTTTTCCCTTTACTACTTTTGATTTTCTCAGCCAGTTCCCCAACTGGCTGCTCCAATAGAATTATAACTCCACAGGTGATACCTGAAAAAGGTAATGTGCATATCAATCTGTTATTTCTTCTGGAGGAAACTGTCCTGTACTTGCTTACAGTCAAATATATTCCTTATTTTAATTAATGATTTCCCAAACGATTGAACAAAATAGAGATCCAGGAATAAATAAGAACAACTGGTTTAGATGTTTCTTCCTCTTAGCCAATGGTCAGATGTGTTTATGATCTTGGGGCCACAGATAAGTCCCAAGAAGTGTTATTGATGATTGTGAATTTCACATTTGAAAATAACTTCTAGTTTTCTTTCTAAACAAAAGGAGAATGAAGGGGTCCTCCTTCTGCAGACACCGCCAGACAAATACAGTCATTAATCTCTTATTTTGAGCATTGAAAAAAAAAAAAACTTTTTCTCTCTACAAATCTGTTTCATAGTGAAAAACAGAGCTAGATTCAGCTGAACCTTACAGTTTTTCATGTACAATATTGATAGTGGCAGTCTGTGATTTGACTCAGGTTGCATGTGTTGACTGACCCTTACACAGACAGTAATTGCAATCACTGGGCAGTGACTCCCTGGCAATTATTTCCTGTGCTGTGTGAGCTGAGTTGTGCCATCTGAGACAGAATATCCACAGAATTTCTAGGGAAGGTTCTGCTTTCCACAACATCCATCAGGGATTTCAGGGGCATGAAGAGCAGCACTGATTTGAGGGGTTGTAGGCACTCTGCACTGGGAGTTTAAACACTCAGGGATCTGGTGGGAAAAGTAGCTCTTTAAACATCTTAAATTTGATTGACCCTCTACAAAGGACTGTCTTGCTATCACAAAAGTTATCCACAGCTCTTGGAGGGCCAGAGGAGGAGAAGGTTGGTCTCTCTAAAGCATTGCTTGTAATCATCTCTAGTTTGTGGGAAGAGTTTTCCTTGTTCCTTTGAGAAGTTCAATTATGTGAGGATTACACAATTAGTTGTTGGATTTATTCTCAAGTGTCTTTGGTAATAATTCAGTGAGGAATGAGTGAAAAAATAATTTGAAGTCTGACATTAATCTTTGAATTTGTAGAAGAGCAATCATTGGAAAATTCCCTACTGGTTTGTTTTCCCAGTTCAATTCAGAATAGTTTTGAACAGGAGGGTATTCAGCACAGAGTTAGTCCTTCTTTTCTGTACAGCTGGCATAAAATATTGCTGTCAAGAGTCAATTTGGCTTGGTAAATATTTTTCTCCTGCAGTCTTCCAGTATGTTTTTAAATTCCACAGAGCAGGCTGAAAAGCTGAATCTTGGAAAAAGAACTATTCCATGGACTTTGATTAACATCACTTGGCTGATGGATCAAAACCAGAATCTGAAATCAAACTTTTTTTTCCTTTAATACAGTGAAGCTAAGAGTTAACTCTGTCTATAATGTTTTTTGACTGTAAAATGAGAATGTTATATTCCATCTGTGTTTGCTAAAAGCCTTAGGAAGGAAACTCAGTTTACAACAATTTTATTCAGATCAAGATCATCCAATTCCATCTGTATGACCTGATCTCATCAGAATTATCCTATTTTAGGTTACTGTCTATGTGACAATAGCATTCAGATCTAGTGCTGAACCTCACCCAAAACTAACCTATATCCTTAGGCAATCCCACATGGTGAGCATTAAATCTTTCCTAACTGCAAATTGTATTTCTTCCATTAATTTCTAGAATTTCCCAAGTTATCAATTACACGAAGCCAAACGTTCAATGTTGGAAAAGCCCAGTAGATTTGGATTTTAATTTCTCTTTGCTCTTTATCATTGTTCAGAGATAGTGCATGTGATTTACAGATGCTTAAAAATCCCAGGGAACTCTCAGGATACTGGGAATCACTCCTCCACAGTTTGCATGAAAAGCAAGGTGAGCACAAGGCTGAAACAAATCTGGGCTTTACTCTGACCAAGGCAAGCAGCAACAGCTCAGGATCATACAAGAAGTCTATTTTTCTCTGCTTTTCCAGATTAGAGGAGTCTGTGTGTATGAGCTGGGACAAAGAGGTTCCTGTAGTTCAGCTGCTTTTAATGTCATGCAGTTGCCATACCGTGGTGTGCAGCAATGGGGAAACCAAAATTTGTATTTCTGATTGCAAAATAAGAGGCAAAAGGGCAGGCACACACAAAGCCTGGCTAGGACACACAGCAGAATATCACATGCCTTGCTCTTAAACCCGTGTTCCTAACGAGGATTCCCATCAGAACCAAGATTTCTTTGAAGACTTGGAATATTTCCTGTTAGGTTTGATGAAAAACAGAGCTTTGCATGAGTTATGTTCACAAGGAGAGCACAGGGCACAAGTCAAATTATTGGGCTCCCCTGGGGATGCTGAGACAATTGGGTTGCTGGATTCAGGGTGTCCTGAAGGATGTGGGGAGGGCTCAGCATGAGTTTGCTGATGCCACTGTCCTGTCCCTGTGGAGTTTTTGGTTTTTTCCCTCTGGAGGGGAAGTGAAGGGGACAGTAATAAATCTCAATATGTTTGCTACTTGACTTTTGAGCAGGAAAATTTAAACAGAAAGGCAGAGTTACTGCTACCTTTGTCTTGGCAAAATGTTTGAACTCCCCTGAGTTCATGCAGAGGGTGCAAATGCCTGTGGTGCCCTTTTTGTACCTTCAGCCTTTGGATCAGGACTCTTTTGGCATTGGGAAGGTGTTCTTGGCACAGGAAAGGAGGCACAAGCTCACTGCCTTGTACCTGTGTGGCTAAATGGAAATCAAGGCTGCACACTGGCTTTCAGGATGCTCTGCCTTCACATTTTTCCATGTTTTCTGCTTTTAATTACTCCTCCTTTGGGATGCACAGGCTGCTTAGCACAAGTGGTTTCCATTAGAAGGCATTTTACCAGGAGTGCCCACACAGGTGCTTTTTAATAGCAGATAAGGGATCTGTACAGAGACCCCTGCAGACCTTCAAACTTGCCAGAGCATTATGGCAACAAACACTGGGAATCTCAATAAAAGGTGTAGTCACATTAGGGAAAAAAGTAGGGATTTATTCTGGAGTCTTGAGCAAAGTTTAAATGTTCATTTCCATGGTTTTACTGGGGGTAGAAGGTCAGGTTTGCTTTTTACCTAGTGCTTGCAACCACTATATGCAAGTGTACAAATAACCAGCAATATTTGCACAATCCTTTCTATATGTACTTATAAATATGATTTTCATGGTGAAATGGCACAGAATAGCCTCTGATCTACTCATGCTAAGTAAATTTTCCTTGACAAATAGTCCTGCTGAACTGTCAGGGAAAAAACTGGTTCAATACTAAGGTTTTGGAATCTGACCATAAATAAATGGTGACTTTTTTTTTATTGCTTCCAATTTCTTATCTCTGAAGTTTCCTGGGGTAGATTCAAGATGTCCAGAATTAAGATCACTGCTCCTCAGTGTAAATTAAAAGCAAAATTAATTATGTCTGAATTTATTTCCCAGAACTTTAATGCTTTCAAGATGGTTTGCTCCACCTCACCCTGAGCTTCACCAAAGTCAGTGGAATCAGGCCAGTGGTAAATATTGTCTAAGATTCCAAGAGGGAAACTTCCTGCACAGAAGATGACTGCTGCAGTTTTTAATTTAAGCTGCAGTTTTTCAAGACAGAGATATTTAGAGAGTCAAAGGCACATCTGGGAATATTTTATAAACTGTAGTATTCTCCCTATGAAAATGTAAAGCTTGTCCTATGTTATATCCGAAATTTCATCTTAATTAGGGTTTGCATTCCCTACATGCAGCTATATTTTATGTTTGTTTTGACATCAGAGACATGCCATTAATTAAATGCCAGAAAAAAGTAAAGGTGGTGGAGAAGGAGAGTGACATAAAATATGTACATATGGAAATCTGTCTATGTATGTGTGTGCATGTGAAGCTAAATAGTTTATTTTGCTCTAAGAGTCAGCATCGAGGTCATTCCTGAGATTTTCTCCCTTCCCAGACTTCACTGGGGAAAAAAAACCTTGGGAGTTTAATGGAAGGGCAGAGGAGATGAACTGATGAGAACTGATGTTTTTTACTCAGCCCCTGGTAACCAAATTTTCAGTTTTCATTCTGAAGGTGCACTCTGATCACTCCTTCTGTTTGTAGCATAAAGGCCTGCTGGGATGTCTTCATGCTTCTTTGGTTTGAGGGGGGTTGTTTTTGCAGTTTTTATTTATTTAGTTGTTATTAGCTTCAGTTATCTTTAACCCAGCTGTCAAAAACATCAGAACAAGAGGCAGCAGTGAGTTCTTGGTGTGGTTTTAATAAGAGTGGCCTGAAGCTCACAGACACAGCCCCTCCAAGCTTCTCAGCTGCAGCCAAATCTGAGTTACAAGTCAGGAATGGGAGCAATCATTGGATATCTTTAACCATACACTGAGTATGGTTTATAATAATGAAGTGACACACAGTCACCAACTCTGCAAATGTTGATCAGGTTCTTGGGGATGTCTTCACTTCCCAACATAAAATGCTGGCTGAGCACTGAAGCCCATGTAGAAATTGTGTGTGTTAGTCCTGAAGGCTCCTCTGGATCCCTCCTGTCCTGCAAGGATCACAGAGAGGGAGCCAAACTCATTTCCAGAGTCCTGGGCCAGTAGATCCCTGATCCACTGGAGTTCCTCACACTTTTCCATCTATGGCTTCTTGTTTATCCTTTTATTGCCAATACATTGGCCTAGGTTATGCCCCAAAGTGTGAAGAGCATTATTTTCCATGTCCTTTGGAACTCTTACAGCAAATCTGCTCCTCCTCCCCAATACATACTTGTTTCTTTATACCAGCTTGCAGATTAGAGGGAGTAATAATTCCCTTTTGGAGAGGGAAAACAATATCCCACTTGTCCAGCCATGTTATCATCTGCTGAGTTATTTAATATTCCACACATTAATTGTATGCCATTAATCACTGAATCTGGATGTCATACAGATTTTTAAGGTAGAGAAAACATCCTGCCAGAATCAAGCCATGGGGTTTTTATAGAAGTTTTTTGTTGGTTTTTCTTTTTTTTTTTTTTTTGTGCCTGTGTCTGTATGCTGAGAAGGGAGACAGAGAAGTTCACTGCAGTATTTCAAATAATCTGATCTTTAGAATGCAAAAATCACAACAGACATCATGTTCAGCACCAGATAAAATCTGAGTGAAAAATTGAATTTAGGAAGGGGGTCCTGTTCCAAACCCTTCTGGAGGCTGTTCCTGGATACCTGAGGAGCTGCTTCCCTCTACAGGAACCTGCCTGACCATGACAGCTGTGGAATAACAAAAAGACTGGAGGAATGATTTTTTTTCAATTCCTTCATTGGAAGAATACATGTTGTACTCAAATTATATTGGTGTTGCAATTCTCTTCTTTAGGTGGCTGTCCTGGAGTAAATCTCTGTGTAAAAATCCATGGTACTCCTTTGAGAAACTTGTTTGTAGCTTTCAATGCTTGTCCCCTCAAAGAAAATTTGCTCAGCTCCTCACACTCTCTTGCTTGCCTGTAGATGGAATTAAACTGTAAGAGAATTTATATTAGAAGCAGGATATGAAGTGCTCTTGGGAAAGAATGGTATCTTCAGTTTAAAAATGAGGATAATCTTTATGTCATTTGGGTCTGAAAAAAGCTCTTTTGCCTGTAAACTTCACAGTGCTTTGCCATACAGTAAAAGAGTTGGATGTACAAAATAACTTTGGATTCAGTGATGGATGGTTAACTCTTGCTTTGCTGAAATTTCAGAGGTTAATAAATAGTAGAGTACCCTTTTGAGAAAGGCAAACTTCAGCAGGCTAAATAATGTGAAGTTTGGATTAATATTTGACATTCTGATAGTGGATGAGCCAGACTGTCTTTAATTATCCCAGAGTTGTGATCCACGTCAGACTGTAGGGCTGCAAGAAGAATTTTATCTCCATAATCTTACATCCAAAATCAATATGTGGAAAAAAAGAGTTGCTGAAGTCTAACTCAGAATTTGTGTATTAAAAAAGGCAAGAAAAAGCTTTTCAGCTACATAAACAAAAAAGTAAGAGGAGATAATTTTAAGCTCCTGTGTCAGCATGGGTGTTGCTTTTAAAAAATATCCCAAAAGAAACAAAAAAACCCATAACATTTTGCCTGAGTTTTCCCCCACTCCTAAAATATAAGAGAGATATTTTAAATGGACAGAGAAAAATGACCCATGTATTTATATATGTTGATAGCACTGAAGGATCAAAAAACCAAATATTGAAGTAAGCATGAACACATTGGAGTAAATAGAAAATGTCTTTTGTTATAGCACAGCTGTAGATCAAATGAGATTAGTCACTCTGATAAATTCATACAGACATACATCCTTCGTCTGGCCCAGCACATCAGCTTGATATTCACACATTTCTGTCATGAAAATGAGTAAAAAATTGGAAAAGGCAGGTTTAATATGAGAATTGCAAGATTTTAATGTAAATGAACCATAAACAGATGATATAATGACAGGCACTGATGAAAAGTGGATTACGGTGCAGATTAGAGATGAACTCTGGATTAATTTGGAGATGAATCTTGTTTGCTGTTTTGACAGGAGCTATTCTGGCTGTCTATGATTTCATTTGCTTTAAAACCTTGAGGGAAAAAGCCTCAGTAGGGTGAAAGATCAGTGCACTAAAAGGAATAGACAAAAACTCTCCGTAATTATATTTTGACTGAAAACTATAAAAGCAGTGAAATGATGCAGTACCTTCCAGCAGAAATACTGAGACCAAAGCAGAGATGTATTACTGCTAAAATAAATAAATGTCTGCATCAATAGACTTGCTCTTTTAATCTCTAATTGGTTTTAATGAAGGACAGAGGGGTTTTTTTTTAATATAAATAGACTGAGAGAAGAATTTAAACTGCATGCAATGAAAGCAATGCAGGACTGTGTTTGAAACAGCAAGGATACAGGAAAATATCAAATATTCAATCCTCAAAGACACCTTTGGCCTGTGCAATCATATGGGTGGTATCCTATTAGGGGAGAAAATTGAGTATATAATTACAGTCTGTATCATAATGCAAATATTGGGAGGGGGAGGGGGGTGATTCAACATTTCAAAGGGCAGCTGTAATTCAGATATTTTGCTTTTGGTTTTAATACTGTAATGATAGGTTTGGTTTTTAGGTTTGGGGTTTTTTTTTAACATGCCTGCATGTACAATTCCTATCTGCACTAAGACAGAGCACCCAGCAGTGCTTTTATAAAGCACTAAATAATTACTACAGGTTGAAAGTGTTAATTCTAGGATTATCCATCCAAAGCAGAAGAAGTGATATAAATTCCACCTTTTTTTTCCTTTTCTTTTTTCTTTTTTTTTTTTTCCTTTTTTTCCCCAAGCTGGCAAATATTAGCCTTCTAAGTCAAAAATCACCAAGCAAGTTTCCAAGCATTCCTCAATCTGTCCACACTCACCAGTTCCAGGAAACAGAAAGGCTGATACAGCTGCTCATAGCACTTGGAAAATGCTGAAATCTCTTTCAGTAGCAGAAAAAGGATCTTGGACCAGAAGTTTTCCACAGAAAAAAATGTTATCAGTGTAGAAGTTTCAACTCCCTTTAAAGGCCAAAGTGGCAGAAGTTTTCAGGTCTTTAAGAAGGACATTGAAAATCTCCAATTATTTATCAATTTTTAAATGCATGCTGTTGTGTAATAGATGCTAAAGAACAGCTAGACAAGAAATGCTCTGCAATGAAAGGATTAGCATTAATTTCTGTCATTTATCCTAGCAGAAATTTTTATGATTATGGAGTCCGTTGCTGGCAGAAACTGCTGCAGCAAAGTCATCTTCAGTAAATTCCAAATAGGATAAACAATCAGGAAGCACTTGTCTCCCATTAAGCCACTAAAAATAAATGAGAGAAAATACAAGCTTCAGAATTCATAATCTCAATGCATCTCTCATGTTTTCTCATATATATTTGGCAATAGGTATTATGGGGTTGTTTGGTTTTTTCACTTCTGCTCTCTAAAAATTCCTACAAGACAGGGAAAGTATTTGCAGATACAGCCACCAGTTGTCCTATTGGATTTCCAAATTGTCACTTAACCACCCTTAATTTCACTTGGACTTGAAAAACTGCTCATAATCTCCTCTGACAGTCACTCCCCAAGAGACCTCTTGCAATTAAAACCAGAAGGATACTGCACCTTTCAGTTAAAAATTTGAATTTATGCTGTTTTCTTGTTGGGAAGCCAGCAAAACAAACAAATCTCAGAAGGGAGCTCTTCATACGTGCTGAAAATAATTGAAATCAGGCTGTGGCTACTACAGAAACAGAAATGTTCTTTATCTGATGAATGACAACTTCACAAGATCATCAGCTTCTCAGCAGATCTCTGAGGGACTTGATTTTATGCTGAAATCTGTACAACAGTAACAACAAACAGTTTTGTGCTCCTTGCTTGGTCCCCCTGCTGTCCCTAGGGTTTGTACATCATAAAAATTAATTTAGCAATGCCTCCTCTGTTTTGCCAGAAATTACATTTTTATTGCATTGTGAGCTTGGCTCACAACTCTCCTAATTAAAAAGGGGGATAAAAAGACCATTCCTGATTCTTCATTTTTAATCCCAACATAGCCCAGACCATAAGGAGACAAATGTTTCCTGTCACAAGTGATGTTCTCAAAGATAAGAAGGAAAACGCCTTGCTCTGTCTAAGGAGGACCTGATCAGTTCAAGATATATTTTCTGGGGCAGCACCTTTCATTTTCATTTTCACCTTGCATGCTCCTAATTTATCACCTTCCTTGCTGAAGGCCCCAGATACTAATTTTGCCTGTTTTGAGATATTTGTTTGCCAGACACCCCAAAATGGGTGCATGAAAGTTCTCCCTAAATTTAAAGGTTGACCTTGCCACATGCAAGAGTGAAAAATGTGCAAAACTTTTTTTATCTAGGAGCTCAGTGGAAAATAAGTCCTGGAAAGAATTCCAATTAAAATGTAATTACAGTGTCATAATTAAGAAATAAATTCTTGGGTGAGTGCAAGACTGAGCTAAATATTTTTATTTAGTTCAAGATTTCTGGAAAAAAAAAAACAGGATTAAAACAGTGTCATGAGGAGAGGTTTTTTTTTTTCATAAATGCTTGGAAACTGCTAAAAAAAAATGCTGGACCACCATGATATTGTATCTACTTCTCTAGTTTATCCAGAAAACTAGGTGAGCCTTGGAGGTGCCAAGTCCAGAAATGGCTAGGAGAAAGAAGAAATGGTGGTTATTAAAGCTATTAAATATGGAGTAATTCATCCAAGCTGGGAATGCCTTAGGAAGGTGGATGTGTCACAGGAGTGGGATGTTCTCTCTGGGACTGTTCTTTGCTGGAGAAGCTGGCTCATGGATTTGAGATGCAGTGGTGCAGTTTGCTGACTTTTAAACTGTGCCAGGGCTTGAGATGTGCTCTTCTGGGATGCTGGAGCTGGAAATATCCCTCTTTGGAAAAATCCTGCAGAACTGCTGGGATAGGAGAGACAATTGCTTAAAGAGTTGTCAATGGACAAAAAAATCAGAATAGGTGGGGAGAAAAAGCACAAAAATCCTCAAAGCATCAAGTGATGCATTCAGGTGATGGCAAGCTCTTATCTTAGAGATAAGAGATGAGCAAGCCAGAAGCAGTTTGTATTTTCCCACCAGGAAAATCAGTGCAGATTTCCCATCCCATCAATGCAGCTTAATCAGTAGGAAGGAATTCTTTACTGTGAGGGTGTTGAGGCTCTGGGACAGAAGTTGTGGATGTCCCATCCCTAGAAGAGCTCAAGACCAGACTGGATTGGGCTTGGAGCAACCTGGGCAAGAGGAAAATGTCCCTGCCTGTGATAGTAGGGCTGGAACTAAATCTTTACAACCCAGATAATTTAGGATTTATCTATTTTTTCTGATGAGGATGCTAATAAATCTTCTGTCTATCTGTTTAATTAAATGTCCTACTGTATTATGCACTTCTGGCATTGCCTTTAGGTTTTTGCCTGTATCCCTGGCACAGCTTGATGGAACTGTCTGGTGGATGCTAAAAGCACTGAACAAATGCTCAGCTTAAAACAAACCATACAGCAGAGGAAACTTAACATGATTTAGTCATGGGATAAGCCTTGGCTGAAGCTCACAATGTGTTCTTAAGCCTTATAACCAGAGGAATTATAGGTTACAGACAGAAAAGTTTATGAATAGCATTGGCTATCAAAGGGACTTAGTTAAAAACATCTTTAGTTCATCAGAAACAGAAAAGAACACGTGGTTAAACTTTCATTTAAAAAAAATCAAAATTGAAAAAAAACCCACCAGCTTTGGGGGAGTTTTTTCTCTACTTCTTGCTTTTCAGTGCATCCAGAAACAGAGGGCAGGGAGACCCACACAGTTTCTGGTACATTTTGGTGTTTCCAAGTTCATCTCTTCTCCTTCCACCTTTGCTATCCTTCCTTTCTCCCACAAGCAGCTTCTAGAAGCCTCTACCCTCTTCTCTTAAGGCTGGCACCTCTGGGCATGGATTTCTAGGGATATGATGGTGGGAAATCATTTTCATACTCTACAGGAAGCCAGGGGAAGATGATGCCTTGCAGAAGCTGTTGCACAGGTTGTTGTGTTGAGTTTTAGGCAGTGAGCAAGTTCTGTCCACCCTGTGAAGGTCTACAGCCCTTTTAGATAAGAAAATTCATGAGCACAGTCCCCCAGCCCAGTTCTTTGCAGTAATGTTTCTTTTCTCAAAGCTGAAGGTGATGTGGATGACTGAAATGAGTAATTCCTGAGAGAATCCTGTAATATTTTCCATGTATGATTAGAAATGTAAACATGTTGGGAAGGGGTTTGAGGGACCAAGATTTGGAGGTGTGAGGGATATACTTAAGCCTGTTCATAAATCTGAAAAAATTTAAAAAAAAAAAAAAAAGCTAAATAAACTAGATGTAGGTAGAACTGCTTGGTTTGAGATTTTTAATTCAGGGGTTTTTTTACTGGTTGCAGAAACTGCTGGTACTTCCAGCCTCCTTCTGGAAGAGCAAGGCAGAACAGCAAACTCCTTCCATCAGGCCACAGATCAGGCAGCAGATGGCAACTTTGGACAGCCTCCCACCAGGCTGGCTGGAGCCAGAGATGAGCCCCATCCCCTTCCAAGGGAGCACAGTGCTGGGCTGAGCTGGGGATTGGATCATGTCTAAACATTGTGTCTGGGCTCAGGATGCAGCAGAGTTTTGCTGTACCTGGTCCAAGGGCTCAGCTCCAGCCAAGTTCTAATTAGGGCTCCCACCTTAACAGAGAAATGTCCTGTGTGCTGCCAGCAGTAGCTCTGTGTTACCTGTCTCTCTGCTGAGGTTTTAGGCTTTTTAGAAACTGTCTGCAGGGCACAGCTGGTCTCTGAGGGCTGCTCAAAGCAGTCTGGTTTAACACCTGAAAAGCAAAAAAAAAAAAACAAACCCAACTCGTTATCTGATTTGATAACTTGTTTTCTAGGTAACTTGTTTTCTTGGATTTAGGAGACACATCTATCAATACTCTTCTAAAACATGAAAGCCAGGTAACCTCTGAAGTAATCAGCAGCTTTGAAGGAGTCGTTTGCAAATCAGGAGCAACTTGCACTGTCCCAACATAGTGTGCAGATGAGGAGAGGCAGTAACTTGAAAATGAACTTCAGAACAGCCAAAGGCAAAGCCTGGAAAACAATTTTGTGGGCAGTTGTTAATAATGTGGATGACAAAAACCAGAGGAGCCTCTCTAATTGGTTTTCTGAGTCCCTCATTCTCAGGCTGGCTGGTTGGAGTTGTGCTGCCTAATGTTACTTTCCACTCTGTAATCCCTTGCTGTGCAGACAAGGGGAGAAAGTGCTGTGGGACTGCAGCAAAGGCAGCCCTGTTTTCTCCTCCCTGACAGCCCATGTGCTCTTGTGATAATAGCTGAGGTTTATTAAATGGGTCTAGTGTCTGCATCCCCTTGTAGGCAATCCTTCTTCACGTGGCTCCTTGCTGTGGAGCTGATCTCAGCTGCAAAAGGATCTCAGCACCTCATTCTTTTTGGAGCTCACCCTGCCAAAGCCCTGCAGCAGGAACAGAGGTGAGGTTCTCCCTGGCCAGCAGCATGGAAAGAGGCACAGAAAGGCTGGGTCTGTGCAATACACTCAGGGTAACATGAATCTACCCTTATGTTTTCTTATTTTTTCTTATTTTTCCCCTTCTTCTAGAAGCTATTGTTTCATAGAAAAAAACCCAGTTTTATTCTGTGCACATGATCCTATCTTATATTACAAGCTAAGAGGACGTGGAGATGTGATGCTGTGGATTGTTTTATAAGTGCTGTTGGATTTAATTGTACAAGGGGCAGGTCTCAGCCAGGCTCTGCCCCAGAGTTGTGCACCCCAACCTGCCCTGGGGAAATCACTCTGGGGGAAGCTAAAGGACAGAAACAAAGCTTCCTCATCTCCACCATCACCAGAAGGAAGGCAAACCCCACAAGGGCTGTGGGTCCTGACTCTCTGCCCATAAGGCAAAAAGAGCAATCTCACATTTACTGCAAATTTAGGGGTTAAAATCTTGAAAGTCTGACATAGCAAAGGCCGTGCAATACTTCAGGCTGCTTTAGCATGCACATCTTGTTAACATGCCAGCCTAATTCCACTCCTTTGCTTCACAGACAAGCACCACTTTATTAGCCCCAAATCCATTATCTTCTCATTTGAAAGGCTCTGAATAGCTTATGGCAACACTCTGCTTTTGTAATACAACAAGTCTTTTCACATCAGTTAAAAATACTTTAAGAAATGAAAAATAAAAATTCAACAGTGACAGACATTCCAGTCGTGCCTTTCATCCTCCCTGTGTGAGCCAGCAGGTGCAACTTGACATTCTTTAAACAAACCTTCCCCCTGCTTTGTGGCTGAATAAAGGCTTTGACAAATGCTTATCCTTTGATATGATGTGTACTTGACAAAATTCACAGGGAGATCTGAACTGCTGCTTTGAAGCAAATACTTATTAGAACACTGGAGCACTAAAGTGCACTGTGATTTGGCTGGCTTGCTAGTAAGACATCAAGTAAAATGTGCCCATTATGTCAATTCAAAGCCAAATCTAAACACGGACTTCTGAGAAATCTGAAGAGAATTTGGGGCTGTGCAGCTCTCCTGCTTTATTGCTTATCTAATTTGCATTTCCTTCTCTGTCTGTCAGCTCCCCTCTGCATTTCGAGGCGAGCAGTTGGTGAATCATCTGGAATTCATTAAATATTTTCCAGCACTTCATTTTGCTTTCCACTTTCAAGCCTTCTTCCCCTCTCCCCCAAAATGCAGTGCACTTCTAGCTGAACAGGAAAGGGGATGGAGACTTGTCTGCCTTTCACAGCTTCAGGGTTGCTCCAGATTTGTGTTTCATCTATGCAGGTATTCGGTGTGGAATATTTGGTGTAGATTACTTGGAAAGGTGCCATGAAGAATGGACCAGCAGAGGGTCAAAAAAAGATTCAAGTTGTAGCCCAGGAAAGATTTGTAGGTGAAATGAAATTAATTCCTCTCTTTCTGCCCAGGAAAAAAAAAAAAAAAAAACCAAAAAAGACTTCTAGAACACCTTTCATCCTTTCTTTCTATGAATGTCTTGAACATTGCTGTGAAATGTCACAGTTCATTGAAAAATCTTCTTCCTTTGTTGCAAGTGAGTAACCCCTAGCTGTGTGAGCACAAACAGGCAGCCTCAGACATGATTCCCCAGGTCTGGAGAGCACTCACAAAATGCCTGACCTGCCTCTTCCACAGCAGATGGCAGGCAATGCCATCCTGGGAGAGGATCTCTCCTCTGATCCTAACAAGCTCTCCACTTTAGCAGAGGTATTTCAAGATGCAGTTTCAGAGAGCTTAGGAAATTCAGGTTCAAATTTGAAATTTGGTGTAATTTTTAAATACTGATTATAAGTAACTACCAGGTAAGCCTCCCTGGATGTGTCATTTACTCACTTTACCTTGACATATTTATGGCAAGCCTTGATAACTTTTTGACAGGTTTTCTGTAGTCTAATAACCTCAAGCAGAAAGGATTTCTCACAGTTTGGGCTGAATAAATAAATGCATCAAATAGCAGCAAGCAAGTAAGGAGAAAAGTGCTCCAGGTTTTATTTTTGTTTCCCCAGCTGTCACAGAAAAAGTGCTTGGAAATCTTGATTTCTTGATGTGCTCAAGTGGGAAATGACTTGTTTCTTGTTTCTTTTTCTGAACGCTACCATGTAAACACAACAAATTTTATGTTTTGCTTTGAACATACAGGTTACATCCTAAATATTACACCTTACAGCAGGTGTCAACACAGGTATAAACTCGCAGAAAAAAAATAATCCACTTGCAAGGCTTGCTGCCCTGGGGGATGGGTTTGGAGTTCTTAGTCCAGAGGGCTCTCCCTGGTTTGATGAGGGTTGGGCCATCGAGGCACAGCACTGGACTGGCCTCAGGTGTGCTCAGCCTCCAGAGGAGCTCATTTCAGGAGAGGGTTGTAGGTAACTTTCAGGTGATCCTGCAGTGCAGGCTGAGGTTCTCACACAGGGTTTGTTTCTATTTCTCTGCCTGAGGGCTGAATCCCTTGGAAGCAGTGAGGGCTGACAACACAGCCAGCAAGCCTGGCCCTCTGACACTGGGGAGGGCAGGTGCCACTCATGCCCTGAGCTGGCAAGGTTTATCCACCTCCTGCCATCACACTGGGCTGCACATGTTCAGCAAGAAGCCAGGAGCCCTTTGCCTCAGCTCAGCAGGACCAGAGTGCTGAGCCAGGCAGCTGGGCTTTATTAGTCCTGGCTCTGGCACCAGGCTAAGGATGCAGACTTGCTGATGCTGCTGCTCGGATTTCAGCTCCTGGACACGGGGCCAGAGCTTTGGAGATGCCAGGGCTGTGATATCACAGCACCTAAAGGCTTGGCATCACCTCCTGCAGCCAGAGCTGCCCTGCTAACCCCCACAGGGCTCAGCAGAGGAGCTGATAATTAGTGGTGCTAAGCCAGAGTCCTGCAAAAGTGTCAGCCTGAGAGAGCTTTGCCTCCCTGAAAGAGATTAATAGGCAGTGCAGAAAGTGGAAGCCTGCTGCTGCATCTCTGCTCTGGCTGCACCCCTCAGTCCTTCATGTGACAGGGTAAGAGCTGCCATCCCTCTCTCCAAGGCTCAAGGAGTCTGCTTTGTCCTTTTTGTACACAGACTTTTTTCCAGAGACCCTCTTCTTGCATCTGAAACAGATGCAGCTCCTGAATTTGTGTGAGACATGGGGCACAGCAGAGCATCCAGGGGAAAAGAGTGCATGAGGCTAAATCTGGAAGCCCTCAGAGAAATTCACTGTCAGGTTGGGGTAAAGAAATGAAAAGAGGAGCTATCCTTTCCATGTTTGAGTAGTTTTTTATGTGTGCCAGTGAGACTCTCCCATTTTCTTCCATGGGAAATACAGGGAAAAACCAAACTGAAATATGATTATATTCCTCCAACTAGCTATTTGTAAGTAAAATGTACTTCATCTTCTCCAAGAGAAACCAGGGGAGTAGGTAAGGTGATTTCTTTTCCTGCCGTTTTCCACAACTTTCAGTCTCTTCCCATGCCTGGTAAATGTTTCTGTGAGTCTGTAAAAAGACATCTGGGAGGCTCCCAGGCTCCCAATATTCAATTAGCATTTAGTACTACACTCTTCTCTTTGCAAATTAAAAACTATGCAGTTCCCATAGCAACCTAAACAAGATAAGAATCTGAGTGAAGACAAGCTGATCTAAGTGAAGATAAACAGACAGCAGTGTAGATATTTTAAATGAGTCTGAGAGTTTCTTGATTGGATGTGGTTTTTGTTTGTTTCTGAGGGGTTTTGTTGGCTGGGGTTTTTTTTTGTGGGTTTTTTGGTGTTTTTTCCTTTCCTTATCACAAGACATATTTGGAATAATAAACTGTAATCCTCATTTGAAAGATCTCTGGCAATGACTGGGCAGTAAGAGACACTGGTTTTGCTACAGAAAATACATCCAGCAAAAAACCATGTTTTTTCCCAAATTTCCTCGAGCTCTGCTTTTAAAAATGGCTTTGTTTAGACAACAAGAAGTAGGTGTAGCCATCTCCTTGTTTTGTTTTTGTTGGGTTTTTTTTAATTAGGGGCTGAGACTTGGCGTGGGCAAGGAGTGCTGAGTGTTTTGTTAGGTAAGCAGGTGGGTTTATGCAATGTGACATTTAAATTGCAGTCTAACACAGTTTGCACAGGGCTCAGATCAATGGATGTCCCTTTGGACATGGGCAGATCATGATTAACAATTGTTTGGCTGTGCAGATGGAGCTGCAGAGACACAAAAGCACATTAGGTCTGTATTGGTTCTGTGAAGATCAGCCACAGGTATGAACTTGGAGAAATTTCCCCCAAAATGCTGGCACTCTGCTCCCCTTTGTGATGATGATGAAAATGAAGGTAAAATATATTGCAGTGGTTTTTGCACATTTGTGTTGTCCTGATACCTCTGCGACAGCCTTCTGTGTGAGATTCTATATGGTGTGGATAATGAGACAAATTAGGTATTCCAGCTGCAAAAACATAGTGTGCAGGGAATGATGTGCAGTTCAGCTGCAAAAATACAGCATTTTTGTGACATGATGTTCAGCCCTCTTCCCCTGAGACGTCTCCTTCCAGGTCAGGGTGGACAAGGCAGCCCTTGCCAGCACGATGGAGTCCGTTTGCTTGGCAAGCAGGAAATTTGCCTTTCTGCCAGTTTTGTGCTTCTAGCAAATATCAAAGTCAAATGAAGAAAATTGGACTGTCAGAATCTCTGTTAGCAGAGATAAACACAGCTTGATTGGGGTGGGGAGGATTTTGTTAGAGGGAGAGTAAAAATATATATGTTTTGAACACATGCAGTTTCCATTAAAGAGACAGTTTCACAGCTTAGAACATTTCAATAAGGGTCTTTCCATTTGTGTCCCTGTCAAGTTAAAGTATATCTTCTATTTGGCTTTATTTATTTCCATAATTATCACCATCTCCACCTTTCATCCTGTTGGATTCACTGAATGGTCCCTGACAGAGAACTTCATTGATCCAACCCTAATTTTTCAGGTGTGTGTATATAAAGCTGTGCATTACACACTTGCACCACTTAGGGGTGAGCAGCGACTCAAATTTCCTGTGGGAATCACCTCTTGGATTTCCTTTTCTTATCATGTTCCTGTCCTGGTATCATAGGTGGCTGGATGCTTTAACAACTGGTTAAAAATGGGAGCTCACAAGTGACAGGAAAATCCATGAATTGCCTAAGTTCTGTGTTCAGTCAAGGTTTATGAAGTTTTAAATTCTTCTTATATAATTATAAAAGCAGCTTTAAGGATGCCCACTCAGAAAGTCTCAGCTGGTAGGATTAGGGGGAAAAAAGTCCTTTTGCAGCAAATCTACTGCAAGAAACAACTGAGATTCTGTGTAGCCTAAATTTTCCCTAATCCAATACATCCTGTATTCCATTCAAAGCATCACTTCCCAGTGTGACTCTCAGCTAGTGTGCATAATTCATTTACTAATGCAAACTGAATGGCCCAGGAAATAGCTCTTCTTTAAGAAAAATATAATAGAAAAAAGAAGAAAGGAAAAAAGCCTCTCTTGTAGGAAAATGAAAATGTCTTTGCTGAACAGTAAAATCCAGAGCTTTGTTCTGTCTGAACTTGCATGAACATCAGCCTATTGCAAACATCTTAGTGATATTTTATAGCCTAAATTTGAAAAATCCCAAACTGGATGAGCTGCAAAATGGATTTGCTAACAGGTCCCTCAAGAGCTGATTTTGGTTCTGGCCCACGTGCCAGCGGGACAGGCAGAGTGCAGAAGACTCCACTCCATTCAGAAATTCAGATTTTTGAGAGTCTCAGATCACAGTGCTTTGATACTGAGACTTGGAGGGACGAGGGAAGTTGGTGGATCTGTCAGCTGTAAACATTGAGGCAAAAAGCTTGTTTTTAAGAGGTTGAAAAATGGTGTGGATTGTGCCATCCTTAAAGCTGGATGTGGCAGCACCAATGAGATTGGTGCTTGTTTTTTGTTTTGTTTTGTTTTGTTTTTCATTCCCCCCCTTACAGTGGGTCTGTTGCAGCTGTAATAGTTAATGAAGTGCTGAAAATGGAGTTGTTATCCAGCACAGGGGGAAGAGCTTTGCCTCTGCAGGCTCCCCACAGGCTGCAGGAGTCCCTGGGATGCCTCAAGGGGAGGACTTGGCCCTGAGCTCAGGCAGCAGAGCTGGGAGCTGGACAAGCAAACATCTGGGCAGCTGCATCCCACCCAGCCTGGGGAGGGGAGGATGAACTCAGAGGTGTGCCTGGAGCTCTCCTGAGCCTTTCCTCTGCAGCAAGTGGGGCTGCAAGCATTCTGCTGCAGGCAAAAAAGGACCTTCAGTTTAGGGTAAAGCCCTTTGTTTGGGGTTTGTCAGCCGAGGTGTTGACGTTTGTCTTCTTTTGGTTTATTTCACGTAAGGCTCAGCCACAGACATTCTCACAAATAAACAGACATGTAAGGCTTTTGCTAGCATATTTACTTTGCCAGTGTGAAGCTAATGAGTGACATATTTCTTTAGCAGCTGCCTCGGTTGTGCAGCCTCTTCCTGCAAAGATCATGCCCTGAGAATGAGGGGAAAAATGTAAAAAAAAGAGAGTTCAAAACCTGCTAGAATGATAGCAAACATATAAGTATAGCTGAACAATTAATTGAAATAATAAATGACTCACTGCAGCAAGACCCTGAGTGAATCCCAGTCCTGGCCTTCCTGTGCTATGTGAAGAGCCCTGATAGTGTTTATTTAAATGGGAAACATTCTCTGCAAGGAAATGGGTAAATAGGGACCTCAGAAGTTCAAAGCTAAGGTCCTGCAGAAGAAATAGCAAAGCTCAGGGCCGTGCCTTTAACTTTTGTACACCATTGGTCACAATTCATATCAATCAAAGATCTGTCTCAGTGCTTGTTCACATTATTTGGTCTCACTGAGCTTGCAAAAATTGGTCTGGTTTGATTTTAGCCTATAGGAGCTTCTGTCTCTTCAAGCTTTAATGGCAGATGAAGGTACCATCAGATTTACCTGATTTGGACAGTGGCTGACTGGTTTTGGTTCTGTCTTGAAAGAGAAAAGGAGGTGGATGTATCTAAGCATAGAAGTAATTATCAAAGCAGTTAAAGATACACTTATTTCAAACTGCTTGTCTCATATTCTGGAAGGCTCTGGACAAACAATTATCCAAAGACATTTTCTGGCTGCAGCAATCAGTGGAGTTCAACCCTTTTATTTGCCAATACCTTCTGCATTGTTTATGTGAGTTAAGTAACAATAATTTCCTTCAGCATGGATGTTTCCAGCATGTGTGAGACAATTTTTGCCAAATAGATGAAAGAAGAAGACATCTCCAAAAATGTGCAAGTGAGGCACAACATCACATTTACAGCAGGGACAGCTTGTCAATAGAATTGTTCCTCTCCCAGCAGTGTCTGCTGGAGCTGCAGACAGAAAATCACAAAGAAGTGTCAGAGGTGCCTAAAATAATGATAAAGTTATTTCCAAGTTATTTTCTAAGGAGGTATCTCCTTCTGCCATGGCCTGACAATAAAGCTGTCATGGATTTGAGCAGGCAGTTGGCCCCAGAGCAGATCTGAGTGTTTGCATAAGTCAGACCCAGGAGTTGTAGCACAAATATCTCTGAGAACACTACAGCTGAGGTGGTCTGCTGTGTTCATCACAGACTGAGTGATGCAGGATGTACTAAACCCAGTGATAAATTCAGCTTTCTACTGACATTTCCTACCTGATCATTGCTTGGACCACCCCCTGTGGGATACCTGGACCCCACAACCCACGGGGGATCTCTAGAGCTGCTCTGGGAGCTGAAGGGTGTGACATGGTCTGTGCTTAAGGGCCATCCACTAAATGCTTGGCTTTAACTCTGCCACAGTGTGGATACCTTCAGAGGGCATTGCCTTGTTAATTTATTTCTGTTAGGAGTGGGATGAGCCCAGGAGGACCCCTCAGACCTGTGAGTCCAATTCAGTTTCTCTCCTGTCAGTTCATGCTTGGTACCTCTCTTTCAAAGTTCCAAAATGTAGCAGAAAGCAGACTGGGTAGGTGTGGGGGTTTTATTTTGGGGAAAGTGTGTGTGTGTGTGTGGTTTTTGTTGTTGTTCTTTCATAGGGCTGGTTTGGGGTTTTTTGTTGTTGTTGTTGTTGTTGTTGGTTTTATTTGATTTTTTTTTTCTTGTTTCGTTGTTTGGATTTTTTTCTCTATTTTTAACAGCAGAGATATTTGTCATCTGCTATTTGTGGAAGTGTCTGGGGAAATGGACCACCACACAGACATGGCAAAATGGCTTCAATTTAATGATAATTCAGCACCAGAGTCTGGCTGTTCATAACAATTCCCAAGGAGTTTTCAGTCCTACTTTTCCCTGCTTTAAATCCAGCCCCTGTTAACCACGTCCATGGGACAGCTGTTCCCATCAGGAAGTTTGCATAACCTGCACTGGTTTTACAGTGCCTGTCTAAAGTGCCTGGTTGGATATTGTTTGACAGGACAAAATATGCATTAAAAATAAAAAAAAAAAGGGAGGCAAAAGCCTGTGAAAAACAATATGATGCTTACACTAGCATGAAAGTTACTCAAAGGCACCACTGGTGCTCTTTTGCAGTGCTGAGACAATTTTAGCCCTTGACAAATTTAGAGCCTTGAAAAGGACACAGCAAATGTTAACCAAAGTGCCTCTAGGGTATTGATTTTAAACACCTCAGCTTCACTTTGGTTTTCCATTTTTAGGCAGGAAGTTTGTTAGAAAGGAAAAATAGACACTGCAGGAAAGGAGAGGCCACTGGTAGTTTCCAAGTCAGCATTTACGTGACTCAGGTTCATTTGGAGGAGAATAATTTATAGTGGTGTGAATAAATAATAGCTGTGAGTTCTAACTGTCCAAACATGATGCATAATACCCTGGGAAAGCTTCCTTTGCTGTGTGCTAATGACTGATTGCTGGCTTTTATGTTATGAGTGACTGTGGCAAGTAAATCATTAGAAAATATCTGAGGTGCTCAGGTTTGCTTAAGCAGCACCTGTCAAACTGCATCTCCAAGCCAACATGAGACATGAGTTCAGCTCACTGCTGCAATCACTGTGGTCTCTTTGCCTGCATTTGTTAGCAACCATGCAAAATCAGCTGCAGAACTTAAAATGTCAATGGTTTGGTGTGATTTGCTCTGCCTGGAATTGCTCGTGTATCAGCATCTCTCCTTGTGGAAATAAATTTATCGGGACATCAGGTAAGTGACCATCTCATCTGGGGGCATCATCTGTCAACTAATCCTAAAAGCAGCACAAAAATATTCTCTCATGTGTGCATTTTGTGTGTGGAGAAGCATTTTCAAGCTGTTGTTAATCTCACCTTGTTGGCTGTTCCTCTGTCAGCATCCACGGCGGGTAACACTTCCTTTTTTTCTTATTGCAGCTTTACTGAAATGGCTCTTTTTCTATTATTTTTTTAATCATCAAAGAGAAGAGTGTTGCATGCTTTTCTCCCTGCCTGACACTGCTTCTTGACAGAGAACCTTGAAACTTTGTCATGAAAGGAAACTATCTAAAATGTTGCTTTGATTTTCAGTTGCACGTCTTTGTTGTTTCTATTGAGGGACCTTTTGAAAGGCAAGGGGTTTTTTCTCTCTTGCAGAGGAAATAAAATTTTTGGGTGGGGAGATAACTGTACAATTCCAGTTTTTTCCCTGCATGTTGAAGTCTAAATTTATTGTGCTTTCTACATAAGCAATTTTCTAAGTCAGGGAGATAAAATAAACAAACAAAAAGAGTGCAAACAGTAGCACCACACCTTACAGGAGCAATAAAAGTTTCTGTCTGTTCTGCCACCTTTCTTATCCCAGGTGACAGCACATTCATGGAATTTCTCCTTGGCTGCTCTCCTTGTAATATCCAGGCACTGAGGTTCCCTAGTAGAGCTGTGTAGGGAGGAAGTCTTGGCCTTCCTAATCTCAGGCTTTTGGCAAGGACACAATTGCTCTCAATGTCACAAATGAGATTTAGGGTTTTTTCATGTCTTCCAGCCCCCTGAGAGTGCAGGTTTGGGTTTTGACTGCTTGATGTGAACAACAGATCTTAATTGGATTAGGAACATAAAGGCAGGAGGATGCCAAAACCTCACCCATGCATTGTGGTGCCCATGGGTCACCACGGGTTTGAGGCCAGTCTTAGGGTGGTGACATGGATTTCAAAACTTTCATCTCTTATTTAAAGTTCATTGAGCCTGACAGTTCCACTGCTCAGCAGTCATCTTAGTCAAATCAGCACTTCTGCCTTTTTTTTTTTCCTCTTTTTCTCTCTTTTCCATGGCAAGATAAACCTGCCCAGTCAATGACAGGGTGGGCTGTACCACTGAACATGGTTTTACCTACTTTAATTTCTCAAAAATATCTGTATTACTTTTAACAGGTTTTGTACTGGGGGAAAGTTGTTCCCTGCCTGCATTTGTGCTCAGTTCTGTTTACTTTGGATCCAGTGCACTCATCTGAATTTAGCATTCAGTGAGCAATTCTCTGTGGCAGTCATATGCATAACTTCTCACCATCTGGCATCACTATGGCTACTACTGGCCCAGTGCAGTTGCCATGGTAGTCAATGGAAATTTCTGAGGGTGACTTCACAAATCCAACCCAGGAAAGAAAACCTGTCAATCCAGAAAAGAGCTCAGCACTGAGGCATACCCTTATGCTTTTCCTTTGCCCTATTTCTGTTGTGTGGAAATGAATTCCCCACCTGTCAGGTGGAGACCATTGTCTCCAGATTGATCCAGTATTTCTGAAAGGTAGGAGGGTTGTAAAAACTGGTCCAAGAATTGTAAAAATAGGTCTTCCAAGCACCAGGTGAGCAGCCTAACTCTGGTGCCATCCTTGAGAAAAGAGCTGTGGCATGAAAGCAGAAAGGTAGGGGGGGAAATCAGCTATCACAGCATCACATTCACAGATCTGGAAACAGATCTTTGCTGTTACCAAGAAAAAAAAAGAAGAAGAAAAAATCCCTCTAAATCCTTCTAGGCTGAGTTTGTTTTAACAAAGGTATGAGTGTGTTTGATGTCTGATTAATGCAAGTCCTCCATTGTTGCTCTGGCTTACTCAGGAATCAGAGAATTAAAAGGTTACATTGAACAAGGTTCTTAAATTAGTTGAATGACTGTAATCAAGGGCAGGATTTGGCCTGGTATCTTGGTTTTATTGATGTCATCTACTTCATGTGTCTCTAACACAATGGAAATACGAGAGTAGTTTCAGTCCCTGTGACCCTCTTAGGAGTGAGATCAGAACCCCACTAGGAAAAAGAGAGCTACAATATTTTAAAGTTATTTCTTTCTTACAATTATCTTTTTCTCCTCTCTTCAGTGTGTTCTATTTCTATCTATTATAAACCACTTTCCCTCCTCTGGAGAGATTTTCCCTATCCCATGCCCTCTCTACTCCCAGCTTCCTTGACCCTCTTTTTACCTTTCTTTTCACACGATACACAATTTGGGTTGTTTTCAAACAAATGTGAACTTTTGCTTTGTTCTGATTTTATTTGTGGCCTGAAAAACAAAGCACATTAACTTGAAACAGACACTGAATTGCCTATGGGGGTAACTTGCAAAGGACTGATGCTTGGAAAGCTCCCAAAAGAAAACAAAGCCCAGCAGTCTTGCCTTGTTTGTAGAGCTGATGGAGATCATTGACTCCTAAACCTTTGCCATCTCCTTCCAACCAGCCCCCTAAAATAACAAATACATGGGTTATGTCAAACAGTTGTGGTCTTCTGAGCCAGAAGTGAGAGTGACATGGAGGCTGTTCCTGCTCATAAACACGAGTAGCTCATTTTGGGGGCAGCTCTGTCACGCACAGCCAGGCTGAGCTTTTTGCTCCCACAGGAATCTGGCCTGCCATCCCAGGGAGAGCAATCCAAGGGATGGATGCAGAACACAAAGCTCCCTGCACGTGGTGTGAAGTGCCTCTGCAGGCTTTTTGTTTGTGGTGTCCCCATGATGTGCTCGGTGCTCTGCAAGCACAGAAGTCGGTGCAGGATGCTCCAAGTCTAACTCAGAAAGCAAAGCTGGCAGGGAATGTTCCAGGCAGGGAAACACAAAACCAGACTGAAGTGGGATTTTGTGGCTGTGGTCTGCTCACACCTCAGTGGCTCAGGGCATGTGGGATGTGAATCAGCTTGTGGGGCAAATGCAGGCCAGTCGTGACACACCAGCATTCATTCAGCTGAGTTCAATATTTTTCTGTGCCTGTGTAAAAATAAGAGGATTGACACAGGCAGGTGCTGCAGTATCAGTGTTATTTAAGAGAGATTGAAACAAAGCAACTGCTCACTCAAAATTTAAAATTTTTTAGCAAAATTTCTAAACTTCATTGCTAAGGAAGTTTAGCATTTGACACATATCATAGAAAAATGCCATTCTTTATTGAAGTTCATATAATTCCAAAGTTTAAATAAGGGAAACTTTGCAGCCTTAAGGGTGGACCCCAGCTAGAACTTGCACACAGAAACAGAGAAGGAAGAGGACACCTCTAAACACAATTTATTGTCTAAGGGCACAAAGGTGGGAGTTATTCTCCTGCTCAGATGGGAACAAAAAAGGGGCTGCTATAAGAAATGCCATTTGTTTCTGCTTCTCTTTTGGAAACAGCAGTAGTGTTTGCAAAGCTGCTGCTGGTAAAATGCAGAGGCACAGCTTCTGCCTTTGCAGTGCTCCAAGAGCAAAGGAAAAAAAAAAAGTGTGATAGTATGGATTCTTGCTGATTCCAGTAGGATTTGCCATGGGCTAAATGTGTGTTTGCTTCCTAGGCTTGGCTGCCTCACCTTGATCCATGAGAATGATTCCTGCTTATCCCAGAGCTCTGCAGGCAGCGTGCTGTGCCCCCAGGGCTGAGCCCTGAAATGGAAAGATTCCCCCACAAAGATTGCCATGTGTTTGAAGGGCTGCATGCCACACTTACAGGGCACATTAGTGTAAATGGGAATACTGATCACAGAATACTTTTCTCATTGATTTCCCCCCTCATATTTTCCTAAGATATGTTTCCTCTTTTTGCTTGGGTTTCCTTACTCTTCTTTCTTTCCCCACCCCTTTTACTTTCCTGTGTTTTGGACATGATAAGTTCAACTGAACAAACACCCATCCAACAAAACCAGCATGTGATAGACAGGCACAGTAAAAGAAGAACTGGGTTCTTATCTCTCACTCCTTGTCCACAATAGATGACTTTGGTGAGGAGTGGGGTGCTGAAAACCTCCTTTCTCTCTCTTGTGCTCTCTGGAGTGACTCCAGAGCAGGCAATGGACTCACCCTCCTGTAAGCACTGACAGGAGACACCAGCCCTGAGAGTTTCCTCTCACAGCACTCTCTCTTCCACTGCATTATGCAAACATATTACTTGTGTTCACTGCTCCCAGCACTTCTTTTTCAGGCCCAATTCAGGCAGAATTACTGAAGTCATCTAGGTAATAAGGTGAAAGAAAATAGACTCATTCAGTGGCAGATTTTGAAATTGCAATTGGCCCTTGAAAAAGTGGGTGAAGGCAGGGACAGGTAGCAGATGGTGGTGGTGGCTAATCTTTCAGCCTATTATTTTACCACATGGGGATCTGAGCCACAGATTTTCATGCTGAAAATAAAGGAGAAATTAATCACTGTATGACAATACATTGGTTAAATAGTGCAGTGATATTTGCCTCCATCCAGAAACCATATGCAAAGGAAACAGGCTCCAAAACAAGAGTTAGGCTGGTTTTTGTGGGGACAGACATCACATGACTTCAGAGGAAAAAGAGCTCCACCATGCAGTTTATACAGAGAAGATGAGGAGTCTGTGAAAGGAAACCTACATGCAAACAACCCCATGGACTCTAATAGGAAATTATAGCTTCTCTGTGGAGCTGAACTGGGAATTACATCACATGCATAGGACTCTGTAGGATGGTTAAACCCAGAAATTATTTCATTCTGGGTTATTTGACAGTCTCTCAGCTGGCCTTTCATTGCTGAGGGTAGAAGTGCTTTGGTTACTGCAGGCCTTCAGGAGTAAATTCTATTCAGCTCTAGTAAACTTCTACAGATATATGTATTAAATGCTTATTACACTTTGTAAGGTTTTTCTACAACAGAAACACACAAGGAGCATTTCTGTCTATTATATTTCTCTGTAAATGCCTCCTTAAAATGCTGTCAAGGTGAGATCATTTTTCCATTGGTCATCCAGAACTAAGGTACTAAAATTCCAGTTAACTTTGCTGCTACCCTCACTGTTGCTAACTGAGGTAAGGAGAAGCACCAGCTCCAAAACACTCCTGTCTCTGTCTGACTGTGTTCTAGAACCCACTTTAGACACAGAAGACTTGATGTTAGAAGCAGATGTTGGGAAATACAGGTTCATGGCTAGAGAGAAGGTGGGATACAGCTTGAGCCTGCAGCAAATCCCACTGCCCTGCCCATGCATTGGCATGCAGAGAAAAACTCTGAGAAGAGGTCAGGACTTGGTGCAGTGCACTATAAATATAAGTAACTTTCATTAGTGGTTTTTGGAGGTGCATGCCTATGTATGGGAGCAGGAGCAATAAGAAAGATGGAGGTGAAAAGCAAGCCATGGAATTTTGAGAGGCTAAAGAAAAGCAGAGGTGAAAGCTGCATCTCTGGAAAAGTTTCCCTTTGCAGTTTCCCCAACTCCATCTGTGCAGAAAGGACCTTTTCCTGTGTGTGTGTGTGTGTGTGTGTAGCAGGAAATAAATATGCACAATTTGGTGATGTATTTCACACATGAAGTGCTGACAGAATTATTGGAAGTATCTATCACAATTTACAGTGCTGCAGCACGCTTCAGTGAACAGGTCCCCTAGAACTTCTCCTGTGTCTCTACATCCAAAGAATAAAAATTATCACTAAAAAAAAAGAAAATTAGTCAATCCTTATAAAATTGCTCTCAGATTAGTCTGATGTTGTGCTTAGTGGTTCAAACAGCCCTGGCTATACCTTCTTTTCATTTACCTTCCTTTTAACACTGACCCCAGTGTAACCCAGGGTGTTTGATCAGTTTTTTTTTTACTAATGAAGCTGTAGAACAGGCCCCTGACACTGTCTTTCAAACCAAAGGGTGCAAGTGAGTTGAACCTTAAAATGACTCCAATTTAAATAGTTTTTAACAGAAACCCTATGATTAATCTGAAGAGTTTTTTAGTGTTTCTTTTGTTTTATCTTGCATCCTCCAGATCAATGTTTTCCTCATTTGGCATTTCTTGAACTTCTCTGTTGCCTCTAGTCCTTATCAAACATCAGTAGACACTTAACTCTGTGCATTCAGGTAGTGAGGGCAGTATTTCATATATTTTAATGCTAAAGAAGCCCCAATCTTGACAAAGAAACATGAAATAACAAGCTTTAGTTTCAATAAAAATTGTAGCTACAAGACATCATCTTTTCAGTAGTCATCAATCAGATTTTATGGACAGGCAGTTAACTGCTTCAATGCATAACATCAAACAGAGAGTTTGATCTGCTCATTACTCTGGTGATGTCTTTCCCAATGGAACACTCATATGGAAATGTGAATAATTTCCTAGGATTTTTTAAAGGGCTTGATTGTACAAACTTGAGAAAGCGTCCACACCAAACCTTCCTCCTGGTTCCTAGAGAGCAGGAAGGAAGGAAGGAATGTGTTCCCTCAACAGAAGAGTCATATTTTGTCTCACATTTCAGTGTGAGCCTGCCTATTGTGTTTGTGAAACACACTGAGGAGGCAAAAGCTGAAATTACAGTTTATCATCCAGCCAGACTGATTCATGGTTTATCTGCAGCTCATTGCTAACCACTTAACCTGCTTTTAGCTGCATCCCCATGTGCAGCCTTTTTCACTCTCTGAATGCCTTCAAGTCAGTTGAGGAATACTAATTTGTTCCTCAGCCCAGAAGGGTGCCCAGTGGTTGGGTCAGCTGTTAGGAGAGGGGAAATAGTCACTAGCACCAGGCAATTGGCTTTTCTTCCATTTGATCAGATTGCAAATGATTTAATCTGAACTAAAGACTTCCCACAAGCAGGCAGTTCCATGTTTGAGGAGAGTCCACACTGTCCATGCCTTTTTGCATCATTTGCCATTGTTTTGTGTGATTTGTCCAGTAGCAGCCCCTGGATGAATTAGCTTACACTCTGCTTTAACTGGTGTAGTTCAAACAGGAACACACAGCCCCTGTGTTATTTAGGTAAGGAAAGTTTATTACTTCACATTTATAGACCTTTGGTTCTCCTGTGCCTTGTAATCACAGAGCTCCTTAACCAGCACAGCCAGGAAATGAACTCACATCCATTTCTTCTACAGAAAATCAGACTTACAGGTTGAACATGAAATCACAGCTTCTGCAGCTCTGTGAGAATATATTGTGACTTACTCTCATCCTGTTGCTCTACAGTGCATTTTAGAGCTGTTCTGGACAGTTTGACAGCTGTTAGAAACCAGTGTATCACTCTCAAAGCCAAATGAGCTTCACTTGTTCACAGAGTGTGCCAAGGACAAGTGCAAGAGGACCTGGCCTCTTCCAATTCCTGCAGAGCAAGAAATTCAATTTGCTCCATGATTTTGGAGCTGCCCAAGGTGGCAAATGTGTGTGCCTAAGGTGCTCAGTCCATTTGAAACTCTCAGCTCCTGAATCAAAAATGGATAAAGGAAATTAATGAGCCAGGTTGTGCTTATTTTTATCGTGGCCAAAGTAGAATAATCAAGTTGCCAATATTGGATGCATTGTAGTGACATTTAGAGGACAGGCCCTTACAGGTGGCTTGGTGGCTCTATAAGGAATCTCTGTGCTTGGAAGCTGAGGTTCTCCTTCTCCAATGTTTCAGGAAGCCTGTTCCCCATCAGTGAGGCACCTCCATCTTGATGTTTCCCTTGATTGCAGCTCCCTGGGAAACTTTGCTCAGTCAAAAGTTCAAATACCTCCTAAGAATTTGACCTGGACAGGCAATATGCAAATTTTCTCTCATGGGGGCAAAAGTTTAAGGAGAATTTGCTTACCTGCATCCTCCTCCTCAGGGACTGTGCATGGGTACACTCAGCACTGGTCCCTAATGAGGCTGGAGCTGGGCTGGAGAGAGGGATCCTGCTGGGTGCAAAGCAGGATCCAGCGAGCCCTGGAGCTGCCTTTGCCCATCTCCACCCTCCAAAGAGTGTGTCTGAAAAGCCCCCAGTCCCTCAGGGGTTCTGAAGCCAGGCAATGTGAAAAGGAAAGATGAATTTTCTGAGCACAGCATTGCCCTAAAAGGAGCAGAGGGGCAGCTCCACAGTGCTGTGAGCAGCTACTCCAGTAAATCAGAATGGTTTCCAAGGGTTTCCAGCTGTGTTCCAGCTCTGCTGCTCCTGCAACACAAGCACAGGGAAAGCAGCAACTCACACAAGGGCTGTGCTCCTGTGAGTGCTGCAGCTCAGAATGCACCCACGTGGAAGCACTTCTTGAGGGAAAGAACTTTGGTTTCTGCACCAGTAACCAAAATCTCCAGCTCTCTCTGGGCTGGCTTTGCCTGATGTAGAAGATGGGAAGAATGAAGGCTTCGGTGCAGGCTGGTGAAGAAATCTGGCTTCTAAGAAGAAATTCTGGCTGGCCACACAACTCTTGCTCTCTTCCAGACATTGTGTCACGTTGCCACAGCTGAGTGGCTTCATGAATTTCGCAATGTGGGGTGAAATCTGCTTTGCACCTGAGTTTTTGTTGGAAAATAAATTTTGCCCCCCGTGGATTTTGAAATATGTGAATTTTATAAACTCTGAGTGTGGGTGGGTAAATTAAAAAACCTGAGCATTTATTGATGTTAGGTTTACTTTTTAGCATATCTCAGGAATTTTGAAGCTGGACATACAGCTGAGGGTTTTTAAAATGCTTTGAGGTGATGGTGGCACATCTTTGGAACTCCTGATACATCACTGAGGAAAAAGCAAGATGTGATCCTGCCCTGTGCAAGTGTCCTTTGTTATCTGGAGCCATACTGTGGAAGTGAAAGGTATTTCTTCTGATAAACAGAAGGTGTTCTGCTGGCTTCTGGGTTTGGGAGAGAGTTTCTAAACTCAAATTTCCTTTCTGTCAGCTCATGTAACCATAATTACCAGGCACTGGTCCCTCTTATCCCAGTTGCCTGTCTGACATCTGTGCAGAACTCTGAAATCCCAAACATATTGGTGTGAATCTGTGTGAGCACTCTGGTGGTGGGAATTTTCTTTTTTTTTTTTTTTTTTTTTTTTTTTTTTTTTTTTTTTTTTTTTAATTTGAGGGATTTATTTCTCCTTTTCTGATCAGGTGCACAGCACACTTCTGGTTCCCACACCAGAGAGGAAGCAACTTCTTGCTGTACACTCTCCTGGGCAGTAATTACAATTTCTCAGGAACGAAGTTTAGTTTGTAATTCAACATTTCCCCATAGCACAGTTGTGTAGCACCTACACAAATATTTGTTCCTGTTAAATGCTTGGGGGGAAAAAAACCCCAACATTATAGCAGAAGTCAGAATAGGTGTAAGGCAGTCACAGGAACAAAACCTTTTATTTCCCTGCCCTTGAATCTTGTACAACATTCACTAAAATTGTTGTAATACTTCCTTTGACTTCTGTAAGAATAATCCCTAAATATTTGTAGCTGCTGGTGGATTCTAGATTGATGTCCCTTGATCTATTTATATATTCATTTGGCATTGTAGAGGGACAACAAAACTGTCATCCTTGCCCAGGTATAAATCTTAAGGAGCAGCAGCTGAGCATCAGCATGGACACCAATTCCTGTGCTCCTCCAGTCCTGGAGGATTGCAAGTCTGATAAAGCAATGAAAGTCATTTTTTTCTGATTAACTTTGTGCTCAGTCTTCTTCTGGTGTCAGCCTAGTACAGGTTTCACCATCTTTTATTCTGTGTCAAATAGTCACAGAGGAGAGGATAACATGACAGATAAAGCTGTGGTGGATACCACTTTCTGGTCTTTTTTTAAGTCCTCAAGGATGAGCATTTAGAGCAGAACAAAAGCTGTGAGATCTGGAGGTTGCCACCCAGGGTTTCTTGTGATTATTGAATAGTTTTAGTATTATTCAAGTCCACGGCAGAAGAGATAGAAAATGGGAATGTAGAGAGAGCAACTATGACTTTTCCCACATTTTTATTTTAATTTCATATGGAAAGAAAAAAGGATAAAAAATATTTTAGAATTTTTTTTATTGAATATTCATAGCCTGCTGGTGAGAAATGCTGGGATTATTAAAATATGTGTTTCTCTCATGTGGAAATAAGGCCATCACATGTCTGTCCCCATCACAAAGAAATGCAATTGAAATGACTGTCAAACTATTTACATAGTGATGGCTCTTATTTAAGCTGTCACCCTTAACACCCTGCAGCAGTGCCCCCCTCTGCCTGCATCCTGGTGCCCCCAAACAGGCAGAGGTGTAGACTCAAAAAAGATTTTTAAAAAAACAAACTTTCATGGGGGCTGTGGAATTTTTGCCCATGTTTAGGTTGGACTGCATGAACTATTTGAAGCATGTCATTTTGGTGAGTGACGTTTCAATACAACCTATTTGAGTCGGGGAAAAAATCCCTCAGTGCTTTTTTGGGGGCATTTTTGAGCACCTACTCATTTGTATGAAATTTTTTACTTTTTAAGAGAGTCTCCTTTTTATTTTCCCCATGTGGAGTGGGAGACCATGTTAGCTATCCAGATGAAGTGATAAAGTTGTATTATCTTGTTGTGCAGAATGACAAGAGCAATGAATTCATGATCACAAAGTCATAGAATGGCTTTAGCTGGGAGGAACCTTAAAGCTCATCCAGTGCCACCCCCTGCCATGGTCAGACACTTTCCATTGTCCCAGGTGGCTCCAAGCCCCATCCAGCCTGGCCTTGGTCACTTCCAGGGATCCAGGAGCAGCCACAGCTGCTCTGGGCACCCTCTGCCAGGGCCTGCCACCCTGCCAAGGAAGAATTTTTTCCTAAAATCCAAACCAAACCCATTTTCTTTCCATTTGAAGCCACTCCCCTTGTCCTGTCACTAAGTGATCTTTCCTCTGGTTGACTTCTGAACCAAAGATTGTCCACAGGGTTCCAAGTAAAACAAAAATTGAGACTCATTTTGGCTTTTTACAATGCAGCTGCAGCTTTATGCTTTTGTGTCCAAAGAGGCCTCAAAGGTAATGGCATGTGAAATTGCTCCTCTGCAGCACTTTGGGTCCATGAGAGATGAAGCCATGATCCTTTATCTGGGTCTGCACACACAGAGCTTGCAGCAAGAAGAAGAAGTAGTTAGATTTAGACAGGTAGGTTTTGGTTAGCCTTAACTGGGGAAAAAAAAGTAGCTAAAAATAGCATTCTCAAGTGCTCAAAAAAAAAAATTAGTCACGAAAATTTAGGAAATCCAAGCCAAATCAGAAGTTTTAATGAAATAAAAAGTAGTGCTCTCAATTTGAATTCCAGGGCTAAGCTATTAAGCAGCACATTTCCAAGTAGTGCAACAACCCTGAGGGTGATATGGCAAATATGTACATTTTTTACTGTGCTCTGATAGTAATTGTATTTCTGCAAAAGAGATTTGTTCTAGGTTATCTGTTGAAATCCAGCCAGGTCTTTGGTGGAAAAAACCCTGCCTTTTGTCTGTGTTTCACTTCTGCATCATCAGCCAGACTGTTTCCATATAAAAAACGTGACTGGAATTTGCAGGTATGTCAGTTATTGGTGATTTCACACCTGCTGAGAAGCCAGACCTTTGACAGCTATAAACAGATGCCTCTGTAACACATTTGGTTCTGCTCAGAAAGTGGGAATGTTTTTCTAGTCTCTATTAAAATAATAATAGTGGAACCATAGCTTTACCCTGAGTAGTAAAACTTATGCATTCACAGTCAGGAAAAAAAAAACTCTTCATGATAAAACTATTCATATATTCATTCAGAAGAAATATTTTTTGCCTAAAGTAATTTTTAACTACACTTTATCTGGTGCAAATACTGAGCAGAAGTTAAGTTGGACTGAGGATGTTAAATCTGTGATTATTCATCAAGCATGATCTTCACCTGAAGTTTCAGGGACAAATCCAGTGGCTCTGCAGGAAAATATTGCATTAGCTGAGAAATATTGGTTTTCCATCCTTTAGATGTGAAAAAAAGAGGTCACATAATCCATGTAACAATCCCTGGTTAGAAAATTTTAGCTTCTGAAAATTGTTGTGCTGTAGCAATCCAGAACAGAGACACAGATGAGCTTCCAAATTGAAAATGACCCTGACATAGCCCATGAGACCTCAGCTAACTGCAATCTTAATTAAAGCCTGACTGTGGGCAGAAAAACAAAACAATAAGGTTCTTAAAAAATGCTTAGAGGTTGTTAGAGCGGTTAGCAATGCTTTGCAATAATGTGTGTGCCTTTTCAGTAATAAATGGATTGCATAAATGATAGATGTAGAAGCTCCCATAACCTGATGAGTTCATTATGGAATTAGATCTTTAACTCACGTGCAAGACTAATGATAAAGGAAGAATGTTCATGCTGAAGCTGGTTGAATAGAATGGTAACTTAAAAGGCTTTAGAAGATATCAAAAATCTTTAAAAATCAAGTTACACAGGTAACAAGACCAGAATGTGCAGAGAAATCTAACTTTTGATTTATTTCTTTTTAATTAGTGAGTGCTCTGTGTAGTGCAGTGAAACAAACCATGTTTGCCAGTGTTTCCCCACTTAATGTACTTTGTGAGAAAAGTCCACGTCCTGAAACATTTAAATCTAATTTCCTCCGACATGCCTGTGTCTATTTTTGTGTTTTTAAATTCTATTTTATGTATTTCTCTTCTTGGTATCCAGTTCTTCCTTGATCTCTGTTCTCCCTCACTTTCACGTGACCTTTCTTACTGTTTTCAGCTTCCTTTTCCTTTCATCAATGGGGATTTCAGCAGGGGGGCTCTAAAACCTGCACCACCTCCTTTGGTGGGCTGTTCTGCTGTGCTGGCATTTGGAGGATGCCTGTTTTGGTCAGGAACCTGAGAGCTGGAAGCCACTGCTGGAGGAAAAAGGCAAATCCTCTTCTCTCTGCTGCACAGGTATTTGCACACCTTCAGGCTGGGGTGGTCTTCCCACCCTGTGTAAATCCTGCAGCAGCTTCCCCTCTCCTCCACTCTCAGTGCTGGGAGAGCTTTGGGTGTGATCTGGATTCACACTTCACGTGAGCGTGGAGATTAATTAAGTGAGGGATGGATACCCAAGGCATTTATAATTAACACCTTAAGTAAGTCATAAACCAGGACTCCAAAGATGAAAGCTCCCTGCTTGACTGATTTACTAAATCACACATTCCCTCTTGACCACTGTTTGAAGGGTCTGCTCAGCCTTTGCCAGCTCTGTGCACATGCTTTGAGAATTATTCACTTCAGAGCTCCCTGCACTATCAACAGCTCAGGATTTTTTCCAAGGAATGTTCAATCCTTTGAACCTGCCTGGCTTCATAGGATCTGATTAAACCTTTCAGACCTGCCAGTGGATATTTTGCATATTGAAGGTCTTTATCTCACCCTTAAATCTTGCTGGCTCACGGGGTTCCCCACATGAAAGGTGTTCTCCCTCAGCTCTGCAGATAACTCCTATTTTCATCCTGGAAAACTGTGATGATTCTAAGGGGGAGTCTGAGAGGGAGCAAGTTACTTTGAACCTTATTTTCTGCTAAAGGGTGGGCATAATTCTCAGTTTCACTCAAAAATCACCATAAAAAAAAGAATAATAATTCTGGCTTCTTTCAAGGAGTTGCTTACTTTTCCTTTTCAGAGAGAGTGTTTAGAGTTTAGTCCAACACTCCTGAAGTCTAAGAGAACCAGGGACAAGAAGGGAAGGCAGCATGGCTAAAAGTAAATTTAGGAGGTTATTAGAGGTATAAAAGACACCCTTCAATAAGTGGAGTCCAAATGGAGATTGCAGAAAAGCTAATAAGCCTTCTGGCAAGCTAAATGTGAAGCAATAATAAAGCTGGCCAAAAATGATTTTGAGGAGGAAGGGCTCAAAATTTAACAATAAAACCTTTTTTTTTTTTTTTTTTTTTTTAATACATCAAAAGCAGGAAGTTTGCCAGCAAGTTGATGGGGACAATATATTGCTGAAATGTAGAAAGACCATTCTAGAAGGACAAGTCCATAACAGAGAAGCTGGAAAGTATCACAAGGGGGAATGTTCATTAAGGAGGGCTTCCCTTTTGGAGCTGATTGCTGGGGACTGTCCTGAGGAGCTGCTGATCCTGGGGCAGTTTGATAGTAAAGTGGATTTGAATAAATCAATTCAGCAAAAGGGGTAAGGGCCATGTTCTGCTGCTGCAGTTTGTGCAGAATCTCTAAAGAAACTGAAGGAGCAGTCACCTCTTATGGCACCTTACCCCTTCAGTCAGCCTTGGCTAAGGGATTTGTGATATTCTGTGTCTGACTCTGCTTTTCCAAAAGACCTCAGCACAAGCAGGAATGACAAATGTGTGTCTGACTTTCATATTTCCAAAATGATCTAATATTCCTTTGTTACAGTCAAAACAGCAACAAAAAAACCCAACCTAAGTCCCTGCTTATTGCAGAGCAAAACATCTCAAATTTCCAGCCTCAGTCTGTTTGCATGAATAATTGTTCCAAATCCGGTTGAAAGGTAATATTGGGGTTTTAGCTTTGCTTAATTTTGACAGGAGACCACTTTCTGTTCCAGCTTGAAGTCCTACCAGCTCCTTCAGTCAGATTCAGATTCAGATTGATGCACTGCCCAGCTGGAGTGGAGAGAAAGAATCAATTCCACCCAAAAACCAAACAGTGTCTGAGAGACATTTGGTGGTTCATATTTATGGGACAAAAGCTGGTGTTCCCACTTCCATGTGCATCAGTGTGGCTGGTTTGTAGGGCTGGCCTCAGCTCTGTTCCCTGTCCCCAGTGCTCAGGGGAAGATAAGGATTAAGTGATATTTTTGGTTAAGACATACGAGAGCCACCTGGTCCTTGCCTGATCACCAGCATAAGCCAGAACAGCCAGTTCATATCCAATTTCCTCTGCTCCCTCTGGAGCTCTGGAAAGCAAGGAAAAAGCCTGGAGCTCTGCACTTCATCTCTTTCCCTCAGCACTCCCATTCCTTGGTGCAAAAGCTGCCATCTGCCTGGAGGACTGAAGTACATTTGAGGATAAAAATCCATTTTGCCCATCTTGTACCTGGCTGAGCTTCTGCACAGAAAATGACCTCATCTGGCCCTTTTCTGCCCTCTGTTTTTACAGTCAGTGCCATAAACAGGCTGTACACAAACACTCCTAGGAGTTGTGAGCAGGTAAGCTCTGTGTGGTAGGGCTGTTCTCAGTAACAGCACAAAGCTCCCACTTCTGTGCAGTAAAACTCTTCCTGCCTGTGTGGGACAGGGCTGGGACATTTCGTGTGTGGAGATGAACCCCCAATGCCTTTTGATATAAACCAGATGGGCTCATTCCATCCCAGTGCTTCTTAAATACAGAGAATGTTGGTGTGGTGATGTGTGGGCTTGCTACTTTCAGTTTGGGTCAAGGTTTAATTTTACTTTCCAGTTTTATTTTTGAAAGACAGGGTGGTCCTTCCTAGCTGGAAAGCTTTGACCAACTTATCTGAACATAAAGATGAGCTTTATCAAAAATGGGGAATTGGAACCCAGCTGTACTTAAGAGGATCTTAAACACTGACTTCTGATCCCTAAACACATCTCACTTGTTTGTTTGTTTGTTGTTTTATTTGAGGTTTTGTTTTGGCTTTACTCTTGCCATGAATGGCACATGGAGACAGTAACTGTAAATGAGCATCTCCAGGTGGTTGTTGCATTTGTTATACTTTGAGCTCCTGTTTTTGGTACCCTTTACTGTCAGACACAAAACTTTTTGGGTGCTGTGGTGCTGGAATTGCCTGCAAAACCTTCAAGAATGAGGAGACCTTTCAGAGACACTGGAACATGTAACTGGAAAGCATCACCTGCTTACCTGAGAATGCCTTCATTATATTCAGTATATTGCTGATACTTTTTTTGTGAAATATTTTGGGTTAGCTAGAAGAGAAAAGTAATTAGTTTCTCTCTAATATGCTTCAAATATATGTGTTTTTATTTATCATGATCATAGCTGTCTGCACTAATGACTTTTTGCTTTTATCTTTGTTTGAAATTCAGAGGGTGAGGTTTTTTCCCAATTTTATTAAACTTTGCATAATTAAAAATTTTGTAATTTTTCAAACTGAGGCAGAGCCATCTTAATTCCCTTTAATTCACAGACTGTGGAAGGAAGGGTGAATTTACTGAGATTTACTTCAGATGTGCTACAGTTACTTCATGAAATCTTCTCATGTCATTTCATAAGTTCATCTAAACTAAATCTCTACCTTTTACATTGGTGGGGGGAAAATCATCTTTGCCCATCAACTGAAATAAAATAAAAAAGTTATGTCTGTGTTTACAGAACTTCACAAATCTGCAAGTGGCAGGACTTGGCTCATTTGTACTACAGCTACTCCTGAGGATCACTTTGCACTCGGCTTCTCCCAGAAGTGTTTCTGCCAAATAAAAAAAAAAAAAATCTTAAAAAAGGCAGAAAGGAGCAATTTTGCACTGGTCGTTTTCTTGCTTAAAATACCATGAGGCTGTAGCTGCCCTGGGGGCTGTGGGGGAATAGGAGGAGGAGGAGAAGGATGAGGGTGAAGAGGAGGAGAAGTATGAAGATGGGGACAAGGATGAAGATGTGGATGAGGAGGAGGATGAGGATGAGAGTGAAGTTGAGGATGAAGGATGTGGATGAGGATGCAGATGAGGATAAGGATGAGGATAAAGATGTGGATGAAGATGAGGACACAGATAAAGATAAGGATGCAGATGAGGATGAGGATGAGGATGGGGATGCAGATGAGGCTGCAGATGAAGATGAGGATGAGGATGGAGAAGCAGATGAGGATGCGGATGCGGCGCTCTCCCGGTGCCGCAGCGCCACCGCGCGTCCCCTCCGGTCCCCGCGCCGCCCGCGCATCCCCGGGAGCATCCCCGGGAGCTCGGCGTTCCCAGCCCGCGGGGAGCGGGGACACAAACGCTTTCGAACACCCGAAGAGGCTCGGAGGGGTGTTGGAGCTGGTTTTGACACCAGTTTTGAGCAGCTCTCGGATGCAGAAGCTGCGGTCTCTGCCCCGCTGCCCGCCCTGCTGACGGGCTGGTCCCTTCCCTCCTCCAGGTGGAGCTGGCTGGGGATATCGGGGGAAAAAAAAAAGTAAATCATCACTGGGGAGCATGAGGAAAGATTACCAAAGTCCAAGCTGATGTTACTGGACTGATAACATTATTAGAAAATATTTTACATAAGCCTGGTTTGTGTGTTTCCAGGTAACTGTGCTGGGTTTAGCAGCTCATATAAACACAACAAGGTGTGGTGTATCACATTCTATCAAAGCACTGAGCAAGAAACTGGCAATTGCTCATCCAAAATAATTCAGTTTGACATGAAAGGATTTTTTCCAGCCAAGGCAGAAATTCTCCAGTGGGGGGGGGGGGGATGCTGTATTTTGTCCCTATAATATGGGATTCTCCACAAACACAGGCTCCACTTCAGTAGTCAGCCATGTGAGAAGCATCCCTTTCTTGTTGGTTTTGGTATCTTAAGTAAATACATTTGCCCAAGGAGAAGAGGTAGAGTGTCTGAGGGGTCACCTCACCGTGGCTGATGTCAGCAGACACATGGCACACACACCATGCAGGAGCAACCCTGCCCCACAATCCAGAGTGCTTTGTATGGCATTTCTTCTTTGTGCTGTCTCAAACCTCAAGTGTTTGTGTTCCTTTTCGGATGAACTTTGGTTCTGACCCTGCTGAGGGTGCATTGCTTGTTTTGGAAACACTTGCAATATCCCTGGACTGTTTGTTTTCCACCCCAATATGCTGCTACATTCCTGCAAGCTTTCTCTGGTTGTAATGCAATGTTTGGCCAGGAAACAGAGAATACAAATGAAAACCAGTGCCCCAGTCTTAGGGAAATGTAGTGAAACTGTGACAGAAAGTGTTTTATTGGAAACAACACAAAGATTTCCAGAGAATTAATAAACAAGCAGCTGCTCAGCATCTCTGCAAGACCATCAAGTCCAGATGTGCATTTCCTGGAAGGATCAGAGTATTTTGTTTAACTCTCTTCCTCTGCCCTCAGCAGGTAGGAGAAACAGAGGTCGTGTCTGGTGCTCGTGTTCCAATGGAGATAATCAGATATTTAATAAGTGTAGCAACAATACAATTTGCATGACCAGCTAAACATCTACAGATTTTTTTTTCCAGTAATAGATCCAAACCACTGATTTTCTCCAGGTATTTGTTGAAGACCAGCACTTAACAGCACATAAAGAGTCAGGCTCCAGAGGGGCAGCAGCAGGAGAACACTTCTCCCCTGCAGAGCTGAGCAGGATCTGTCTAATGTCAATGTTGGGTCTCTTTTGCCAGGGCAGTGGAGTTTTGGAAGGGTCAGGACCTGTCTTTTCTGAAACAAGGGCCCAACTCCTCCACAAAGAAATAGCAGCTACAAAAACAGCAATGGAGAACATGAAAGCAGAGCCTGGTCTGCAGGAAGTCACAGCACCATCAATTTCTTGCACTGGGAGAGATGGAAGTTCAGCTCCTGAGGTGAGGCCAGGTACTGAATTCAACAGCAGCTGTGTGTTACCTCAGAGGGCCAGAGAGGAGCTCTGCTGCCCCTGTCTCCACCCTGACAGTGCTAAAAATCCAGGTTCTCCATGTTAGCCATCACCTTTGCCTTCAAAAATGCACCCCAGAGGGATTCAACAGCTCAGTACAATCCTAGGAGTGGACATTCCCAGTGGAGAGACCACAGACTGGCCCAGGGGAGCAGCAAGGAACTCTGTTCTCCCAGAAGTACAACTTGAAGAGCTATTGAACCAAAATATTAAGACCAAAATATTGCTGGATGTCACCAGATGCTTTGAATCCCAACAACAGAAGCAGAAAAATAAGTGTGAGGCAAATCAGAGAAGGAGGCTCAGATAGGCACTGCCTCATCCAGAAGCATGAGGAGACTTGGAGATCTTGGAGCTGAGAAAAACAGAGTGAAAGACATGAGATTGCACAAAAGTTGAGAAATAGGTGAAGTCCTAAATGACCAACCCAGTTTCTTTCGTGGTGTTTGAAACAGCAAGGGAATGGATAATTCAATACCAGGGGTGGGCTCTGCAGTGCAGATGTGGCTGAGCCTGGCAGAGCCCAGAATGCCTTTTCCACTGCCAACAAAGCTCTTTTATTGCTAAGCTAAGCAGGTCAGGCACAGACACTCACAGGGATCTCAAAATGCTTCCTTTGCACTCAGGTAATTTCTATGTGAGCACTTAGAGAGCAGCAGGACAAGCAGGAATCTGCTTTCTCTGGAGTAGATGGTGAATAGGTCACCTCATCCATGGAAGGAAGGGGCTAACAGAGAGAATTTCCCTCAGGACAATGTTTGGACAAATCTTTTCTTACAAAGTGAGAGAGTCAGGATTGGCTTTTGCCCTGTGAGGTGGGGGTAACAAAACTGTCATTGCACTCAGTGAAAAAATGAACCTTGTGGCCAGCAGCAGAGGCTTTGAGCAGACAAACCCTTACAGGTAATGTGAATTTCTATAAATATATTTGCTGATGATTACATGAACATTGCAGTGTCTGTGGAGACAAGGGACAGGGACAGGGACAGCTCCAGGGCTACCTGGGCCTTCTCTCCCTGTAACAAAGCAGCACAAATGGGCTGGCAGTGGCAAATAAACCCAACTGCAGTTTGCCAAAGGCATTGGTGTCATTGCAGCTTCCTTCATCCTTAGGATCTGAAAGTCTGGATAGAAAGTTCCCAGTGGGAGATTAAACTGGGTATTGCTGCAGAAAGCCAGCATGGCTTATGTTCAACACTTTAAAAGGTTTTATGCTGTGCATTTATATATAGCAAAATGTACAGCAGACATGGGAAGCCATCAGATTTCTGGCTTGTCTGGAAAGTTGCTTTCTTACTCTCTGTACACACCACCAGCTGGTGGCCCCGTGTGGGACTGCCACAAACATGCTTTATTGTTGTTTGAAGTCAGAGAATCTTTGGACTGACTGCCTTCCTCCTGTGACTGCAAACACAAACCTCTGCAATTGCATCCAGGCAGTTCTTTGTTCTGGTGAAGAACAGCACATAACCTAAATTTTGGCTTTGAGATCCTCAGCGTAACAAGACGGAATTCCAGAAGCATGAAGGGTGCTTGGGTGGTTGACTTTCAATAGCAAAGGGATGTCTAAATTCCTTCTGTGCCCTTGGAGATCATTCCTTTGTCTATTGTTCTGCCATTTGCCTAGAAAAGCAGTTTCTGCAGTTTAGGAGTTAAACCCAGAATCAGCAGCAGAAAAATCAGTGCACATAAGGAAGAAAACCCATTTGGTTCTGGGCAGAGGCACAAAGAGCTTTGGGGCTCTGTTTAATATTCACTGTGCAAACTTCTGAGAAATTCATGTCCACTTTTTAAGTTGCACTGGTTGCTTTTGTTTGTTTGTTTGTTTGCTGGGTTTTTGGGTGGGGTGGAGGGACGGAGAATTCTTTTTGTATCAAGACTTACAACAGGGTGTAGAGTAAAACTGATTAAATCCATTTCATCCTTCAATAGCAATGACCTCTCCAGGCTTCTGGTAATAACTCAGCATTTCAAACATTGGCAAAGCTTGTCCTTACTTTCTTGTAGATGAGCTGAACTACATTTTCACCCATTGAGATCATAGATCACAGCTCTGCTTCACCAGCTTCAGCTAAGGATGTCACTGACATCCAAAACAGAGCAAGGAACAAGCTAAATGCCTCCACTGCTAATACTGCTAGTGGTGAGGAACATGGGACTCCTGGGATCTCCACCTTTTCATGTAAGCCCAAAGCCAGTTGAGAAGAAAGGTTGCTACAGAGAGCAAAAAGGTGAGAGAATAACCTTTGAAGTTACCTGCTTTACAGTAGCTCTAAAACCCATTTTATTTTCTGTGGGAACAAAATATGTAAAGGTGACTCACATTCACATCAGTGGTTGGGCTTTTCAGTGACGTGTAAAGAACTCACCAATCCCTCTTACTCCAAATTATTGTGATTAGATTCTGTTCACTTGTCTGAAAAGAAAAGAAAAATCAGCCTGTATTTCAAATTCCTGTCAGGCTCTTTGTTGAAAGTCTTTTGTGTGTAAATAAAGTTCAGGAAATAAGAGTGCAAGGCTTAAAAGAGACTGGCAGTGTGCTTGCCTTCTGTGAAGTGTTTGTTTTTATAGGCTGTGTTTTTAAAGAGGAAGACTTTTTTAAAACAGAGCATGCTTGGAAATGCTGTTCCATTTATCTTTGTCTAAAATGCTGAGTGGCTGCAAGAGCAGCCTTCTCCTGTGGGCACAGGACACCAGTCCCTCTCTGGACTGTTTGACCCAGACTGATTCCATTCCCCCTGCAGGGAGGGGCACCCCAAGCCCTGGGTTTGAACCCACCCCAGCAGATGCAAGGGCAGTTTGGGGCAGAGCCTGATGGCAGCTTGGTTCCCATCTGTGGGAAACAGCAAATGCAGCAAAATGACTTCACTGGGAGTGTTTTGTGAAGCTGCCAGTGAATTACTTAGGAAATTTTGGGAGACTGTGAGAGTTTAAACCTCCAGCAAGACACAAACTCCAGCTCATCTGTACAGCTTGGGTAATGCCTCTATGGCCTATAGTGCTTGTATAAAGTCAAGAATTACAAGGTGATGGGGTTTGCCTGCTCCAGGCAAATGGATTTGTTAAATCCACATCACCTCCTGTCCCAGAAATAAAAAACCTTTAAGCAAAAGGCTGGATTTTGCCCAGGTTTAGAAGAGCAGATTGCTTTTCCATGGGCTGAGTTAGCAGGAGTCTGTCACCAGCTGGTGGCAATGATCAGGCACTGTGTGATAGGCTAGGAAAGAGTAAAGCCTTGCTTTAATGACAGCTGTGGCTTGGTGAGGTGTTCTGTGAGCTGAGTTCTGGGTGATGGAAATCAAGAAGGGGAATAAAAAACATTGCTGGAAAGGTAAGATATTGCTGAGTGGTAGTGAGAAATATTGTTTTATAGATCAACTGCTCTTTCTTGGGGCATGTTTTAAGCAAAGCCATCTTTATTTGGTATTGTAAGTTACCCAAAACTTAATTCACATGTAGCTTAGCATGTGTCTTATGTCCTTGTAATGAAGATTTTTAATATTTTAAATATTAAAATATTTAAATATACTGAATTGTAGATGATGAATCTGATGAATTCTAAAAATATTCCTCCCCAGTTCTGTACCCCTCACACCTGCTCAGTTTCCTCATGCAGGGTGGTAATATTGCTGGTGCTTTTTGTGTTTAGGGTTGCTGGTGTGTGTTTAGGGTTGGAGGGGAGGTTGTTTGAAGTTTAGCATTATTTTTGAATGGTCATTTTGGTTCCTTGTGTGTCTCCCTCCCCCAGTGCTCAGCTAGAGTGGATAGAAGCCACTGCACTAAGGAGGGTTGAGTTTCTGACTTTTTTCCTTATTTGTTGAGATACTAGGAATTCCTGAAAAAAAAAAACCCACAAAAACCCTTTTTTTTCACAGTCACATAATTAAGTGCTGAGTTGCATCAATTCACACTCACTCAGTTGATCCACTCAGTGCCTGTAAGCAACACACCAGCCCGTTTACAGTTTAGCTGCTTGTTCACATATTCCTACTGAAATTTAGCTGCCCCTCGAGCAGAAGGATGTGCCCAGTGTACCAAGGAGGGTACAGCTATTTTGTGGGCTGAAAGCATTTTTCAAAAGCATGAACATCTCAGTACCTTAGTTCTTATTCAGAAAGTGGTGCATTACTTATCCACTGGGTAATAGCTGTTATGGTTTTCCTTGTATTTCTTTTTTTGGGGTGTGGGGATACATCTATTTCTGAGAGATCAAGTGTGAAATTGTGCCCAAATCAGGGCGGTACTTTTGATATAAAAAGGTTTCTGAGGCAATAAAATACTAAGTGTGTACATATGATGAATGACACTAAAGGACAATTATCACCAGTGAGTGACAGGCAGGACTAAAATGACATAAGTGAGTGTGGCCTCCCTTTCTTTGAAGATGACCTAGAGCCAATCTTGGGTATCAAGGGCCCTCAATGCACCAGAAAACATGCAGGCATTAAAGCATGTAAACTAAACTGCTGTACTGTAATTGAGGACCAATTTCAGGACTGTGTTTCACTTTGAAGGAAATTGGGACATGTGGAGTTGTAGCACAAGTGCACAGGAGCTGAAAATGCAGAGCAGCTCCAGCTGTTCTGAATAAACCCTGAATGGCCCTTGCTGAAATGATTATGCCTTAAAATACAATGAAATACATCTGATGAAGGAGAAAACACAGGAATTGGTTACTTGCCCTGATCTTCTTTGTTTCCACATGTAGTTTTAAGCAAAGTCTAATTTCCTCAGGTACTATTAAACAATTAATTAATTTAATTATCTAGATAGTATGGATGCCCGTTTGGGTAGCACGTTAATTGGAGCCAGTTCTTCCTTTGATGCTGAAGGTGATCACAATCTCCTGAGTAAGGCATTAGACTACTAGAACAAACCTTGCACAGCAAAAAGGAACAAAAATATGCAAATACAATTTCAAATGAAAAGAAACTTGCAAATGCTGCTTTATTGAATTCTTCCAATAGGGAGGCACTTTTACATTAAAAAAGAAGTGCAGAGCTTTCATTATTAACTACAAAACCCTAAAGTATTACTCCATGAAAACAAAGAGAAATAGTGTCTGTGTGACAAAGTGATTGGTTTTTCTTTTCATTTCTATACAATTTATTATATTTAAACAAACAAAACCTAAAAAAAAACCTCTAGAAAACAACAGCAAAAAATCTTTTCTTCTGCTCCTGCAGGCCAGAAGCACTTAGAACACTGATGACTCTTTGCTTTGTGTTCCTCATCTCTTACCTTCTGTGCTTTCTGTATGAGGCAGTCTGACCCAGGGGCTTTCCAAGATTAACGGGTGCCACAGAGATAAATAAAGTGTTCATGTGTTTATTTGATGTCAAAAGTCTCAATTCAGCTCTGCCTTGCATGCAAAACCTGCTTGTTTCAGTCAAGTTATTCTCCAACTAATACCTGCATGCAGAGTGTGTGTGCTGGTACGGTGGAAGAACAGGGAAGGGTGACTGCAGGAAAGGATTTCCCCTCCATGGAGTCAGAATTCCAAGCTTGTTTTCCATGCCATCCTAGAAAAATGACCTTGTGTTAATGGCACTGAGCCCCTGGTTATCAGCTTCTAGCTGGGCTGAACTGCGTGAAAGTTGGGAGCAAATCCTGCATTGCACTACCCAAGTGGGAACTGAAGTTACCAAGAAATTCAGCCAAAGCAGTAATAACACAGAGGGGCTCAGGTTCTGCACTAACCCTTGCATTTAACACTGGAAGAAACCTCCCTGATGTCACTCAGAATATCCCTGGAGAAAGGCAGTCCTCCAAATGAATATTGTCACAATCCATCCTACTGGACATCCACTTCAGTGTCTCAAGTGAAGACAGCAGAGCTGGGGTCAGGAATGCTGGCAGATAAATGCCTCTGCTTGATGGATGAGAGGATATATTTATACCTCACAGCAATTCTCTTGCTATTTATTTGGTTTGGGGTTAACAAAACCACCAGGTGAGCTGCACAGGGAGGCTTCTGGTGCTGTGAAAATGAGCTTGGAAGTGGAAAGAACACTCAAAGGATGTTAAAGAAATATTGGAAATGCTCAAAATCAGCACACCTGAGGAAAGCAATACTTTTCTAATTACCTGTTGGTTTATTACAGTTGGCTGAGCAGAATGTGGCTTTACATTCTGAGGTTACTGGCAAAATTCAGGCTTTCAATGGCAACAGGGCTCACAAATAAATCTGTTCTGGAGCTCCCTGAAGGCAAGGTTACCCTAAATAAAGGGAATATGATGGATCATCAGACTGTGCTTATGTTGAACAGTGCTAGGTTTGATGGAAGAAGTATTTGCTGCAATTCCTTGGTTTTACTCAGCAAATTCCAGTTTGATGTCCTGTGATGCAGAGCTCCTTCCTTCAAGCCATTTCCTCTGTTTTTCAAAATTACCTGGGGTGTGTTTTAGCCACGTTGAAAGTAAATGACCTGACCTGATCCAGAACTCTTTTCAAACTCTAAAGCTAGTTCTAAAGACAGACAAATTAAAGCTGGTCCAGTATTACCAAAACTGTTTTCAAACACTGAGCTACCTAAAGAAACACTTCCATTTTGAAGCTGTTTTACCATCGTAGATACAACCTGTAAACATATTCACAGAGAGTTTGGGCTATAGATTCCAGGATATTTTTCCTTTACCAAAAGCACATATTACAAAACCTGTAGAGATTTTTCTTTGCATGTTACACTTGACAACGTTTAGTAAGTCTGGTTTCATTTAGATTCTAATACATTAAAATTATCTGCAACTTGTAACTTTGTGCTGATATATGAAATAGAAGATGTAAAATTCTTTCTAAACAGAAATTCCTAAATTTTCTGTCCAAGCTAAATATGTCAAAGGACATAGCATGAACACGAAAGATAAATCGAGCTTTAAGATTTCCCACTGATATATAAAAGAATGTTTTACAAAATTTTGAAATTGATTGTCTCTTTCCAGCTGAACAGAGAAGGTTTTTTCCCTCCATTCTATATAGAAAACCACGCTGCTGCTTATTTCCCTGGCACATCTTGCATGAAATAATGCAAGTTCCATTATGGCATGAGACTAATTACACAAATTACATCTGAAAGACAAAAAAGTTAAATTAAGATCTGAACAGTTATTGCATGATCAGTGGGCACGAGTGAGATCTGATGTCGTTGTGTTTGGAAATGGCTTCATCCAGATCCAGCTGTCTGTTATTGACCTTCACCTCCATGCAGCCATTATAAAAAGCAGTCACTGGTGTAGCACCCAGAGGAACATCTGCACAGAAACACATTCAGTTCATTAGGCCAAGACATGCAAATTCCTATGGATTTTTCAGGTCAGTCAAAACATGGGGAATACTCCACTCCCCATCCATTATTTAGTCATGGGAGAAAAGGAGCGATTTGGCAGAAACACTTGAGTTGTTCTCCCTTTTCTTTAAGATCAAGATCGAATCAGCAAAGCTGAGAAAGGCCAGTAAAATGTTAAACATGCATTAGAAGGCTGCTTCCATCCAGAAACTGAACTCCAGGAATGTTTTCCATAGTAGCTTTTCCTGTATTAACAACAAGAGTTTGTTTCCTGGAGCCCACTGTTCTTGTCCTGAGCTACAAACAGCTGTTTCTGGGCTCAGAGGTCACACAAAGAACTGCCTTGCTTTTGCCAGGAAGCTACTCTAGATTCCAATCTGCAGCTTCTCACTTGAGGCACCCCTGGGAAATTCCCACATTTTCCTACTTCCTCACTGCTGCTTCCAAGTGAATTCTCTGTGAAAGACTCCCTTTATCTGCTGCTTGTTTAGGGTTTTTTTGGCTTAGTATCAGATCATGGATGTTTGCAGGAAACAATATGTTAAGCACAAAATCAAGCAGGCATTGCTGACAAGTCTTAGGGTACAACTGGCTTCTTACAAGGTAGACCTAAGGCATGCAGGCACCTTCAGCAATTAGAATGAGGGTGATTAGGGGCTGTTATCAAAAGCACCCTCTTTTTTCAGGTGTTAATCACCACATCCCTCCTTAGGTGATAGATTTGGTTATCTTAGGAACCAGAAATGCTGTTTTGTCATGATTTTATTTTGCTGTAAGCTGAAGCATTGCACAGAGTCCTATATAATTGCTCCTTTCTGCTTTTTTCCCCCCAGTGAGGAAAACACTGCTGTCACAGAACCATGGAAGTTTCATTTAACCTGCACAGGTTGTGCTGGAATAACAGGGGAATACTGCCACCACTGTTACTGGTTTGTGGAAAGGGCTGACAGAAAAGGGTCTTCATGAAATTCATGGGATTTTTGAATGCAGAGGCTTGGTTTTTTTGAGGGTTTTGTTGGTTTGTTTTATTGTGTTAATTTGCAAGTTTAAGATAGCTTTTAAAACTTAAAGACAGAGATGACAGAAAACTGAGATTAAGGAGCAGCAAGTAACTAATACTTGCTTCTTATCTCTTTGGGATGCCTGAATAATGCAAAGCCCTTCATTCTCCAGATGTCAATTTTTCTGTGGCTGGCAGTGTACTAAAAGAGAATCATTTAAGCATCACATAGATGAAGAGGCCCAAGAAATGACTGGAACCTTGGTTACTGTGGCTCTGTTAAACTGCTGACTCACCTGTACTAAGTAAATACTGACTCATTCCTTGGCAATTCAAGACATGTCAGTCAAATTTGTAGCATTTTCTTAGGAATTGTGATTCATTCTCCACAAAATAATAACAGGATACAGAAAAGCTCTATAAGTAGCAACACTATAACCATGGCACCTTTCCTCTAGCAATTTTCAAGTTATAATTCAGGTTTTGATTATTTCTCACCTGGGCAATGTTCTTTTTCTTCTTGATTCAGCCTGAAGTCAAACTATTCATACAGAAGTATGTGCACACTTTCTGGACAAAATCATCCTTGTGATAAGGATAATGTTGACATTATCTCTCAATAATGTTAACTTGAAGCTTGCTTTGATCAAAATATTTGCTGTTTCAATGCATTCTCTGTCTCATAAAGATTGCCAGTCATCTCTGGCTCAGAGTTTAATTGTTGAAACCATATTCCTGACTTCCCATTCTGCACTTCTGACACTTGGATTATTTACAAATGCCTGCTTTTCCTACATTTTTGATGCAGTTCCTCAGCTGTGCCAGATGGTGGCATTTCAGAAACGTGCAATGCTCACCCAGCTCAAAAATCAAGACATTTTCCAAATTCAAACCCCTAGAGAGCTATGCCTTAATGTCCAAATACTGCTACTGTTAAAAAGCTGGCTGCCTCCAAAGCTGAAATGACTGGAGGAAACACGAGGCACCTAAGGGGAACCACCCCCCCTTTTTTTTTTCTTTCTTTTTTTTTTTTTTTAAATAATTGTAGGCTTCTCCTAGCATGGGTAAGGCTGAATACAATCAGGCTTGTAGAAATAATGAAATTAATGAAAAGAAACAGGTCTCACCTGGCACACCACCCAGGTAGGTGACAACATTTGCCATCATTGCTTGATGCAGAGTTGAGAGTTGCTCAGAGTTGCTCCTGTCAGTGTGTGAATCAACAGCCAATTCAAGCTCCTGTTTGGTCACTAGAAGTCCAACCTGCACTCTTCTGGGGGTGCATAACTTCTTTGATTCCAGCTGTGCAACAATGATGTTCCCAATGGTCACAGTGATTTTCTAGATGGAAGAATGGTAGATCACCAAAGATGTCAAATGCAACTTTAATAAATCATTACACTTGGTTCTAGTGCACTTTGTATTTGCAAGTAGAAGAAAATATTAAATACTGGTACCTTCAGCTGGAAAAGCTGATGTGTAACCATCATTTCAGATGATGAATGCCATTCTTAAATTTATAAGTGAGAATGTTTTACAAGGAACAGCTCTGGCTACAGTTCTGAGGTGAAATCCTGTTTCACCAACAGTTTTAAAGGTACCCAAGCGTTCACTAGAGGTTCTTATTTTTGGAAAAAAAAAACTGCATTAACTATGGTGTATAATTATGCTCTAGCTTGGGATGGCTGATGTAAATGAAAACTTAAGGACAACAAAATCAGTTTATAATTTGGAACTAACATGATGCCCTTACTGTATACAGTGCTCATAGTTCCCTTTCTGCTCTGTGCATTTGGAAGGAAAGGTTAAAGAAAACATGATGGGATGGATCTGAGCTCAGACTACATAATGTAATCTCCCTGGTATGAGTGATTAGTGCTTAGTCACTGCTGCAGCAATCATTAAAAGACAGATATTTTTTCACATTATTACACAATCCAATTTTCAAAATACTGAGGCTACCAGCTGCACTGCAAGTGTGTGAGTAGCTTTTTTTTAGTTTGATTTTTCACCTGGCATCTGCTAGGAGAATTGTAAGATCACCTGTGAGTCAGAGGAGTTAGAGTCCACTATGGACAATGCAAGAGGCACTGTTTCATTAGAAACCAAGGCAAACATAACACCAGTGTCTGTGGATGGGCGAATAGTCAGAGTCACATTTATTAGCCAATCTTCAGCACTGTCAAGATTATCTGTTTTAAAGAGAATAATTGAAATTAGTAAATCCACCTGCTGATGAAAAATTAATATGGGGTTAAAAATTAGTATTTAAATCTTTTCCCTACTGTGGAAAAATTAGTGCTAATTTTTTCAACATATAGAAAGAACTATAATTCTAAAGAAACGAAAGCAGATAAGACAAAAAGATAACAAAACCAACTAACTTTTAATGCTGGGTCTTCAACAGTGGCCAACCTTTGCAAATAAACTTCTGAATGTAAAGCACTCCAGACACTGAACAGATAACACTACTGTGATCAGAATCCTTATTCAAGCAGATTCCTAACAGAAGTTAAGGGAATCACTGGTGGATGCAGAAGTGTATTGCTTTGTTTGTGTGCCTTTTAAAATTGTCTTTCTTTTAAAATTTCACCAGTTCCATAACTCAGTCCAACAAAAACCACAGGAATAGAAAAAATACTTACCATAGTTTATCTGGAATGCTGCCATTCCAGTGCCAGGGTAGAAGGATCCTCTCCCCACTGATACTAAACAGTGTTTGCTTTGTTTTTCTTGAATAACTTCATTTACTCCTGAATGTCCCTGGTTCATCAAGTTCCAGGCCCGGATACAACCATCCAGACGAGGGTTAATCTACACCAGAATGACAGCATTGGGGGTTTGAGTCCAAAATTGGGGTTAAAATGTTAATAATGAGGCATTATTTTCCATATCAGCTTATTTCTATGTAGGCAATACCAGTCTTAACAATGCTATAGGTTACAGAAGTGATGCTGGGAGAAAACCAAGCAGCAGGCATTTGGTACCTCAGCTTTCAAAAGGTATTTATGGTTCAGCATTACCCACTTTGCTCCCAGGGGTCTGGACAACTAGAGACTGCTTCTACTTTAAAAGCTTGTGTTGTCACCTAGACAAAAGGACAGCAGATTTTCTGTAGCTGAAAGAAAATGACCACTAGCAATGCTCCTTGTTCAAAGCTTTACCTTTATACCAAAGTACAAAGACATTTCTGGAATTCTTTTATATTGGATAAAGGGATGTTATTGTATTGTTCCATGATTTTTTCTCTGCTTTGCTTTTAAGCAAAATTGATTTTTTAATTTTTTTTTTTAATCTAAACACTCTGTTGATTGCCAATTAGTTTGAAGGCTCCTGGACTGTAAAGAAGAAAGTTGCAACAATTTGACTATGGCCATTCTTGAGGCTGGGACACTGAAAGAATCATGGGCCTTGTCCAGCCTGGGCTGTTGTAAAACCTTGTGAAAATGAAAGCTCACTGTGCTGCCTGCACAGTGAATGCTGCACTTATTCAGAGCTTAGCAAAAGCCAGGACCAGGACATGAATCACCCTGAAATGCATTCTCAGCAGCAGCAGTGCTGGTAATTTAGGGAATTTTGAAGCCATATTAGGAAACAGGCTACAGAATCCTCAAAGATTAGATCACAAGTGCTGTGGTTTTACAAGTGAAGCCTTACTGAAGGCAGACTGAAAAGCTTCATACATGTTTATTTTCAAAACAGTGGTTTAATAAGCACATTTTCATTTTCTAAAAGGGTTCCATGCCAGGCTTGCTTCTTCTGTGACTTCCAGGACTACACAACTGAACAGAGCATGATCAATCAATGTCAGTCTTATTATTATTTAATTACCTGTTTAACAAGAGCACCTCCCACTCTGCGAGGCAATCCTGCAATGTACACCTTGGTTTCCAAGAAACCCTGGGATTGTTTAAACAGAGTTCCTGGGCTGTTAATACTCATCACAGCCTCTTTAGCTATTTTTACACTGATGCTGTGTTCTAATTCTTCAACTGATATCTGGAATAAAATACAAATAATTACATATACACACATACAAAAATGTAGCCTACATTATATTTTTTAATAATTACATAAGCCAGATGAAGCATGACTAATGTTTCTTTAAATATCTACCTTGTAAAAGAGTTTTAGTGCAGTCACTACTTAAGCTGTGTTTAAACCTGATGCAGGAAAGCTGTCCATATCTAGGGACATTCACAGGAGGGTAACAAACAAAATCCAACTGACATTAAAAATGTGGTGTGCTCTATAGATTGTGTGAGAAAGGCTTTTCATCTCAGGTGTAAAGGCTTGAAAAGAGAGATGAATTTTTGGTTCAGCAGATGTAAAACTCACTCTAAACACAAAGTATCCAATAACTGTACACTTGACCATGCAATCACAGTTTTGAATATCCTGCCACTTTCCTTTTCATGTTTAAAATTAATGATTGCTATGTTGATAGCTAGAGGTAATTATCTTCTCTTTGATTGTTAAAAGGTAGCAGAATTTCCTGATGCAAGGCATTCCTGTGCATTTCTCGGCTGCTTTTTAAACCTGGGGTTTGAGTGCATCATTTTAAGCCTTTTAGTAGTTTAGTTTAGCTCAGTTTCTCCCTACTTTATTTATCAGCATCTTTCCACAGTGAGTATAAGGAAGTGAATGGGAGAATGAAATCTAACTTACTATATGCCACAGTCCATCATTAATGGCCTTGCCTCCACTGGTGACTTTTGTTCCAAACTCATTCTTGAATTGAATCTCAATCTTCCCATCCCTAAGAGCAAGCAAGATCCACGCTGAGTTGTCCAGGGATTCTGCATACAGGATCACTCCCTCTGTGTCGTACGTCCGGAAATCAAACTCTGCTGTAAATCTGAGTTGTGAAGAAGGAATCTTAATAAGAAGACAGGAAAGGTGAAATACTGTACAGCCTAGGATAACTCATTAATAGGGTCAGAGAAAGGTTCATAGATAGTAACTTTTGGTGTCTCGAAATCTGAGCAGTTGTGATTTTTTGCACAGTTAGTCAAAAGCAGAATGGAACATAAGCCTTGTTCACTCAAATCCAGTGGGAAGTTTTCAGGTTAGCACTCTGACCTGGGATTTGAAAGAACCTTGGTACAGTTCCCAAATTCACTCTGAGCTTTACTTGTGAAGGATATCCCAGTCCCCTGAGTAAGAAGAAAGATGTAATATTCCTATTCTATTTTGCAGGGATGCAATGCAGACAAAATAGAAAATTTATTATGTGCTTCAGTACAGCTGGGTTGCCAAGTGTTGTCCTGGAAGAATTATAACCTAGGAATTTGCTCTGCCTTTCTTGGGCCGTTCTCTCATCTGAGGATTTGTTGGCTGGATCTAGGTTGAGTGTGTGTATGTAGCAAAGCTGGAATTTACTGCGCAGTAGAGGAGAGTAGCAGTAGAGTAAAAAACAGTTTTTGGAACTAGACAAAGCAGATTAAAGGTGAAAGCAAAGCACTTGGAAGCTGGGGTTTGCCAAGGCAGCTGTAACTCAGAAGTGGGTCGCTGTCCCTCGCAGTGCTGCTCTATGTCCCCTAGATGGGGCTGTCCCTCGCCAGACGCACCCAAACCCGCTCTGTATTTACACCGGGCTTCAAACATCTATCATCTCTGAAAGCTCTTCCAGGACAGCATTAGCGCCCGGTCAACTTGGAACAGCGGCAGAGGGCAGAGTTCTCAGTATTTATGTCCATCTGTACGGTTCTGAGGCTCTGGGGATCACCAGCTCCACAGCTGCTGCTGCTGTTACCTTCCAGTCGTTTGGTCACTAAGGCAGGGAACGCTGCAATTTTGGCTGCTGCAGCAAAGAGGTCCAAGAGCAACAAAGGGGTCAGTGCCAAGGGCAATCGCTCTGACAGCTGTAAAGAAAATCATCCAGCTGGTCCCAGACAAGGTACTGTGCTCTGTGGGCGTCCTTGTGACACTCTGTGGGTGAAAGGAAGCCCAGGGAGGGGCAGGGGGGCAATGGCCTGACTCTGTTGCTCAGCAGGATGGGCAGAGCATGTCTCAGCTTCTTCCCAGAGCAGGGGTGAAGGGGCAGCAACAACCAAACTAAAGCCATTCCCATGTACAACTGGAAGTCATACTGTAACTATTTGCATATCACTTGTGAATTTTATGTTGATAATTCTAAATGCCTTCCTGTTTATTCATTCATTCATCATGTAAAGGTATCTTATCCAAGGGGGAGATGGTCATAAAATTTAGGCGTGCAATGCATTCTTCCAAAACCCTCAGAAAATTAATGGAAACAAATGTCATTCCAATGCATACTTTTATCAATAGCAAATGCTTACCTTGTGACATTTGGCAGTTTGAACTTTAGGTAGAGAACAGGAATTCCAATAAATTGCTCTGCCAGGTAAAGCAGTTGATAATTCTTTTCAAGATTCAGTGGGATACACTCAGTAACAGACTGAAAATGGTAGAGAAAAAAATCTGTTAAGAAGCAGCTCCTGTTGTTGCCAGCTAGACTTTTTTATTTTTAAAGTAATGACTTATCTCTGGGTTTTTTTTGGTTTTTTTAAACTTGAATACCTATGTACAAATGAAATGGTGTGGTTTTGCTTTTGCTTGAAATATCCCTTATTTAAACTGCTGGAGGATTATCCAGGTTGACACACAGTTCTGGTGGACTGAAACTAATATTTAAATACTTAGTTTTTGAATTAAGAATTCCAGTTTTCCATCAAGCACTTTTCTTTCACCAGGGATTTATGACACCCACCTTCTAGGAAACTATAAAGATCTGTTATTAAAGTTCTGCAGAATCTAAACCTGCTCAGGTGTTAGAAGGGAACAGACCAGAGCTGTGTAAAAGAGAAATTAAAGAATCACAGTGCTTATGGACAAGTAGGAGTCTCAAAGCCACTGTGATCAAATTTAAATTCCTCAAAACATTCTGTGACTGTCTTCCACTCTGACTTTGCTATGCCTGATGCAGCAGTTCCATTAAATGTACAGGTGCTCTACTTGAATTTTATGGCTACTTCATTTTAAGGCTGCTGGTGTCACTAGTCCTTAGATTAAATATATTTTCAGCTGACTGATTTTTTTTTTACCCAATTAAAAGGCATGAAACTAACTTCTAAATAGAGAATTAATCGTTGTTGAACAACAGTACCGAAAATAAGAGCATCCTCCAGTCTCATTACATCTCACCATTTCAAGGATGAGCAAAATGAAACAGAATGACTGCCAAGTGCTGTTCATTAAATTTCAGAAAGTACAAACAAGACCTAATACACAGATCCTGGAACTTTTGTCAGATCTCGCTCCTGCAGTTTAAGCCAAATTTTGTTATACTCTGTTAGAAGTGTTTTATTGTTGTTAGAAGTGTTTTATTGTTGGCAGTTATCTGAGCTCACTTCACATGACATCTCAGACTGCCTGAACTTTTCAAAGTATACAGAGAACGACTTAAAAAAAAAATCCTTGGACTTCAATCCTTGAATCCCAGTTCTCTGGAGTTTCAAACTTCCTACTCCTAAGAAGTGTAAATTTTCAAACTGATCAAGAGCAGCCCATTTTGGCTGCAAGATGTTCTCCAATTGGCAAGTATTACTGAGTTCTTTTCCTTAAGCTATGGCAGATGAGAACTGTGAAAAACAATCCAGGGTTTTTTTCAATCCAAACAGAGTAATTCTGAAACAGTGAGCGAAAACTTTTGCACAGCCTAAGGAAAACTTGGGAACATATGGACAAAAGGAACATTCTGTCTCTGAGTGGGCTGAACAAGAATTATTTGTTTGATAGGAGAAAGCTGAGGCTTATTTTGGAAGCAGCAGGGAATAAAGATGCCTGGCTAAAGCAAGCTGCTTTTGACAGGACTCCTGTAAATGAGCATGCATGAACTGAATGGCATCCAAATCTGTGCTGCTTTGTGAGCCAAACCATAGATCAGAATCCCCAGCATTTTCTCAGGAATTTTTAATCAGTTCTCAAAAACCTTCCTATTTTCCTTAATCTAGCTATCCTCTCATCAAGAAATACCAAACTTTGCCATTTTTCCACATGGAATTTTACATAGCACAATTTACCTCACAATTCTTCATGTCCTTAGAGAGCTTGAACCCTTTCTTGCCATCACAATAGCAGCTGTAACTTCCTGGTGAGTTCACACAGAGTTGAGCACAAATATTTTCAGCACATTCATCAATATCTAGGGGAAATCAAAGCAGACAGACTTTTTTTTTTTTTTCATGGCACAGACTGAAAAACTAACACAAATTAATGGAATAACAGACAAGAGAGGTTCTCTGGAATAACATGAATCCAAAAGGTGATTTAGTAATATGATAGAGGCCTAGAGTTCAGAGCTGGAGACAATTTGTCTGATATCTGAGGCACAAGGTGGCTGAATAGTGAGAGACCTCATAAATTGCTACCACAGATGGCACAAATCCCATTCTGTGTCAGATCTCTTGCTTTCCTTGTAAGACACAATGAGAACTCCAATTATTAAAAGTATGTAGGGCAAATATGTGAAGAAAGTATGTGCTTTATTAATATAAACCCAAATAATCTCAGAGCAAAATACCTTTTAAAATAAGATACAATAATCTCATCATGCCTAAGGTTCAGATAGCATCTACTTGTGGAGAACAGTCTGATTTGAGCTGTGATTTAAGCTAAATCAATAAAAGTATTTCATTTTTTATTTAGTAGGTTGTGTAAAATAAGTAATTTAGAAATGAAAGGCTGTTTAAATGGCCAATGTAAATTTTTCATTTCTAATATAGAAGCAAAATCTCACCTTGACAAGACACTCCAATTAGGGTGACTTGGACTTCAGATTAAAGCAACTGCAATGTTTATTCTGAAACAAATAGCCCTTCTAGTGGGAAGAAAAAATTTTGTACCAATGCATTCATTTAAATCTGGGGGTTTTTAGGACTAAAATACTTTTTTTTTTTTTTTTTCTGTTGCTTGGAGGAAGAGAGGTAATGAAAAATGTAACAAACCCTGCTCTGTTCTTCAGTCTAATAGTACCTGTCATCACAGAGATAGCTGTGCATAAATGTATGTAAATTCAATTTTCCTAATAAGCATAATTGAGTTTAGCCACCTACGAGCAATATGACAATGAAAAGCTCATGTCATTTAGTATTTCTGTAAGGCTACATTCCTGTCAGGCTGCACAATCCTGTCCTTAGACAGGATTTGGTGACTCATTTAATGTGGTTACAACAAGGTCTAAAAGCTTAGCAGCATAATCCTCCTGCTAGGGAGGTAAGACTTTCCCCGTTGGAATGTCGTCATCCTGCAACCTCCTGAATCCATGTCCCAGTAGAAACACAGCACTTACATGGGTTGCATCAAATTGGATTTATCTGAAGAAACCCCTAAGAGGAGTAAAAATTAATTACTGTGAACTTTTTCTCACTTTAGTGCATGCAGGAACAGAAAATTGTCAGTAGTGTTTTAATCCCATAGTAAGTGGACAAAGACCTGACACCTGGATATGTAAACACTGCCACTGTGCAGAGCTTTGGCACTAAAGACCTGCAGGAAAAGCCATGGAGCAAAAGATTCATGGCCAGCAAGAAGCTGCTTTTGTGTCCTTTTGAGCAGTAATACAAGGCAGCTTTTAAAATCAAAACCAGTCACTGATAGATTTTCTTTAAACTGACAGTGTAGAATATTCATCTTCATTGTAAAACTCGAAGAGCTTTCATATCTGTTTACAACTGAAATTTAATTTCTGATGTGCAGTAAACAGAAACTTTAACAAGCACAGAGAAATAGAACATATTCTAAGACAAATATGCAAACACTTTCAACACTGGGTAAGTTATGGTCTTTGTATGCAAGTTATCAATACTTCTCAACTTTGCTATAATTGTTACAGAACTTTGGAAATTTTTAGTTCCAGACTGTCATTTCAGGAAAAGTTCTTTTGGAGCAGCTCCTTTTTTCACAGTTCTTTCTCTGGATATTTAGAAATAGTTTTATTTGACATTTGAGAAAAAAACATTAAAAAAAACTTTAGATAACTGCCATGCTGTCATGTAATACAGCCTGACAACAATTAATTTAATAAAGAATGTGAAGATTCAGAAATGCACTGGTAGATGAGGAGCTGAGTTTGGTATAGCAGTGGATTAAAAAAAGGGGAGGGGGATGATGAAAGAGATGAAAAAGGGGGAGCTGGGGACAAGGACCCACCTTCACAGTTCTTGGAAGTTGAATTATATGTGTAGCCTTCTGGACATTCACACTCATATCTCCCCTGGGTGTTTTTACAGATGGCTGTCCCACAGATGTTTGGATGTAGCACACATTCATTTATATCTAGAAACACAAACAAGTTATTAAAAAACAACTCTCACTCTTGCACACCATTTTTCTTCCCAACCTTATCCAAAACAGTGCAAACTGAGTGAGGTTGGCACGATTTCTTGGTAACTCTACCATACTGTCACAGCAGACTAGAGCTACAGCCAGAAAGATTTGCAGAGGGCTGGAAAAGACACTTCTGCATGCCCCCAAGTGAAAAAATTCTCTGCCTGCCTCTCTTTCCCATCCCTTCATGAGGGTAACAGGGAAAGGGATGCATGTCTAGGAAGGCAGAGAGAGAATCAGGCTACAGAGTTCCCATAAGCTACACCAGACTGCCTAGTAAAATTCCATCTTAGAAAAAGACACCCAGAAAGACAAGAGATAATCCAATCAGAGGTTCTTCCATGCTACAATCAATTCATGTCAGTTTTCTTTTAATTGGCTATGCTGAGAGGTATTCAAGACCCTTACTGTCTCTCTCTATCCCCATTTCAGTGTCTATCTTCTGTCTTGTTTTCAATTTGTCAATGTCATTTTCCCAATGTAGATGTGACAGTGGGATTCAGGATATAGTATCAATCTTACTAAGTGACTTTGAGACAGAAAAATATCAGATCCTGGCATTACTTCACTCCCACTCATGAATGCAGGGTTTTCTGGTTTTCTCTGTGGTTTTGTAAAAGTTGTGGAAATGGTGCTGCACAGGAGATTCTGCCACTGCCTTGCTTGGAGTCCTGGAACTGTACTAAGTCAAAGCTGCCCTGAATTCAGACTACTCTTCTACAGTTAATAAGAATATTCCAAATTCCTGGGTGTTTAACTCTGTAGTTGCATGTAATAAAATACTTGAGTGCAGTTTATCAAATGATTACACTGACACTCGGGGCACTAAGGTATATTAGTCTATTTTTATGGTTAATTACTTGTTTACAAGATTTTCCAGTATCTTTCCAAGAATTACAAAACTTCTAACCAATTTATCTGCTTGCCCTTTTTCATAAACCCACAGTCTTCTGTCATTCTGGCATGTCTTTGGACAAAAAAAAAAAAAATCTGACATCACCCAAAACTGTTGTTCCATTAAAATGGAATGAAGTTGTAATTTTTTCTAAAAATGCAGTAGGAACTGCTTATTATGTCAATACACAGTCTTTATTTGGAATGGGATGAAGCATGTAGGTCATGGCCAACAGCAAACACAAGCATGCACAGAAAAATTGTGCTGGGTGAATCAAAGAAAAATTTTTCTCTCCATTAAGAGATTTTTTTTATTCATTAATAATTTCTTCCCCAATGAACTTAAAACTGCAGAAAGAGCAGCATGGCTAATTAGGAGTGATTGAGCCTAAATCAGTATTTACCAGAGAGAATTTCCATGGTAACAATATCAGCTATTTGTATCATTTAGATTCTTGTTTCAGGGTGCTTAAAGGATATGTGAAACTGGTGTGAGACCTAAATGAGCTTTATGGAGCTCCAGTAATGAAGCAGAATCTCTTCTATAGCCATTCCCTCTTCCTTTCCTTGCTTCTTGATCCAGTTCATTATTTGGCTGCCCAAATGCCTGCAGTGTGTAAGGAACGAAAAGCCAAACTAAACTAGGGTTGGATTTTTCAGAGGCAAGGCAAGAGCATTTATGGAATTATTGGATCAAACCCTTCCCTCTCCCTGGTCAGCAGGCACTGTGGTGGCATGGAAAGATGTTCTCCTGAAGTCTCCCTACCTCCACAATCCCTTTTGTTGGAATGCATGAAGTAGCCATCTTCACACAGGCAACGGAAGCTCCCAGGGAAATTGGAACAGCGTTGGCTGCAACCTCCATTGAAGTCTTCACATTCATTTATATCTGTAAAGAAAAGGGAATCAAACTCTCTGCTGACAGGGAGGCATCAGCTGACCAGCTGCAAATCCTATTCAATGGTAGAAATGTAATTGTGCTTCTGAGAACCAGCATGCCATGAAATTGAAGACTGTACCTTCCTCACAGTTCTCTCCTCTCCATCCTGCTTTACAGACACAGGTATACTTGGCTTGTCCATCTATGCAATCCTTATATCCATCTTTATGGCATGGCAGGGGGCTGCACTGGTTTGAAATTTCTGTGGGATGGAAAACATGGGAGATCCTTGTTATTTGGGGTTATTTCTCCTTGAGAATCACTTTAGTCTTTCTTCTCTTTCTACAGGTCATGAAATAGGAAAGGTCTTGATGTATAACATGAAGCACCCCCACAACAATCTTACCACTTGTTCTGTCAGCAAGATTTCCTTAGTAAGAACATACAAAGCCACCAGTACTTTTTCTTTTTCAGGCAGAAAACAACTAGAAGACAAATTACTTGCTAAGCTAATCCCTGCAAGATGTGACCAGACTTTATATTATTATATTTCAAAGATGTATTTCAGTTTTTAAAGAACAGTGCTCTGCTCCATCATACTATCACAAATTTCACTAGAAAGTTCCAAGTTTCAAGAGCTCAAGATAAGACAGTTGAGTTTCTCTGTTTAAGAGTGGTCAGACAAACTGGTAATTTACTGCACTATTACAAACTGATCTGGAAAACATGTTCAGCCATGAGCATATGCACAGCCATGACCATGTATAGTGTAATTATTAAGGACTTTTTTTGCCTTCCATTGCTTTCAATGATAAGAACAGTGTCAAGTGGTTAAGGATAAGTATTATTCAAACTAACTGGAAGTTTCTTTGATATAACCAGGCTGTAGGAGGTTTAGAGAGATGTTTAAGCTGTGACAGTAGGAAATATGGTAAAAATGGCTTCCTATGAATTTACTAGAAAGAACAGAATTCATGCTGGGCCTGTGAATGCATAGGCATTAAATCAAACATTTGAGAAACATCCCAAGTTTCATGCTTTGTGACATTCTGTTTGGAATCAAGGACTGTGTTCCAGATAGTATTTGGATGATTTTTTCTTTTTTTTTTTTTTTTTTATTTTTAATTTTGAAATTTTCAGCAGGTAATGTAACTACAGGCCATAGAGAAGGCAGAAATGACAATTAACAAGAGACTCTCTTACTCTACCTGACAGAAGATGACTTGCTAGAGGCAAATGGTTTGGCATAACTACTAAAGATGTGGAAGAGTACAGAAGACACACTGGGGAATATTGCTGGGTTGGTGTAGAACAATTCTGTTTGCAGAAGAACTCTGCCTTCCATGTTGCAGTCAATTGTGTTCCTTTATCTTTATGAAGTTAAAAGCAGTCACTTAAACTGCTTTGTCTGGAAATGCTCTGTCTCACCTCACATTTTTTGGTCAATTTATGGTTTTGATTATTGAGTTTGCCTGAGGAAAACCGTTTTTTGTCTCTTTTTGTGTCCCTGTGAAATGCTTTTTAGCCACTGTGTGTTCCAACATCACCACTTACCCTTGACACAAGCCCTCAGGTCAGCTGGAGAGTCTGGAGTGACTGCAGCCACCCTGAACACCCCTGCTCGATGGGAGGCAAGGCAGCCTGCAAATGCAAAGCCACACAGTCAGCTCAGGGTCTAAACAACTCATTTACACTGAAATTACACCACTTGCTGCATGGCATCTTCAAAGAGCCTGTTCTCACAGCTGAATTGCAAAACTGGTCTGGGCATGTTAAGGACAGCTGATGACAGCCCAACCTTCAGAGTGCCTCTGTGAGGATCTCAGCACACAGGACATTCTCTGCACTATAATCAGCATGGAAATCATCCCAGTGCTAGGGGCAGAAAAACTAAACCAGCATTACCCAAATGAGAGCATCACTGACTCATACACTATACTTGTTTAGGGTTTTATTTTGTACTTACTTAAATATTTGGGATAAAAATATTCCTGCAGAAAGAAAAGAAAAAGAACGGCTAAGAAAAATTTCAAATAGGTAAAATAACAGCAAAACACATCACTGAATATATTCTGAAGTATATTTGTATTATAACTACAAAGGAAGAAAAGAGTTACTTTGAGTAACAGAATATAGGCCTGGTTTTCTATATGACAGTAGGTTGGGCTAAAGCAGATTATGTAATACACACAAGACTCAGTGGAGAGATTAAAATACTGTACTGAGTTGGACACTTGCAAAATGAAGGCAATGCAAATGAATTGGGTGTCAAAACTACTTTGAAAATTGTCTCTTTAAATGGAACAATCTTGCCCAGTGTTGTTGTTACTGGGAGCTGTGAATTCCATGTGCTTCTGTCTTTCCCTCTGCAAAGAACTACTATCTATGTCATACTCATGAAATACTTACAGTTTCAGGATTATTTTCAAAGATTTCCCTGGCTTCTTCCCTATTGCATAATTCTTCAATGCATTCTCTTTCTAGATTTCCCTTCTTACTTTCTTCCATGAAAGAGTTTGCTCGGCGTTTCCTCAGCAGGAACTGAGAGGCATACTGCTGGGATAAAACTTGGGAGAAACAAAGCATCTCTGTTATTATTGATCTCTTTTTGCAACAGCTGAAAAATGCTGTGAACACTGAGAAAATGTGAGAATTTAATACAAAATTCTGAATTAAATGCTTAGTCAGGAGTTGATGTTTGCTATTGTTTTGAAGTATGTGAGGAAGACATTCTAGGATTCTGTATGTGGGAGCTGTTTCTGATCAAAAAATCCTTAATCTGTGCTATTAATCCCTAATAGCATCCATGCCTGTAGCATAATTTACATGTCATACTCAGGACAAGATTTATTTGTTATGGTTATTACAAAGCAAGATATGTAAGCAACAAGTAGATAAAACAAGCTGATTATACTACCAGTTTCAGTGATCTGCAAGTAAATATTCTGACCCTATTAAATTTATGTGAGAGCAAAATTATGTTTTACAAATTCAGGCTACCTGTTATATGTTATTAACATAAATGTCATTTTATTTTCCAGAACAGTGAAGAGCAAGACAAAGGTGAGAATGCTATCCTGGGAATATCAAGGGGGACAATCTATAAACACATCCACATTTTACAAGGTAAAACAATCCCAGCCAGCTTTTATGTTTCAGAGCCAGCATGAGTCATTACTTAATTTTCATGTATCTGGTTATTGTCATTTTAGTGACTTTTAACAAGTGGTGAGCATTGAGAAATGACACTAAAAATGAAAGATGTCTGCTTCAATGTTCTTTGCAGAGCACACAACACTCCAGGAACAGCCTCTAAATTAGACTGCCTGGTTTCATTTTTGGATGCAGCTTGTGATCAAGAGAAAAATGGATGAGCCCAGCTGGAAGAAGTCCAGCTGATTGGGCTAAAGAGTGCAGATGACAGATGTTAACTGGAGTACACCACACTTTCCTCTCCTCAGCCTCTGCACAACTTAACCTTTCAGAGCTGCCCAGCTGTGTGAGGGCTGTGACACCTGCAGTGCACATCAGGTCTGGTGGCCATACATATTCATCCCAGCTCCACAGAAAAGAGCCATTCAAGCACACCAAGTCCATCCAGTACTGCCTGTGACAATTCCTCAAAGCCAGAACACCTTCATGAGCCACACCAGCAGCCAAGTGCCAGAGAAGAGCTCCCAGCTTCTCAGCACTAAAAGGAAAGAAAAAAATTAAGGAAGCTGACTAGAAAGAGCAACTAATGAGGCCCAGGGCTTGGAAAGGGACAAATTTAACATTTAACTAAAACCACACCATCCTAAACACATTAAAGGTCTCTACTAAGTGACAGGGAACATTCTGAAGTGCTGCAGTGTTGGGCAATGACCTGATGAAACCTTTGTGTTACAGCCTCCTGAGTGAATCTGACATGGGCTGAGCTTGTAACTACAAACTAATCTATTTGCTTTCCTTCTGGTAAAACGAATCATCCTGGTAAGGTAGCAAATAAGATTTCCTGAGCATAAGGTGGATGTACAGCTCACCTCCAAGGTTTTATAGCACACCTCCATCTCGGAGAGAAACAAGCAAGTTGCTTAGAAATGAAAGAAGTTCAATTAATTAACCTAAATGCTTTATTTCTCATGAATAAGAAAGATGCAGAAAGACCATTTGTACTGAGGCAAAAGGAGGGACAACAGAAATAGGAAAATTCTGTATTATAGCTGCTGGTTTATTTCCATGGGAGATCTCTACCCCCCACAAAGATGTTGACCTTTAGCGGCATCACTGTCATTTTCACATGATTTTAAAGTAAATAAAAGACAATTAATTTTCTGTTGTCTACAAACAGATGTAACACCTTCTACTTCATGTTTTCAGTACAGTGGGGCAATGGGAACAAGTCTTTTCCCCTACATCAGAGCAGTTTATCCTTCTCCCAAGCTGATTTCCTGTAACTTCTGACTGTAAATAAAACACATAACTCAGAGCAAATTCCATGTTTTCTTAGTGCAAATATTTCAATCCCCTTGCACAGAATTAGCAGTGTGTCTATTCATCTGTGTTTTAATTACAAAGATTATGATAGGACCTTTATTAAAAACAAAAAATCCTGACTGCTGCTGCTACCAGTCTGATTACAGGAAACTCCAGCCCATTTCTGACCCTGCCAAACCAAGTTAACCCTCAATGCACTCGAGCTGCTTCATGTGGTGATCACTGAAACCTTGTGCAAGTCCAGAGCCCAACAATTTCCAGAGGTGGTGTGCAGCCACTGTGTAGTGAATGCTTATCAAGCATCTAAAAGTGATGCTACTTAAAAAGAAAAAAAAATGTGGGAGAGGATGAGATTCAGTGGTTTCTTACAGCTGTTCTGTCATATAGATGCAACCATAAACCTGCTTAAAGTCAGCCACTTAAACATAACTTAGAGCTGCTTACCCAAGACCCCAGCCAAGGAAAGCAGCTGAATAAAACTGAATAAAAAGTGACACCACTGTAGGAAGTGGCACAACCTTGTTTGCACAGCTCTAACACTCCAGTGACAACAGTATCCTGAAAAGCTCCTCAGTGGCATTATGCAGCCACCAAAATAAAATTGGCCACTAATATTTACCTGCACCTTCTCCAAAATGCGTCCCTCACCTGTTGTTTGACCAAATCCACCTGCACTGAGGCTTGCAGAGACAACTTTATGACTATTGAAGGTATGAGCTGCACTTAAAAGCTGGTTTCTCTTCTGCCCCCTTTCCTCCCCTGCCATTCCAGAAATCCCTGGCACTGTTCAGAGCCAGGCAAAGAAAACTGGAAATATGGACCACAGAAATTTTGGATGAGCAGGACAGCTCATTTCCTGATGTTAAGAAAAATGACAAGATATGTAGTGGAGAAGATAAATGGAACCAAAAACGTGACGAAAACAGGAGAAAAGATCATTATGAAATATTTATTAGAAGGTTTATTTTTAGGACGTGTTAAAAACGTAACAAAATGAACTTTCATCTTTTGATACTGCTCCCTTCCCAAGTCAGATACCCCAGCACCTTTCAGAATAGTAAACATTCGGTTTCTGTTCTGCCAGTTTAATCATTAGTAAAACAGGTCAGAAACACGCTTACTTTGAGCTGCAATTCTGCTGCTTTCAGCCACACTGTCTTCTTCCACTATTAAGCTCAAAGACTTTTGTGTCAAAGACGGAATACTTTATTTTTTCCTTTTTTATCTGAGAGCACGTAGCTCTTAGCCTGAGAGGTCTGAACTTACAAACTGGGTGAGTGCCGCTGGCCAGACGGCACAATACAGCCACTTTTCCGAGCACACCTCGATCTCCCGAGGGCCGTCCTTGCAAGGGAACCAAGCTCCCTGTGCAGACACCTTCCCGTGGGCGGCTGAGCCGCTCACAGCCCCTAGTCCCAGCTCGGCCGGCCCGCAGGAACCGCTGCCGAGCCCCCGGGAGAACCGAGGGGCTGCGCGCACCCGAGCGCAGCGGCCGCGATGCCCCCGGCAGTCCCGGCAGCGCTGCGGGCCGCCCCTCGCCCCGCACCCGGCCCCGCGCGTCCCCCCGCCCCGCCTCGCCTCGCCTCACTCACAGGTCGCCGCCTCGGCCAGGGCGATGGCCAGCGCCAGCAGCGGGAGGCACCGCGGCCTCATCGCTACCGGGGGCGGCCGGGACTGCGCGGCTGCTGCTCAGCGGGGCCGGGCGAGGCTGTGGGGGCGGGAGGGAGGGGCGGCGGCGCGGGGGGGGGGGAGGCTGGGCCGTGTCCGGGCAGCTCTGCCCTGCGGGAGCGTCACCAGGGCGCCGGGGACAGCGCCGCGGGGGCGCGGGCGGGTCGCGCCTGGCCCGCCCCGCGGAGACGGCGGCAGCACACGGCGGGCTCCGCGGGCATCCCCGGCGGGAGCGGGGGGCGCACGGCGGGCAGGGCCCCGCGCCGGCGAGAGCGGAGCGGGGCAGGACGGGGCGGGCATTGCCCATTGCCCCCCATGGCTGCGGGGCCGTCCCGGCTCCAGCGTTTACTCCCGGACGGCGCCCGGGGGGGCCGGGGCGCGGGTCCTCGCCGCTGATTGGTCAATCCTCCGCCGGCACCGGGCGAAGCGCCCCTTCCTATTGGTCGGCCGCGACCCCGCCTCCTGGCGTCTGCGTGCGCGCCATTAAGTGTGTCCCATGCCGGCCGCCGTCGGCCGTCTCCCGGGGTGACGGGCTCGGTGCGGCGTCTCCGCGGCCGCCGAGCTCCCGGCGCGGCCCCGCCCGAGGAGCGCCTCACCGGGAGCGGCCCAGCGCAGCCCGCAGCTGACGCCGGTCCCCGCGGGCCGCCGCCGCCGTGGCGGGGCCGGGCCGTGCGTGGCGGAGCGCTCCGGGCCGCGCGCAGCCGTTGAGCTGCGGGGCCTCGGCGGAGGCAGCGGTGAGCGGGGCGGGGAAGGGCCCGGGGGACTCGGCAGCCAGAGGGCTCACTCTCTTCTTCTCAGAGAGCGGATTTTGTAGAAAGCGTTTGGTTTACAAGCTAAAAAAGTGCTTCCACAGTGGGAGAGAGGAGCAAGTGACACGTGCGGGATTTTTGAGTTGCTGCTCTATTGGAAACGGGAAAGGAAAGTTGGGAACGTGGCCGGAAAGTGCAGATGCTCTCTGAACTGCTGGACTTGTAGTTACAACTCTTTAGAGAAAGTGTGGTGGTCCTAAAGCTGTTCCGCACAAAGATTTGAGTGCTTCGGGCTTTCAGGACGTCACAGTTGTTGCACCTTATTTAGCTCTCAACTACAGTTCTGGCAGAGAGGATGGTGTTCACAAATTTTTGCTGAATTTTCAGCTACTTTGCTGCTCAGTCACTCGGTTTGCTGTTCAAAATATAACACTGTGAAGTGCCCGAATAACTGACATTCAGACAAGGAACATTACAGCAGGAAGTTAAATAATTAAATTCTGTGAGGAGGGTCAGCTCTAAATGATTTGTTTAGCTGTGTTTCCAAGAACGTGAAAGTTTGATGTGGCTGAAATAAATTCTGTATTGTAAAAGCCTCTAGTGAAGGTGATGTACTAAATGTACTCTGCTGAATGGTGTGCAGGCTTCACTGCTATGTTTGACAGGTTTCTGGGCCTGTTGGTTTTGTTTGACCTCAGCAAGCTGACAGATATAATATCTGGAACAGGTTTGGGATGTTGTTAGTGCACCCTATAAAATACCTGACATATGTTCTGTACATTTTTCAGAGATCCAGTCTCTCCAAATTGGCATAGCAGAATGGGATTTGCCTCCCTACCATAACATTTTCAGCAGTGTTGAATGTCCTTTCCTCCTAGAATGATTTGTTTCTGAAAATTTTTATCTAATTTGGCAATTCCTGCCCACCCCCTTTTATAGTTTTGTATTTAAATAAGATTCTTGTGCTAGGGCATAGCTGCTCTCTGCTTTTCACTCTTGAATAAATTCTCTTCATCTCATGAATTCCATCCGAATGCTCTGGGCCATATATAGGCTCAAGAGCAATTTTGTGACAGTTTGCAAAGATAGTCTTTGTATAATGGGATGGGAATTGCTCTATGGAGGTGCTCAGGCTCTGAAAATGCTACATTTATGTCATTTGACACAATTACAATGGAGCATTTTGTTCACTGAGCTGTTACATTTTTTCCTCCTAGAAATTTCTGTGGCTCTGTTCTCAAAGTGAGCTTTGTTCAGACTTGATTGTGGGTTGAGGCACTACAGCCCACTGCATGTGGGCTTTTGTTTTTTTGGGTTTTTTTTTTTAATGATTTTGTATTCTTTAGAGCTTGATTTTAATACTTGTAACAGTTGTAATCATCTTGCTCTTTTTAGGAACTTCTCTACTCTTCATACACTCAGCTCTCCCATGGAGAAGCTCCTCTCAAATTCTTGAGGATAATGGAACATAAATGTTTAAAGAGTAGCTGTTGTCTCTGCTTTGGATGAAACCTGACCTGTTTCTGACACTGAATGACAGCAGGTCCATGCAAAAGCATCCTTGAAAATGAACTTCATAGGATCAGGAGGAGTTCAGTTCCTACCTCTATAAATTATCTAAGCCATCACAGTTGATCAGGATTGCTATGGTCTTTAATTATTCACTTTTTGCCGTCATTTAAAGTTACCTTAGTTTGAGGTTAGCTATAATTTAAAATATGAAGCAGGTTTTAAGATGCAAGCTTTGGGAGACCTGCTGTAGTAATTGTCAAAAAGAGGAATATTGTTTCTTTCTGCTTGAAGAGTGGAATGATGGCACTACTTGGTACTTCTGTTTAATTTAGTGACATTCACTAGTTATCTTTGCCAGTTCCTCAAAATACTCACTAGAGAGCCACAGCTTCCTTGCTCTGGGATCTTTTTGTGCAAAAGAAATTGACACTTAAATGAATACACTTAGCAGGTAGGGATGTTCTTTGTTTGCTTTTAATGCTTTATCCTGTTATATTCTTGTAAGTTTTACTCATGCTTGAAATTGGTCCTTATTCTCTGTCAGTCAGCAGGGCTGTGGCATGTGTTGGTGAGACAAGCATTGAAATTTTGTAGCTGGATGTGTCTTGTTCCTCTAACTTACAAGTTTCCTTCTGTGCTGCTGCCTGGCATTATTATTTGGGATAAGCAGTGTGTGGTGGCTGCACAGATCTGTAAGAGGGGGTGGATGAAGTGTGTGTGAGGGTGGAAAAGGGAAAGATAACAAGACTGAACATAACACACTGAACAGGAGGCTGCTGACTTCTTTCTACAGAGTGCCTAACTAGTTTTTTTTTTGGTCCCTTTTTTTTTCTTTTTCTTTTTAGGAGTGACAAGAAAGACCTTGGCTCTGAAGTCTCTCTGTCAGTCTCCTTGGGTTGCTCTGGCCTGCCCACATCATTCCTGCAGCTTGGGTGGCTCTGGATGGCTGTTGAAGAGGGATGTTCAATCTAATGGCCAATTGCTGCAACTGGTTGAAACGGTGGAGGGAACCTGTCAGGTAAACATGGGAAAGTATTTTACATTTCTCACCTTCCCAAACTGTGTTTTATACATTGTTTCATATTCAATGTATCATGTCCAGCCTCTCACCCACCAGCACCCCAAGTTCTTTCTCCCCATGTGCTGATACCCTGACCCAGCACTTGTACTTGGTCTTACTAAACTTCCTGATATTCCCATGGGCCATTTCTTGAGCTTCTGCAGTTCCCTCTGGGTGCCTTCCCATCCTTCAGGTGTGTCAGCCTCACCACTCACCTGCAAACTTGCTGAGGATGCCCTCAGCACCTTTTCTAGCTCATTAATGGAGATATTCAATAGCACTGGTCCCAGTATGGACCTCTGAGGGGCACTGCTGGTCACTGGTGTCCATTGGGGCCCCGAGCTGTCACCACTGCCCTCAGGCTGTGACTGTCCTTATCTACCTGCTACTCCATCCACTGAACCCATCTCTCCAACTGGGACAGAAGTCATGATAAATTATATCTCTAGTCCTTCCTTTGTCCACTGCTCTGGTCACTCTATCACAGAAAGCCTCTAAGCTGCTCAAAGTAAAGTTTGTTTGGTTTTTGCCTTACTCTTCCAGCTTTTGAGATTCTAAAGTACAGTTTAATTTTTGGGTTCTTTTCTCAGAGGTTTCTTGCTCTTCTGAAAGAACTTGTATAAATTATACTTCATGTTTGATAGTATTACTTCATATTTGATAGTATTGTTTCAAGTCTGCAAATAATAATTTTTTTTAGAATTCCTTCACTTAAGGGGGCATAAAATTAAGCAAATGGATTTGACCACTGAGTCTTTGTGAACAGGAAGAAGAACTGAGGTATACACACATGAATAAGATTTTCCCGTGGCTTTTAAAATCCTGTCCTGGGAAAATAATAACTGTATACCAGTTAGCTAATAAATTGTGCATTCCTAGCACCACCTGCACATTTACAGTCTAGAAACAAAGGCATGGTAAATCCCACATATTTCCAGCACTGGTGTTGTCTACACAGGTGTTGTTCAGACACACTGATGGAGACAGAAATAATTTTCTAATACAGGACAAACTTTGAGGCAGAGAGATGGTAAAAATTCAGGGGAATGGAACTGCAATTACAGAAATTGTTAAAGGGACCATGACCACACCAAATAAAATTTACAGTACTGTGAAATTAAATTGCAGCTGGCAAGTATCAAGTTGAAAGCAGAATCATTGTCTTATGTGAAACTTAGACCATGATAGGAGAGTTTTAATTTCCTACCTTGTTCCGCTGTTCTGTCTAATCAGATCACTGGACATATTAAACACCAGACACACAACAATGCCTCAGAATTTTGATACCTCTTCTTTCTGTTATTTGGTGGTAAATTTGCTGTGCATGTGTTTAAAAAAAAAATAGAGTAAATGATGTGTATCTAGAGGGAAAAAAAAAAATCTTTCTGTTTTTTTTCTCCTTATGGAGGAAGGTGACACTAATAATGGTGGGTCTTGATAATGCTGGGAAAACTGCTACAGTCCGAGGAATTCAAGGAGGTAAGTGATTAATTTATAATCCAAATGGAGCACTGAGAGTATCATTCCCAATTTTCAATCATTTAAATCTGAAAATATTGTTTCATCTCTTACTGTATCTCTCCCTCCCATCTTGTTGAAACAAAATGTTGGTGGTTGTACCATCCAAATACCATATATATCACATTTTAATAAAAACTCTACAATGGACAATAGAGTCATTGGACTTGATTATTTTCTCTTTTTTTCCTTGTCTGCATGTGCTGAAGTTGCTTTCAGGTGACGATTCCAGTAATGTGCATACAGCAGTAAACTTTATATAAAAATCAGTATTATAAGTAAGTATATGTAAAGTCCAAAAAAAGGAAATTGGTATGTATAACATTAAGGATGGTCCTAGTGTTACATATTTTTTGTCATTATTTATCATGAGAAAATGATGATAAATAAAATTGCCATTAAGAGACCACTCAATTTTTAAGGGTACTCTGCCCTGGCACATGCAAGCAGGATGTAATTTGAGATAAAACTTAGGAAAACAAAAATTCTGTATTGTTTTCCTCCACTTGTGGGATTGTCTTTTTAAATAACTTTCATCTTGTGCAAGAACAGGAGTTTACTTAGTAGTTTTTTGGCAGACTTAGAGACTCCACCTCGAGTTTGTTTACTTGTGTTATGTAAGTTCACAGACTTGCTAAAGCACAAATAAAATCATGAGTATTCTCTCCTATTCTTCCATCTTTGCCCTGAAAACAGGAGTGTTTCATAATTTAGCCTTCCATTCTATCTGAATACCACCTTTACTATCTTTACCCTCTGAATGTTAACAGTTATTTCTAAAATTCCTATTTTTCAGGGGAAACAAGTGAGATAAAGATGTGTATTTCTAAAGGGAAACTCAAGGAAAAGATAGCTCTGATTTCCTTGAATGTTCCTCAGGGCTTAAATGTTCTGAATGCCCATCTTGGCTGTCTTAAGGGTAGGAGCAGAAGGCTGGTGAGGACTCAGTTTCTGCACTGCTCCTCAGAGCTCAGTGCTTTTAGGCAGGCCTTCATTTTTTTTCTTCTCAATAAGCTGTATTTTCCATGTTTCTCCTGCCTTGTGCTCCCCAGCTGCAGAAAACAGAGATCCAATTATCTCAGCCCTGCAGGCACAGCTTAGTGGTGTGAGGCGAGGCCAGACTTTCTTTGCCCTCAGGAAAGGGAGACAGGAAGCAAAAAGTATTAAATAGAAATCTGTCATTTTTTAGCATATTGCAGGGCAAATTAGAAAAAAAAGCAGCAAATAAAAATAAGCAAACAAAGGCTAAAACCTGACCTTGAATAAAGGGAATCAAGTAATTTATATCTCAGAAGAACATGGTTTCAGTCATTTCACCTCAGCCTGTCAGTTTGAACTTCTGAAGCTGTTTTGGCAACCGTGAAGGATAAAATATAAATTTGGCAGAGCACAAGGGTTCCCAGGTCATAGTGCATTGACTGGTTTGGTTTTTTTGCTTCTCAAAGTTTAATTACTGTCATGGAAATGAGTGGAAGTGAAAATGCAGTACAGTAACCACCACTGCAATGGAACTGTGGTGTGAAATACTAAAATCTGCCTTTTGGGCCCCTCTGTTTTCTCCTCCCTTCCCACTCTCCCAGTGCTCCTGTCTAAATTAATGTAAAATAACTAGCTGAGAGACTAGTTAATTTATAATTCCCCGAGGAGAGGGGAAATCTTCACATAAGCAAAAATGTGGTCAGCAATATTTAACAAGGAGGTTTTGCTCCATGTTTTTAAAATGTGAATTTTGCTACACAAATCCCTCAATAAAATCGTCTTTAAACTGAAGGCTTTCTTCTTTGACAGAGTCTCCTGAAGATGTGGCTCCAACAGTTGGGTTTTCCAAAATTAATCTTAAACAGGGACGCTTTGAAGTCACCATCTTTGATTTAGGAGGTGGAAAACGAATCCGGAATATCTGGAGGAATTATTACGCTGAGTCCTATGGGGTCATATTTGTGGTGGATTCCAGTGACATTGAAAGAATGGAAGAAACAAAACAAGCCATGATAGAAGTGTTAAAAAGCCCTAAGATATCAGGAAAACCTGTGTTAGTGTAAGTAGCATAACAAATGTTCTCCTAATAATGTGAAATTGGGTGAATTTAGACCTAAGGAACTATTTTTATGACTAATAATGCTGTAACTTTAGCACTAACCAATATTGCAATTAGCTTCATGGATTTATGTTTTATTTTATCCTTCTCAGGGATATTTATTTCTCTCCTTTTTTATTAGCTATGGAAAAATAACAAGGTGGGATTAATGCTTTAAAATTCTAATGTTACTTGAAATGCTAGGTTAAAAGGCTTTACAAATTTGGTGTGGCAACATGATGCAAAAATATTGTTGCTACTTATGCCTACATCCATTAATTAAATGGTAAATGCTTGATTATACTCAGCAATAGGGTGATCTCTCAGCAATAAATATCTTTTTCACTTAAAACATGGTGCTGCTGATATATGATCAATAAAGTCTCATTAAAGGAAGCTTGCTTTAATTGTTTTGGGCACCTGATTTTTCTCTGTTTAATAAGGTTTGTAAAAATATTGGAAAGAACATATTTTTTTAAATTCCACACCAAAAATATTTGCTAACAAATATGCTTTTGAAGTTAAAAAATAAACTCTGAAAGTTTAAAATGTTTTTTTAAGTCAATATCTTTATGTTTGGTGAGCATAAGACCTCCATAAAGCATAAATTGCACAACATCCCTGTGCTATCATAAAGAATCTGTACAGGTAAGAGGATAGACCTCTTATTTTTAAGAAGTTGTGATGCTCTGCTGATTTGAAGCTAAGCCTGGATAATTGTGTTGATGAAGTGTAGGGTAGTTCAGCAAAGTAATGGTGTCTATGTTGAAAATAGATTAGATTTTACCTTTCACTGCTCTCCATGTTACTGGCACAGGCAAGGCAATAAAGCCAGCTTAGTTTAACTCAAATGAAAATGCAGCTGTGACTGTGGAAAGCTGTGCTGTGGTTTTTAATTAAATACAACTTTATGGGGGGGTTTGAGGTTGTATTTTGGTTTTGTTGCCTGTTTTTTTTTGGGGGGGTAGAAATCTCTATAATCCTATAATGGTGTTATATTTGTTTGGCTGACTGGACCTGCAGAGAACTCATTCACTCCCCTGGATCTTGATACTGCTTTTTGATCTCTATCAGTAGCTAATCAGAAGGCAGAATGTATTTATTAATTGCTCTAATGGTGGCTAAACAAAGTTTGTTGATGATATTACCTTTTATTAGATTCAATTTCAAGCCTTTGATCCGAATTTGCTTTTGCAGTATCCCAATTCTGTGGAGGGATCCAGTAGTTCTTTGGTTTATGCTCCCATGTGAGCCTGCCTCTTGAGTTAAGAACTCTCCTGTATTGTCAGATTTCCAAATTTATGCTGAAAGTTAGCATTTTTAATATTATATTAATTTTAATGTTCAGATTTCATTTGTGGGTTTTTTGGTTTTGCTTTTTTTTTAATAATGAGATACTTGCTACCCATGTAGCAATAAGTTCCCTAATACCTTGCTACGTTTTTTAATTAGTGCATTTTAATATATGCAGAATAGGCTGAATTGCACAATGTGGACATAAAATTGGTGCTAAATACTCTACCTTACAGAAATATGGGACTATGAGAAATCTGATGTTCAGTGTGATACTTTGTACAAATTTAATTGCTGCTCTCCCTGGTTGTTATTTATTGCTGCCCATGAGGTGTCACAGAATCATTTTAAGACAATTTTCCTCAAATGTGATAGTATTGTCTTTTACTGTCTCTTGGTATAGATTACTTAGAGATGTTAAACTTGTCCTTTGGGGTTTTTTATTGTTCAGTGTTATCCCTTTATTTATGTTTATGGGTAAATTCTTCTGGCAGCATCCTCAAGACATATACAAGTTTAACTTTTCTTCACTTAGGATTATTTTTGTCCTTTATTTTATCAGAAAGGAGCACACAGACATCATATTAGCAGGCAAATGCTGGTTTTGTTTGGGATTAGTTGTGTTTTTTTGGAGTGTTTGTTTTGTTTGTGGGTTTTTTTAATTTAAGTTGACATGGAGCATGTGCAAGAGGAAATGCAAGTCCATGTGCTGTGACTGATATTTTATACCAAGGAGATTTTTTGGGCAGGTATTTTGTCAGGAGAAAGCTACTTTCTACCTGTTATTTTGGTGATAAGGGATTATAGCTATTAATGTTTCACTTTTCTTCATAGAACATTTGCAGCTGGGTTTTGTTTGGTTTTCTGCATATTTATGTGACTACTGAAAACACTGGAAAGTTACTTCAATGATTACTGCAAATTTCTGCTGCTAATAATTCTGAATGCTCAATATCAAATTCAGTGTAAACTGTAGCTCATACTATTATTTCATGCTATTTATTTTCAGTTAATAGTACCCCCTTATCAAGGAAAAGTTTTCCACAAGTCTTTCTCACTTTCCAGTTCTCCTTCAGTGTGTTTTATGTTTTGCCTGTTTCTTACCAATTTACATCTGGAAATAAATTCAGCCAGCTCTTTTCCTACATATTAAAACTTGATTTTTGAAAACTTGAGTTTTACTCCACTATTGGAAGTACAGCTCTTGTTTATTGGCTAATTTCTACTCTGCCCTTGGAATATGAAGGTATTTTTAATATATGCAGTTAGGGGAGAGGATTTAATGAAATCTTTTCAGTGATGTCATCATCTAAGTTTATTTTTTGTTGCTACTGTGTAAATAGTATTTTTTACTTTAAGGTTCAGAGCTTTGATTGTATTTTGATAGCAGTTAATTTCTGTTGCAGTTTTTATCTGGGATGGAAGGAATCCAACTATTTCTAAATGCCACAATGTGAAAATGACTTTGATTGTAGATTATTTTTTTTCCCCACTACGTGCAACTAAAGACATCCAGTTCACTTGCTGAATTGCAGTGCAGTTTTTTCTGCCTTCTCTGACTATCCAAATAAAATGTCTTTGCACAGCACAAAGCAGTTCAGGAATACATTTCTGGTGTGCTGTTTGGTTTTAGTGTGGATTTTTGTTAAAAATTTCTTTTTGGAAAAAACTTTTTTGTCTCAGTTACATTGCTATTGTCTGTTCAATTGCATGGAGAGCTATTGGTTGCAAGAGGTTCCTTCCACCCTAAATAATTTTCTGCTTCTAGATTATGGGGGAGGAGTAGGGGGTGTAAGGATGGAGTTCTATTTTCTCAATAATTTTTGTGCTAGCAAAAGTGAGACTGCAAATGTGATTGTGTATTTAGGTAGGATAAGCAGCATTAAGAATGTGCCTTGTGAGTGTGTAATTAAGGATCATATTCCCCTATCCTGGTAGGTCTCTGCCTGTAGAGCTGAATAATATAAATATCTCTGTGTCAATTATGAAAAGTTTATGAAGTTTTCCTACAGATGTAGTATTGAAACATTCCTCATAAGTTTTCTGACCTCTTGTTTGGTTTAGGCATCCCATTCTGGATTGTTACTAATGGTGTCTGCTTTATGTGTGGAGATTTGTTTAGTAGAATTTTAGATTCCTGGGGAAAAAAACTGTTTAGAATTTGAGCAAGTAAATATAAATGCTAAAAAACCACAAGACAATTAAAAATACTTATTATTATTTTGTGAAAAGTAAGTAAAACCTTTTTATGAATCCTGTCTTTGAGATTAACAATATTTTCAATGCCTCCCAACAGCACAGGGAGCTTGTTGCCACACTGTTTTAGTTTGAACAACCAAACTAAACTTTAGAACTTCTAAACTTTGAAGAAGTTTCTAAGAACCAAAAAACATGTCACTTTCATCCTTTGATCCTTTCCCGTAGTTCACGTGTTTCTGTGAAAACCATAAAATTCTTTACTCTGTCTTGAAAGACGGATGCAGTTTTTCCTGAGAGCTCTGCTGAAGGGAAAATGGGAAGAGAAGTGAGCAGTTGAGAAGTGAGCAGTTGAAGCAGTTGAGCACTCCCAAGAGTGCTTTCCAAGATCAGTTTGGTGTGGAGGAACCACTGATATTTCAAACAGTTCATTTCTGGTGTCATCTGCAGCACGGACAACACCAGCAGCAAATTGCTTTGCAAGGGTTTCTTCTTTTATACCTGACTGCAAGCCCAAACTTTTCTTTAGATGCTTGAGTATATTCTTGAGCGTTGTTCATGTAGATTTCTATGTTGTTGATCATCTGCCCTTGCTCCTCCACCAGAAGTGAGATCTGGATAAAGAGTTCTTTCACATCTTTGATCTGGTTCTCCAGATTGACCAGTTCTTTGTGTCTCTGCTCAATCTCTGACAGCTGAGCTTTAGTAATCTTGACTTCAGTGAGCAGATTTTCATTGAAAATCTCCCATTTTCCTTGCTGGAGCATATCATTGACCTCCTCCTCAGACACCTCTTTCCCAGCCACCTCAAGCTGGCGGAGGATGAAGGTCCTGCACTTGTCCTGCTTGGCGGTGATGGCCTCGTTGTAGGAGAGCATGGCCTGCAGGTAGCGGTGGGACAGGAAGGCGTGCTGGGCCGCCAGGATCCTCACCGTGGCTCTGGCCGGGCCCTGCTCGTTCTCAGCTTTCCTCACTGTTTTGGACAGCTCATCCAAACCTCTGCGGACGTGTTCTGCTTGCAGTTTGATCTCCCTCGCTATGTTCGATTCCTTTTTGAGAACGCTGAATCTTCTCATTGAAGACACGAGGCTTTTTTGTTGTTGGCTGAATTTATTGACTTCTTCCACCAGGTTATTAATATCGTTCTGAAGCTTCTGGATTTCGTGCAAGTGCCTTTCAGTTATGGGCTCCTTTTCATAAATAATGGCCTGCTGTTCAAACTCCTCCTGCTCCTCTTCTTGTACAGTTGCCCCATTGTTTTCCCCACCCATCTGTAGTTCCTTAGCCCTCAGTCTGAGCTCTTGCAGACGGTCTCTCATCGTTTTTGTGGTCAGGATTCTTTGCTGTTTTTTTTTTTTTTTCTCTCTTCTTGCAACACAGGAAGTTAATTCCAGTATCTTTTTTGTTTGGTTTGTTTCATTGCACTGTAATCAAAATGTAACAACAATCAATGTTAGTGGTTATATGTATATATGAAAAGTAGTTTTGGAGCTTTTCAAGAACATGAACATTTTCCCTCTGCACCAAAGTAAAAGTAGCAATGAGTAGGAATGGGGGGTGTTCTGAACAAGTTGTGATTTGCAGGCCAAGGTCTTTTTTGGGGTATTTGTGTTGCAGCGCATAGAACTTAGACTAGGGAAACGTACAGAGGACTTTTATTTTGGGGAGGAAAAGAGAAGTAACTCCAGTTATTTTCTCGTTACTCTTTACTTGATGAAAACTAATCAACCTATAGATCTTTCTGGAAATAGAAGTGATTGTGGCTGTGCCATTTTTGGATTCTCAGAAGGAAATATTGCAGTTTTTGAGATGATGAGACAGACTTTGTAAAGAATCAGCATTCTGGCGCGCATTAAGATTATTAATTTGGCCACTCTCAAAAACCTTTCTCCATTTTCCTTGCCCGGGGAGTTTGACAGTAACTGAAGCAGCTACAAGAAAACAGAACAGAATTCTCATAATTTAAGAACTCTAATAATTTAGCATGAAAATAAATTAATTTTTATGTTTAAGTTTTTATGAAGTTGAATCCATATCACTAATGCAGCATAAAGATTTTCTAAGCCTTTTTGAATTACTGTTATCTGTTCTTACACTGTCATTTACATTCTTTATAAAATTGATGCAAACATGCATTATGAACCACAGTGGGCTACAATTCAGTGCTGTTTCTTATTTAACAGAAAGCAGATACAGTTTTGTTTTATTCCCTAGCTGTTGCGCAAGCTTTACTGGAGAGATAATTAAGAGCAAGATATTTTCTAAAACACGCCCAATGGAAACTAAGTTCAGCTATTTTTAATCACAGGGAAGAAGGTATTTTTCTCAAACGCTACATAAATGATTTCCTTGGACTGTGATCAAGAAGGGAAGATTTCAGTAAGAAGTAACATGTTCAGGGCTAGAAGATTATGGGATTTTTTACTTAGGGTCTTCTGGTTCAATCAGATGTGTGGCTTTCAAAGGGCTGTTCAAGCATAAAGGTTAAACAGCGCAGTGGTATCTTCTGGCTCTTTCAGAGCTTTTAGGGCTGTTTTCTGAAATAGAAGCATTAAATAGGTGCAACTTATTAAACCCTGATTCTACAGATTTTATTTTTTCTTAGCAAGCAAATGTAGGATTTCTTAATGGTAGCCAAAAGATGCATTTCTAGAAACTGCAAAGGGTCCATCCAGTAGCCTGTCAATATGCAAATGATTTTCTTCTCTTTGAACAATTCCAAATGATACTGTTGAGGTATCTCTGCTCTCCTATGAATATTTAAAATCTCTAAATAGATTTTCTTTGTATAAGTTATGGAGTTGAGCAGTGTGAACACATCTTCACAGACTTAAATCTGGCTTTCTGCAGGAGGATTAGCTGAAAAACAAAATGTGAAATGCTTCAGAGGTCAGTCATGAGAAAAATGTTGATATTCTACCCTAGTGCAGATTTTCCTTACTGCTTTTTTTTTCCTCTTAATGCCTTAATATTTGAATTTAGTGTTTGTTGATTCACATGAAGAGAAGACTTGTGATCAGACAAGTTTGCAAGTTATTTATTGGAGAGTGTTACCCTGGGGTGAGGAAAATGCAAAATGTGTTTATTTCATGACAGTAATGCTTCTCCACTACTGAACTTTTCAGTGGATGTCCCCATGGCAGAAGTCAGGCAGTTTCTCCCAGATAACATTTTTCAGGAATGTTCCAGAGCTGCTTGGCACCACCAACAGGGAAAGTTCAGCCTGGGGCATGTGAAAGGACCCAGGGCTGCTAAACAGGGCTTCAGAGAAGTGACCTGAAAATCTGTTCTAGTCCAGCCTCACACATCTGCTGACCCATGGTAATTTAGCAGGGCTGGGCAAACCTGGGATTACAAGCAAGTTCTAAGGGCACCATTAATGCTTATGCTGTGAGGTGACAAGAATTTCTTGTGTCCAAGAGAACTGGTGCATTGCTCTCGAAATAGCCTGTGTTCCTTGGGCTGGAGGGAGGAACCACAGAACTGCAAAATAAATCTGCATATATTGTTGCAGAAAATACTGGAGGGTTTTTTTTTCTTGTTTAAAGATCAGTCTCACAAAAGACTGGAATGCAAGCAATTGAATCTTAGTTTCATATCTTCTCAACTGTTGGGCTTGCCTTCAAAGCCTGCTACTGAACAGGCTTGCCAATAATTGTGCTTGATTATACTGGCAATTGGAACACACGCTGGTTTCAAAGAAATGAGGATGTCTTCATGACAGAGATAACCTTGGAAATTGTTGGCTTGGCTTCTTGAGTGTTCCACAACAAGCTCTGTTCATTTACTGAGTCCTTGTTTTGTCCTACGTGTTTGTATATAGGGGCACATCCTGTTTTTCTTTTGATTGAGATGAAAGCACTTCACTTTCCTTGAAGTTTTTGTCAGTAAAGGGAGAAAATGCCCATTCTATGGAATATGTGGACTGAAAGCACTCCAGTGACTTAGTGTGGTCCCTACATTCACTGCCCATTGCAGTTATCAGTATGCAAACCCCTTGGTAATTAAGTTTGTTCTTCTTGAAGCATCTTTATCTATAGCCATCTACAGTTATATATAGTTGGCAGATTCAGAAATGCAATTTTCACATCCTTGTCAAATATATTTTAAGGGTATTGCAAGACTCTTTGCCTTGTGATAACCTGACTGTGTTGCTTCTCAGGAACAGGGTTATGTGAATCTCTCCATTTAAACAGATGCCATGTGTGACTGGGGAAGTCTTGATAAAGACAATTACCTCAGCACACTGACTAGGGGAATAATAGATCCTGGTAGCTGGACCACCATTAGAATCTGTCATCATGATAAAATATGTCTAGAACTCAAAGATAATGAGTTTGACAGAAACTAAATTTTTTATATTATCTTCTGCATTTGAAAAAAAAAGGTAAGTTGAAAGGTCCACTCGCTTAATTGCAAAGCAACCACATAGAATGTTCTTCCACCTGTGTGATAAATTTATCAGTAGACTCAGGAAACATGGAGCCAACATCCAAAAATAAGATTTGGGCTACATTAAGTTAAAAGATATAATTAGATATGTGAAGTAGGAAAGTTAATTGTATGGAATTCTCTTGTTTCTGGTTGTACTTGGGTTTAATGTCTTCTAATTTGGCTTCGTTGGATTTTTTTATTTCTTCCCCGGTCCCCAAATTACCAAAGCCTCCTGTTAATTTTAATTTCTGCTTTTGTTCACTATTTCTTAGTTATTCAGCACTTTGATTAAAATGCCTGTCAGCAAAGGCTCTGTTTCTATTTGATCTTTGATACAATTTGCCACCTCACCTTGGGTTTTGTATCTTCTAGAGAAGAGGACTTGCAGGCAATCAAGGAACAGAATCCTCTCTTTAAGAGCTCTTTGGTATCTATGATCTGTGTTCTGGCTCATGCTGCCTTCTTTGCCTCTGCTGAAACTGCTGGATTTTTGTTTGTTAGTGTGTTTTTTTGGTTTTGGGAGGGTTTTTTTGTTTGGTTTTTTTTAAATGATTGCACCAAAAATAAGAGTAGGCTTGTTTTCCTGACCCCTAACTATGAGTCAGTTAAGGGCATTGGGTAGACTTTCAGGCATTGAGTCCCAAGGGAATTTCATGTTACATGTAATCCTAAACATTTTTTTTTTAATTATTATTATTTCTTACTCATTTCCAAGCTGCAGTGGAATTACATTACAGCTCTGTCATGTGGTGCCAAGAAACCCATCTAACTTTTTTCTGAGCACAATGGCAATGAGTAAATCTTGGAGTCATACTCTGGAGCTAGATTACTGCATAAATGTATTAAGTTAGCAACAAAAAAATTAGTGAGACACAAATACTATTTAAATGGACATACTTTAAAATCCTTACATTAGTCTTTGGGGAAAGCTGGTGTTTTGAGTTGAAATTCAGTTTGTGCTCTCTCATGTTCTCACAAGGTAAGAAGGCACTTGTTTGGTGTTTTGAAATCTTGCCGTGTTACTCAGAGATGAATCTAAGGTCACTGAAGTAGGACATCTTGCTGTAAGATACATTTAGTTTCTCCTTTGTTTGTATAGTTTCATTTAACTTAAATACCTTGTAAACAAACATACTTATTAAACCAAGGATTATAAAACACAAGGTGGTTGGATGAAAACATCCTCTTAAGCATCTCTGTTGTGAGATAAGACCTTGGAAAAACATACTTAAATATAGTTGTACATTCAAGTTTCTGTTTGTGGAAAGTGTGGGAGTGGTTCAACAAGAAAATACCAAAGGCAGAGAGCTTCCCCTGCCTAAAAATATGCCACAGATGAGATGATAGAGCAAAATCAGTAACAGTTTCAGCAAAGTGAATCATCACAACTTCTCTCTGGGCAACCTGTGCCAGAGCCTCCCCACCTTCATAGCAAAGAATTTTGTCCCAATGTGTGATGTAAATCTTTCCTCTTACATATAAAACACTTCAGCCTTGTCCTATCACTGTGTAAAAACTGCCACAAGACTTCCCCAGGGAAACCAAAATTACCAGAATGTGCAAGAATAGAAATGCTGCATTTGAAGCAAGATAGCTTGGGAATTCTCTAATTAATGTGAAATGGATTGTGGGAGGTGGAGAAATGTGGATATTAAGTAAAACCAAGAAATACAAATACAGTAAAGCAGACCTGAGTATTTAAAAAAGTCATAATGTGGGGAAGAATTAGGCCAAAGTTGCTGGAAAAGTGGAGCCAAATCATGCTGTTCTGGAGTGAGTTTTTCAAGAGACATTGAGAGAGGGAGAAGAGACTCAAGATAATCTTGAGCCTTTAACCACAAATCTGTAACACAGTCATGTTGTAGGAGATATATCTGTGTTGCACTGGTGTTTTGCTATTTTTGAAGTATTTGGTTCAAAGATACAAAGAGTGAATCAGCTGCAAATCTGAGCTTGTTCCTTGGAGTTTTGACATCTTTGTTATGATTGTGTGGCTGCAGATGTAGATTTGAGGAAAAGCATCTCCCAGCATTTCCATGTCTACAGACATTCCTGCTGATACTTTGGGTTATAGAAGGTGAAGAGTTCATGCTTTTGCACTGACATAGTTCCCAGTGAGGGTGATGGACACTGCACCTCACTGACAAAACAATGACCTCACTCTGCAAGTCACTTAGTCTGCAGCTAATTCTCTGTAATTGGTAAGAACTTCATGTTTTGATGGAGGTTTTTTTTCACCTGTTTAACCAGAGATTTGCTGTCAGTAGTGTTCTTTAGGAATCCTCACAAACCTAGAGGTCACAGAACCCTAGAAGGAAAGTCATGATCTTCTTTGCCCAAGATCACTTCATTAATGTCCAAATATTGATATATTTGGAAGCAGTACTTGAAAATAAAACAGAAGCAAGAGAAAGGGCTCCAGTAGGATAAAGTACAGGTGGAATTGTTTCCATTTAATAGGATATGTAGTTTGAATTCATACTTAACAGCTTTCTATGGCTCTTAAATGGTGTGAGAGATTTGTCTTCCTGACAGTAGAAGTGCAGACTCAGAATTTGTGCTGTGCACCATCTCATCTGCTTTACATTCCCATTTCATCTCTGTCAGACCACAAAGCTGCCTATCACAGCCTTGGAACTCACCTGTAATAAATGTAAGGTAGTTTTTTTTTAAAAACATACAGGCAATTTGACTATACTGAATTTGCCTATGGTTTGATATATCAAGGTGAAATAGAGTATAAAAAACCAATTCACTTTTTTTTTTTTTTTTTAATCTTGTCCAAAAATATATTGTCATGTCACTTATTGTCATTTGTTTTGGAATTACACATCTGGAAGCTGAACATAACTTGCTTTAGGTGAGCTCAGACATCATTGGCTGCAGCCTGTTTGACTAAGAGGTGGGATTGAACTGATAGCAGAGCAGTGTGTCAGGAAACGTTTTCAGTAAATAGGAATATGATTCAGACCTGTGGTGAGAATGAGGCCACTTAAGAAAATGAAACAAATTATAATTGCTGTTCTTATGACCAGTTCAAAAGCTAATAGGAGACTAAAGTTGCCTAGAGATATTGCAAACAGGAGTTTAGAATCTTAGTTTTAACTGTTCTCTTATTTAAAAGTGACCTGGAGGAACTGTCTAGGGAAAGTGTTGACTTACTGAAATGTCTCCTATAGCTCCCTGAAGTTGCAAGAAAGCAGGTCAATAATCTTGTAGCACTTTATTCACCTTTTTCTAATTACAGTTAACCATAATAGTCAAAGTATTGTTTTGCATGAGAATTGAAGGCATAAATTGAAATTAAGTCTCGTAATTTGAGAAGGAGCCACATGTTAACCATCAGAATTTACTGACAGGTTTGTCATTGTTGTCAGCAGCCCAGAAGGGGCAGGGGCTTAAAATGCTAAAGAAGAATGTGCTTGAAGATCTTTGAACACTTCCATTTGGAAGGCAGTCTGCAAAAAATCATCTGATAGAGCAGGCTCAGAACTTCATCAAGAGTGCCTTCCATGAGCCACTTAAATTCTTGGTCTGTTCTTCTATTTGTCTGTTAAAAGTATGAATTATTATATTTTCCATGACTTCCTCAAAAACCTCGTGAATTGCCAATAATTGAAGAAGAAGGAACAAGCAAAACAAGCAGACAAGTAATTTATTTTTGCCTGTGTGTAGGTCAGGAGTTCGACTTTCGTGGATGTTAAAATAAGCAAAGCATAAAGAGACAAAGTTTTTCAGGCTGCATCTGCTGAGGCCTCACTTCTTTGGAATAAAACATCCTTGTGATGGCTGTCCACAGGATTGCTCAAGATAAAGGTTAATGGATGAGGGATAAAAATTCCAAAGGGAAAAAGGGTAGAGCAGCATTTTTAAAATAGAAGATTCACTGTAGAGTGAAGAATATGGCATTGTTCTTTCCCCTTGTTTAGACTGTAGTTAATTTCAACGGTTCTGGCTTTGTTTTCCCAGCTAATTCCATCCCTTAAAGCTATGACTTCTTGAAGTAGCCTTGAAGACTAATCTTGATCGTAGGTAAACCATTCTCATAAAGATTCATTTTCCCATAGTAGCTCCCAATCATGGAGATTGTTCTGATGCTGTAATATTTTGACCTTAGGGATGCTTTGCTCTTCATTAATTTTGATGGACACTATGCAGATCTGACACAAAATTTTGGGGTTGTGATCACTGATTCTAAATAAATATAACCCCAAAAGTAGCATCTGAGACATTTTTACAGATTTTGTATTGCAGAGTAAACTTTTAATACCAGTTTGGTTTCTGTTGGGGTTTTTTCCCCCCTCTTTGCTCAGTAATTGAGTTTTTAAAGACAGGTCAAGGAACTTCCATAGCATTCAGACTTTGTTTTTCTCTGGCAGAAGTGGCTTCTAAGAGAAATATTGTCCCTGAGCTGTAGATGTCAGTTGTGCCAATGCACACATAACACTCCCTTTCCACATTGTTTCCCCTGACTCTTAAAGTTGAAAAGCTCTCCAGTTGCTTAGAAAAATCCTACTTGATCTAAAAGCAGTAGGTGCCAACTTTCTCTTTATTTCTTGCATGAGGTACGTTTGTTACACTAAGACAATTCATATATACTTCATGTGAAACTGAAACAAGCCAAGCATGATTTTATAGATGAAAGCTTCTTACTCAGCAAACTTAATATGATAAACTAACAGCCACTCTGCTGTGCTTTCAAGTGTGTTTTGATATATACCTCCTACAGGTTTTTAAACATGGAAAATTGCTATAGATGAAGCTCAGCTGATTTGGAAAAATAAAATCAAGGTCTGTCTTTTAAGAAAACTGATGTATTCCCAAAAGAAGGGTTTTTTTTGCATAAAACTTGCCTCAAACCCTGGTGTTCCTGTGCAAGAGCAGCAGAGCTCTGAGTCCATATTCACCCACAGAAATACCTAACTCTTTGCAAGGCAGATATCTATTATTTTTATGTCTCGACACTTCTAAATCCCACTACAAAGCCTTTTTCTGATATTTGCAAATTTAGAAACATTAAGTAAGAGAAGAGTATTTACCTCTGAATCTTGTGCTGGTGGCTTTTACCCTTTACACAGGAACTCCTGAGGTTAAGCTTCAGTATAATCCCAAAAAACATTTTTCCAGAATATTCCCTAGGCAACTTGTCTTGAGTAACATTCCATTAAGTATTTCCTTCATTCCTCCTGCTTTAAATTCTTCTATCCTCGTCCAAATGTGATCATCCTCAGGAGTGGTAGGTGGAGTGAGAGAGAAACTGCCTTCTGCAACTGCAGGAGACAGGCAAATTGATTACTTTGTGCCTGGGGAATCTGGTTGTGCCTGTTTGAAAGCCAGCCCTGCTGGGAGGCGGATCCCTCGCAGTGCCCAGCAGCAGGAAGTGCCTTGGAGCAGCTCTTTAGAAGCTGCAAGTGGAGCACTGCCTACCTTGGAAGCACAAGTGTAACTGCAGGCTTTGCTTTCTTCTGCACCAAAGCATGGAGGGAAAAGGAATTATTGAGGGTAGGTGCATCTGTTCATGGGGATTAAAAAAGCCCCTGCAGATCATGCATTTTACTACAATATCTTGAAAATACTTGAAGTACGTTTAGAAGTTTGACCTAAAGTCTGAAATGGGCAGGGGTGTCCAGCAGTAGATGGACCTCAGCAAAACCACTTCAGTTCCTGGGGAGGATAGGCAGAGACAGCTGCTTTTCCAGCTACCTCAGCCATGTTTTTGTCAGTCTTGCTGCAGAGAAAGTGGAAGCTAATTGACCAGAAAGACAAATATGACACCTTCCAAGGTGTTAGAGGTTAAAAATCAGCAGCTACTGCGAGCTGTGGGATGTTAGTGTCAAACCGCCACTGAGCTATGCAGCTTACCAGCATTTCATTCTGCTTCAGCTGTGCTTTGTAAGCTGTGCAGAGTAAAAATAGTGCAAATAGTGCAGTTATTTAATCTTCAGGTGAGAGAGGAATAGGCTGTGGCAACAAACACTGCTCAGAAATATTTCCTTCAATTAGCTGTAGATGAATTGACAGCACTGCTGAGGAATGCTTTTTGAGACTGAGAGGCAGCACAGTAGGACTTTCAGACTGTAACAAAATAGGTTATGTGGGGGAGAAATAAAAAAGAGGTAATTTTTTTCCAGTTTTTTAGTTACTTTTTTGCATTGCATCTCAGTTTCTCCCTGGTTTAGCTTTGGTTTCATAGCTAAATACTGAGAGGACTAGTCTTGTTCTAGCTGTTTGGTGAAAAGAAGCAGTGCCAGAGTATTATAAACATATTGAAAATATACCACAGGTTCTGTATATGCATTGAACAGCAATTAGGGAATCCCTGCACTAAATCATACAAAGCACTGTAGAAATCCTCTCTTTAAGAAGTGGGAATTCATTATCAAGGAAGGGCAGGGAAGAGCTTTATGCTCTTACCAGCTCTGCAGGCCAAGCCAGCAAAGTTCTGATTATCAGTAGGACATAGGGATTTTTATCCCCAGGTTGATGATAAATAAGTGAATGGTTTGAATGGTGTGGACCACAAATAGTTAAGAATGGTGAAGATTGAGAGGACTGGACATTTGAGAAGCTGCTTTTCTATGGTCTCCTTCATAAACAAATTCTTCTTGAAAAGGAAGATGAAAGATCAGATAATGAATCACAGCTCATGAGGGTAATGGTGACAAGGAATGTGGGTTTTTGGGCTGTAGATGCAACACAGCTTTTTTCCTAATGTTTTTGATGCTGAAAAATCTCTTGGGAGAAAAATAATCAGGAATTGAAGCTCTCATACTGGGATTCTGGGGAATAGGGACAAGTAAGGTCTTTGATCAAATTAAAGTGCTGACAAGGTCTGGTAACCATGGAGTGAATTCTTACCACTGTTCCTTCCCAGCAAAGAATTAACATAAATTCAAAGTTCAGGCTTTGGTCTAAGTTCTCTAAAAGCCATTTGGGTTAATGATAATGACCAGAGATTTCAGGAGGAAGGCTATGATGTCTGGTTCCAAGACCTTCTGCCCCCGAGCTCATGGATGCCAAATATTTGTCTTCTTATCCAGAAAATTGAATCGGAGTTCTCATGTCATTGAAATGTTGCTAAATTTCAGAGGAACATTATTTTAATGGAATTCCTTTATTAGAGAGAAGCAAGTACAAATTTAATATTTTGTAATGCTGTGCAACACTTAGCTTGGATTATTAATGTTGTAGAAAGTGCAAAATAAGGTTGGATTGTAATTTTATACTCCTAAATGAATGTCTGTCTTCTAGAGTCCTGTTCCTACCATTTATAAGTGACAAGACAATGATCTTCATCTTACACAATACTTATTTTGTGAGTTATGTGGGAGTCTTTTGCTTTTCTCTATTTAATAAAATATGTTTTTAGAGCCATTCATGCAAGTTCTTCCCTCTGCTCTTTAAGTTTTACTCAGGAAGAGCAAGTTCAAAACATTGTTAAGTATCAGAGAGAAATGCTGGGTAACAGGCAGAGCTGAGATGATCCCAAAGCACTTTTAAACAAGGAAATGCTCATAGTTTGGGAAGTTGCAAAACTGTGAACTTTCCTCCAGAGGCTCCAAGATGTAAAGCAGGATGGTCTTTTATCTCCATTTTCTTAACTGTAAATATGATTGCTTTCTCTAGAAATAACATTAATTTATTACTGAGCACCTTGGTGATTATCTAACGTTAGTATCTGATGAAAATGGTGCATAGACTAACATGCTCATTGAGTAGAAGAAATAATTAAAGCTGAAACAAGGAATTTCATCTTTCCTTTCTCAGTCTTCCCTTTCTTTCTAGTTTTGTCACCAGCTCAGCTTTTGGAGATGTAAGAGCCTGTCTTGTAGCAGGATGCTGAGTGTTTCTTTTGATCTTCCCTCCAGGCTGGCAAATAAGCAGGACAGAGAAGGAGCTCTGTCAGAAGCAGATGTGATCGAGTCCTTATCTCTGGAAAGGCTGGTTAATGAACACAAGTGTCTCTGTCAAATTGTGAGTAGATTTTAAGATGCTGTATTTTCTCAAATCTGTGTAAAGCTTCCATTAAGGTAGGAAATGAGGCTACGTGGCATAAAACTGAAATTTAGATGTAGTATTCATTGTCCTGTTAAGAAAAAACCTAGCAGGAAGTCATTGTGGGGGAAGCCAAAACAGAAATCTTGATGAAAGCTGCTTAATACTGGTCAATATTTCAGATAATATATCCGAATTAGTAGTCCCTGAAGTTTTTCTTTAGGCCTTTGTTTTAATCTGCCAGTGTCTTAGAGCTTTACTTCCACAGTCTTTTTCTGATGGCAATAAAAAACATTTTGAAAGATAATGAGGGTTATGGTGTTATTAACCAAGATAAGAAGGCAGTTTTGCAAAACCATTTAAGCTTTGGGTTTTGAAATTAAAAAATAATTTTAATTCATTAGGAAGATTTGCAAAATTTATAGAGCACTACATCCTGCTATTATTTTCTCTAATAGCTGAGTTAGAACAGGGCATAGCTCTGTTTATTATGTCATGATTATCTGAGTGTTTTTCTTCAGTTAGTGCTCTTTGCACTATGCACATATAGCAATCATAAAAATTAAAACTGCAAGTTCATCCTTTTTTTCCCAAGGAATTTCTGTGCCAAAAATATTTTCTTGAGAAATATTCAGTAAAAAACAACCTGAAACATACCAGTATATTCCAATGCATCTGAATTGTTTAATTTCTGACATGCTGTTCTTGTTCTTTATTTATATTTTGTGTGTAATTAGGAAAGACACCAGATCACACACTCTTAAGACTATTTCATACTCTAATGGACACCTTTTTTACCAGGCTCTTCAAAGATAAATGTGGTCCCAAATTCCTTCAGTAGGAGGACTCCTGGGGTCAGTTAAAGAGAGGCATTGTGAAACAAGACAGAAAGTTAGGCAATGACCAGAAAACCTTTTGTTGCTTCTTATTCTTACAGTTAGTTTTCCATGAAATCTTTAAATTTCCCCACAAAGGATTAAAGCAAAAGGAAGGAGTAATTTGTATTGCTGTTGGACAGAGTCAGTGAGAATGACCTTCCTCTTTTTCTTATTCAATATGTCTGCATATTCCATATTTCTAAATTTTTATATTTTGCAACCAAACTGCAGCAACAATAATCTTGGTGCAAACTGAGAAGAACATTGCCCCAGTGCTGACCAGTGTTTGATCTCAGTTTTCTCAGAGAAACAAGTTGTACACATCTTCTATACATCTCCTTCCTGAGTAGGTTCTGCTGGAGAGTATTGCAGGGTTCCATAGTAAAAAAGACTCATATTTGAACCTTAATTTAAACATAACTGGTCAGATTTATTTTTTTCTGTTGTAAATTGTACATTCCATATCTGACTGTGGTGCCATTTAAATCCTTGTCAGATGGAGAGAGCACTGAGAGTTTTTCAGATGTTGGCATTGAAGAATCTCCTCTAATCTTCATAAACACAAATGCTGAACACCATCAATGTGAAATATCATCTCTACATGTCATGCATGCTCTACAGAGCTGGCTCTATTCAGTTGTTATTCAGAGAATGTTTTAAAAGACACTTACAGTGCTCCAAAACATTTTTGAAAACAGTTCCTGGGAGATCTTGAGAGAACATCTTTTCCATGTTTCCAGCTTGAATCAAGCCCTGCTTCGTTTGTCCCAATTAAAGCCTATTTTACTTATCCTCCTGACGTGAAAAATTAAGAAGAAATTATTATTTTCCTATTTGCAGTTTCACCTTCTGTTTTCGAAGGCTATTATCCTATCTCCCTGAAGTGCTTTAATCTCAAGAGAGGCACTCTTGGTCCTTCAATGTTTTCTTACCAGATTTGTTTTCAGAACTATTTCAGAAGTATTTTCTCAATGAGGTTTGCATTTCTCTTTCAACAGATTTGCCTAGATCATGTTTCTCTCACTTGCTGCTGAGAGTATAATGACAAAAAGTATTACTCCAGTTGAATTGCAGTGCCTGTTCTGATGTAAAAAATTGGTTTGACAGCTTTTCTGTCAAATTCACAGGAGATTTTATTTACCCCCGAGGTGCTTATGAACATGTTGAACTTTTTTTCATGAACTGAAGCAAAGCTGATTCTCTTTCATCTCAGATTTTTCCATTTTGATTGATAAATCTAGCATGGACTATCTATAACCCATAATTCTCAGTGTTTTACAAGCTTCACAGTCAACAGTAATTGTTCAGGTAATTTCTTGTTTCCAGTCAAGGAATGTGTTTTGAACTGTAGATTTTCCCCTCCTTTTCTATGTATTTACATTTTTCCCTCCTTTTCCATGTATTTACAGGAGCCTTGCTCAGCAATCATGGGCTGTGGGAAAAAGATTGACAAATCAATCAAAAAGGGATTATTTTGGCTTCTCCATATCATAGCAAAAGATTATGATGCCTTAAGTGAGAGGATCCAGAGAGACACTACAGAGCAAAAGGCACTTGAGGAGCAGAAGAAACTGGAACGAGCTGAGCGAGTCAGGAGGATACGGGAGGAGAGGTATTCTCCTGTGATCCCTACTCCAGCCCTTCCTCCCTTCTCTGAGATACTTGAGTCATTCCTGTGCCTAGATCTTATGGGAACCAGGCTATCCAGGATTTAAAGCTCACAAGCCAAAAGTCTTTCTTGAAGTTTTTGCCTCTTCATCCCCTTTATTTGATTTGCTGCATGCTGGAAATGTACTATGAATGAGAAATGCAAGGTAGTTGTGGGATAAATTTGGCCTTACTAATATAACTTCACAGAAGGCTGACCTAAAAAATAATTCCTGTGATTTAATCTTAAGTTACCTTCTAAAATGAAGTACTAAGTTAGACTCTTTAATCCATATGTGAGTATCAAAGACTAGATACAAAAATTTATTCAATCCTATGCTTAATAAACTGCAGGATATCCAACAGGTGAGGCATGAAGAAACTAAAGATGCAGTGAGGGAAAGCAGGGTAACTGATTTATTACTCCCCCTCAAATCCCTTTCTGGTCTTTAGCAGCCTGCTGTGGTGCCTGTGAAAAGCTGATGTGAATCATTTTACTGGGGCATTCTTTAAATACTTGCTGAGCACCCCTGTCCTCTCTCTATCTTATATAGACAGAGAATTTTGAGTCTCAGTTACTATGAGAAGTAGCTGGGAAGTATCTTAGACTATATTCTGGATGTTTTGGCTTAAATAAGCAAGTAAATTACTAAAGTATATTTTAAACAGCTGCAACTTGACATGGTCTTCATATATATTTCACAAATTTCTAAAAAATTGGTTTGCTTCTAATCTGCCACGTGTCTCTGCACACACAAAACCTCCTGACCACGTTGGATTATTTTGGGTTTATGCCAGACTGAGAGGTGTAGTGAGGAGGGCTGGCATGGTTCTCTATAAAATTTATGGCTTCTTCATAATATTTTATTCATTCTCCCTCTTCTCCCTTCCCTTGCCCCCAAAAACAAACACCAAAACCACTGAAACAACACAAACCCAACAACAATGCCAAAGGGAAAAAGAAGAAGGAAATGCACCTGAAGAGGAAGACCCTGAGCCTGGGAAATGTGGAAACCCCTTCCAGCCTATATCTGCTGTAATCTCTGAGGTAGGAGAATATGTGGAAATCTAGGTCTGTTAAGATATACACTAACAAATGTCTGAGAGGGAATGAGAAAAATGGTCATTTGAAAGAGTTGTTCTAATTCTGTCTGCACAGCACTTTTTAAATTCTTACTTTAATCTTGGCAGCCTTGTTTTCTGTGCATTGAATCAATGTTTTCGTGATAAGAAAACCCATATTATTGATTAGGGAACAAATTGTAGACACAGTAAAATAAATGTAAACACATGACTAAAAACATTTCCTAATTAAACTCCTGGGATTCAGAAGTGGAAAATAGTCAAGGTCTATTAGTTTCTTCAAAGGTGTTTTAGTGATGTGGTTAGTCATATCAAATCTTCCTGACTTCTTCAGTTATTCAGATTTGTGAGCATAACCTCTTTTCAGTTGAAAATAGACTCTTGAGAATTTTTTTTATTAACTTTGAAATATGAAAATCACATTCATAATTAAGTTTCCGAAAGCTACATTTCTGAGTTCATTTTTTTTTATTCAGTTGCCTGGAGATAACACAATCTAAAGAAACACGTAAACTTTTCCAGCAAGTAATTCAAACATTTGCTTTTTTCCAAGACAAAAGCACCCATATCCACAGAACATGTCAGGGCAGCTACATGCACAATAATCCATTTAGCAATAACATCAAAAACAAGAAAATAAAGGTGCAGCTGTGAATATTGCAGAGATGGTGATTTAGTGATTCAGAATTGTGAAGCAGCCAGTCATAGAGGCTGTATGCCATAATAGGTATTTATCCAAAGTGGAATAACATTTTCTGGAGACTTTGGCTCTGTGGATCTATATTTTTTAAAACTAACGCATAAAAAAAGTAATTGAGGAGAAAGAAAGTAGAAGGTTGAATTTTTTTTTTTTTTTTTTTTTTAGTAGGACCAAAAATAAAGCAAGAAAGCAGGCAAAAAATCTAAAGACCCTTTGGTTTTATAATTCCTCCTCCCTTCCTCTAAATAAGATATTGGAAATTTAATTTCTTTGTCTATTTGAAAATCAATTCAATGCTAAATGTAAGATATTTGGGGAATATTTTAATTTTTTAATAAACTTTGTCTTACTAGTCACTTTATAGCATTAGAAGTCATTTAAAAAAAAATCTTGTCCTTTTTGTTAGAATGAAAAACAGCTGGAAAAGGAAAAGAAGAGACAAAAGTTGGAGACTGAAAAGGCTTCAATTGTCTTGAAATCCCAAGCAGAGCAGGACCACTTATCAAGTAGCAGTAGCCAAAACACAAATGACAGCAGGCTGGAAAGGTGCAATTCCACAACTGCCCAGCTTTTGCAGCATGCAGAAGAGAGTGACCAACAAGCCTCAGAATGCCTTGACTCAGGTAAAACTGCTGCCTTTTAAATCATTTCATGTGATTTTTCACATGCTTCTTCCTTGATACCACATACCAGTGTCATCTATTGGGAACACAAAAATGCAGGAATAGGTTATATAAGTTGAATTTCTTCATGGAGACATAGAGTTTGCATGTATTTTATGCCCACAGTTTATTTTCTATAGCAAAATGTGTGATTTACATTTCCCATAATTTTATGTCTACGTTTGGATTGAAAGCTCTGATGTAGCTCCCCAACAATTGTATTAGAATCTTATGTAGGATATTACTTGAATATAACTGTAGGATATGTAATGGGTATTTTTTCTGTTGGATGTAGATAACAATAAGAAAAAAAGTAAAAAACCAAAATTAAAAAGGGGCCACAGAGTAGAACCTGTTAATGCAGAGGACTCTATTCCCAAGAATCCTACACCACCAGCAGCCCTTCCACCAGGTAAGTGTAAAAACAGTGATTGATGTCTCAATTTGCAGTTGGTAATCCTTTAAAAGTCTCACCTGTGAATGATGAAACTGGACTGCTTTTCATACAGAGAGGAGCTACTAAACCTTCCTCTCTAGAAAATCTTTAATGCTGTTTCTCACTTCATGATATGAGCTTCCAGCAGTATTAATTTGGCCTATTCAATGGGGAGAACAAAATTTTCCCAAAAAAAGAGCCAGAAATAGATTACTCACTGAAATGGTTAAAAATAGCAGTATTTTTAAGGTAAAGCAGTTTATTTTTAAAGTGTTTCATCATTCTTCACCATGGATGCAGTGTAATGCAGAGCTTGGGCATTTCCAAATGCTTTGATTCCTCCCAAGGAGATGTGGGGTCTGTACAGCTCAGAATAATCCAGTGCAGCCATGGAATGCTCTGACAGTTTTTGTTTTCCTGTAGTTGGATGGGGAACTCCCAAACTTAATAGACTTGGAAAACTTGAGCCTCTTGGTGAAACACATCATCCTGGTAATTGAAAGTATTTGAAGTTTTGTACCTTTTTAAAACCATTCTCCATTGTCCATTCACTTCTACATTTACTTCATTCTTTGTCTGTTTTTCATTTCTAAATTCCAATTTTCATTGACCAAAAGCTTTCCCTTTTGCTTAATACAAAGCATCTTTTTGATTTTTTCAAGTCTGATTTTTTTATTAAGAAAAACAATGAGTTCTCTCCAATTTCCTCATAAAGTGGCATGGGATATCAGAAGTTGTTAATAATCTGAAGTTATTTGCACGTAAAAATTATAAAGTGACACATTGCAAAGAGTAATGGGGCCAAATACAAACTGCATTTAAAATGAAAATTTTTAACTGGAAATATCAAGGTCCAGTAAGCAGTCTTGATTTCTTGCTTTAATAATTACTATTTTCTATTTTTAGAAGATTGTGGAAGACTTTTTCATATGTCAATAGTACATTTTTGAATTTGAGATAATAGATTCTTCATTTTTCTTTCATTTTTATTTTTCAAATTTTGAAAAGTGAATTTGGAGACATCTGGAACACAAGAACACGGAGCTTTTCTGCCAGAGAACTAAAAGATGCCTGAGGGGGAAATAAGATTTCTAAACCCAAAATATTTCTCACAGGAAGGAAATTCATGTGCTTAAAATGTGATTTGTAATGTTGATCCTAAACCCATCTTACTCTTTTTTTTTAAAGGCAAATAGAGAGAAGGTGACAAGAAATGAAAGCCATATGAAGAGGTAGGGAGGGGAAGAAAAGGAACTCAATTTTTATCTGTGCTAATGGAGGTGTTGCATTCTGTAGGAAGAGCATGGGGGGGCAAAGAGGAAAAAACCTGCCTAAGCTAGGCGTTGATTTGTTAAATAAGTACAATTATTAAATAATTTTGGAAGCTGAAAATGGCAAATATGTTGGTAGGGAAAATGTCTCTGGACCAGAGGTGTAAGAGCAAACTTGAAGTACTCAGAATTTATAGCTGAATTCAAGGCATTGCCTACTCTTTGGGAGAATTATTCTTATTTCCAGGAATTTTGAACCGCTCACAAGATTCACACTGGCAATGCTAGCAAGAAAACTGCTGTTAGGAAAACACTATTTATAAATGAGCAAAGATCTTCACATTCATAGCTCAGCACTGTCAAACCTTTAGCTAGGTCCTGATCTCCAAAAATATAATTAATTTATTTATTTCTTTGCTTAAAGCTGTGGGGTTTTAACTTTGTCAATTTGAGATCCATAGAATCAGAGAATTACTGAGTTTGGAAAGGACCCTTAAGATCCTTGAGTTCCACTGTTAACCCAGCACTGCCATGTCCATCCTGCACTGATTTAATTTCCCACCTGGCCTTGCCCATTTGTCCCTTCAGCAGAGAAATAAATCAGTGTTGATTTTTTTTTTTTCATTCCCCCACCTTTGTCCAAAATTCAAAGGTGGGTTTAAAAGCTTTTTCAGACATTCAAACCTTGTAATTACACACTTCTGTTCACTGAAGACTGCAATTTTTCCAGTCATGCTAAAAATTTTGTCACAATGTGAGGTGATGAGTGCCTGTTTATTGTCATTTAGGAGGACACATGTGCAAGAATGTTAAACCTCTTTCATTATAGGAGGCAAAATTCTTTGCCAGTCCTATAGTGCACTGCCAGACCTCAAAAAATGGATGAATAAAACCATCCAGTGGACTGATTTTCATAAACCTTTGAATCATTTGTTGCAGTTTTCTTGCTGCTGTAACTACTGCTAGTGAAATCAAAATATTTATGACAATAACATAAAAGTGTTCTCATTTTGCTGACTAAATCTAAGGATAATTAAAACCTCAATCCTACAGACAGGTCCATATATTTTTAAAGTAGTGTAGTCCAGTTTGTTTGCTTTTGTTAATCTTAGCTCAGGAATGCAATTCTAACAGAAGTTATTGCATCTGTAGGACAAGTGGGATATATTCTTCTTGGAAAACGATGATTTATTAAAACTAAATTTTGTGTTGGCAGGCCATCAAGGCTTTCTTGGGCAAGAGGTGGTCTGTATAAACAGAATTGAGATTTGAATGCTTCAAAAAGCTGCTTTTATTTTTTTCTTCATTGCTACCTCTTTCCTCTTACCATCTTCCATATTTTTTGTTTGTGAAGTGCTTTGCATGTTCCAGTCTGCATGGTTTTTTTACTTTACATCCATTACAAATGTTTGAGAACACTTGTTACTCTCTTCGTATGTACTTATTTAACTTTGTCTTGTACATTTTACCACTTTAAATTCCTTTATTGACTAAAGGAAATGCTGCAGTTTTATCTAAAAATTCTGAAATAGTTCTTTTCGAAAGTTATTTTAGCTTGGAAGATAAATGCCATAATGGTTTCAAAATTTTGGATTCTACTCAGTATGACTGTCATTTAAAAGTATGTTGTAGTGCAGTCTTGAATACATCAACGTAGAAAGTTCAGTGTTTCATTTTTTCAGTGTTATTGTACACTTTGAATTTCTCCTTTCCCATTTTTAGGGATGTTTACAGATCCCCTTTGGGCTAGATCTTGCAAATGCTGATGCATGTATAACAAAATGTAATTAAACCCTCGTTTGGCCAGTCCATCTCTAGACATTAATTAGCACTAGGTTTGAAAGTTTGCTTGGAGGAATTAGCTCTAAACTCATAGAATACCTGGCTTTCATTAAGGAAGTAAGAATTTAGTAAACATTCTTTGAGCCAGGAAGGTGGTAGGTGACAGATTGATGTGTTTTTCTGCTCTGGAATTTCTTCCACAGATTTCTATGGAAAGCCTTTGCCCCCGCTGACTCTACGCCAAAGACCCAACAGTGATACCCATGATGTCATTGCTTAACTGGAGCACAAAGAGAATTTTAAAAAAAACCCATAAATTAAAAATCCTATCTTTTTTTTTTTTTTTTACCCTTGAAGGAAATTTTTTTATGTGACATTTTATCAGCATATGACAATTAAACATGGAGTTCATCCTGTTGTACTTAATGGTCGGACTTTATAATTTACTTTTCACATCACCAGCTCTTCTTCAGGATTTATTTGGTTTACTTGTGAAAAGACATGGTTGAAAACCTGAAGAAAAACACCTTCAAGATCCCATAATACTGGATTGTACATTCCCACCGAGACCTTTCTCCAGGTGCTGTGCAGGTGTTGGTATTTTTTCAGGGAATAAATTATTCTAAAGCATTTTATAAGATTCCTGTATGATAGGGTGAATATAGAAAGGTTAAACAAATATTGAATATATTTTTCTACCTTTTTATAAAACGAGTTAAAAGTTTGAGTGGAGCTGTGTACCTACTACCAGTGAAATGATACCTAGGGAGCATTATAAAGCTGATAGTCAAGTGTATAAAAATAAAGTGTATTTGACTCTTGTATTTCTTTTACAGTACCAATACATTTTCTTAGGTATTATATTACATATTTAATATTTCTGGCAATCTGAAGCAGAGGGTACGATAAAAAAATTAAATACATTTTATACAAAATAATGTTATTTGAACTATCTGGAAGTTTTCTTACCTGTTGTTTTCTTTGTTTTGTTAACTGAGTTTGGCATAGGAAATAAATTCTATGGAAAAAATAGAGTGAACACTGTATTGTCTACTACAACAAACAAAAAAAATCACATAGTGGGAAATTTGCACTAATTAAATCATCAGTTTTGATAGGAAACTGAATCAACCAGTATGCAGAGGACCTCCCTCAGTTTTTAATCTCAGTTATACTAAAATATCATCTTGCAAACTGAAGAAACCCTGGGTTTTTAAGGATTTCTTTAAAACTTCCATGTAATGTGTTGAAAATCACATACAAGTGATACCTAAACAAGAAGGGTTTCAATTTGTTATATTCCTGTTTAAATGTTTTTACTATTAACACTGGAGACAACCAGTAGTGTATTTGTAAAGGTTCATTGTTCTGCCACTTAATGACAGACAGGACGAAGCCCCCATTCAGGGGTTTTTTTGGAGGAGCAGCATTTGATAATTTTATATTATGGTCTGTCATCAATAATGTGGTTTTACCAAAGGAGTTTAGATGTTGAAACAATGTGGTGTGTTACATGTTTAGCACTTTGATTTTGGAAAACCTTGCCATGCACCCCTTGCAGCAAGGAGTTGCACAAACATCTGCCATATTAAAATGAAATAATTTAAGATTTTTAAAGAGTATGGTGGAATCACTCTTAAGGTTACTAAGTTTGGAATAGGTAGAGAGATTTATTCCTCTGTGTATGCTAGTTTAGAGAAAGGAGGAAACAATTTCTATGTGACTACCAGCATGAGAATACTTCTGTTGTATTCTAATAGTAGAACATGATTCAGTTGAATTATTCTCAGGATTTGGTCATTTTCCCTTCAGACAACACAATACTAAGTGCAGGGGAGGTTGCACAAAAATGTGTATGTGCAATCTTCACTTTACTAACACTAGCTCTGTTACCACTTAAGTTTTTGGCTTAAAGGCTCTACTTTTGCAGACTTACTTTTTTACAGCTTCAATTTCTAGGAATGTATTATACTTTTGTTTTCCCTCTTTCCTAAAATAAATCATGGAAGTCTTTATTTAAAATAAAGCTAAATACTGCTGTGGTAACAAAATTTGAGAAAGTGAAATGTTAATGCTTATATATGAACTGTTTGTTTTGTGTGTTGTGTGTGTTGACATATATATAATTTTTGATTTTTGCTTTTAAAATAAATTTTACCAGTATGTGACCAATGTACTCAAAAATGTTTTATAAGTTTTTGTTTTGTTACTATGCTTTGTAATTATTTACTATGCTGGGGTTTTTTTTCCCAGTAATTTATACTGCTATGACTTTTTATTTGCTCAAGATGACATTTATGTATAGAATAAAACTAATGCAAAGCATCAACATGTTTCCTGTATTTACAATTTTGTGGAAGTAAGTCTAGGCTATAAATATTTAAGGGCTGTAAGTCTCACATTTCTAAAATGTATGAAATAGAGTCCTTATAGACAGAATCTTTGCATGTTTTTGCAGGAGAAATGTGATCAAATTTAGAATATACTGATAGATTGGCAATAAGTTGGGTGTATATGTCTACCAATAAAGAGCTTTAATAGTGCACTTAAAATTTGAGAGATTAAAGTTGTGCAGCTGTAAACTGAGAGCACGGATTAGATTTTGCCAGGTGTTTTGTCATCCATAGCATCACTTTTGAAATGTATCAGTCCATGCACTAAGAGTATTTGTACTTAAATACAGGAGTGGTAAGAACACAAAAATTCACTATTTAAGCAGAACATTTTGCATATTCTATGTATAATGTCTTGGATACAATTTACACAAAATATTTTAAAGGTAAGTTTAAGTGTATTCTAAGAAGGAATAGTAATGTTCATATACTGAATTAATGTGAGAGACTGAGTGCTTCAAGTTGTTCTGTTGTTTCCCCTTTTAGTTACATCCTAGAATCCACAGAAAGACCTTACTCATAGATTTAAGGTTTTCAAATCAAAAGTATTAAAAATAGACATATTTGGTATCCATTAGGTCTCTGGTGTGAGATTGGAAAAGATTGCTGGACCATAACAAGGTAAACAACATTGATTCTTTTTTTTTCCCTTTAAATAAGATTCAAGAAGTATTTTTTTCAGTAATACATTCCAGTATTTTAGTGGGAAGTTTAGTACTGTAACTTCAGGATGCTTGTCCAATAACTTTGCCATCATGTTAGCTTCTTGGCTCCTGGGTTTTATTTCAATTTGAAATACTTTACTATTTTGAATAGGACATACCCACAGTATTTAATTTGTAAATGGAATAACTAATGGAGCCTGTTGTAAATGTAATTTGAGGTAGTAGCACATAAGAGAGGTACAAGGTGCATTATTGCTGTTTGCAGTTTGGCAGTGATGGTGGTGGTGCTGATGAACTGGAGTCCTTTCTTTGGTGGAAGTCTAGGGTCAGACACATGCCACTATCTGTCCTATAGTGGAATACAGCCATAGATTTAGGGGAAGGTGACTCATTCAGCAGACTTTTTTTGTTGTACTGTTACAGTAAAATTTAGTTCTTGTGTACATTTTCTGGTATGGTGCTGGCCTTGGCAGAATTACAACCACAGAGAACTACTCTTTATACCAGTTTTGTTCTGTGTCTGTCGGTAAAACTCACTTATCAAAAAGCCCTTCAGGTTTCCTTCTGAGGTCTCTGTTTTGCCTCCAGGCCCTTTGTCACAACCCTGATAGAAGCATTTTAAATCAGCTTTCAAGCTAATCTGCATGAGGTGAGTAAAACCGCTTAGTCTTCATTAGCTGGTGCCTGAAACTCAAATATTTATCCATACAACAGCACTCCTGCCTTTACCTTTGCACCCCTTTCCAGTCTGGATTTCAGAGGCTGGGTTCAGCCTGCAGAAGCTTTAATTAAAACCACTCTTAAACAAGTCTGCTGCTTCCACAGGGCTTGATCTTAGCAAGAGAGCTGGCAAATGGGCACTAAAGGGCTTGTGGGGATTTGTTTTGTTTTGCTAGGACACAGTGATTGCAGAATGCCCTTCCCTGGAGGAGCAGTTTGCAGGTCTCGAGTTCTGTCCAGACAAAGGGATCAGATGGGAGCAGCCTCCAATTTTAGTGCTGCTTAACCAGGGACAGCTGAACTGGGGTGCAGTGTCCTCCTGATTCCAGAGAATGTTTGATTTGAAAGCGTGTGACAGAAATTTCTGTCATAATGAATAATTAATTCTCAAGCCTCCAGCAGTTTTTCAAGGCAGCAGCAGCAGGTTAAACTGGAGCTGATCTCCGGTGTTGAGCTGAGTAGCACTTCTAAAGCCCGGGCCAGATGGGAAAAAAGGCCTGGTGAGGCACAAGCAGAGACCTGATTTTGGGGGGGGTGTGGATGCCATCAGACCCTCCAGTACTGGGATGAGGATTACTTTTGTAAATTGATTAAGCGAGAGCCCAGGTGCTGTCTAATCCTGGTTTGGCTAATGAGGCAGAGGAGTTGAGATGACAAGTAAGGTTCCCACAGTAAAGAAAAAGGAAAAAAAAAAAAAAAGGCAGCCAAAAATTAGGAAGTTTGGGGGGGAGGGAGTTTGGTTGTTGGTTTTTTTTTTTAGTGTGAGAGTAGAGACACGGGGACGAGGTGCCCAAGGAAGTTGTAGGATGCCTTAATCGTGGCAGCGTTCAAAGCCAGGCTCGATGGGGGCTTGAGCATCCTGCAGAGGGTTGTGTCCGCACCCCTGGCCGAAGGCTTGGGAGCAGCTGATCTTTCAGGTCCCTTCCTGCCCCTTTACGTTCTGTAGCACTGTAAAGAACTCCGATTCCCAGCCGTGCCCCGGCAGCAGCGGCACCGAGCGCGGGGGCCGGGCCGCAGCCGCCCCGCCCCGCCCCGGGCAGCCGGGGCCATGCGGGGCCCGGCGCTGCCGCTCGCTCGCCGCGCTGGGGCCGCGCTGGGGCTGGGCCGGGCGGCCGGGCAGGACCCGGGCCAGGTGAGAAGGGGCCGGGGCCGGGGCCGGGGCCGGGGCTGGAGCTGGAGCCAGGCCGGGAGAGCCGGGGCCGGAAGCGCGGCGGGAGGGCCCGGCCGCTTCCTGCGCGGGCCGTACGAGGGAATAGCCGGGAGAGAGCCCGCCCGTCCCCTTGGCGCTGCCCGTGTCCCTCCTGCCACCACCGAGTGTGCCCTGGTTTCTGTACCTCGGCCGGCAGCTGCCCCGGCACTGACAGAGCGTTCCCGGCCCCCCGGCCGGCCTGGGGCCCGAGCTCCGCCCCGATGCTGTTCTTGGAAGGAGCGCCGTGGGACGGGGCGGATGCTGGGTGCACCGAGGGAGGGAAATTCAGTGTTTGCCCTCGGGGATTGCTTAGAAACCAAAAGCTCTATCCCTTCCTTTCGTAGGGTAAACTCCATCAGAGTGCCAGGAAGCCCTGGATTATCAACACAGTGGACACGGAGAGTTTTTATTAACCAGCCAAGCAGGGACGAAGAGTGTGCTGTAGCTTAACTCCTCTGCTCTCTGAAATGTCTGTTCCATCTTGGTCATGTAGAGATGTGCTCTAATATTTGAGCATTCCAATAGCACTGATAAATTGATGTAATTAGTAAGATGTTTTTTATTCATTCTAGTGAGAGTTAGTTTGGCTTTACTGCTTTTCTTTTTTCTTGCTTTCTCTGAAGCTGGAAAAGAAGGCAAAAGGGAAGCTCCAGAAGCGGATCTGCCAGGTGGTTCTGGATCACTTCGAGAAGCAGTACACGGCAGAGCTGGGAGATGCATGGAGCAGTGTCAGGTTCGTAGAGAGATGGAAAGATAAGGAATTGAATTAGTAATGACACGTGTGGCCCAGGCTGTCACTAAATTTGGGTCCTGGTCACACAGCTTCTAAAGAACTTCATTACTAAAAAACGAAAAGTATCGATGCATAGCATTAGTATAATTGAGTCAACTTAAAAGCTGTTCGATTGGATCAATGTGTTTTTCTGCTTTAGGCAGTGAATTCTCCTGAGGAATATTTTTTTTTGAGATTAAATGAAAAATTACTAATAGGAATTCAAGCAGAAAGGGGGGAAATCCATGTAAGAAGGAGCTAACTGAAATACAAACAAGCATGTTTCTATCACTACCACTGCTGTCTTCCAAAAATATCCATTGATTTAAGTTTTACTGGCCCAGTGTTTGCAGAACACAAAATGTAAAAAAGAAAACTTGTAAAAACGGTATTTTAGTGTGGGCTGGAATGGGCATTGTAAAGCCAATGTGTGTGTGATTATTTTTGTTGTTTACAGCTAATAATACAGCAATTCTTTGTTCCCAGGGAAGTACTTTATAGTCAGGAAAACCATTATGCTTCATCATTTATATCTCCTACACAAAGTAAAAAAAAATGGAGAATGTTTTGTTTCAGAAGAAATTGGTGTTTTAAATGCAATAATTAGAAAAAAACAGTGGCTTGATTTCCTATTAAAATTATTTTCTTGTGTACTTTTCTAACCAAAATGATTAATTTCACCCTCAAAGTGATGAATTCCTGATTACACCAGAATTATCCAATAGTGAGATTGTATGTGAAGGCTTCCTACACTGTTTTATTTGATGGGTTATTGAATGGCTTTTCCTTTTCTCACCCTAGGGATGTGCTGACCTCGCCGTGGTGCTGGCAGCACGCTGTGCTGCTGAACAGGTTTGTGAAAAACACAACTCAGTTTGTAGAATTTTTCAGAGTTTAATAATAATAGGACAAAGAAGGACAGTATTTCTAGCTCTGGGGTGCTCCTGGCCAACAGCCAGAGAATACTTCTGTGTATGCAAACAGTGTTATCTTCATATTGTTACATTGCTGAAGTACATGCATATTCATATGTTTCTTATGTTATTCAAACATTCTTGCTAACTTTCGGATGTTTTGGGAACTCCTTTGTTCAACTTCTTTACACACTGGCTTATCTGCATGACATCCTGGGTGTCAGGTCAATACCTTTTATTTCTTCTTGTGTTTCCATCCTGCTGTTTCACATCCTCTGATAAGGGTTTAGTATGTCCTCGTTAAATTTAACATGGTATCTCTAATTGTCCTCTGGTGCTGTGGTTTGTGTCAGGGTTATCTTATCACTTGGACAGGTTGGTCAGTGGATAGCCCTGCACTGTTTAAGTTACACAAAAGCCTTTTTCACATCTTATGTTTTTCTGAGGTCTATAATACAATACATTAATCACACTATTATTTCCATAAGTAATATATTGATATTAATTACACTACTATTTTATGAGCAACACAGTGCATACTTAAGCTGATATATGATATGATATTATATTCAGCTAAAAAGAGTTATAATTGATAGTATTTCTAAATACTAATAACTAACTAATCACTAACAACATGCATAAGCTAATACATAAATGTGAAAGCCAATATTATCTGGTCATTTTTCACAGGTTCAGCCAGAGCCCTGGCCTGGAGAGCAGCCTGGCTGAGCAGGGATACCATCCTGCCTTCCCCGCAGCCCTGCCCTACCTCCCTACAGCCTTCAGGTGTTACACCAGGACAGCTCCTGGCAGATTCCCTGCACAGAAACACCAGCCTGGCAGGCTGAAGGAGTATTACCTGCTGAATGCTGCCTCACTGCTGCCCGTGCTGGCCTTGGAGGTGAAGGATGGGGAGGATGTTCTGGATCTCTGTGCTGCACCAGGGGGCAAATCTGTAGCTATCCTGCAGTGTGCCTGTCCAGGTAATGGAGCCAGGTGCTGGGGCAGGGAAAAAAAAAAACAAACAGCAGTTTGTATTCCACCTAGTTCTGTGCTGTTTAATAAGGATTTCAGGAAATCTGTTTGCCTTTTAAGCATTAAAAATGCAGTCTTTAATATAGGTTAGTGCAGAGTGACAGGCAGAAGTGGGGTAGCTTTGTGGATTTTTTTCTCAACTACTACCTCTCCAGAAGTTACTTAAAGCCATATCAATTTGTTGGCACAGGGATGTAAGTAATCAGCAATCTTATTCTTGTCATTTTTACTTTTTTTTTTCCTTCTCCTCTGTTGCCTCTTTTGTCAGTACTGTGCTAATACTACAGGTAAATTTAAGTGTGCTGATGTAAAGCAGAGCTTAAGAAATTATGCAAGATGCAGTCTTGAAATGTGAAATCTGGGCAGAGAGAGAAGGCTTATGGTAAGGGATTGGTTGGAGGAGGATTCTGAGATGATCAGAGTAGTAGCAAGCAGCAGCTTGGGCCAAGGAGTTAAATCAAGCAGGGATTGCTGTTTCCCAGTTCATTTGCTGGCTTGGGTAATAATCATTTCAAACTGTTCACAGCACCTTGTGCTCCTGCTGATGAGACCATTACTATAACCACCTGCACCAGCTGATTACAGCTGGTTTTTCTCCCTCTTCTATAGGAATGGGGTGATGCTAGTGAAGTAAATTAAATAGGAATTGTCCTTTCAGAAGGTTTAAAGAAAGAAAACCCAACACTTTACCCTCTGTCTGCTTCTGAAGAGACCAAGGTGTTGCTGAATGGGAGATGTGAAGAATTTGATTTTTAATATACTTCACTGAATGCTAAGATACGCCTTAAGATAGAAAAAAAATTGATACTTTATTTTTTTAAAAGGCAGTTTAATAATATGGGGCATGTACTTTGTGTAGATGGTGGCTCAGTGAGCCCAGGAAGGCACTCACTCTTTGGATATGGGTCATGATTAAAGTTTGTTTTACTGTGCTATTGCTACAGAAGGATTTGCTAGTAAATATTTGGAGTTTGCTCTGTAGGAGCATGTTGAAATTTATTCAGGTTTGTAAAAATTCAGTAGTATTCTAAAGAGTGTAATAACACAGGCACATAAGGTGTAAACTCCATGGTAGTCATGGCAATGCAGTAGAACTTCCAAAATGGGTCTAACTCCTTGTATTTGTGAAAACAAAACAGAAAAAAATATATAGAGACTTATCTTTGGGTTTTTTACTTCTCTTTGTTTGTTTGTTTGTGTGGTTTTTCCTTAATTTTCTAAGGTCATTTTCACTGTAATGAATATGATGATTTGAGATCAAGATGGTTGGAGCAGACAATAGAATCCTTCATCCCAGATCCTTTCCTTAAGTTGGTGACAGTCTCTAAACTGGATGGTAGACAGATTGGTGATCTTCAGCCTGAATTTTATGACAAGGTAACATTATTATTGGCAAATTATATTTCTGCATTCTGATTCTTCTTCTTTCTCGGCTGCTGTCTTTTTCATGTTCTTTTTTTAATTTTTTTTTCCTGGTCCCCCCCAACAACACCTGACCTATCAAGGGGAATAAAGTAATCTACAGGATTTGTAGAGCCTCAGGAAACACTTCCTAAAGCTTGTTGTGCATTTATTCCTGTGTTGGATGATGTTAGGAGTGAATTCTGAAGACCTTGTAGCTGTAATCTTTGCATGATGTGTAATTAGGAAGGGGAGGAGAACAAGAGGGAGCTCTTCAGGTAGGTTTTACTTTCAGAGCACTAATGTTTTTATCTCCCCAGCTGCTAACCCTGTAAGAACATTTAAAAATAGCAGTGGGATCATTTAGCCCTCAAAATGGAAAATAAAATGTTCTTAATATTTGCAAAAGAAAACTGAATATATTTTGGCACATGGTGTTCAAAAAGTGACCATCTTTGTTGAGATCTTTTAAAATTTTGATTTTATTAATTGTTTAGGTCCTGGTTGATGCTCCTTGTTCAAATGACAGAAGTTGGCTTTTCTCAGCTGACCCTCAGCAAGCTGTGCTCAGGCTCATGCAAAGGAAGGAGTTGTCCTCCCTGCAATTCCAGCTTCTAAGGTGAGAAGTGAAAAAAGTTAAAGGAACTTCCTGTAATTAATAAAAATTACATGGGAGCAAGATTTAATAAACCAACCCAGGATTCCTCCTCTGGAAATAATGTCAGGAATATGTGGTTGGGATATAGAATAGAATAGAATAGAATAGAATAGAATAGAATAGAATAGAATAGAATAGAATAGAATAGAATAGAATAGAATAGAATAGAATAGAATAGAATAGAATAGAATAGAATAGAATAGAATAGAATAGAATAGAATAGAATAACCAGTGGGTCTGAGATAATGAGGATGTGGAAATATCTGTGGGTGATATCATCAGTGAGGCCTTGGTCCTCTTAACTCACTCTCAGGAGTGTCCTTTTGCAGATGACTCACAAGAGCCTGGTGTAAAATCACAATATTTTAGGTGGACACAGCTAAAATAGGTTTAGATATATTCTATATTGATTGTTTGTAGCACAGAAAGGCTCCCAGTCCTAACTGGCAGGGTAAAAAAGTAAAAGAATGTGAGGTTTGGTGGGGGAAAGAGAGGATTGTTTGGTTTTGAGAACATGCCCCCAGTAATCCAAAGCCAGGCTGTTGTGTATTACACATTTTAATGCTACCAGCTATGGGCTGATATTTGTGAAGCATTTCAAACTGCACAGTTTTTCTCATGGGAAAAAAAAAAAGAGAGTGACTTTTCAATAAAACCTTCTAGAATAAAACCTTGAATGTTATTTGTGGAGTAACAGTCATGCCCGAAGTCCATCTGTCAAAGCAAATTGAGGGAAAAATAACATATTATTAAAAAAAAAGGAAAATTTTGATGGGAAGTTCCCATTGCAGTTCAAGATAGTTTAGCAAGACTTCCAGTTGAAAAAGGCCTGGCAGAAGCCTGTGATTTATAACAGAAATATGAGGATCTTATTGCAGTAATGCATCATGTCATCCATTTCCTTTGAAGAAATCAATCACATTTAAAACACTGACCTGTTCCAGTTTTCCCTTCTCAATATCTGACATGGAAAATCCAATTTGTGAACCTGTAGCAAAAGGAAGCATACATCATGCAGAGAAATTTTGAGAATTTGCATAAATCATTCCACGTTGTAATCCTGGAGAATTCATGACAGCAGAAACCTTGTTTTTTTGTTGTGTTGTTTTTTTTTTTTTTTTTTTTTTAATAAAAAATACATTCCTGTCAGCCCAAATCAGATTTAATTGAATTATTCCTAAATAGAGAGAGAACTTTCTGTTGGAAATGTTCTTTACTTTAGCAACAGTAATAAGAATTTGTAAAGACAAAATACCTTTGCTATATAAATTAGTAAAATACCTTTGCTATACAAGTGGTAGTAAAATTATGGTTACTTTCAAGAGTTAGAGTTTATAAGGGTTATTGGATAGAAGGGCTATTGGTAAAGGATATAAGGGTTATTGATTGGGTTATTGATTGGGTTATTGGGTAAAATACTTAAAGGATAGCTGTCTACTGCCTGGTTATTGTTCTATTTACCTGATCACTTTAGAATGAATTCCCAGTTCTAGAGACATCTCAGATCCCATGTGAAAGGGGAAAAAGGAAATGATAAAGCAAGATCACAAAAGACTGAATGGGTTTGTGATAAGTGCATTAGAGCTAAAATTCTGGAATGCTTCCCTATTCAAGCCTCTGTTTAATGACTAGAGTGCATAATTATAATTAAAAAGTTGAATTTGAATCCCTTCTCCAGTACTTCCAGTAATATTCAGGAGGGCTGAGCCTCCATGAATATTACTGTAAAAAAAAAAGAAAAGCTGTACTGCTTTTTAGATGAGCCAGCTCCTGCAGGGCTCTCTCTGGTTCGTTGATTCAGGTTACCTGGTGCTTGATGCTCCCAGGTGTTCCTGACCTTGATTCCTGTATCTGTAACCAAAAACAAGTGTAAGGCTGAATCCCAGCAGTTTCATTGAGAGTAATGTAAGAAATACATTATAAGAGCATGGAGTGACAGGACAGGGGGAATGGCTTCAAACTGAGGGGGAGTAGGTTTAGATGGGACAGTAGGAAAAAATTCTTGCCTGTGAGGGTGGGCAGGCCCTGGCACAAGGTGCCCAGAGGAGCTGTGGCTGCCCCTGGATCCCTGGCAGTGCCCAAGGCCAGGTTGGGCAGGGCTCAGTGCAATTTGGGATAGTTGGGGATTGAACTGGAAATCCATGATCTTTAGGTCCCTTCCAACCTCAGCCATCCTGTGATTTGAAAGTGAAGCTAGAGGTACCAAGCATTATTTCAGTTTACCAGGAGGATTAAGTGTAGCATAAAAATGAGAAGAATGAAAAGCAAAGTGGAGTTCTATTTTTATTTCTGTCAAGCAGCAGCCTAAAATTTAAGATTCCCTCCTTAATGAAGTAAATGCTTCCCCTCTAATTTGTTCTTATGGATCTGTTTCTGAGGAAGCTGGGTCATCAAAGAGGGAAGTTAAGGAAGGAAAAGTAGGGTTTGCAATACAACCCATCCACACAATGTAATTAATTAGGTACATAGAGGCTTCAGAAGATCTGGAAAAAGCTGATGGAACCATTTTCTTCCTGCAGCCTGCATAAAATCTGAAATGTAAATAAGTGATATAAATGCTGAACAGCAAATGTTCTAAGCAATGAGGGCACCACTGATTTGAAGGAAATTGAGATTGTAATGATTGTTCATACCCAAACCAGAGCATCCCTGCTGAGTGCTCTAATCCAAGAACACATTGCAAATCTTGTTAGCATTTGGAGTGTTCGTGCAGAAAACAAATTGCAAAGTTAAAAACAAAAGAAATATTCACTTCCTGATGCTAAATGCTTACACAAAATACAGTGGTTCCCAGAAGCAAATTTACCAATGTTATCAGTTCTCAGAGAGAAATTAAATTTTGGGCTAAGCTTGAATGCCCAATTATGTAGTGGTTAAACTGTTATGGGTGTTGTATTTATTCTTAGACTGGTTTCTGCAGCTGAAAGGAACTTGTGTTAGGGCTCAGCAGAAAAGAAATCCAACAGAATACATTTTAGAAAACTCAGCAAAGGCATTCAGACTGCTGGAACTCTTCTATACACAGCATCTCTGAGTAATTAAACAGCTCTGTATTCTCACTGAATTGTGGAGTTTTCCACAGCAGAGAAATTGTGTGCTCTTAGCTGGGCTTTTTTGTGGTTATAGAGTGAATGCAAAAATTGTGTTTATAAATACACTACCATGTATTTAGCATATGTCACCATTTCTGCTGTGTGGAGTAAATTGTGCTGGGAATTGCTTCATCACATCTTCAGCTCTTTCCCTTGGAATTTTTCCTTCTGCTCCTCTGTAGCTGCCCAGTTAATCCTTTTATTGTCCAAAACCATCTTCTCAATTAGGTCCACTGGGAATTTTTGGGAATTCCAGCTGTTGGACCAGCAAATGTGCTGTGGGTTGTGTGGATGATAGAATTCTTTAGCCACTTTCTGTCCTACAGAAGCTGAATACCTCGTGTGTGTTTGTGCTGTGCCATTCCCCAAAACACTTTTGCTTGGGTTGCTGGAGGTATTTTACATGGCTGCTTGGAATTTCTTCACAAATTGTGAATGCTGTGGTCCCTGCTCTGGCTGCAGGTATTCCACCAGGTGTTCCATCATGTTTTATCTTAAAATAATTGGTTTCTGATTTTAAGTGTGGAAGCACCCTGTGAATAACTTATAGATCAAGTCCCTTAGGATATGTTGCCAAGCCAGGTTTATTGAATATATAAATAACTGTATGACTGAACAAATTAGCTGCTCAGCAACTTTTTGGGATCACATATTTGAATTCAGGCACAAATTTTGCATTAATTCCACCTTCAGTCCTTTCTCTGAGTGTTTTATGAGCTGTAAGGATAACCACTAAAGTTTTCTTCAGTGGGCTTCAAAGGTCCTTCATTCTCCCTCCTGGGCTGTTTCATATTCCTGTTTTAACAGAATGAATATTCCAGAAGTCAACATGCATTAAAGGAGAAAGATCAGTAATTCTAGCTAGTTTTTTGCCTTTGCTTTCGAATAATTTATAATTATTTGCAACAGAAATGTTGCTTATCAGGATTTTCAGGATAAATTTTTGTCTAGGGTAGAACAGACTGGATTTGGTTGAGGGGTTTTGATGTCTGTGTCTCCTTTTGTTTATAATTCAATTAAATGTTGAAAAGGCAGTCGATTTTCATGATCCTCCTGTTATTCTGAGCTGCAATGTTTCTCCACAGGAGCAAAGTTTACTTAGAGAGGAGCAGAGGGAGTGCTTGAACTACTGTCACTGCCCGTCACAAAGTATTAAAAAAAATTGGTATTTTGACCCTGAAGGATTTTCTTTATTATTTTGTCCAGGTTCAAAGAAATAAAAGCAAAACCTTTAACATGCAGGTCATGTTGCCACAAAGTATCTGGTCTCTTGTGAGAGGCAAAAGGTAATGTGGATATTTTTAGTCAATAAAAAGAATAGAATTGGCATTTTTTATTGTGATAAGAATTATCTTGCCTGCTGAGCAGAAGTACATAGTAGTTGCCAAAAGATGGCACTGTTGAAGTGTTGTGTTAGTTTAAAATTGCCCTAAAATCGTGTCATCTTTTCCCTTTAATACAGCAAATGGTTGAATTATTAACATAATTAATGCTGCCCCTTCCCATGGCATGCAGCATAAACCCACGTGCCAGAGGATAGGCTGGACAAGCAGGTGCTACCTGTAGTGTGAAATACATATTTTTGTGTCTGCCCTATTTTGAAAGGATATTTGAGGCACCAAGACTTTTCTCTGTCAGTGGGAAAAATCCTTTTTAAGTCCTGGCTAACTACCTATTAGTTGCATGGAAGAGTTTTTTGGGTTTGTCATGTGACTTTAGCATGATAATTTTTTTCCCTCTGAGATATTAATAACAGTAATGCTTTTTTGTTTTCCCTATTTTAGTAAATATTGAGAAATATACCAAAAAAACCCAAACAAACAAAAAAAAAACCTACTTTGAAATAATATATTCTTTCCAAAGTCTTTTTGGTACTCTTGTAATACAAGGAGTGAGGATAGATTACTGCAGCTGTTGTACCTCTGAGTTCCACAGTACAATATGAACCTGTACCCAGAGACATACCCTGAAAAAAATCTAAATGTAAAATATATATATATATATATATATATAGATATAGATATAAATAAAATAGTTTTACTTGTTTTTTGTTAGTGCTTTAAAGTCTCGTTTTGAGGGGAGCAATCTGCATGTGTTAATTTGTTTTACAGAACTTGTGGAATGAGGTAGACAGACAAAGGCTCCAGAAAAATTTTCCCAGGCTCTTAATGTGTGTTCTGAGATCTCTTCATGTGAAGTCTGAAACTTTGCAGTAGTAGTGCCTGTAAGATTGCAAAATTCAATACAGGAAATACATGTACCTGAAATAGAATTAGGATATTAACTAGATGTTTATATCAGCTGAAAGTTTTAGCTCTTTAATAAACAAATGTAATGTGTGCCACCAAAAGAAAAAGAACTGCAGATTAACTACTTTTAAATAATGTGGGGTTTTTTTAACATTGTAATAAGAGGAAGGTGAAAAAATATTTTGGCATCTTAATCATTCTAGATTCGACTTCCTAGTTTTGGGAGCCACAAAGCAACAGACACTGAATTCCTTCAGCTAAGAGTGGATAATTAAGATTCCCAATGAAAGAGAGTTGTGAATTCCTGGATGGTGGAGTTACAGTAGGACTAAGTTGTGCTTCATCTCCAGCCTAGCCCTTGGATGAGCTTGTTTCCCTCCAGTGATTAGAGAGGAAGTTGGTTAAATATATTTGAACAAATTCCCTGATGATCAAATCCTGTCCTGAATGAATTCTCTGTACTGCTGATGAGGAGAGGACCAAACTCTGTGGCTCTGCTGGCCCAGCTCAGTGTCACCCCATGTCACTTTGAGCCCAGCACTTCCTCACATGGAATTTTGCAGCTCCCTGCAGGTTTATCAGAAGGCAGGCACGGCTTAATCAGAGCTGGGGGCATTGACTTTGAGCACAGGCACTGAAACAACTGTTGCTGCACTTGACAAGATGGATAGATACATTGATTAACCTTGCTGCCTCAAGTAATTCTCCTCAGATATTTTAATTCCTGCTGTAGGTTGAAAATAAAGAGAGCTGCACTGAGCAGGCTGACCTTTTTGGGTCATGGGCCAGTGAAGATTCACAAGTTGAGGTTTAGATACAAGGGGGTTTTGAGGTGAGATTTTCAAGTTTCCCTTCAGAGGCCTGTGCTGCTCTTTCCTCTGATGGACTCAGCTGGAGGAGCATGGTGCCCTTGAAAATGTCTTAATGGGTTCTTGCTTTCCATATGGGAAGAAAAGGACATTTAGCAAGTGTCCAGGATTTTAACCTTGTAACCTGTAGCTACATCTACTTTTTTATCTTTTACCTTTCCCACTTTTACATGATGAAAGAATTTTCTCTCTTGTCTAAACGCTGTCTTAGAGGAAGGAAAGTTGTTGCCATTATCTGCTTCTCTGAGTAAAATTCTCAGGTTTGCTAAAAGTACATCTCAATTGTCACATTGAAACGTTCCCAAGCTTGCTGGCTGCCCTCAGGGCTTGGCACTCCTGCATGCATGGAAAAGGTGTAGCTGGCAGGGGAAAGTCTGTCAAAAATGAGTTATGTGGGTGGATTCTGATAAAAATCTGAAGATCAGCTCGACTTCATGAGAGCCCATTTAGACTTCAGCTCTGTTCTCTTTGAGTTCTAATGTGAAAGATAAAAAGTAAAATCCAATATATCGGGGGGGGAAGTGATTTTTAATTTCCCCAAATGGGAGTGAGGCAAAGAGATCTCATCAGGCTCTCTTGCTGGTTTGGTGTCCATGAGAAGGCAAGGTTGCACATCCCTGCTTTGCTTGAATTTAGCAGTTAAATCCATATATGTGGCTGCACTGTGGTTATTAATACATACTTGGATCACTGTTATCATAATCAAGACTCAAGGTCATGTGTATGCTCCCAAGAGAACTGTGTTTGGTGTAATTCTCAGAGTTTTCACCTGGTCTTATCATTGTCTGGTCTTCCCATATTATTTTGGACAGAACTTTCAGAGCAGCTTTGAAAGCTGTGATCAGCTTTGATCCTCCTTGTGCTGAAACTGTTATTTATTGATTTTTTTCCCAAAAAGCTTCAATTCTGTTAAAATGGTTTATCTCTTCACCCCCTTGTATTTTCTTCTTTCCTTTCTCAACTGTTTTTGATCAGCTATCACCCTTGGGAAGTCCTCAGCTTGTTTCTGGAGGAATTACTGTTTCCATGGCATTGTCTTTGTTTATTTAGATTTGGAATCAGACTTTCTGCATTTGGGGGCTGCTCATCTCATCTGGTTTGAGGAGATGGTTGTTTCTTTTCTTCTTTTTATTTGTCCCAGGATATTTTTTTCCAGTTTCGTCTCTGATTATTCAGTGTCATTTACACCATTCACCTGTTCTGGTTTTCTTGGTATTAAATAAAAGAAATCTTATTGAGGGAACAGTTGTATTTAATGTGGTATTTTCCTGTAGTATCTGTTTGTATATCAGCTTACAGTTCAGTCTTTGAGCCAAAAATGGCTCCAAAATGCATGATTTAATGGGATTTATCTTCAGACAGTGTTTTAATAGCAAATGAACCTTTTGTGTAGCTTCCTTTTAGAAATGTGGTGGTACCAGGTTTGAAGAATACTTCTGTGGTGCAAGATTTTTGAATTTTCTCCTTACTCTTTTAATTTGGAGTAGGTGAACACAACTTGCAGATCTCATTTCTGTACTCATATGTTGTATTTCATGTGTCTGAGTAAGGACTTGGCAGATCTTGTAGTGGGAAATAAACAGTTTATTCAAATTCACTTTCAGTGGTAAAGAGCCTCTGTTCCCTCCACCCAACAGTAGTTGTGAAGTTTTCAGGCTTTAAGCCACTATTTTACCTTTGTTTAGTCAAAAATTGTCAACAGGTTAATAAGTGAAGGGCACATAAATATATGATCCTTAAAAAATGAGGTTTTTAAGGCTTCAGTGACACCCCCAAATCCTCCATAAATTGCAGAATTAGCAGGAATGTTTCTAAAATTACAGCCCAGTCATTAATTCAGGCTGTTACTGCAGGTTCACACAAGCATCTTGCCAAGTGTCTGACAGGCCCTTTTGATGTGGGGTAACCCATTCTGTGTGCAATTGCAGCATTTTCACAGCAGTGCTCAGCACAGGGATGTTGATGTATATTCTGAATGGAAGCTGCTTTCTACTTGTCACTGTGGTGTAAAAAATACCTTCAGCTAACTGAGAATACAATAATAAATGAAAAGCAAAATTGTGTTGTGGGTGGTTTCCTGAACTTAAAGACAAGACATTTTTTAATGTTATTTTGGTCATATTTATTTATACTTTGGATTTATAGGTCTGCACATTCTCCCACTAGCAGTATGTCACTTATGATGTTGATTTTTCCCCCTTTTTCCTGTTCTCTGCAGGTCTGCTGTTCAAGCCCTGCGTCCTGGTGGTTCCTTGGTCTATTCCACCTGCACCCTCTCCAGGGCAGAAAACAGTGATGTGATCAGTCTCATCCTGAGCTCCTGCAGGAATGTGATGCCTGTGGATATAAGTGGGATGGCCAGAGGTGTTTCCCAGGAATTCACTTTTCTCAGTGGAATGCAGCAGCATGAACTGCTGGTTCTCCCAGAGAAGGGGAGAGCGTGGGGTCCCATGTATGTGGCTAAATTAAAGAAAGTGTCCTCCAGCTGATGCCTGTTGCTTATGAGCAGTGGATGATAAATTAATATTGATTTAAATACAGTCTGTGTATGTGAACACACCCAAGGCAATTGAATTTAGAGTGTTGCAGTTTCCTGATCAAAAGGAAGCAAGAAATTTACCTTAAAATACTGAATGTGCCTTCCAGGATGGGCTTGTGAGCTTCTGAGAAGCCCTTAGGAAATTAGCATTGTTTTTAAGGTGATGCTTTTAAAGGGATTTGGATTCTAGAATTTGAAGGCTTAATGTGGTAGAGTTTTGCACTGGTTTTGGTTTTTTTATTTACTAACTTGGTTCTAATACAATATGTTTTTAAATAAATGGTTTTCAGTGGTCTGAAGTCATGGAAATCCTGCATTCTCTCTAAACACATCTAGAAATCTCTGTTTCTGCAAGAACAGATTTGTATGTACAGTGTCATCTTCAAGTACTGGCAGAACAGCTTTCATATTTGCTAAGTTGTTTGCTTAAAAAAAACAAAGGTGTCTTGTGTTTATAGATGAAAAGGTCAGCAGTTAGATCAACACCAGCTTTTTTTATTTTAATTTATTAATATTCTTCTATTTTGAGCTTGCAAAAATATGAATTGGAAGAGTAATGGTGCATACATTCCAGCCTGTGCTTGTCTTGAAGCACAGTGGAACCCTTTCATCCCCAAGGGTTCTTTCCCAGATGGAACATGATAATCACTGCTTTTAAAAACAGTGGTTTAAAGAACAGAGGTAGCTCCTGTGGAAATGGGGATCTGTGACATTGTACATTTTTTAATTTCGCAGAATCACAGAATGGTTTGGGTTGGAAGGGACCTTAAAGATTATCAAGTTCCAACTTCCTTGCTGTGGATAGGGACACCTTCCACTAGACCAGATTGCTGAGTCCCATCCAACCTTAAATTAAACACCTTCAGGGATGGGGCATCCACACCTTCTCTGGGCAACCTGTTCCAGTGTCCCATTACTCTCACTGTAAAGAATTTGCTTTTAATATCAAATCCAAATCTGCCTAGCTTCAGTTTGCAAACATTCAGTATATTTTATGTGTCTATCACACAGTTTGCCCTCAGAACACTGCTGTACCTTCTGCTGAGGCAAACAAATACATCAGAGATTCTGAAACCTCACCCTTTGCTGTGTGAGCTTTCACAGTTACCCTTTCCTCTGCTTTGGGATGAAAAATGTTTGAGGTGGCCCTGCAGTGTTAAATTGCCAGCAATGTCTCTGAAAACTTGAGAGGCTGTAAAGTGGATGCAGTTTGAGTATGCAGAGGATACTGTGAAAAAGCCTGACAGCATCTGTCCCAGGAACATTAAATGTAATATCCAGATTTGGAGTCATGTCAGGCTGCTGGGTGAAATAACCATACCTTTGGCAAAATGCTTCCCATCAGTTTCATTTGCCCTGTGGAAATTGAAATGGAAAGGCAAGAATGTATCTTGCTCAGGGATGGAATTGAAATATGTGCTTGAATTGGATGGTTGAGGAGGACGTGGACTGGGAAATCACAGGAAGAACAAAGAGACCCTTGAAAGCTGAACTCAGTCTCAGCAGATGGGCAAATTCCTGTGAGCTGTTATAGACCTGTGTCTAAAAGGTGCTCTGAGTTCTGCATAACCTTTTGCTGATCTTCTGGAGTCCCTTTCCAGTCCCAACCAGTCGAAAAATGCACCGACAAGAGAGGTAAAAACAAGGCTGATTAATAAGTGATACTTACTTTTGTTTGTACTTGATTAATTCTGATTTGTACTCTGTTCCAGAGTGCTGTGGAGTTGTTTTTTTTTCTTCTAATCAGTTCTGGCTGGTAACAGGAATTTGGTGAGCACATGTGGAGTGAAAAGGGAAAAGCAGAAAGGATGGAGGCAGGCCTGTAGAGGTGAGGGGCAAAATTTGCACATTTTGGCAAGTACTATCCCCTCAAATGCACTTCTTGAAAGGCTTCTTGTCCATTCAAGTATCCCTTGGATACTTCTGACTTTTATTCCTCTTCATTACAAGGCTGCAACATTTTTCCTTTCTACACTTTTTTTTTTGCAGCCAGGTAATTGTAATTTAATTCCTTTCCATGTCCTTCCTCTTTTCTGAGCAATGCTGATGGAGATGGCATGGAAAATAAGTCAGTCTTTCTATCATAGAAGAAATTGCAGCCCCAAGCAAGATGAGGGCAGGAAAATGACCAATTTTGTTGGATTGGGGAGTCCCAGAGAAATCTTCATGATCTCTAATGAAACTGCCCACAGCTGTATGTGTAGCACACACCAGTGCCAGCACCTCAGAGGCTGCAGAGAGCTCTGGAGTTCAGTTGCTCTCATGCTCTTCTGCCATTCCCTTTTCCAACACCCAAAAAGTCACTTCCCTGTTTCAGGGGGTTGGCACAATAAGAAATTGGAAAGCCTTATCTAAAGGCAATTTCAGTATTTACCAAATTTTTTCCTTTATTCAGTGGCATCTGACACAGTTCAATTATGGCTTGTCAAAAGCATTCTCCACTGGGGAGTGAAGTGGAAAAACAGATTACACAATGTGTGTGGGCTGATGCAGCTGACCAGGGGACTAATGAACTCTTGGCTGTCTCAGTAAGATGTGGGAAGAGAAGGTTGAAGGAGGGGCAAAATGAAAAGATCAGGACTACAGCAGTGGGTGAAAAATGTGACATAGTGTGGCTTTTAGCATGGAAGAGCAGCGGTGCTGCAGCCTGTGCAGGAAAAGTTCTGTGAGTGGAGAGGGGACAGTTCCTCTGGGGGAGAGTGGTGGGAGAGCCACAGGTACTGGGCTGGGAGGATCCCCTCACTTCATTTGACTGTCTTAGAAGGAGAATTGAGGACATCAGTTGTGAAAACTGCAGTGGGATTGCTTTAAATTTGCAGGGTCTTTAACTTAGCTATAAGCATTTAAATCAAACATGTTTATCTGCTTCTTACCAAATAGCTGTACTGGTAGATGTTCCTAGCAGAAAAGTTTATTTGGTGAGTGGGAGAAAAATCTGAGACTCAGGCCTGGCTGTAGTAGAACTTGTAAGCTGATGAACCATTATGCAGTATTGGCTATAAATGAGATTCTTTGTTCCAGGGGAAATTGGAGCAGCACATGCTGGTAGTCTCTTAACTTCCAGGGAAAAGTGAAATTTGGAGTTTTCTGTTTGCCAAACCTGGGCCAGAGCATACAGGGCACACACAGTCACTGGTCACAGCTCTTAGATGTCACCCCATTACGTGATTCCTGACTAAAGACTTGTGTTTATCATTTGTCAGAAAATGTTTTCCTTGTTTGAGCTTCCTGTCTGCATCCTATGACTTGAGGTCAAGGCCTTCTGACCTTGGAAGTTTTTATTTTCTTAGTAGCTTTACATAGTTTTCAGCAGGGTCAAGCATCATGCACTTTCTGCAGCTCCAGCTCAAAAATGTTTTGTGTGCCATCAAAACAAAATGGATCAAAAAGTCACAGCTGCTCTTGAGAGGGAGAGATGGAACATAAACCAGGGTCAGTTTTTTGTACTCCACTGAGGAATTTCTGCTCCCTACAGCTGTGTCCAAGTTGGTTCTTCCCATCAGTGTTTTCTGCTGCTCCACTCTGAGATGGCCCTTTGCACATGGTGTGGTGATGTGACCCTTTGTGGGCTCAGAGGAAAAAGAAGTGGATCTGCTGCCTAAACCCTAAACAGGTAATAATCCTATAGTGACAGGTCCACAGGAGTTGCTGCAGAACTATTTTTTTTAAGATAAAGGCACTAGGAGGCAGCACAGAAATCCAAATTTGAATGGAGCCAGCACTTCAGCTGGTCAGTGACACTGTCACCTTGTTCTCTCCAAAATGATGCTTCCCTGACATGAGGCTTTCATCTTTAAGGACCACAAGCATTTGGCCTGACCTTGCCTCTGACAAGGCAAATCAAATAAAGCACTCAGACCAGACAAGGGGCTTGTTTGCATGCAGTGTCAGAGCTTTGGGTTGACGTTGCTGTGTCTCAGTCCCCTGTGCTGCTCTTGGGTAATTCTTGTACAGCAGCATTTGTGTTGGGGATGGGCTCTGACACGACTCCTGCTGATTCTTCCCCTGTCTCCAGTAAATTCCTTTGCTGCTGGGGAGATCTTTAGAGTCACACATCTTCAGTGAGAACCTAGGAATGGCTTTCAAACCACCTTTTGATGTCATTTGGCTAAACCTCTGTCTCAGAATAAGTGCTGTTGTAATATTTATTGTAACCTGCTCGAGGTTGCTTGATCGGAGGGTGTCTCAAAACACAGCACATCTTTTAGATCTACTTCTTCCTCCTTAATGTACTGGGTCCTTATTGAACATCCTACCCTAAAAAACAGAGGAGACTGGGTGCTCTCTACCCTAACCAAATCAAGGTGAAGCCCAAAAGTGTGATGAGGCAGTAGGGAAAAGGTGGGAGAGGAGCCCAGGGATTTCAGCCTTATTGAGAACCTTCCGACCACTAACAAATGAGCAGCTCCTCCTCCCTGCATTTGGTTGTGGTGGGCCATAAAAAGCAGGGAAAATTGTCACTGATACAGTTCTCAAAAAATATTTTCTAATTGTCCCAAAGTGGAATAAAATGCTAAGAACAAATTCAGATATATATGTATATTGTTTTTTTCTTTTCTTTTTAGGAGGGTATTTTGCTTTGTTGATTACTCTAGGAAAAAATCTATCTATCTTGTCTGAATATGTGATTAAGTAGCTGATGGAATGATTCTTTACAGGGAAGAGAACATGCCAGAACATTTGAGTGGTGTAAAACAGGGCTGCGGAGAGGATTAGAAAAGGTACAAGGAGGAGTAATTTTGTATTGGTGGGAAGTAGACTTAATAGTACTTTTTTATCTGTAATTTTTATGATTCTGTGTCTAACCAGGGAAATGTTTAATGTTCCTTGTACAGCAAGTGAAGGTAGAAGAAAGCAAATTGACATCCCCAGTGCTGTTATAATTCATTCCATTACTTCAACAGGGCTTTTATATTGTCACGCCCATAAAGCGCCAGTGTGCCCGCTCAGAGCCAATCCATCTTTATATACTGCTGCTGATCCCATTGAAGGCAATGGCAAAACTCCCATCAATTTTAATGGCACTGGGATATGGCCCATTTTGTAGATATACAATGGATATTTCCTGCACACACCATTTTTTGTGTGTAACGTGCTCCTCATCCGAGGTTCAGAGAGTGTTTTATAAAGTGGTGAAGTCACGACCATTGATGTAGTCTCCAGCTGATGAGATAATGTGATCTGCCTTCAAAACAGAATTTAAAGGTTGGCATTTATTTATCTACCAATTTTTAAATTTATTAGGGGCACAGGATGCATGCAGAACGTCTCCACGTGTATAGTACTGCCTTTGAAAAATTTGCCCAGATAAATTGCAGGAGGTAACTGTGGTAGAAATAGATGCTGCACTTGCAAGGCTAACATTATGCTACAGCACTTAAAAACTAGAAAGCATCAAAGAAAATTGAAGGCAGTATGGATCAGTGGGTTAGTACATAACAGAGCAGTCTGCAGCACCAGAGACTAAGAAAGGTCCCTTTTGAAAAGCAGCTCTTTGGATAGTGACTCACTCAATCAGCAAGGTACAAACAAACAAAAAAAATTAATGAGATGAGTGTATTAACTCATGTTTTAATTGGGAAATGTTTTGAATGGAGGTAAGATGCCTGTTTCCTGCAGAACCCATTGTCCTCGACCTCTTTATAAAGAAAATGCACAATGCATGAGCCATATTTTAGTGGCTGTGAACCTTGCTGGTTATGCATTGAAAGCTCTGGATTCAGAGCAGCTTCCAACGTGTGCACAGTGGAAATGGGATGACCTGCCAGGCTGACGTTCTCACTCAGCTTCCTTTCCTCACCATGAAGTATGCTGGAGAGCAGCACATTCCCAGTTCAGAGCAGGAGCAGGGTTTGCAGAAGACTCAAACAAGAAGTTTGCAGTGCAACTAAAACTTTTAGGATGTAGCTGTGAGTACACAATTCAGCAGGCCTTGCTGTACAACACTCTTACACTTTGTGCTGCCTGCACTTACAGCTCCTGCAATTGGATTGTGCAAAGGCTTGTCAGCTCTTTGCTTAGCTGGGTGTACACAGGAGCATTTCCAGCTTTTGCTGAAGCACAGGCAGTGCCAGGATATTGAAGAGTCCTTCTTTCTGGTGGTGTTAAGTGGCTGTGCTGCATGGGGGTGACAAAGCCATTGAACAGCCTCATCTCAATGCACAAACAGCCCTCTTGTGCCCAGTCCCTTCCAGCACTCCTGGAAAACAGCACTGACCTAGGACATGAGAATTAACTGGTTTTGGTGGGCTGGTTTTCACCATCTTCATGTTTTCAGGTTTGGTTGTGTTGTTTATTTAAAATATGGAAGTAGCAGGATATTTTGCTTTGTTGGTTTTTATTTTGCTTGAGAGGGGTTGTTTGTTTGTGTGAAATTATAGATACAAAATTGACCTGAACTGCCAAGCTGGGATTCATGTTTCTCTCCTGCTTCTCAGGAGATTGCAGACCTTGAATTCCAGTGCTGAAAGCAGTTTCAGGTGGAGCTGAGTTCCAAGTGCTCAGCTGTGCACCTCAGCATCATTCCTTGTCCAGCACGTGTAAACCACCACAGAGGCTTTGTAGAGAGGCTCAGGGACACAGTTCAGTTCTTGGCTCCTTTTTCTATTTCTCTTGATTTCCTTTGGCAATTTGCTTCTGCTGTGATTTTTTTAAAGCAATTAGTGTAGGCCTAAGTGCCATCAAAAATCCAATCTTCCCATTGCCTTACCCAAAACCAGATTTAAGACTCATTGGAGACTGGATTTAAGACTTAGTTGTTGGTTTACCCTCAAAGTCTCTGGGATTTCTTTTTTTCATCTGTCTCCTGATGATGATGCACACATGTGAGCCATACAGATCTTGGAGGACAGAACCATGCTTGCCCCAGTAGCATTGGCCAACTTCCACAGAGCCCCAGAATCACTGAAGCTGGAAAAGACCTCCAAGATCATGGATTCCAAACTTTGATTAAACTGAGTGCCACATCCAGTCACTTCTTGGACACTTTTAGGATGGTGACTCCACCACCTCCCTGAAAAATCTGTTCCAGTGCTTGACACCCCTCTCAGTGAAGAAATTCTTCCTGATTCCCACCCTGAGCCTCCCTGCTGCAATTCACATTTTTGGAAAGTTCTGACTCGACTCCACCAATTTTTAGAGGACAGCTGATCTGGGAATTTATTTTCTAAGTTCCAAGGCTATTTAGTGCTTAGAGGATTCACTGGTTTTGCTGAGAATGTGCAATACTTTAATAGCAGAGGGTGGGGATGGAGAAAGCTTTTTACCACACATTTTTATTCCATGTACACTCTCAAATGACAGTCTGGCAATCCACAGCAGCTGTCAGTAACCTGCAAATTATTTCTGCCCTCCCTAGCAGATGTCACAGTGGCTCTTGGCAATACACTGTGATATCCAGAGATGACAAAGATTAGAATATGGGGAAGTTGTTAAACAAAAATTGTATAAAATATTCTTTCTTTGAAAAAAAACCCCAAAACCCAACACCAAATAAAAAAAAAAAAACCAACAACAACAAAAACAAAAACCACCACCAAAAAAAACCCCAAAACATCAACCCCAAAGCACAGATGCCTGGCTTGCTGACAAAAACCTACCTTCTTTTTTTAATTTTTTTTTTTTTTTTTTTGCAGATTACAAATTGCTTTAGCTTCTGAACTCAGCTTTGCTTTAGTCTAAGATATGAGCTGCTTTTTAAAGTTATTGATGCTTGACCCATGAAATAGAAAATTACATGTAAAATGGATTTTGAGCTGAGATTTCCCATGCTGGAAAAAAAGTACTGTGGAGTGCAACAGCTATCTAGAAGATCTAGTAAAAAGAAAATTAAGGTAATTATAGTAATGGCTGGAACACCAATTTTCTAGTTATTTCCAGGTGTTTTTAAGTGGCAGAAAACTTTGAAAAAAAGAGTCTTAAGAGTATTGGGAATAGAACTCTGAACTTCTGGGTTTCTCCCTTTTTAATGGTCTCATTTGCATAAATTTGTAGATGTGGAACTTCTAACAATATGCAAGCTGCACGTTCTTTACCATAAAACTTGGTTATGTTTTGTTTTGTCTGTTTTATTGAGCCTGTTTGATTATTGATTTTTCTTCATAGACTTTGAGTAAGAGGAACATCTGGAAAGGAACAAACCTATGTTAGGGAGAAGTATCTTAAAATTCTTAAATCTAAAGTTTCTTCTTTTTCTTTCTGTTGAGGAAAAGAAAGCAGGAATTGTGCTGTTTCTGAAATAGGCTGTAAAAGAAGGATTGTATAAAAACTTCCCAGGAAAGCACATTCTCTCTTGAATTAAAAGGAAAATGGGAATTCCCTTTCCTTCTTTACATGATCCCTTTCGTCTGTCTGAGAGGTTAACAGTGCCTAAGTGACTCTGTCAAAGTCCTGTGCACTTCCTTGGGCCTTCAAAATCATTTCAGCACTTGGAAAATGTTAAACTTAATGCTCCAAATGGACAAAGTTTCAGTTCTGTAGGACAATTCCTCAGGTACACAACTGGTGGAGGAGGAAAATCTCATTGATCTGATGTGGGGAATTTTAATAAAAATATTGTGTAGACTTGTGTGGGAAAAGCAAAGGTAAAGTTTAGCTGGAATACCTGCAACTGCTTTACACTATTTAATGGATTATTTTATAATGAACGAAGCAGGATCAGGCATAAAAAGGCATGAATTTCATAAAAACACGAAATTTTGCAGTCCTTCCTACCCATCCTATCCTACCTAATATTTTCTGGCTTTCTTGTCAGAATGGAAGAGACTTTTATGCTCTCTGCCTGGTGAAAACTGCTGCTCAAAATTCATGCACGGCTTGCAAACAAGTAAAATTTCTGTTTAATCCTATTTGAATTCCTGCAGCTGTAAACCTCAACTTTTAGTGTCTGGAATGGTAATAAGTTTTATATATATATATATATATAGATAAAGAGAGATGTATATTGGTATGTATATTCATGGGAGACCATATTAAAATGTAATGACACAAATGTAATTTTCACTTCAATTTTGGAGAATAAAGCAAACCCATCTTCTGTGGGTCATAGTTCTCCCACACTGCCTGCCTCAAAGAGTGGGACTTGCATTTTTCCAATGAAATTAGAATGTCATGGCCTTGACCTGAATGGAAACAAATGTTAAAAACATATTTACACAGAAGATGCAAGTGTAATCCATGGGATTTCTCTGGCTGTAAATTTGTGAGCATTGTTAATTCAGTAGCAATAACCTGTATTAGTGCAGCTGAGTGTCAATATTCACACATGCCATTTTATGCATTAAAAATGCTCCATTTGCCTTTTCCCCCCCTCCTAACATGCACGATCAGTTTCCAGTATAACACTCTCAAATTTGTATTATATTCAGCCAATCCAGATCTCATTATGTTGGACAAACACTGTACAGGAGGAAAGTGGATCACATAAATGCTCCTAATATTATTCATGAATTTTCCTACTGCAGTGCTTTGGAAATATGCTACAAATATTCTCCCATAAATTACTTTGTTTAAGTTCTGGTATTGTATTTCTGTGGGGTTTTTTGGGATTGTTTTGTTCATTGCTATTTAGAAGGTTTTGATTTATTGCTTCAGATAAATTTGAGTACTTTGCTATTGCTCTTTGTTGTTTACCATTGATGGTGATGCTCATCCCACCTCTTTTTTTTTTTTTTTTTTAAAGCATGCTTTGAATCAGCCAAAATTTATAATTATTAAATACTCTTTCAGCCACTGTAGGTAAAATAGTTTTGACTCCCTCTTTTCATCTGATGTAAAACTGTTTGCCCCTGGTGGTTGCTGTTGGGTGTAACATAGCCCAAAATATGGGACTAGAAATACAGAGATTTTTTTAGTACACATATTAATAAATAAATAATTTAAAATAACATTATAGATGTAACATATAAAGGTTAAAAACATATGAAGTATTGATTGCAGATGGCCCTCATAGGGTCAAATACAACTGCAGGTAACTCCTTATTAATGGAAAAGCTCCAGTCTTAAACTGGGCCATGCTGTAGTGTTTAATAGAAATAATATCTGTGATATTTGTTCCTGTAGGATGTTTTAACACAATTTTAAAGCAATATTCTAGCTGACAAATGCCCCGGATTTTTTCACAATAATTTCAGCACAAATCCATGGTATTTCTAAGGCATTTTATTGTCCAATTACCCTTTTTTTAGATTGCACAAAACCTTCCACAAAGAAGTCAAGTACTTCCTTCTTGTAGTTTGCTGAAATCCTGTTATGAACAGAGGCATAAAATGCAAAAAAAAAAAATACTTTTGACAAGGATGGTGTTTACTGAGCATTGCTGCTTACTTGAAAAGAGCATTTGTGCCTATTAATTGAAAAAATCTCTTCTGTTGGTTAAGGTATGTTTATTAGGTCAATTTATTTTCATTATTTGTTTGGGGTTTTTTAATATTCCAAACAGGTGAAATTTTGTGTGATTCTGATTCATGTGGACAAACCCTGTGACTGAAAGAGGACTTTAAAAAGATTCCTGGAGAAATGATAAAATAAGCAGTGGTTGAATTGGTATTTATACTCACATATTCAGTGATGGATTAATTTTAGTGGTGTTGGGTATTTTTACATTGTAATTCTAGCAGGTCTGCTTTTCTGATAATACAAATGTATTGATTGGTACAAAATGGCATTAATTAGAGAAATCTGAAACATTTCAGGTTCAGATGAGGGTCAGAGATGTGCTGCTCATTGTTGGTGTTTATTTCTTTTGACTAGGCTGAGAGTTGTGAACTCTGTGGATTTTTTGGTGTTTGAGGTATAACAGTCTTCATTTTGATATAAAATTGCTATAGGTGCTGAATTTCCTTAGTCTCTTTTCCATCTGGTCCTGGTTTTGACTTCTGTTCACTAAAGTTATTAAAATTCTTGTGCATTCTGGGTATGAACAATATATAAAAAATCATTATTAGTACACTTACTCTTTACTACCAGAAATACACATGGCTTTTTTTTTTTTTTTTTTTGTTTTTTTTTTTTTGTTTGTTTTTTTGTTTATTTTGGGTTTTTTTTCCCACAGCAGATTGCTGGGCAGAATATTTTGAGTCATGCCTTTATTTCCCTTCATCCAAAAATTTTGCAGGGCTGCAGATAAATATGGAGTTGGGAGAGAAACACCAGAAGTCAAAGTTTTGAGGTCAAACCATTCACTGTGTGGGGCTTTCTTGGGCAATTTCCACCTTTTGTCCTCCTTTTCTGGTGTTTCTGCAAGGTCTGACATTATTGGATTCTGACCCACAGCTCCACATCTGAATATTTGTTGGGAAATACACATATTCCTCTTGATGTAGAAGTAGGTGAGCACTGCTGGAATGAGATGATTTTTAATTTTTTTTTCTTGGATCTGCCCCCAGATTATCCCATTGCATGGAAAGAAAAACCTTTCTGTCTGTGGTTAAGAATGCAACATATCCAATGAATCCTGCTATCCAATGAGATGAGAATTCCTGTTTGAGAGAGCAGAGAGCAAGCAGAATTTTCATCTTGAGAGAACAGCCTAATTCAGATGATGATTCCAAAGTCAGAAAAATGCAGGCTAGTGATGTCCAATTTGTCATGCCAAAGAAATGTTCAGACTTTATCTTTAAAGTCTGAACATTGTCCTGTACCTGCACATTCCTGGCTTTGATTAAACACCCTTGTCCTTTTCCAGCTGTATCAGGTTTGACAGCTGTCTCTGAGTTTGCTGTTCCCCCACTGTTTTCTGTGGGTCTCTGATCCTTCAAGCTCAGGATGATGAAAGCAATTAGCTAAATGGTTGTTCTCTAAATATACAGAAGCCTTCTAAGTAAGGGCACAGAAAGAATTAACCTTTTTTGCCTCCACACACACCTCCTAAAGATCTGAACAATTGATTTCACACAGGTAACAAATTAAAGTTTAGCAGCAGTGTGACAAATACACTTTATTTTTGCAGCTTATTTCACCTGCTCTAGAAAAGCAATGCTTAGGCAGGTTATCAGTAAAGGACAGCTGGCCTGTTTGGGAGTGGACACAAACACAGAGCCTGAGAGGCTCTTCTACTCCTTCAACTATTAATTTTTGGGTTTGTTTTGTTGTTTTGGAATTTTTTTTTCCTGGTTGGTTAAGTTTTTTTTAGGAGGACATGGATATGCACAGCTATTCCCCCATCAGGATCTGTTTTCATGTGGCTCTTTTCTGGATTCTGAACTAACCATGCTAAATCAAGTTAGGAAAGAGGATAAACTGCTTTGAGGTAGAGTTGCTCACAGGCTTTTAGGTATTCTTGATCTCAGTCTGCTCTACTCAAGTGTGATAATGGATAATTCATTTGCTAAATTGGAATAGGATTATTTTACTAAAACATCTTGTCAGAAAATTTGTAAATTGAAGCCAGGAAGTCAAAAGACAATGAAAGCAGTCATGTATGTCTAAGAAAAAGATGAGTATGCATGTCCTGCTTTTAAAACACAGGAGCATAAACATTGAATGAAATTTTCTATATGGAGCCAAAGTTCCTCACTGAAGGAGTCACCCTATAAACAGGAATTTGCAATACAAATTTAAGAAGCTTACTGACCAAATCTTGATTTTTAACTATTTATACATTTTGGATGTATAGAATCAAATATACAGATCTCAGCTTGAGATGTGATTTCCATCTGAGCTGGAGCTCTTTACTTCCTTGTTTCTAATATACATTTGTATGTGCTTCATATCCATCAATGATTGAACATATGTGCTTTGCCTTTCAGAAAATCAAACACATCATGTGTGATCCAGGACTGGCTGAATCAAGGAAACGACACTGATTTTAGACATCAACTTTGATGTGTAAATGTGAGAGGGTTTGGCACTTTGGGAAAGAAGAGCTGTTCCTTTCTGTTTTGATAATCTGTGACTTTCTTGCCCTTCATCAGAACAAGAAGTCTTTGCTAATTTGCAGTGGTGACTGAAAAAACTTGTCCCCAATGAACTTTGTGCACAAGCAACTGTGCATGGCTACTGCTTCAGTAAATGGTATTCTGCTGCTCTTTTTTGTCAGAGTTAGCTCATCTTTATTTAGGCTGCTTCATCATTTACTATTCAATGTTCTGTCCTCTGTCTGCAGAAATAATGAAACAACAATAAGAAGAATTTTGACTGCAGCAGGTGCCCTGCCTTTGAAAGGTGAGAACAGTTCACAAATGCTGTTTTCTCCAAACAGTAAGCAGTGCTATTTAGCAAAGTGCTTATAAACAAATCTCTTGCAGGGCTCTTACACAGCATCGTTTTTAAAGGTTCTGCTTTTGTCAGAGAATTAAGCTAAAAACCATCTGCCTTCTGTCTTAGAAGCATTGGACTAAATCCAGATGGAGAGGTGGGAGCCTCACCTGCACTGAGCTGGGTTCACTTTAGTGCTAATTGTAATTCCAAGTAGCTGTAATTGCCTCACAGAGCCTGGGAGGAGAGAGCAGCATCGCCCTTCTCTCTTCCCCTGCTTGCTACAGCCCTCCTCTGAGAGAGATGCTCGAGGGCAGGAGTCAAAATGGAGCAATTCCTGTAGGACTTTTGCCCCACACAGCCAGGCCAGTGCTCTTCCTTCCCCTGGCTGCATCCTGCCTGCCTGAGACCTGTGGAAAACTCACCTTTGTGAGGTTACATCCCTCAAACCACTTGGGATGGTCCTTCCCAAATTACTCACTGCCCCTTTACCAAGCCCCTTGTTCCCCACCACTCCTATTTAACTCCTCCCACTGACATCCTCTGGTTTTCCATCCTCATTTTTCCTTCTGCTTAAAGCAGAGCTGCAGGAAAGCTGCCTGTCTCAGACCCATGGGCCAATGTCACCCCAGTGCTGACAGGAGCTCTCTGGGCTATTTTCAAAGGTAGAAGGGGGAAATTGCTTCTGCAAGGAATGCAAGACAGATGGCTGCAAGTACAGCAAGCACTTACTTGGTGGAGGGAAATAAAACCTGTGCCTATTGCACTCTGACAGATTGGTTTGAAAGGGTTCCATGCAGTTTATTACCTTCAACCTGATAAAAAGAAACTTATTTAGCATCAGTGACACCCCATGTTTAATCCTAACTCTTTCAGTGGGGAGGCAGAACATTATAAGTAGTGGTTTGAGAGCCACCAGCAGCTCTTTTAGGCATCTTAAATCAATTTATCCGTAGGCTCTCTGTAATTTGCAGGATGAGGGAATACTGAATGTGAGAGACAGTTGTACTTTTCCATGAACAAAAAGGTCAGAAAAAAATTGCTTGTCAGCCAGGTGTATAGTAAACATCAATTTAGCCTTGTGTGGATCAATACAAGGCTGTGTGTTCATATCCGATTACCTTAGATGGATTAAGATGTTGGATATTATTAAGATAATAAAAGACAGGATTGGCATCAGAATGTTGGCACTTTGTCCTTGAAATTCTGTGGCTGGAGAGGTTGCCATTTGTAGATGCCAGATGGTTCTTGAAACCCAGTTGCTGAAATGAGGGGAGATTTGTATCTGAACAAGGTTTTCCTGTGAGGTTTCCTTCGGATATTCTCTTCCTCCTGTGTTTATTAGATCCTTCTTCTTTTGTGTTTTCATTTTCAGCCTCTTTCCATCTTTATGTTTTTTTAATGAACAATTACTAGCATGGTGTCTTGCTTCTATAATCTTTCTGGTTTTACCAGCCAGCACTCCTGGCCATGCTCACGGTTACCCATGTTATTTTTGTGGTAATTTCCTTGAAACTGGGCTCAGTTTATGTTGAGAAGACATATTTTACTGAGGGTCAGGTAAAGCTTCCATCTCTCCCCATTTTCAATTCTGGTTTGTGAATGTGAAAAAAAATCTGTTTCCTCATTAAAATTAGTCTGGGGTTGATCACTTTTCCTACTCCTTCCACCTAAAGACCCAGCATGCTTTGGGCTCCCCTCCCTGCCTTTGCGCTGTTCTGTTAAGGTGTAATTGTTCCTTTCCAAAGTGTCATTGTAAGGACAGGATTTTTCTGAATCATATTACTCAAAAAATTATTTCAGGCTACACTGTTATAATTGATCTTGCTTTATGGCTTTGTTGTCTTCAGGAAAAACTATTTTTGTCCATTTTAGATTACACCTAAATATTTTTTTTTTCCAGTCTGCATGCAGTGTGTGTTTTCAATACATTTTTTTTTCTTTATGTGTCATTTGATAATGTCTTATGATAGGAACAAAGTTTAGTTTGAGCTTTGCCCCCTTCTGATTGAACTCCTGCTGTAGTATTGAGTGGGTTTAATATGTTTCTGTTCAGGTATACCATAAAAATAATAATATTAAATATTGATTAAAACATATTGCATGTATGCCCTGGCACAGCAGTTTCCTAGTGCCTCTGTGGGAATACTTCTATTTTTTCCTTTGGCTCTTCTGGGGATCACTTATGATGAATCATTTTAATTGCATTGTGATTTGTAACACAGGGAGTGGAGGTCTCTTGCTCTGCTGTGTCTGACATAAATGTTGGCTTTCCTTCCTCTGACTAATGGGTTAAGATCAAAACATCCAGCACAAATCAATATTAGGTACAGCCCAGCATCACCTGTAGATGGGCACTGCACTAGAACAGTAAACATAAAATGAGTCACACATTGTGTGGCTTCCTTTCCCCTGGGTGTTGGATAAGCTCTGACCTCTGAAGAGGTGATGGTGTTTGTTTGCCTGTTTGTTTGACTTCCCAATTGTTTTATCTCTGATGAGAAGACCCAAGCCCCAGCCCCAAGCCCCAAGTGTCAAAGGGAGGTTGAGTCCTGAGGGTGGAGTGTTACAGATGAAAGTGGCTGGAGCAAGGAGGTTTGCCTTTCCCAGGGAAGGCTGGATGGCACCAGAGCAACCTCTAATGGCTCTCTGAGTTTGGCTCTGGCTGGAAATGAGAAGTGGCCCTATCAGTGTAACAGCCAAATGCTCTGGATGGATCCTAATGCAGCTTTGACCTTGTTTTGCTGCAGGCTGCCCCTCTGAGGTTGTTTCAGTTCTCAGCACCAGCAGAGGACACAGACCTGTCCCACTTCTGCAAAACAAGGGCTCAGCTGGGATGGTGACATAAAAACTTCTGCTCTCCAGGCAGCAATCTGCTCTTCTTCCTTGCTTTTCCTATTCCACAAGGATGTACAGCAGAAAAAGGATTTTTCTTTTCCTTTTTGTGTTTTGGGTTTTTTAAAATAGCCTTGCCTGGTGGTTTATCTGAATCTAACTGATGCATTGATAAGGTGCCAGCTATTGTAAACAATAGACTGGTGGCAACCAACTGCTGCTGTTGCTCCAGACTATAAAGTTTGTAAACTTCAGACCATAAAATGAGTGTAAGGATTAACATTCCTGGTTAGTTCGGCATTTCAGCTACTGAGCTTTTCAGTCTCTTCCCACTCCTGCACACTGCACAGCCACTCCCAAGCGTCTCTGTTGGTGGTGGCTGTAGGAATTGGGGGTGGAGTTTTAGTTGGGGAGGGGGTGGTTTTTTTGGTCTTTTTCTTCTTCCTAACATCAGTGGTGGAAGTTGACTATTCATCTAAAAAAATTATGGTTTATGGCCCATCAGACTCCTGCAGATTTTGCTTTTACTTCCTACTTTCAGCAAGGTTTTGCATGTTTGTGAGCCACACAAGGGAGACCTGCTTTTAACACCCTCATTAGGGAGGAGGAAATATTTTCCTTCCAAAAGTTCCTATTCTGTTGTTGGTTACTGCAAGCTTTAAAATAACAACCTTAGAAATATTTCAAAGTTCTCTAGAGAATGAAAACTGGTTCAGGAGACTGATGGCCAGGTTATGCTTCCAGGTATGGCATAAATCAAGAACAACTCCACTGAATGCAGGGCCATTTCTGCAGCCTTACCAGGAGCAGAATGTGACCCTCAGTTTAATTTCTGAAATGGTGCCTGAATTTATTGGAGCTCTGCATCTCTGCAGGACCTTTCATGGCTTTGCTGCAGTGGTAGCCTGATGTAAATCAGATTTCCTTGCAGCTGAGAGCAGTGCTGATTATATATGAAGCTCTATTAGTGCTTGCTGGAGTTTTGTGTTCCTGAGACCATGCTAGGCATTCAAAGAGCTCACCCTTCTGCCTGTGACCTGCAGGAGGAGTAAAGTGTTTTACAGTAGTAATAAAGAGATTACATTAGATGAAGTTATTTTCAGTAACTATATCAGGAAGATTGAGAGTCAATTATCCTGGCCAGGTTCATCTTCAGGACACCAGCAAAGCAGAGAGTGCAGACATTTACACTGTACCAGCAAAAAAAGATTTAAAGGCACTGTGTTCTCCCTGAGCACTTGGGCCTTATCTGCAGGAGCAGCCAGGGAGGTCACTGAGCATATTTTGGGAGCTGCAGGGGTGCTCTTTGACCCCTTGGACTCCTTCACTCAGCAGCAAAAGCAGGTTGTGTGGCTTTTGTCACCTGTGGAAGTGACTGTTTGGTAGGGACAGTAATGCTGAGGCTCCTACTATTTATGATTTCTGTTTTAAGAATTTCTACTCTGTTGCAAAATCTGCCCTGATTTCAGAAAACTTCCCAATGCTTTTCTCTGCTCTCTCTGTGTGCACTCTCACATTTATGTTGCACATGTATAATTTCCCTAAAATAAGGTGCTAAGTGCATTCTTTCTTTTTCTTTTTTTTTAAAGTAATACCTACAAGATAAAGAATATTTGCTTTCCAAAAGTATCTTTGCTCTTTGAGAACCCTGGATTTATTTTTTTTTTTTTTTGCAGTGTCCTGATTCTGTTGCTTCTCTCATGTTTCGTGCACAGAGGGAAATGTTGCTTGAAGAAAGGCCATATGCACTGGTGGATGATTCTGCTGACTATTTTTAAGGAAAGATGTCTGTTCTGAGAAATGTGACAGCTGAATCTGTCACCTCTGCCCCTCACAATTAAAATAAATTGATGATCAGCTGGTGGGTGGGACTAGTGCTGGTAAAAGATATGCTGACAACATGAATCCAATGGATGCCCCAGTTATTCTATCCACAAGATTTTGTCTGTTTTGTCACCCTTTACTTACCTTGTGAAGGAGATGCTTATTTCTCTTCATCCATCTGTGGTTTTACTGCATTTTCTATATATTGAATTTCTGCCTATTGGAGCACTGAACTGTGTTTCAGATCAACCTGAGTTGAGTGATTCCAGTTTGACTGAATGATAGAAACCCCAAATCCTTCCAGCGTGCAGTGGTGTCAGAGAAGGATTATTATGTTTTCAATGGCTCATGGTGTACCCAGAAACAGATATTGTTTTCTCTTTCCAGCCCTTTTCCTTCCTTTCTGGGGACTGTAATGCACTTAGGAGTTCAGCTGTTTATTATGAGGGGATTTCAGTCTGGTTTGAGCTAATTCTAGCAGATAAGTGCCTTTATAGACTCACCTCTGGCACAAGTTAAAGTGGTCTGCTTATCCAAAGAATGGACCTAAAAAGTGTAATCATCACTTGATCTGCCCTTCTGAATCAAGGCTGTCTATTACCAAGTTCCTGTTTTGTTTTGGTAGTATTGATTCCCCAGAACTGATTGCATTTCAGGAAGCAGCACACCTCTTTCTTCCTCAGGCTCCTCTCAACAACCACTTTGTCTTAGCAGTGGTGGCTGAGCTGCTAAAGCTGCTGCTTTAGAGAAATAGGGAAGCCTAAGGAACTAATCTAAAAGCCAAAAATCAAAACAAAACACCCAAAAAGCCAGACCCCTCAAAGAATTGGCATTACCTTCACATGGATCAGTGCATTGGAGTGGTTATCATGGAATTCATCCATATCTGCACCTGGTGGGGAGAAGTCATGGAGTGAAGCAGGATCTGTTTTTACTGAGATCCACAACATGAGCATGATTTATCCCTGTTTTGCTCCTGTATGGCTCTGTTAGCTGCACTTAGTGGTCTGAGGGGTTTACTGTAAAGATGTTTTCTCCTGGTTCTGTTCCCAGTTGCTGTAAATCAGAAGCTGTTTCACAGAGCTTGTGACTTGAGTTGTATAAACCCAGTGCAGATTCTGGTTTTTTCTGGGTTTTTTTTTTTTTTTCAAGAATTTCAAAGAATTCTGTTTATTGCATAGTATTTTTGGCTGTCAGCAACAAATGGCTATTTCTGGATGAATTGCTGCTCCCATATGTGAGAGGCTTGGATGCTTTAGGTTAAGCCCAGAGAAGGATCCAGGTAAAATTGCTCAGGCCAGCAAATCTTCTGTGATTTCTGGAATTCTGTTCCAAGGTCATCAGAATCAAGCTTCAAATTCTGTAAGAAAGCCTTTCAACAGCTTCATTTATCCTGGCTTTTCATGTGGTAAATTTCCTTTTTTTCTCACTGGTAGATGAGAAGCTTGAAGATCCCCCTAAATGATCCATAGATACAGTGACCACCATATAGTAGCCCAATCTGACTTGTTAATGGATGTATTTTCAACTGAAATTTGTACAAACATAATCATTTGGTGTAATTTCCCATGGTAATTTTCAAGTTGATCATTCATGTTTGGGTCTCTGTCTTTCCTGATGCTTTTACTTCAGAATGATTGATCTATAGTAAATGAGACAAATATATGAAAATCTGTCAAATGTGTTGGGGTGGCAGATTTAGATGATTCACCAAGATAATTTTCAAGTGCCACTTGCTTCTGCATTTATTGTAGTCAATTTTGTAGCTTATGGTTCATGAATTTTTAGTCCTGACATAATAAGTTTTAACTGTAGGAACTACTTTAGTGCTGAAACTACCTTAAACTAACATCAGCAAACACATGAAATAATAAAACAAAGCAAATTTTGATCTGGAGTAGAGGGAAGTACTGTGTTGATCCAGCCTGGAGGAGCTACAGTTTGTGGTGGGAGATTTTTCTGCTGCTCATGTCACAAGCAGAAATATGGAATCATAAGGAAGAAATGAGTAGCATCTTCAACATGGAGGTTTCCTACATGATTGGAATTCAAGGGACTACCCAGCTGGTGGGAAGGAATTGGTAGGTGTGGGATATTTTATGATAGCAGCCTTGTGGTGTGCCTGCAGCAAGAAATGCAAACACATTAAACTCTAAGGTAATGTTGCTTAAATAATTTGTGTGCTTCTGTATAGATATGTTTGCACAGTAGCAGCAGTTATTGAAGCTGATGCTGGATATTTCTGGATTTTTCATTCAGTGTAGGGGTTAGCTACATGTAATTTTGAGATGTGATGGCATTAAACATTTCTCAAACACGTGCCAAAGCCAACAACCCAGTAATTGCTTTTTTGCTTTTCCATTGTTCTCTGCTATTGTAACTGCTTTCATGTGTTTGCACTGACTTATTCTTATCTGTAGTGGTTTTAAATTATAAATCTACAAACAACTGATACAAACTTAGGAAAATATAAAAGCTGCAAGCACTTGGATCATCCAGTGCAGTGATGCACTAGGATTCCTTGCACAGCTTCCCTGAATTGACCATATTTCTGTTGCTGTGATCATCTAAAGTAGGTTTTCTTTCTGTGCATTTTTGCTCAAAAGCATTCTAAAACAGTGAAAGAAAAAGAAACAACCTGACTTGCCTGGGAATAAAATATTTACAGAGAAGAGGCAGGTGTGAAGCCCACTGGCAATTCTTTGGGCAGAGGATGGAACACAAAGCAGATGGGTTTCACTTCCAGCTTGGGAGGCTGTTCAAGGATGTTGCAGGTGCCATCAGTATTTGAAATGTCCACAGATGCATTCCCCAGGAAGGTGAGGGCATGGTGTGCATTCCCAGCTGTGCAAGGTGCTCAGGCCTCTGCCCTCCTGCACAGCTGGGCTCTTCCTTGGGGCCTGGGGCTTCTCCCTGCAGGGCCCCATGGAAAGCAGGGGTCTGGAGGTGTCCCATGGCACACAAGAAGCACAGGGAGCTGTGAGGGGCTGGCCTGAGCTCTGCTTTCCATGCTCAAAATCTGGCCTTTTGCCTCCTTAGCCAGGTAAAGGCCAAAATTTGGCTGCTTAAATTTACTGGTGTCACCAGAGGTGGCAAATGTGTGCCAGAAAGGATTCCTATATGTGAAGCCTGTCAGCTTCAGATATGATGATGTGCTGCCCATCACAATGTGCTCCAAAGTTAATTCCCATCTGATCATCCAGGAAATGTCAGATTTTGCAATGCCTGTGATGGATATAATAAGACTTTATCATCAAATGTCTCTCAAATGCTAATGAGGCAGAAGAAACAGTAAAGCAAAGACCCTGTCAAATGAATCTGTATAAAAAAAAATCTTCAATTAATAAAACTGGCAAAGAATCTAGGAATGTGGGATGAATCCAGAAAAGTGACAGGTTTTTCAACCTCAGCTTCACCCATTCCTAATGTTAGGGAGAAAGTGGTTATTAAGTGGTTATTAAGTGAATCTATGAGATCTTTCCCTGCCCTTTGTTCTGTGGAGAGCCCAGCACTAAAAGAGATTAGGATTAGACTGGTTTATGAGGGGAGAGAATGAAAATGGTAAAAACATCTCAGGCAGTCTGGGAATGTAGCAATCAGCAGATCTCCATAATTTCTCTCCACTGATAACCAAAGCCAGTCCAGCCAATACAGAAGAGAGAAGGGCAGCAGTGCCTGGGGTTCAGCTCCTGTTTTTCCCCAGGAGATTGGAGAGCACCCACCAAGGCTCCAGCATCCATGTGGGAGAGCTGGAAGGACCCATCCTACCTGCAGGGAGCTGCAAGGGTGAGGGGGGCACATCAGCCCCTCTTGCACTTAGATTTTGCTACAGGCTTTGCATTCCTCCAGGTGGTTTGTAGATTTTCCCCCAAGAGGAGGAAATTTTTTAGATTTGAAAACTCCTTTTGAGAGCAGAAAACACAGAGCACTGAGCTCCCATCTGCTGCCTCACACAGAAACGTTCTGCTCTGCAGTTAATGCTCTGTACTCACACAGCTGAAGGCTGTAAAGGATGTGCCCATGTCTCCATGTCTGCAGGATGTTGGTTGTTGTATTTAATAGGCACTTAAGGGCTTAACATGATGTAATTGTTAACACAGGATTGCTACACAGTAATAAATCACTTATTAATAAAGCTTTCTGAGAACTGACCAAAAAGGAATTATCATTTTCAAGAGAAAAGTGAGAAATCTCCTGTTTAGCAGACTTAAAATAGTAAATGCCCTCCCTGAATGGACAAAAAGAGTCCACTGGAAGTTATTTACTGAGTTAGTACCTGAGGGACATAAATTTGATGCCCATTTCTTTCCTTGGGATTTAAAAGAGTTTTTTCCATGTGAAATGGGATAGCTGGTAGAGAAATTGCACTAATTCTGCTTTCTGGTTCTGTCACTTCAGCCAGGACAAGGAGCTCAGGCTGGCAGTGCTTGAAGGAAGGGAAATGCAAGATTTGGAGATCATAACCCTGTCACACTGCAGTTCATGGTGAGGTGGCCATTTATACAAATTCATTCAGATGCTTCTTTCAAGCTGTATTTATTGTATTCCACAAAACTGTGCTATTTGTTTTTGCCTTGGAGCAAGATTATGTTTATTTTTCCCTGGTAAACAGAAGACTATTTTTCAGACTTAAAAAAAGAGCTACATATAAAAAGAAAAGAAGCCAGTACTTGATGTAAAATTTGAAATAGGGTTAGATAATTCAAATGAAAGTATCACTACTGCTCATTTCAGACTTGGGTTGGGTTGTTGGGGTGATGGAAAAAACTCTGTATGAAAATAGATTCTCAGCAAAGCCTAACAGAATGTTCAGTGCTATGCTTTGTAGTTTGCCCATAAATAACAATGAATTTAGCAGAATACATGATGAAAAGTGATGATTATGTATAAATTAGAATGTCTATTTTCCAGCTACAGAAGTATCAATTAAATCTCTTCCTTTGAGACTAAGAGCAGATCTTTAATCCTAATTAATACTTTTACCTTGAAAATTTGTATGAAATGAGGAATTTCATGCTACTGGAAGTGGTCACACTCAGCCATGAAAGGTGCCTGTTGAATGATTTATTATCACCTGCATGAAAGGCATGATGCTGTGGCTGCATCCAGGTATAAGTGGCCTCCTGAAAATTCAGAATTCTGTTTTAAATGTGGGCAAAATGTTGACTCAGTCAAGTCAGACATGGATTTCAAAAGTCTGATATCAATAATAAATGTGCTAGAAAATCTCATCCCAAAAATGTCATGGCAAGACAGGGTTAGACATGGGCTTAGCTGCTCAAATGCAGTGGTTTCTCTCTTAGTGGTTGGAAACTCCATTTCTTCTCCCTGTCTTCTGGCCTGATTTGTTCTGAGAGTCAGCCTGTGTAGGATTTTATGTTATTTATGCAAACATTTGCACCATATTGATTAAGAGCAGAGTGCTGCAGAGCCTTTTGCAAGCCTTAATAAAATTCTGGCTATTGTCATCACTTGGCAATTGATGAAAGGGTGTGCTAAGAGCCCATAACCTTGTCTGTTCTGTCAAGAGTGTTCCCCTGTCAGATTCATGTGGTTTCAGTCCAGCTTTTTCTTTTGTCTGTTTATGTGCAGACATAACACTTAACAAGTGATAATGTGTAAACAAGAGCATGCATTATGCAGATAAATAGACTCCCACTGCTGAACAAATCCTTAGCAGTTTGCATTAAAAATAAATACAGATGCAAACCAGAATTCAATATTTATTTTAACAGCAGGACTTTATCATTGGTAGCATTTCCCTGATGTTTCCAGGATTAAATAAGTGGCTTTTAAAAGAGATTCACCAGTCCAGAAGTTTGAAGCAGTTTAAACCTTTTCTTAATAGCACCAAAGGGAGAGATAACAACAATTAGCAGTTCTTCACAATATCAGGAAATTACATCTGCATTAGCTGAGAACTGCTGGATCCATGCAGCCACAAGTCTCTTTACCCACTGATAAATGTGGCCAGCAGAAGTGAGAGGAATAAGGCACCAAGATTTCCACAGACCTCAGCATTTTGAATAATACTGAAGTTTTATTCAAGGCACAAAGTGGGTTTGGATTCCATGCTCCATTGAAAATCCAGAGGAGAGAAGCATAACTCTTATTGGGCTGTTAAATATTTCCAGTATGTGCTTCTCATTAATTTTAAAGGTGCTGCTTAAAAATAATTTTGTCAGACATCCAAAAATTAAAAAACCCAATATTTTTTAAAATATATTTTAAAAAATTTAAAAATTAATTTTTCTGAGAGCATCACATTTCTAAGCTTGCCTGCAACATTTATTCTTGAATGCTAGACTGAGTCTAGCTTCAGTCCAGTTTCCCTCATCACCCCACTCCAGTGTTTTTGATGGGATTGAGGTTAGAAGGGTAAATATGAGTTTCAAGGGATCACTTACTGGAGAAGGAAACAGTGTTTAACTCCAAGTTCTGGATTCGAGATGAGATCACAAAAGGTGCCCTGATGAGGAGATATCAAATAATAATGAGCAGGGCAAAGGGAGCACAGCAAGAAATGGTCACTAATATTTCTTGGAAAAAAATGATAGATACACTTTTGCATTTGAAGTATTATAACAAGAAAGTAAGAAAAAGAAAAGCACTGAAACACCTGGATAAGAGGTAGTTGGACTGTGTCTTCTGTTCACTGTGGATGCAATTGTGCTTTTCATCAGGCTGCCTGTTAAATGATACTTTCTCTTGCACAGACATGTCCACTTGAGTCATTCCATGATTTTAGATCTCTTGTTGTCTCATGGTTCCTGTCCATCAAAAGAAGGGAAATGCCTTCAATATATGAAAGCTGCATGGCTTGGTGTAATCAGTTAATCCTGTCCTTTATAGTCATAAATCTTTCTTCCACCAAAGAATCTTGGAGAGAAGTTTTATTCTTTTTGCTGGCACAGAGGTAAGGAAGGAATTTGAGAATTATTCTACAACACCAAACTGAGTCCAGAACTCCCTTGGCGTTGAAATTTTTCAGGCAGCATTTTCCAGAGTGGGAAGGACTTGAGGTAAGTCAGAGCTGCTGGCTGAGATCTGTCCTGCTGCAAGTTTGCTTATTGCCAAGTGAGCCTTGGACATGACGACCCTGGGACTGGTGGGGCTTCCCACATCCTGTTTGTGTATAATTCTCCACATTAAGAACTTATAATGTAACAAATCTCAGCCATGCAGGTAAACAGGATTTAAAAAGAACAAGGTTCTGTGGTGTCTGCACCATCATAACTGGGTGAGCTCAGACAGGAGACTGGGACTTGTGTCCTGTCAAGTCCACGACCACATCTAAAAATCAAAAGATGTGTTTCCACTCACACAAGCAAGGGGAGGATTTTCACCCTGCAGAACTCAGCAGATGCTTAGGAGACTGTGTCAGGCTTTTTTGGTTTTGTTCTCTCCTCTCCCTCAGCAAAGTGCAACATATGGTTAACTTCCCTGTTGCTTCGTGGGCTGCTAATGAAGCAGACACTTAAGATAATTATACTTCCCTCTTCAAGCTTCCTGGTTTGGCAAGCTCATCTATTTGGAATTCTGGGGTATTGCAAGGGTTTGTGATTTTTTTTTTGTTTTGTTTTCTTAGTTCTCATTATACATGAAAAGCCGCATATTTTGATTTGTTGAAAGTCCAATTTAGCATTTCAGAATCCAAAGGAACCTTTCAAGACATTTCCTCCCTTTTTTTTTATTGTTCCTGGGGCGGTTATTTTGGTGGGGTTTCTTTATTTGTTTATTTATTTGTTTGTTTGTATTTTTATTTATTTTTAAATTTATTTTTATTTATTACATTTGCAAAAGCAAATGTAATGTTTCATTTGGGTGATGCCAGCTGTCCATTGTGAATGCAAGTGATGAGCCAGTGGAGCTGCATGGCTGCCTTGAAAGAATGTGTGAAATACAAGTTACACATCCTGCAGGTGCCTCTGCTAGGAGAATCTATTCACTCAGAGGACATTTAGCTGATACATTGTACAGCTGCTCAAACAATGCCTTCAGGCTCTCTGAAAGTTTTCACAGGAAATTAAATGCTTTGGAGTTTACTGCAAAACATTATTTTATAAAACCAGGGTAATTTTGATAGTGCTCTTTTTAGATTGCTAATTTCAGTTCTCTGCCTCTTCTATCCAATTTGCCTCTTTTATTCTTTATTTTAATCAACAATATACAGTAATTTCTAAGTTGATTTGTTGTGGGATTTTTTTTCTTTTTTTTTTCTTACCACTCTGATGCTCAACTATAGACATGGTCAGCATTGAGGTCATAAGGGATGTGAATTTTTTTGTCTTTGGCCTGTGGGGTCTTTGCTGTGTGCTTCTTGGAGCCCTAATGTTCTGTAATCTGCAAAACATTTATTCCCATTCGAAAAGCCTTGTCTAGATTTCTATTCCACAGATACTTTATAAATCATGAGAGTTTAAAAGGCATCAGGATAGCAAATGGACAAAAGGGCTCTGCAGTTTTTTGTGTGTCTCTCATGGAAAATGCACACACTTAGAGAAAGACAAAGTAGCATAATCTGTTCTTTCCAGCTCCAATTTCATCAGACTAATTAAAGATGCCTCCAAATCTTTTTGTATTCAGCAAAGAGCACAGGTTCTTAAAAGCCATTGAGCTTCATGTGACTTAAATGCCTGCCTGAAGTTGAAAAACACCTTCTTAAAAGCTTGGAATAAAAGGAAACTTAAAACAAGTGCCCATGTTGCTGACAGCCAGAGCTCTCACACAACTTAATTAAGAGCAAGTTTGTTAATTAGAGTAGCACAAATTACAAACTCTTGGAGATCATGCTGAAAAAAGAAAGACAAAAACAACTAACCCATCAAAACTTTAAATACCAGAAAACTTCCTCATCTTCCTTACTCTAATCCTAGGGGCAAAACTCTAGACATTCTTAGGGATTGGAAGAGGAGAAAAGAGAGAAAGAGGCACTGACTGCATCAGATTTCTTCACTTCTGATGTGAGGAGAGTGGACTGCACAGAAAGGGAGATTTTTTAGCATCATCATCCAATGTGGGATGCAATGGCATAAATTTTATGTTGGAATTTTTTGTCTGAAGCCTAATGATCTGGGTCAAAAGAGAGCAGTCCTCAAGAGCTCTGATGAACAACATGAATATTCACATTAAATTTGAAAACATTGATGAACCAGTTGGATGATGGAGGTGACTTCCCACATGACATCAAGTTTGGGATGCAGTGTTTTTCTGGGAGTGATTTCAGTAACTACAGTAAAAAGAAAATCCCTATATTTGCAGGAATTCTAAGGAACTCTGATTATAATTAGTGTGATGAGCTGGGGAGAGAGTTTTGGGGAGCTGCATTTAATTCCTAGGGGTGGAAGGGAAAGGAAGAAACATCAGCATCTTCTTATGAAATGATCCCAGATCAGTGAGAAAGCCCAGCTTGACCTTGCCTAAACATGAGGACAGAAGATGACATGAGGAAGATCCTCAGTGTCTTATTAGGCACTGAGATCCTTGTAGAAAGGAAAGGTTATGCAAATGAGTGCATTTTCTATTTTTTTTCCTCCTAGACTGCTGACACAGAACACTGATGAGATTTTGGGGAGATGTTTTAAATTAGAAACTTGGGAAGAGTTGACAGTTGCAGAAGGGTACTGGGGTCACCCAAAGACATCTGGTAGGACTGTCAGTCAGGAGCAGGATGCTACTTTGCCAAGTGTAGGGTAGGATAGAAAACTGAGCTGCATTGGAGAAGGAATAGATGAAGGTCAGGGTTGAATTCTCAAAAAGTAGCAAGGTTACAGATGTGAACTACATCAAATTAGGCACAGGGCCAAAAGTGCACATTAGAAATGCTGGTATGCACAATGTTTATGAAAGCTGGAGTCATTTCTGCATTTAAACATAAACCAAGTCAGCAAAAATTACAGGAGAAAAAAAGGCACCTCTTGAGGACTGTTGATTACAGACAGAGAGTATAATCACCTCTGGTTTTGGGCCCAATTTTTCTGATTTCATCCTTCCTGCCCTGTGTGTGTCCCCATTTCCTTCCCCCTCTCTTCCTCACCTTGGCATTTTTGGTGTTCAGCAGTATTCAGGTTTGATTTCTTTTACTTCCCCCTATTTGTTGTCAGCTCTTCCCCTGACTGCTAGCACAGGCTTTGCTGAGATCTTGCCAGTGATTGATGCTGGGAAAACACCTGGAAGTTGCTTTTGTATATAAAAATACAGGGGTATCCTTACTTTGTCCATGGCTGTACTGGCTTCACTTCAGTGCCTGGCAGTGTTTTCTTACACCACCTGAAGGATGGCCTGTCCAGGCACAGCTGGTTTGCAAAATGGGGCAGGAAGTGTTTCAAGAACAGACATTTCTGGAACACTGAATGGACAAACCAACCTACCCCCGATAAAAGAGAGGCAGAAAATTAAATGTGAAGAGGTAAGTGTAGGGGGATAGAGGATGGGTAAATGAAGGTGGTACAGAAGGTAATCTCATCCCCCAATGAGTTTCAGCTGGACCAATTACTACAGATTAGAAGCAGGTGTGATCTTAACAGGCCACACCTGTAGCCAATAAGCACAAGGGGTATAAAAGAGTGGATTGGTGGGCTCTGGAGTCAGATGGCTGCTGCAAGGACCAGGAACAGCCAGTGCTCAGAGGAGCTGCCTGTGGGAAACATTGAGGAGGTATAGAGCTCTGGTGATATGAAATCCTTGCACTATAATGATCTTAGAACTTGTGCTAGCTAAGACAACAGGTAAGAGCAAAACAAAGCTATGATCTAAATGCTGAGATATCATTTTTGAGCAAAAGTATAGGTGTTCTTGTTATTTCTGTTTCCTTCTTGAAGAAAGCAAGATGTATGGCGCAGCCTCCAAAACGACACTGGATTTTTTGTGAGTTCAGGTAAAGCTCAGATCCAAATCCAAGGAGAATCTTGAGAGTTGTCTGTCGTGGTTTAACCCTGAAAAAATATAAAGAACTGTGCATCTCCCTTCTTGCTGTCCCCAGCAGGGTGGGGAGCCAGCACTGCTCAGCAGCAATGAAAGCAGTGTGTTACCAACACCATTCCCATCCTAAGTCCCAAACACAGCACTGTACCTGCTGCTAGGAAGAAGGTTAACTCTATCCCATCCAAAACCAGAACACTGTCCCCTCAAAGGGTTATCTTGCAAATGCTGAGCTGGGGCAGCTGAGGATGGATTGGTTAAGGAAACCAAGCTGACAGCAAAGCCCTTTGCTTTACTACAGAAACAGCTTGGAAATCAGTCTGGCTGAAACTTTAACCTGGCTGCAATGACATTTCTACAAAAGGCTCCTTTGCTGGGAGATCATGCATTGCCACTTCCTAGGGAAGCAGAGTTTTTGGTTTCATTGTAAACCTTAATATTCACAAGGGTAAAGCAAAGCACACAGAGTACACTATGAGAGTGGGGTAGCTGTAAGGACATGAATGAGGTTGTAGGGGAGATTTCAGTGGAATCTTTACATTCTGTCAGGACTAATTACTCACTGTCTGCAGAAATGGTTCTCATCTTTGTTATGGTAGGAATGTTTTGGGCAGCTCTGGCTTGGCACCCTGAAGATGGCTGTGCAGGGTTGGATGTTAGTCTGGAACCCCAACATGTCAATTCTAGAAATGGTCCAAACCTCCATGAGCTGCAGGGGTGCTGAGATCTGTGAGACCACGCTTCATTAATTCTTTTCTCAGATTTCTTCCTTTGGTCCAGTGATTTGTAATCCCCCAAGAATTGTGCTGACCCAGTGGCACTATTTACCCTAAAAGCTCTATAAAAAGAGGGACCTGGACCTGAACTGCAAGGTTCTGTAGTTTAGAGAGCAAAAGGTAGGGTAGGCTGGTCCTGTTGCTGTTTTGCCCAACACAAAGGTTCAGTTTCCTAGACAAATGATGGACAGTGCCTCCAAAATTGGAACTTTGATCCCAAAGGGGCCCTGTGTTATTATAACATAAAGAATGGTTATTAAACTGTCAGAGGGTTAATAGTTTCATCTTAATAATCTTGATAGATGGTGCACATTTCACCAGTGCTCCAAAAGCCCTCAAAGAGCTTTAAAATATTTTACTATTGGCTTGCCCTTCATTTCCCAAGGAAGTCTAAGGAGAACTCTTCTTGCTAATAAATTCTTTATCATAACATAGCTGGTTGTCCTCTTATAGAAGGGAAATATATCCTTTGCTGTGCTGTCTGATTAATTGGTCTAATTTTATCAGGAAAATTAAATTCTCTTTGTTATCTAGGAAGTTATTTAAAGAGGTCTGAGCAAAACCCCAGCCCATGAGCCTGATGACTTTATTAACTTATTACTTTTTAAGTGAGTTCTGTCTGAAGGATTCCCTTCAACTTTGAGGGCTATTTGTCTTCTGTTCTCAGCATTTCAGGATGACAAATGGGATGTCAGATATGACTTACTGTAAGACCTTATGGGATTCATAGAGGGTGGCTTTTACCCTTACCTCTAAATGCTCTCTATGAGGCAGCCTGTATGGTTGGCCAGTTTTGATGACCAAACCAGATTTACAACAGGCAAAGTAGTTGCACTCTTAACTGAAGCAGTTCTTAAAACATTATTGATCTTTGAGTGAGAAAAAGTAATAAAATATATGTGTAGAAATATGCATGGGAGTTGATCCCAGTTGTGTGTATAGTACACAAAACAGGTCTTTGCTTAGACCTGTTTCAGAAAGAATAATTTCCCCAGATGTGCAAAGCTGATGAAGATCTTCATCTTTCTATTTTCCAGAAGTACTTCAAGCTGAATGTAACAACCAGACTGAGGGACTCTGCTAATTCTCTTTATTCTGCCCTCATCCCTGATGGAAAGGGCAGCAGTTGGCAACAGGGTGAGACCATGAAGGATATAAACCCTCATGCCAATTTGCAGTAACCTGTGTTTAGGAAGAGATTTTCCCACAGGTTTATAGGATTGTGAAATGGTCCTGATGCCCAGGACCATGTCCAGATGCCTTCCATGTGTCTCCGAGGCCCATGAATGCCTCTGCAACCTCTCTGATCAACCTGTGTCAGTGCTTGGTCTCCCTCACAGTGAAAAAGTGTTTCCTGATGTTCAGGCAGCACCTCCTGTGTTTCAGCTGGTGCTCATCTCCTCTTGCTGAGAAGAGCCTGGTTCAGTCTTCTTTGCACCCTCCCTTCAGGCTGGGGGAAACAATGAGTTTCTCATCCTACTGGATGAGAAGACATGGCCTCAAGCTGCCCAAGAGGAGGTTCAGATTGGATATTAGGAGAAATTTCTTCACCAAAAGGGTCATCAAACCCTGGAGCAGGCTGCCCAGGGAAGGGGTTGATTTGATATCTCTGGGGATGCTTAAAGGATATGGTTTAGCAGTGGACTCAGCAGTGTTAAGGTAAGGGTTGGGCTCTAAGGTCTTAAAGACATTTTCTAACCCAAATGATTCTATAATTCAGGTATTTATCTCCAGTATCAGCTCTCCCCTGAGCCTTCTGCAGCCCAGATCTTGTCAGCCTTCCTTGCTGAAGGCTTGGCTCATGTTCCCTGTGTTGTCCAGCAGTACCCCCAGGTTATTTTCTGCCAAAACCTGCTTTTGCAGGAGGTTGGCTCCCAGCACAAGCTGCTTCTTCCTTCCCGCTTGTAAGAAATTCCTCCCCATGCACAGAAGGGATGCTCCTTGGTGGTTGATCAGTTCTTTCAGCTCTTCACAGAAGGCACTGAAGGATAATTTGCATCCACTAAAAGAGAGTAAGTTATGACAGTAATGCAGACAACAGCCCACTGTAATATATTGCACTCCATGAAGTTTGGAGGGAGACAACATAAAACATTCAAACATAAGTGAAAGCCTTTTATTGATTGCCCAGAAAGGGGATCAAGAGATTAAACAATAGCTACAGGAAAGGAAAACAGAAAGCACAAATGCTGCAGAGTTCTGTTCTTGGACACTCTTCATTTACAGTTCACTGCTTTAAGTTTTAATGCTTCCTGATAAATCATATGAAACACTCAATATTTGTATGTAACAATCTGAACTGTATATCTTTGTAAGATTAAAAGTACATTAGAACATAGAGAAGGTTGTCCATTACTTTCATTAATAAGTTTAATGTAGATGTAGTGGTCAGGCATAAAAGATTTATGTATATACTTCTATAAGATTTATATATGATATGAACCTGAGAGGAATATGGTGTAGAAAAGGCTGTGGTGCCATCTTCCCTATCCATAAGAAAGGTGCACTGACATATCCAAAACTTCACAAAGCACAAAGTCTGGACAAGTATTTTATGGTAAAAGATAAAACAAACCCAAATGCATTGTGCCCTTTGCTGTCAACATGATAACTTGTAAGTGTTCTCTTTCCTGCATCTTCCTTCTATTATTATCATCCTGTCTGAGCTAAATGACCTGTGACAGATGAGAAATATAGGCTAGTTCATGGACAAATAGCACACTCAGAATTGGGTGTCTTGTGAGAATTTTGTAACTTGCTATGCTGAAGCCTAACAGAAATGCAAAAGAATTGTTTTTTTTCAGTCTGGAACGAGTTTCCAGGTAGTTGATTAAATGAAGTCCAGGATGAGGCTTCATTGTGTTAGACTTTTCTGACTGGAAGGTTGCCTTCTGTGACTTTGTATGAAAGGTAAGAGCAGTGGGAACTTCCTGGTTAAATATGTGATGGCAAATCAGACTCAGTGCTGCAACAAACATAATATTCCTGGCATTCATGCTTCATTCCCTGAGGGTTTTGGAGATACTTCTGGTTTTGGAGATATTTCCAGTTTTGATCTTCCATGTGGAAGATGGATGCTTGTCTCTCTAAGCCCAGGTTGCAACAGAATTTTTATTTTGGACTGGACTTTAATAAATATAATGATCCTGGTGTTGGGACTGAGGCAGGATGAAGTCACCACTTTTTAAGGTCCCTTGTACCTTAAAGGTTCTGTAAACATGTTCCACTATCAGAGCTGGACACAAATTAGCTGCCAGGTTTTTGATCTCCAGGTAAGGTGCATGTTTTGCTCCTTCACAGAATAGAGAACAACCCCTCCCATATAAAGCCCCTTTTATTCCTTCACAGGATATTCATCTGGTGGTAAGCTGCAATTTTCCAGGAGCAGTTGAATAAATGAATTATGGTCCTTGAATTTTGTAGCCCTTTCTGTATAGTTGAAATGCTATTTATAGTGGATCCTAGGCAAGACATATTCCTTGGTTAGTGAGTTCTTATTTTTATGTGCTACTTCCAAACTCAGTGTGGGTTAGGCAGATTTTTTTTTTTCCTTAAACTGATGCTGTTCTCTCCATGTAAATCCAGCATTGATTTCATGGCTGATGGCTCAGCTGGCTCTGGGAGGAGTCTCTGTGATTCTGTGACAGAGCTTCTTTCAGTAAAGGTGGTTGGAACAGCAATGCCATCAGTTCAGTTCTGCCATCTTTTTATCGATCCATTTCAATGATGTTTAAATTTGGGGACAGGTGAGTGATTTGTTTGAAGGTAATGACAGCCAAATGAAAGGATAAGATAGTTCCAAGATAAAGGTGAGGCAATTTCATTCATCTTGACTAAGGAGCTTGGGACTCAAAGGTGCTTTGTTCTTCAGCTGCTCCTTGAAACATGAGCTGGTTAATGAAATTCATATTTATTGGTTTGGCTGTTCATTTTTAATTCTGTGTCTGATAACTCAGTGACTGTTGCTTATTTTATTTTTTTTCTATTTGATCTGCAGAATTAATTGTTATTATCCTGAAGTAGTTGAAGTACATTTCTTGAAAACTATGTAAGCCATGCACTTTCTGCCAAATTTTAGCAGCTTGGTAATGCTAATCCCAAGGACCATCTTGTCTCTGACAACAGCATCAAATTACAAATTGCTTTTACAAGAAATTCAAGAGTCAATATTTTGCAAAACAGCTTGGGTTGTCACTGAGTAGAAGTGATTTTCCTAGCTCAACAGCTAAGCTCAGCTGTGGTGTGCATGGATTTTCATCAGGAAGATAGAGATCTTCAGTTCTGGAATTAATATTCTCTGACTCATCTGAGTTTCTTTTGACCAAGCCTGTGGCTGGTGGCCAGTGCTGTATGGCTCAGAGCTCTGTTGGTCAGTAGTTTGTGTAAATTTTATTTTTTGTATGTGAGAAAAGGGACTTGTGTGCTAGGGGAGAGGAATTCTCTGATGTGTTGGTGTGGTCTTCATCTTCCAGTGGCCATCCAACTCAGAATCCCCTCAGGTGGAAAAATCTTCAGAGTCTAAATCTGTAGAATTCATATTGTGCCTAGAGATACAGACAAACACTGTGACAAGTAGCAGTGAAATTGTGTTAGAATTTATGAAATTCCAGAACTTAATTTTTTGTTCTATCTCAAATGTGTTGCACTCAGGACCCAGAAGATGCATTTTTGTACTTCAGGAAGACAGGTTAATGATAATAAATAACAACTTAATAATCTTTAGCCTGTTAGATGGCAAATACATAGGAATTACTAATTATTATGTTGAACAGTGTCTCTGAGAGGTGAACACCCAGGCTTTTTCATCCTCTTGTCAAGGATGAAAACAATGACATGAAACTCTATTTTTCTGGTATCCCTAGATTCTGGGTTACTGGGGAAATCACAGAGCTCCTGCTTCAAACTGACTTTGGGGATATGGGCATGAAATCCATGTTAGCAGGATGTCTCTCTCAGGCCCAGTACTGGGCTAGTGACACAGAGATGATTTATACAGAATTGATGGCTTTAGATAAAATGTAAATGCAAGTAGAGGAGAGTTTTTGGAAAATGTCAGTCAGATTTTTGGCTTTTTTATTAAGGACTGCATTGATATCCACAAAGCTGTAATAGGCTTTATATTATATAAAATAATATTAAGTTTGATGTAAATATAAAGTGATATAAAATTTGATGTAATATCATGGCTGCCTGAAGATGGAACAGTCTTTGGATTTGTCAATAAGCCTTGAATTCATCTGAGACTTGACAAATGTGGAAGTAATCACCAGTGGGAAGCTACTACCACAAACCAGAGTGATATTTTTGGTGCATCTCAGCACTGCCCATGGCATTCCACACCTGGGAGTAAAAGCACTCTTAAGGTTCATAAAACTTGTGATACAAAGGGCATCAAAATGTTAAATGCTGAGGGCAGATGCTTGCAGATCAAGATCACCAAGGAGCTGGGCTCCACTCACATGAAAGCCACATTCAAGCAATATGGATTTCAAATCAGCCCAGTGTGGAGCACCACTGAGAGAGAAAAACAGCGGTGGCAGCTTTGGAACAGGGAATTGTATCCTCCCAGATCAAAAAGGGGGAATGTTTTGGCATCAGACAATCTCAAGCCTTCAATGCAAGGTTGTTTCAGAGACCTGCTAAGATCTGGGCTGTTGGTAAAGAATTAAGGAGTAGGAGGTGATGAAAAAAGGATTTTTATCTGTGTAGTGCATTGGCAAAGATTCTGGTTTCTTTCTCAGTTCTTGAAAAACTCTTTTGTGATCCAGTGTTATAAACTACAGCCAGTGTAGAAAACAGGCTCCAAAATCATCCAGAGACTGGAGAGGACTTTTAACAATGTGAAATGCAAACCAGTTCAGTCTGTGTAGGTCTCAAAAAGATGGCATTGAGATGATTTGATTGCAAAATGTGGCTGCCTCTAGAGAAAGCATAAGAGAAATTAGTGGTTTACTAATGGGCTCTTCAAATGAACATGGAAAGACACAACAGTTCAGTCATAGGAAGCCTGACAAACTCAAATGAGGCACAGTTTTATCTGTGCAGAGTACAAGCTCCCAAGAGAAATATTTGGGCCCTGAGTTGCTGTGTGTTTTTGAAATCAAGGCAGAATCCCTCTATGGATGGCATCCTTTAGCTGTACAGAAGTTACTTATCTCATTGGTAAAATTTAGTGGTCTGTGGCACACAGGATTCAAAAGAATTGTAAGGTGCTTGTCTGCCTTTAAGCTCTATGAATAAATATTTAAGTAAAGCCCAGCTCCTTCATTTTGTGTAGTTCAACAGGCTGTTTGTATTTCATTTTGTTCTCTGGCTCAAGCCTTACTTTCAGCCTCCAATATTTATATGCAGGGATGGAGGAGAGGTGGCTCTGCTGTTGGACATCCCTGAACCAGGGATTGATTGTGTGGTTTATATTTGTGGTTGGGGTTTGGGTTTGTGGTTTGTCTTTGTGGTTTATGGTTGTGTTTGTGGCCTGGCCAGCCTGACCTGTGGGCACTCAGGGACTGCCCTGTGCCCATCAGTTTTTTATGACACACACACACAAGTCCCAGGTGTTTGGAGCATCAGCTCTTCCAGCCTGGCTGCCTCTCCCTAGCAGAAAATTCCTCTCAGCCACGCCGTGAGACCGTGAAACTGAGTGAGTGCCACTCGTGGAAAAGACTGGGTCTGCTGTTTTAGTCTAAGTGTCTGAATGATTTTGAAATTGTAATTTTCTTGTGCTGCTGCTGTGTGTAAAGGTGACCCCAGTGTGCTGGGCCCTGGGCAGTTTGCTGCAGACAGCTCATCAGCGTGATTCCTTTGGCAGGGTGCTCAGTCAGCACCTCCTCACCAGCAGGATGGAGCTCCTCTCTGATCTGCCAGGATATAAAGGCACCTACTAGAGATGCAGAACTCTCTGGAGATTCATCAGGGTTTGGGTTTTGTGGCAGCAACACGTTTGGCAGGGGCACAAAGGTTATAACCCTTGATTCTGTAGTGGAGAGGCAGGGCAGTGTCACCTGCAGAGCTCCTGCTGGAGAGGGAGGGCTGAATGCTGCATTCCTGCAGCCGCTGCTCCTTCTGTCTTTCTGTGCCACTTCCACCTCGTTTAGAATTGTTTAAAATTGGTTCCTTGCTGCCTGTGGCCACGCGATGGCACAAATCAGTCAAGGGAGCATCACCGTGATGGGAGCATGGAGAGGAGCTGGGGCTCCTCTTCAGGGCTTGTCCCTCCTCGCTGCTGTTTGCATCCACAGGTGACATGATCGCAGTGAGGGACTGTGGTGAGGTTTCAGACAAGCTTGAAAAGAAAAAAATTAGAAGAACAAAGCAGGTCTGAAGCAGGAGCAAAAAGCATCTCTGGCAAAAAAAAAAAAAAAAAAGCTGGCCTTTCAAAAGGGCTGGTTGGAGGAAAACTTTTGTTTCTCTGATTTGTTTTGGGTTTCTCTTCAAAGGACCAGTAAACTTGCAGGAATCAGGAAACCCTTTTTATTTCTCTTCTAAATCCAGAAAACATTATGTGCTGTATTCCTTTGTGAGATGTGTAGAGAGGAGACTGGTTTTTAAAAATAGTGATTAACAAAATCAGTCTCAGCAGTTTTATACTTAGTTTCTTACATCTTCAGTGTTAATAATCTAAATATATTGTACGTAAACTTCAGTGGTACCTGTATCCTGCGTTGTCTACCTCCCTTCCTCACCCAGTGGCTTTAAAACCCTTCCCTAAATGTGTGCCTCAGCAGAGAGATGGAACTACTTCACTGCCAGTTCACCCCTTGCAATGGGAGGAAGGATGAAATTCCCAGCAGCACTGCCTGTCTTGGACTCCCTGTTGCCATCAGAACATGCAAAAGTTGTGTGTGGCTCTCAGGAGAAGTCTCTCAGGCTACTTTGAAAGATTATTGTGCCTTTATTAACAATAATTTTGTGAGTTCTAGACTTCTGGTTCTAGACATAAGTCAGCAAAATAAAGGAGGGGGAAAAAAAGGACAAGAAAAAAGGAAAATCTGCAGCCCTAAGGCCTCAGGAAGCTCCTCAACCATAAGACAGAGTGCAGCCAAATCCCTGAACAGAATATGAAAATTCCCAGGCATCCAGCGAGCATTTGACATCTTTGTTAGTAAACAAACCCAGCACAGTTGCATTTCTGGTGATACAGCAACAGCACAGCCTGTTCTGCCTCCCTCTCCTTGCCCTTTTCTCTGTCTTCCTTCTGCTGCCCCCATCAATGGCAAACATTCCAGAGGCCAGTGACAACATCAGTGTCTCTTTCAAGCTGAGTGCATTAGTCAGGCATTTGAGAGGGCTGTTTTCCTGCCCTTGGGTACCCCAGCAGCCATGGGAAAGATGCAGGAGTTCAGGGACTGCTGAGTGCTCAGCTGCTTCTCTCTCTTAAGTGAAGGTAAGTGCTGAGCAAGTACAGCATTTAGAAATAAAAGAAAATATTTTTTCTGTGGAGAATGTTTTTTTGACCTCGCAGCTGTTAGGTAAAATGAAAGAAGAAAAAAAAAAATGAAACTTGCCACAGAGAGAAAAATTCTTATTTTTTTTTGTAAAGAGGCAAAACTGCTTCACTGCATCAAATTCATTGCACTGTACAGAGAAAACACTTCATTTTAGAATCATGCTTGTAGATTTACCTATCCTAATTTTATTTTTAGAGCCCACTGTCACTATTAATGCTTAGTGATATCTTAAGCTGTATTTGTCATGCTTTTGCTTGAAAAATTTCATAAGCAATCCACCAGCCTTTCACAGGTTTTTTTTTTGACTTGCAATACAGAATTTTCCAAATGAGAAGTACAGTGCAAGTCAATACAATCACAGAATTTTTAGGTTGGAATAGGCTTTTTAGATCAAGTCCAAACTACCAAGTCCACCAGTAAATCACACCCTTGAACTCCTCATCTACACGTCTTTTTAAAACCTCCAGGGACAGTGACTCACACAGGCAGCTTCAAGTGCCTAACAGCCCCTTCCATGAAGAAATTTTCCCTAATACCCAATCTGTCTCCCCTGGTGAAACATGATATTCAGAATTTAATCTCCTTTGGCATTTAAAGAAAACACAGGCTGGATGCTCAAATTTGCAAGAATCCCTTGAGTTTTTCACTGAACATGGAGAGTCAGGACCTTGGTTTTGTATTTCATCCAATTAAATTGCCTTTGGTCCCTGACTGCCATGCTAAGATACTCCACTAATTTAAATCCAAAAAGAAAAAAAAAAATTCCCAAATTGCTTATATCTGGTATCTATTTTGAAGTCTGCTGTTAAGGAAAGAAATTAAGCTTGTTTGGGTGATATATTCTGAGCTTTGTGTGGTGTGGCTTGCATGCCATGATAAGTAAGAATAAGGCCTTCAGTGGAATTGGAGCCAGATAAAGCTCAGTGTTCTTGCTTTCAGATTATCTGTAAGCTTAATTCAGTTCTAGGCCTGGTGGTTGTGTTGGAGCACAATACAGTTTGATTTTGATGGCAAAGATGCTGTTTCAGATGGAATGTGGTGACTGGGTAAAGCAGAAGGACTTCCTGAAAGGTTATTTGAAAATGATACCAAGCAGAAGAAAACCTGAGGTCTACAGGTTCTTGCAGGGCAGAAAGGCTCTGAAGCTTTACTGTGAGTGCAGGAAGAAGCATTCATGGACCAGAAGAATCCTGTGGTCTCTGGGAAATGCTTGATGAAACCTTTCAGTCTGTCCTGCTGGGGACAAGGGAGCCTACTGGAGAGCTCAGTATTTTGTTTCCCAGACAAATGTGCTTGAATTAGATGCTGTTTCCTGATGTCCTCTCTGGCAAGGCAGTGCTTCTCTTGCTGGGTTGCCCTGCTGGCTGTCACTGAGTTCAAGTCAAGGGAAGTCTCAGCACCACGCTGGGAAGAACCCAAAAATCCAGCACCCAGCATCTCCCAGTGCCAGCTGCCTACAAAGTGTCACTGACTGCTGTGGCAGCAGGCACTGCATTGGAACAAATCATGTGAGATTCCATTTTCTTCATGCAGGAAAAAGCCTCTTCTTTATTCACATAACTCATTTCTATACAGATTTACAGACCTCGTGTCTGACTCCAGCTGGTCAGTAGCTTTCTTGCCAATTACTCTATTGGTTAGTAAAAGGTATTTTACTTATCCATCAAATCTCTCCATTCTTAAATTGTCTATACATTTTCTTCACTGATTCTCATGGGATGGATTTAATGTTTTTGTAGTGCTAGTTGTTTTTCACCCAGGAATAGATTGTTGTGTTAACCAACTGTTCATACCAGGATTGTTTTGACAAGGAAACTTGCAAAGTGCCTGTTTCTCCTAGAAGAAATGACCAGCCACTGATCTAACAGAGCAGGCCTGATTTTATGAGGCCTTTCTTTTATAACTGTTCTACCTTACTGCAACAGCACTGTGTCCCTTTGGGGAACGATTTTCACCTTGTTCAGCTGAAACCAGCCCATGGCACCACGACTTTGGCCGGGGCAGAAGGTCCAGGGCAGCCCAGGCCAGTCCTTCCCCAGTGTTTCACTCCTACACCAGCCTGAGGAGTGTCCTGCAGAAAGGTCTTTGGGACAGTAATTTAGATTAAGCTGTAGAGCTCCAGTTTGACTGTGGCTTTTAAGTGAGCTTCTTCCATTCTGAATTGCTCCCAAGACCCCTTTTCCTTTCACATCCTTAAAAAGTGATCACATTATTCCTGGGCTGTTGCATATGGGCTGGAATGGAATTTAAACTGTCTGCCTGACAATGATGAATGAATCAACTCCAAATCCCTTGATGTGGATCAGCTATATAGCATAACAATAATATTGTTGTTTAACATTTATATTGAAGTAATACCGTGAGGAATCTCATCCATTCAAGGACTGGAAACTGAACAAAACACAGAGTGAAATAACAAGCCTTGTTCCAGAGACAAGGCTGTCTAAAAGACAAGCTGTACCTGTGGAAGGAGACAAACAAAAAAGACAAGGAGCAGAATGATATAAATGACAGTTGCATTTTTACACAAAACCTGGCTGCTGCTGAATTTTCTTGCATGGTTGACCTGTCATGTTGTTTCTAGACTTTGCTCATCCCTTTCCACTTTCATCTTCTTTACCTGTGCTGTCAAATAAACTCTTAAACCTCAGGTTTTTCCTGGCAAAGTTTGGAAAATATTGGAGAAAGGCAGCTGTCCAGGAAATTCCCTGAGACACTTTGTTATTACTTTTGCACCAAATGATTTTAGTTGGCTTTCTGTACCTTGGCATCCATATTCAAGCTTGCTTGGGTGAATTCTTCTCTGCAAGATGTTTGTGAAGCTCTCTGTCAGATTTCCAGTTCTTTACTTAGATCCAACTGTGTTGAATCTGTTACATTCCCTCCCATTTCTCACTTTGCAATATTTTCAAATTTGCAATTTGGCTTCTCTGGAAATAGACATATTTATATATTTATTTACTTTTTATGAGAATCATTCTTGCTTCTGTTCATTTTTCCCTATGTCCAGCAGGGGAGAGATTTTAAAATCACTCACCTACTTGGTCTAACTATTTTCTCTGGAGCCTAGTGCCATAATTTTTTAGTAAAATCAAACTTAGGCCTCTTTTTTCAAAAGGAATAGAACATTCCCTTGACTGTTTTTGCAAGTCACACCCTGGTTGTAGAGTGTTAGAGATATGTTACACAAAAAACAAACAAACAGAAAAAAAGAGACAAAGGAACACATCTTAATGAAATATTTTAAATAAAAATATTTTTTGGTAAGGTAGGTAAGCTCTATGCATATATGTCCATGTATGTGAATGTGCTAACATACATGTTAAAACAAAATTTGGGCTCCTAGGCCATAGTCCCAGAATCCCACGCACCAAGGTCCTGTTACAAATCTTAACAGTACTAGCTAGACTTCATTTAGTCAAAGGATATAAATAAATAATTACTTTTTGGAGAGGATTCTTCTAGCCTAGATGACCTGTGCCACATTATCTAACACAATTCCTGTTACTTTGTGAGCTTTTCCTAAGCTGGAAGCATTTTATTGTCCAATATAAAAGGTCCATGTGCTAAATTTAAATTTCCAAGGTACAGTGAGGCATAGACTATACTGTAAATTACAAGTTGTGATAAGGCTGTGGAGAATTCCAAATGAGAAATGATTTCATTTTATTTTCACAGGAAGAGGCTGAAACAAGGCTGTACCTTGCTCTGAAATGACAGAATAATTGGAGTGAGTACAAGATTACTGCATTTGTCCTGACTTAACATTTCATCAGGGTCAGATGGAATTAATTTAAATCTGTGTGGTGTTTGTCAGAGGGCTCACACTTGGACTGCTCAGCTGCAGAACAGGTACAGCCTTGGCTATTTTAGCATCTACCTGCAGTGAGGATGTTGCAATCCACACTTCACTCTGCTTTGGACCCTGATGATTTTACAGAGTGAGAAATATTTCTGGATTAGTTAGGGAAGAGTGCTGTGTCTCTGCCAAGTGCCTGTAGGATTGCTGCACAGCCAGCTGGATTCCTGGGCAGCTCAAGCACAATTTGTATGTGAATAGAAGGCTGCCATAGGGCTGGACTGCATTGAGGGGAAAAGCAAAACACCATGGGAAAACACTGAGCAGAAGAACACTGAGAAAAATAAATATATATTTCACTAAATTGCTAAAACTGGTGGCTGTGATTACTTGATATGTCAAAATACATTTTGAGAAATGATGATGTGCCAGTCTTGTGAAGACTGCAGTGTTGAAGAAAAATGAAATAACAGCAGAGGGGGGATAAACTCCAAGAACAATTTTGCCTTTTAAAGCACACACCATCTCCCCCATGGCCAAGTTTGATAGTATGGTCTTCTCAGAGATGCCTTTTGGCCACCATAAACCTTAGTCAGGAAAACATCCAGTGCTGTTTGATAGAGTGTGCAAAAAGGGGAAATTCTGTTAGAGTTTATTGAATGATTGATTGATGATAATTTAAATCCACTTTAGAAAAGCTGTTATGTTCTGGAATCATTTCTTGGCTAATGTGCTAATAAAAATGCATTGTATAATGCCACTGCTGGATTTCAAACAATTTAACAGCAAAAAGTTGCTTACTGAGGAAAATTGGAGGTTCCTTCAGAAGAAGGATAAGATCTATAGTTAATAATCTAATAATAATGTCTATATATTATGTATAATATCTACAGATAATAGATAATTATGGTCTATGATCTAGCTAGGTATATTATCTATAGATAATATATAATCATCTGTAATCTATAGATAATAGATATTACTGTTGCTATTAGATTAAATTACTATATTGCTGTTAGATGATAGTAATAATGATGGTAATGCACTGGGCCTTGTTTACATTTGCAAACCAGAGGGAAACCTTGCAAAAATCTTCCCTGGTTTCAGGATGAGTTGAGCATTTAGGAGGCAATTCCCTCTGCTCAGCTTCACTTCAGGCCCTGGGTGGGTCATGGAGCAAACCTCCATCTCCATACACGTGAACAAGGTCAGGGAAAAGAGCCAGTGCAGATTTCTCCAGGGCTAAAAAGGCATTCCCTGGGTGCCTTTTAGGGTCAGATGAGTGGTTTTTGTTTACCTGATGGCTTTTGGCACAATCTCTGGTGCTGTGGTGGCTGCAGCTCAGCTGGTGAGACACGGAGTGGGTGGGAACTGCCAGGAGAGCTGGGCTCTTCCAGAGGGACACAGTGACAGGATGAGAGACAGCAGACAGGCTGGAAAGTGGAATATTCAAACTTTGTATGAAGGGTAAGATGTGTTTTTTCACCGTGGAGAGGGACAAACACTGGGGAAAAAATGCCCAGAGTTGTTTTCACATTACAAATCAAGGTTTGTCCTAATGTACCTCCTGTGTTCAAAGGATATACTTCAGCTTTATCTCTCTGAAGTTTCTGCAGGAAACAGAGATTTTGGTTGTCATTAGCAGCACTCAGAGAATGATGGGGCTCTGAACAGGAGATGCAGTACAATGGACAGGCAGGGAATGAGGCTGAACAGTTTAATAAAATGACTTTCAAATAAACTGCCTGAAATGCTTTGTGCTCCAGAGCCCCCAAAGACACAAACTCCTTGGGCAGCAGAATCCATCTGGACAATAATTTTCAAATGTTTCTGTTGCACAGAAATCCCCCTGCTCTCCCTGCCCACAGTGGTTAGTCTTCTGTTTGAAATTAGCTATTTTATTGTAAAATCCTACCTTTTCCAGGGCTGCTTTTGGTATCAGTGTGGTGAGAACTTCCCTCTGGCCTTTGGGACCCTCTGAAATACTAAAAGACCAGCATCATGCTTTGGTGAACTCAGTAGTTAGGATGTATTCCTAGCTAGGAAGAAGTACAAGGGAACAACCTGTAAACTCAAATATTATCATTTACTTGGGTTTGATGGCTGTGTTGTTCAGGACACTGCTGTGCATAAGAGAATTTGTTTTGTTTTTTTCCCCTCTAACAATGAATCTCACCTCTGTCTTTCATCTGCCTAATTTTACATACACAAAATAAATAAAAGCAATCAGAAAACCACAGGAACTGCAAGATGAAGTGGATGCTTATGTGTTTGGTTTGCCATCTGCTTTATTTTGGACCAAATACCTGTGTATTCAGTCCAAATCCACAGTCTGAATATCTTTTATTATCCATGTGTGCTGCTTGCCTCATATTTAATCATATTTTTGTTATTTTATTACAACTCTACAGATATGAATTAGGTGATTAAAACTCCTCCAGAAAAATTTTAACACCTGTTCTGTGCCTTAAATATTGTTTACAGAATTCAGAAAGCTGTGAAACTTTATTTTGTTGAACAGATCCTCGTCACTTTAAAGTGCTGCACTATCCTTGTACTCCTGTTTTGTGAGGAAGCTGCTGAAATCAAAGAGAAAGCTGGCTGCTGCTGGATCTAGTTATTACAAATTATGTGGCAGTTTTTGCAGCGAGAGACAGAAGGAAAAAAATTTTGTTTTTAAATTTTTTTATTTAGGGGAAATCAAGTTTCCACGTTGCAAGGAAGAGTTGCTAGTGGCTAAAAACTGATAATTTCACTTGGCTTTGCTCCATCAGCCACAAGGAAAACACCTGGCAAGCTGCTGCATCCCAGCCAAGCCTTGTTAACCTTTTGGCCTTCACAGTAACTACCAGCAGGCACCCAGTCAGTGCTGCTAATAAACTGGCATTAAAACTTCCACCTGCTAATAACATCTTAGTGCTTTTCTGGATTAAATAAAAGGAAATGAGCTGTTTAATTACAGTCAGAGAAATTTTGCAATGCTGTGCTGCCTTGGATGGTGACAGCAATGCTGAAATGGGTTTAAGGACGTGGCTACATGAACTGATGGCTTCAGAGGTAAGCCAAGAATGGCAGCAGCTATTCTGTGTTAATTTTTGGCTTTCAGGAAGTGTAAAACATCTTATTTTTACATGAAGGGAAGATAAACTGGGTAAAGTCTTCTCAAGAACATGTGTAGGTGGTTGTAAGTAAGGTTGTATTCATGGAATTTTTTTTTCTTCCTCATTAATGTTCTCTGTAATTATTCCACTTTATGGGGAATTCTTTGCTGGTTTTTAATTTTTTTTTTGGCTTTCCTCACTGCTAGCAAAACCCCCAATTGTGGATTTCTTTGTCCAGCAATAAAGCAGGAGAGAGATATTACACTGTAGCCAATATTGGTTATTCTATTAAGAGGGAGTTCTTGTATTCTGATTTTTCTGGAACATGTGAAGCAAACAAGAGCCTGGAAGAGCAAAAAATCTTGCCTGGAAGTCCCATGTGTGGGATGCAGGCTGATTTTATATGTCTGTCTGTCTTTCTTTGCCTCATTTTCCACTTCTTACCCTGATCCATTGATTGTTTTAGGGCAAACTCAGCTGGATTTTGAAGCACCAGCAATGCACCACAGCCCCTGTGGAGGTCTGGTTTGGATTTTTGGCATGTTTTGGAAAATGGAATGCAAATAGCACATCCTAAATGGAAAAAGCAATACCCAGCTGGTCCAGCTCCAGAGGGATCAACTTCCCAATGTGTTTTCAGCAGAAAGGGATTTTTATAGCAATGTTGCAAGCTGTCTGAATTCCACCAATTTTAACAGCTTGGAACATGACTGACTATCCAAATGAACATAATCCTTTTAAAAAGAGGTGTACTGCAACAGTGCTTTGCTTTTAAATAACAGCTCCCACAACGTGTTCCAGCCTCTCACTTCTTCCTGGTGGATAAATGAGGGCTTGGAGGGAGGGACTGCAAAGTCAAGGGAAACCCAATTCATGTTTCAGGAGCTCTCATTGATTTCTCCTGTGAGCCTGGGCTGGGCTGTCAGCATGGTGCAGCCTTGCTGTGGTGAGCTGTTGAGAGGCAGCATCTTCAAAGACAATAAATCTTTGAAAGGACAAAGGGAAGCAGTAATGTCACAGATGCAGTTTGGGTGTTTGTAGTTTGCACTTTTTCATTCCTCTTCTTCATTTTTCAGAGGAACTGTTGTTGGAAATGCTTATCCTGCTTTTAAAAAAAGGCATTTCTTAGCATCTTTTTTGATTAAAGCATAGGCAGAGTATGTTTCTGATCACTTTAAAAGTGACTTGTGAACTGTGTGGACAGAGGAGTAAGAGGCCACAATAAATTGCATTGTATTTTACATTAAATTGTTGTGTGGCAACAGTTTCTGGTGAGACATTGACAGCAAAATGACTGCAGGGTGCCCATTTGCCTTTCTAAAGGTCATCAAATTATGACAGTAAACTCTCTTTATGAGGTAAAGAGAGTTTTGAGAACCTCAGATTTGCAGGGGTAGCTGTGTGCCTGTAGCTTAATGAAGAATTTAATTGTTCTAGTCAATGAAATAAGACCTGCTACTCAGAAAAGTGCTCTGTGCTGTCCCTCAGAAGGGTGATTTTACTACAAACAATTACAGAGCCTCAAGTCTGCACGTTGTGACTGAATATTTCAGGACTTTGCACATTTGAGGAAATAAATTATGCCACTCTTCACTTGCACAGCCACACCCTCTCTCACATTCGTGTTTCTTTTTTGGGGATATTCCTATTTTTTTCCTCACAGTCAGGATTTCTGATGCTGGGAGCAGCCTATAGCACACAGGCACAGTCACACAAAGACTGACTTCAGGTTTTGTATCTGTTGAGCTCAACTCCTCCCTCTTTACCTTCCTTTTATAGTATTTTATTAACTCTATTTTGTTTATCTATCTATTTACAGTATTTTATTTAACTCTAACTCCTTCCTCTCTGGGTCTTGTGTACCTCCATCCCAGCTGGGACACAATTCCTTTTCTAGAGATTCCACAAGAGACAGCTTGTTTAATTCTCTTTGTGATTTTTTGCCCTGCTGCTGCTAAAAGTAGGGCAAGACTTTGGAGAAAATGTTGAGGTGCAGATCCAAGTGGAGATTAAAGGAAACAAACTGACTGCCTGTCACAAAAATCCTGGAGGTGTAGCTTTGGAGCATGGAGAAAACAAAGGAATGATATTTCAGGTGTTGTTGGCATCTCCCATAGACTTCATTTTAGTGTTCTTTATAGGACAACTCCTGCACTGAGGAGTTTCTGCTTTTCTTTTTTCTCTAGGAAAGACAGCAACAGCTGGGGGTGTGTGGGATCTGGGGTCTGAGCATGTTTTTTGTGGAAATTAAGATTTGGGTACCCCAGATCCTCCAACCAGACAGCTTCCTTTTGAAAAGCTGAGTGGGAACCTTTCCTTAATAACTGGGGTTTTTTTCTCACATGTATTTTTTTTCCTCTTGGTAATTAGAAACAAAGGCTGTTGATGAAAGAAACCAACTCTCTTCTTCAAGAAACACATTTCTATCAGCAGTTTTGTCACTGAAGAGATGTGCTGATGCTATTTTCAGGGTTTTGTTCCTCTCTTTGTGTGATGGGAGATGCCAGTAGTCTCTTGAGACGTGGATTTGTTCTCCTTAGAAAGTGCTCTTGCTTCAAAACCTGGAGGGGAGACCAGCCTTATTTTCAGAGGTCAGGGGGATGCACTGAAAAGGAAACATGAGTGAAGGAATATTTCTGGGTTTTGTCAGGTAACCCAGCAATAATTGCTGTGCCACAGGGTGCTCTAGCTGCCATTTACCTTGCATGTTAAAATGGAAATGTTTTGAATGAGCAGCAGCTCTCTGAAAAGCTCATTTTCAGGGCAATCCTCTGTTCTGGTTGGTGTTACCAGTGCTCATCTTGCTTGCTGGTGGATTTTTTCAGCATTAGCAGCATTTTGCCAGTCTGATCTCGTGTTCTGCTGATTTACACCTTGCATTCATGTCTGCAGTTTGTCATTGCATATCTAAACCAGGCTGCTCAGTGCAGGGCAGGGCTTGTGGTACCAGGGATCAAATGTAAAAGTTTGCAGTGCCTGGGACAGTCTTCACTGGGGATGTCTGAAAGGCAAATGCAGCTCCACTTCCTCATTTTATTTCTAGCTGTTTATTATTTCATTTCCAGCTGTGGCAAAGGGATAGACATCAAGGCAGGAAGGCTCCAAGAGCCTGAAGTGAGCATGCACAGGCATGCTGCTGCATTAATATGCATTATAGGCACACCATTTCCCTTGCAAACAGGAACATCTCTGCAAGGAGTGATAAGCCCTGGGTTCCCTTTCTGTGACACTGCCTATAATTGCTAGGGAAAAAATGGCCTTAAATTTAAAGTTCCTGGAGCACTGCTCAGTATCCACAGAGTGGATTTTCAGCACTATTTTTAGCCTGTTGCTTGCTGGGTTAGAATGCAAATAGCTGTGTGCACTCTGGAGCTGCACAAGTCCACACAGAAAACAGGAGGGAAGTTTTGCCTGTCCTCACTGAAGAGTTTTACCATTTCTTCCTCTTCATCACTGCCCAATATTCAATGTATTTGCTGCTACAGATCTTTCAAGCACATGGGCTGTTGGCTACTGCTGAGTGTCTGACTCTAGCAATATAAAACTATCTTCTGCAAGCTCTGGTCCATCCCAAGTACAATGAATGGGGCCAGTGCTGCTGTTTGCCAGCAGAGAGATTATCCCTCAAGCAAAGATCAGTCTTGGGCAGTGGGGTAGAAAAAGATACACTTTTTCAGAATGGAATGATCAGTTAATGCCTGGGAAGCAGCTCTGAAGTGAAATGCTCTCCTAAATTATTTTTACAAACCTGCTTTTTTTTTCTTTTTCTAATACTCTTGACAAGTGACATAATGAATTGGCAAAATGAAAAGGGCACTGTCACTTGCCACTCTATCTAATCAGTAAGGTTGGAGCAACTATCTGCATTATACTTGTCTGAAGAGATAGATAGGAAATGTATATAAAAGATATTAGTGGTACCCTTTTATTCCCATTGAACCCAGTTAGCCACCCAAAAACTTCATTTCTTGCATATTTCTTCTCAAAATAGGTTTTATTTTGGCTTGATTTTTTTGCAAAAAAACTCTTCAAAACCCTTCTAGACTGAAATAATCCTGGGGCAAACAACTGTGAGTCAGTGAAATTTGGAGGTGGCAGTAGGGGGCCATATAAAGGCTCTGAGACCCTTACAACAAGGGGAAGACATCAGACAGCAAAAAAGTGGCAATCATGCATGCTGTGTGCTGGATTGCACCTAAAGATGCAGCTCCTTGATTTGAATTGATCAGCTGCTTCAATTCAGTATTTGGGGTGTGTTTCCTGCTGCAGAAAAAATGGGAAAGAGTCCCTCTGGTGAGCCCTGGTTTACCTCAGGGCAGACAGAGGGCAATGTGTGAATCAAAATTGCAAAATTTTCAGGGTTTTCCAGTTTATTGGGGGTTGTGACTAAAGCCCATCAGCACTCTTCCAGTTTGATGCTGATGCACAAAGCACTTGTCCTCGTTTTTTGCAATAAATTGAATTTTCTTTTTCAAACTGAATTTTTAGCATCATCTATCAGGAAGCAATACTTGTTTCAATGTTTCAGCTGTAAGACAAAAGTCAGTTTAGATACAAACTTCCAACACCTGTGAATTTATCTACAGAGTGGGTGATAATTCAGTCTGGGGAAGGAAAATTATTGGTGCTCTAAAATGTACAGTACTGGCTGATTTTAGGACACTGCATCACAGACTTCATCAGTACAATTCACTTTTTCACAGTGTTTGCAATGTGCAGGTCATTTTCATATTTGCCAGGAGTCTAAAACACACACAAAAAATTTCTTTATGCTTTAGGATTCTCTGGGCTCATTCCTTAGATAAGTCTGCTCCACCACTTGGACTCTGTTTTGGCCCCTGCACACATCAAGGTTATAAAACTTCTTTTGCATCAGTTTCAAAGTCTCCTGAGTGCTCTGAGAAGCAAGAACCTCTGGGCTCTATGAAACAGGGAAGAAGAAATCTGTGACAAGTTATAATAGTCAAGGTTAATTTTGAGGCAGTGTGTGTTTACTGCCTCTTAGGGGAGTATCTCCCTGCTTTGCATGCTGCTTTCTTGTTTCTGGAGCTGGAGAAACACTGCTTAAAAGGATTAATTTGGCAGGCACTCCTGAGACTTTAGAAGGTAAACAACTGTTTCTTTTTTGTCAATATGGCAATTAAGGCCTGGGAGATTAAAGAAAAGAAAGTAAATGCAGTTTTGGCTCCTTCTGTAGACTGATGGCTTAGTGATCCTTTGAATATTTAATGAGGTGCTTTGATGGTTCTGGAGAAGCAAAATCCAGATCAGATGGGAAAAATGGAAGAACAGTGAACTGCAAAGTGGGACTTGTGTGATGCCCAGAATCAGGAGTGTGGGGTTTCTTCTGCTCCAGATTGATGTCCAGGCTGACTGGGTAAATGACAACTCCCAAGTGCTGAAGGTGTTGGGATGCCTGGAGATTTCTGCAGTTGGCCTCTTTTAATACCATCTTTACCAAAACCTCTGTCTAGTTCTGAGTCTTGGGCTAAAGCAAGGAATCTTCACCATAAAGCCAGGAAAATTGTTAAATATATTACCATGAATAGAACTGTGCATTTCAGAGTCCCTGAAGGAGTCAGAAGTGATGTTCAAGGTGATCTTTTAGCAGCCTTTAAAGCTGCTGGGACAATTTAATCCTTAAGATTTTTTTTTCTTTACCTGAGATGACACAAACCAGGCTTTAACATCCCCTCTGGGTATTTTCTCCTTGTCTCCCATTTTGGGCAGAACACTTATTACCTATCCTTAAGGGGGTGGCTCTCATGTCTCTTCAAATATGTCTTCAGGGAATTAATTAAATTGTCTTTCTCGAAGTGGGTGGGCATTCAGAGGAAGTTTAATTTGAAATCAGAAATTAAAAAGGTCTGAAGTTAATTCAGAATGCTTTTTATATGACATTATAGCTGGAGAAGCTGTCAGAGTGTTACCTGTGTGTAGTGGGAGGACAGCTCTTATTTTAATCATTTTCTTCCCATTTTTCCCCCTGGCCCAGTGCTGTTCCTCCTGTTTGCAATCCCAAATCTGCTTTTTTTCGGAGTGGGAAAGAGATGAACCTTTGAAGAAGCAGAGCAGCAGATATCCAGGTTTTGAACAAGACCCTAATATATCCCTCAGGGAGCTCTTTGTGCCTTTATTTTGGCACAGCAGTGCTTTTAGAGTGGCAGTGCTGGCTTCAGGCCCTCTGGATCTTCTTCATGACAAATTCAGGGAGAAATAAATGTGATTGCTTTTGTGGCTAAGTGAAGAACTTTATCCATTCTGAACTGCCTCCCTTGACCTCTCCTGCTTTATCAAATTGAAGAGCAGTGTAAAGACAGCCACACTTCACTCCCTGAGCAGCTGGGCTGTTTTCCAGAGGGGAGAGGGCTGGGAGATGAGCCCTCTCCCCCTGGAGGTGCTGTCTGCTGTCCCAAAGTGATCCCTGTGGGATGTAGACAAGTCCCTGGGATGAATCCAGGGTTGCTGAGGGAGTTGCCCAATGCCACTGCAAAGATGCTGTAGATTAGCTTAGGAAGGCTGTGGTGGGAATTTTTTCCAGGAAAACTTCACACCCAATGTCAGGAAGGGAAAGAAAGAAGATCTGGGGGGGCTACAGACTCTTCATGCCCTTTCCAGGCACTGGGAATTCTTTGGGGCAGCCTTGGAAGCCATCTCCAGGCACATGGAGAATGAGAAGGTAACTGGGAACAGCCTGAGCAGGATTTTCCTGGTTAAACATTTCCCCCAAGCACCTCTTGCCATGAAATGAGAGGGTCTCCAACTGCAGCTAATTTGGTGAGCTGTGGGCTAGGAAAGTGGATGAAATGTGGCTGTATGATCCAAAGGGTGGAGATCAGTCACCTGAGGTTGAAATAGTTGCTGGGTATGAGTTGTCTCCCTAAGAGATCAATTCTGATGCTATAAACATCTATATTTATATAGATACTGTAATATATTGTATTTATAACACTATAAATCTCTTTATTTGCAAGCTGGATGATGAGATAGAGGAAATACCTGTACAACAGTAAGCTGTTCTCTATCATTTCACTCTCTAAAACACAATGAGGCTCTATTTAAATGAGTCTTTATTCTGTGGGATTTATTGTTGGTTTTTTGGGGGGTTTTTTGCTCTTGGTTTTGGTTTTTTTTTTATTTTTTTTAACCCAAATAATACTTAAATACTTTTTCTGGGCTTTTGAGTAAATCTCAAAGTAAGAATGAAGTGGTCACCCACCATTTTCCTTATGCTGATCCATAAGTTTGGGTTTGGTTTTTTTTTTTTTTCAGATTTATTTTATTTTAAAGTAAAAGATTTGAAGCCAAGCATACAGCCATAATCTCACTGCTGGCTACATAAAAATGTCAATGTCCTGGATGAATGCTCTTGAGATTTTAGTGGCTGGAAGGTGACTTCATAAATCCCTGCTTTATTAAGATGTCTCTTGAATGTCCACACAGTTCTGTGAAAAGTAAAAGATGAGCATTTACAGAGGTTACACCTGGTATGAAGTTTCTTTCTCTGACCAAAAGGCACTTGTGAAAATTGTTTGTAGGGCTTTGGGAGGAAATATGAAAGAATTCATAGTTATTGTAAAGCTTGTGTGCGTGAAATTGTTTATTTTTCCCCCTCAGCTGAAGTTTCCTGCTTGACTTATTCCCAGTTCTTTCAATTTCCTTGCTCTTCCAAGAGCATCAAGTCACAGTTTGCAATTAGCACTCATGACCTATGCAAAAATACAAAGTTCCCCAGCTCCCCAAGTGATCCCTGCACTTCAGCTGGGTAAGAGCAACCATGGCAGTGCTCTGAAACAAAAATGCAGAGAGAAAAACACAATGACAGAGCAGCAAGGAGGAAAAAAAAGACAAATCCACCTCTGCCAAAGCATTCTAAGTGCTTCCTCCTGCCCTCCCAGGGTTGATGTGCTTTGCCTTTATTTTGCACTGATGTTTTCTGCATTACCTGCTGGGGAACTGCAGCAGACAGAGCCTTTCCCAGGGTGTGAGAAGCTCCAGAAACTCATTAGGGCAGCAGCCCTGCAAGGCAGAGCTGGGAATCAAACTGTGAAATTGCAGCTCCTGAGGGGCCCTGGGCACAGCCATGAGCCACTGCAGCTTTCCAGGGACACAGCTCAACAAATGATGCCAAATCCCAGCAGCTGCCCTGTGTTTATTCTGTCATTTATGCTCCAGGGGATGGAATCACAGGAGAAAATTCCTTAAGGAATTTTTTCTGGCAAAGCTCAGAGAGTGCCAACCTTTATTCCTGTGAGCAGAGGTGTAGAAAGGATTGTTTTCCTGGTTTTTAATTTCTTATGGTTTCCTTGCCCCTGCCTTCCTGCCCCTAAATCTTGAGGTTTTCAGACCAACAGAGAAAGTAGTTTTAAGGAGGGAAGGAAATTGTTACTTGGCAACAACACGTACATTAAGAGATTCTGCAAATAAATACATGGAATTGAGGGGATTCCACTCCTACAGATTGTGGGGGAACCCAGGCAGGGCCATATAAAATATTGCAGGTATGTGAAGTAGCAGAACATGTAGTGTACACATTTCAAATTGATTTATATTCTAATTTTCAAAACTGTGGGGAAAACATACATAAAGTTCAGAAAATGCTGACTTTCAGTCTGTCCCACAGTGACTTTAGCTTAATTATGGGCAGATCTGCTGGTTCCAGTGGTGCTGTTGAGAAAAGCACAAAGTTACTGGAGAGTTCTCATATTTTTGTGTCTACCTCACAGCAATAAAATGGCTCAAATTGCAAAAATGTTCCATCTCAGGAACACTTTAAAAAAGCAGCATCCCAGGAAAAATGCTGCAGAATGGACATGGAATGTAACAATGTTTATGGAATATCCATGTTTGAGTGACTGGTTTTGAGTAGCCATGCTTTTTTTTAATTAATTTGGGTATGTGACCCCAGTTGTGTCTTTCATATAGGCATGTGTCAAAATTTTTTTCCTTTTGTGAATAATTTCACAAAATTCTATATAGTTGTTTTCTAGGGCATCTGATACTGTATTTAGAATTGTGGGCCTGAAACAAGAAAAACCAGGGAGATTTTTGATTGAATAATTCCTTCCAGGTTGCAACAGGAACTGCAAACCATTTGTCCAAACACATTTTCAAATATAGGTAGGAAGGAGTCATGGTTAGGGAATCAATCTAATTTCTCTGTGTGTGTGTAATTGTGAGTTTATTTGCCAGAGAATTAATTGAATAATTGTTCTTCACGTGAATCAAAATAGTGGAAAGGGAACGAAAGCTTCCTGAGAAATTGCACCTTCAAATATGAAGATACTTCAGAGAATTCTCATTCTAAACATTGTCATAAAGCTATTTTTAGGGGAGGAAGAGGAAGCAAAGTTGCTGAGGCTGTGAAAAGAAGCTGCTGGTCTCTGGATGACAAAGGCACTATAGGATTCAATTAAGACAGTTATAAAAAACAAAATAAAGAACAAACTATTAATTGTAAATGTAATTAACTAATGGAGCTAACCAGTTCTAGGGATGAGGCAGAGCTGCTGTCATTTGTTGTCTTTTCATTTACCCATTTTGTGCAGAAAGTAAGATTAAAGATTGTGATGACCTCTTCTCCTCTTGCAATCCATAAGTCCTGGCTAAATAACATTGGGACGCAGTGTGAAGGTGACAGGAGATGCCTGGCAGGCTGTGGGCAAAGTAGGATTTGAAATAGTGAAAATTTAATAGAGAAAAAGCCTTTAAATAGAAGGCCCATTAGAGCATTTGTGGCGAGAAGGAAAACCGCAAAGTGTTTTAATTTTGTTTAAATGTTGCTGCCTCAGTGTATTTGAATTTATCTTGCAGATAGTTTTCACATGGAAATTGCAGTTATAAGTTTCAGTACCACAGGATGCAATTGAATGTACTCTATGTTTCACTGGTAATTGGTAAGTGGTATTTAGAATGTGTTGCTAGTGAATTATTTATGGGCTTTTGTGCCAAAACTGAGTTTTTAGGAATGGCATGACGCTGGCTGGTTGGGGAGGATGCTGTTTTGTGAATAGACCCGTGAGATGCAGGTATTTTGCTGCTGTTGGTTTTTTTTCCAGCTGGAAATGAAGCAGCTGGAAGGATTAATTAGGATTGAAGCAGATAAGGGGTTCTCTGCAGGAAGCACCTAACAGGCTTTCTTTTGGACACCGGGTGCTTTTGAAGTTCTTGATCAGAGGTAGATTTAAGCCCATAATTGCTCAGCTTTTGAGGAGTTTCTAGGCTTGAGATTTGCTGCATCTGGAGTGTTGTGGTACAGAGATCCTTTACCTCAGTTATTAGCACAGTCAGGCTCTGTGTTTAGCACTGATTGCCAGAGGTTTTCATCTTTATGAGCATGAGTGCTGAAAAGTTGGGTTGCCCGTGGTGCATCGTATAATTTTGCTCATTATACCACTGATGACAGTAAAGAGAGCAGAAACAGTGGGGTATAATTAAAGCTTTGCTTTGTTATTGCAGTTTGATTTGTGTGAAGCTTCTCTTTCACTCCAAGAAAGGCTTCTCTCACCATGCTGGAGAAACCCTCCAGAGCTCTGATGTGTTTGTAGGAGCACTTGGGTGAAAGGCTCTGCTCTGCAGAAGGAATCACATACTTCAAAAGTGGGTTTTTAGTCTTTGACATCAATTTCCCCTGCCATAACCCCAAATTTAAATGGTAGAGTCCTAGCTACCCCTATTTCTGTTCCCTGTATCATCTTCTCTGCTAGGGATGCATCCCATAGATACTTTCCATGCTGCTTTTTGGAGCTGCCATAAAGGTTTTCAGCACCCTTACCCTACTGCTGTCCCCCAGGGAGAAAAGCAGGGCTTTTCCACTGTGATTTTGGGAATATGCAGGGACTGTAGTGCAGGCAGGGCTTTAACCTTGTACATGCATGTGCCACAAGGTTGGGTCTTGTCTGTTTAATGTCCAGCACATAGGGGAAGTTTCTTATTTGGAAGTGAGGATGTGTAAAGTCACCTGAGCTCTGGGTTCCATCCATAAAAAGTGACAGGGCATTGGAGAGCTTCCCCTGGCAGTGCAGAATGCCTGAAGGGGAGCATCCAGCTCCTAAACAGAATGAAAGGGCCTTCATGCCTGAAGGGATGGAGGAAAACCCACGAGTTGCCTGACAGTCCTAAATGTGATGGAAGCCATCCACTGCTGGGGATATTACTGTAAATCTTTGTCTGCCTGACAGATTTACACCTGCTTACTTGCATAAAATCCACTGTTAATGGCACAACACCTATTAAGCTGAGGTATTTCTAGGTATACTCTATCACCATATTTTACTGGAGAGTTTGCATGATTCCCAGCATTTCAGTGCTTATATTAGGAGGCAATTCAGACTGAAAATAGAGCAACTTTCTCTTGCTTCTCAAGGACAAGCTGCTTTTTCTGAGCAACCATTCAGAAATGGCAGGCAAAATATTGGAAATAATAAGGCTGAAAAATACTGTGCTCCAGGACAGATGAGATTTATTGAGACAAGTGTTTGGTTCCTTGAAGGAGGCATTAATAAGGTACCAGCCAGATTCTTATATTTTCTTAGTTGCTTTTCTGCCTTCTTTTCTGCTGTTTTGGGTGGTTTTTTTGCATGTCCCAGTGGCAGCTGGAGAATTGAGAAGGTTTTCTATGGAGCACATGATGGACTTTTACATCAAACCAGTGATAGCAGTGAAGGGGAGCAAGTAGCTCTGCTTCAACATAAAAAAATCTAGGTGAAATAATTGAAAATAACCTGGTAGAAGTCTCCTTCCTTTCCCTTAGTTTTGGGGTGTTTTAGGGCATTCTCATAGTGAAGAGAAGCTGTGGCTTCAGTTTTGCCTGGAATTAGTGAAGGGAAAAGCAGAATTGAAGGAATAAAGTCTGCAAGCTGCTTCCATGAGGAAATATCAGGGCTTCTGGAGGAGTGATGTGCCTCAGAAGTTTCCAAGCACCATGTGATATAGGAGGGGTTTGGAAAACCTTTTTGGTTTCATTGGTACCAGACTTACAAAGCAGCATTTCATTCTGAGGCTGCCAGTGTGCTCCTAGATTTTCTTGTGGTGCCACACGGCCAGAAAGCTGCATTACACAGAAATGGATAAAAGACTCTCCAGTCTTTGAAGGGATAAAATATGCTCTCTCCCCCCCCATCTGCCTTCAGTCAAGAAAAAACAACAAAACATGAGTTTTGTGGGGTTTTTTTTTTCATTTTTGCAAGCACAGTTCAGTTATCCTTCCTGCAGAACTTGGAAAGAAACTCCATAAGAAAATGAGTGGATGTTGGAGAGCAGCAACAGCAATTTGGGACAAAAGGAATTTCATGTTTAAAGAGCATGACAGCCCTTTCCCAGGACATTTCTCCCATATAAAAGGAAAAGGTTATGTTTTCTTTTCACAAAAACTGGAGTGCAGAGACAACCTCCACAATAAAGTTTCACCTCTGGATTGGAAAGGAAAGCTCAATGAGCATAAAAAGTGTGTGTTCTGCACCAAGAGAGGCTTAAAGGTCAGCACCAAGATGAATGCAATAGCAACTGAGGGATTCTCACCTTGGATAACCTGTCTGCTGCACAATTTAGGGCAAAAATCCCATCCCAGGGTGTAATCAAGCAGCAGGGTGGGTGGAATCTGCTGGCCAAGGCAGTGCAGAAGAGTTGACACCAAAGATGTCACATCAGGGGAGAGATTTGCCAAATCTGGATTGCTCACCTGCCAGAAGTGCAGAAATCTGCAGTTCTGGGAGCATGTGGAGAGAGGGAGAACATTCCACAGTGCCAGCTAATGGAAATATGTGGGATCAAATGAGCTAACTGGGATGCACTGGGGAGCTTTATATTCTTCACCTGGGGAATTTCATAATTCTTCAGAATTGCAAGTTTAATTTGCAGCCACTCCCTTGGAAAAGATTATTTGCTTCAATCTTCTAATAAAGTAAATCTAGACACTGTGTGGAGGAGTGTGTGTGTGTGTTTTAAGATTTCTTCATTTTTAAATGTGTTATTTATGGATTCCTTGATTCTGTGAGCTATTTCAAAGCCATTCACAAAAGGGGCATAGAAAAGCAGGGATTTTTTTGTTGTTGGTTGGTTGGTTTGGCTTTTTTTGTTGTGAGTTTTAGTTTTTGTTTGGTTTAGTTTTTTAAGAGAATTTATAAATCCCCCTCATCAGATTCCACACCTCCAGTGGCAAACTTTTGAAAGTCTGAACACCAAAAAGCCACAGTCATTGCTGGCATTGCCTCTGCTTCAGCTGGTTTTACAAGGGCTACTAGTGCACAGCAAATGCCAATGAAGTCACCCATCCTAGTCCATGTCAAATTGCATTTCTGGGCCCTATTTATGTGAGGGATCTGAAGAGCTGGAAGGGGAGGTTGGTACAATTGCACTGATCATGCAGCATTGAAGGGAAGTCACTGGGGTTTTTTATTTTTCAGCAGATTTTTCTTTTTTTCTGTGCCATTAGAGTGAAATGTGAGATGCCTAGAGAAATTCCTTTATAGGTAGCAAATTTAGCTTTTTTGCTGGCAGAAATGGATGTGCTCCACAGCCATGCCATCATTATTTTGTTGTGATTCCATTGCTAATAATTGTGCTGAATTTTACAAGGAGGGAGATCGAAGGGTGGGAGGGAAACAGTGTCTCCAGAGCAGCTGAAGGGACAGTGGCAAAGTGGCATTTAGTCACCATCTCCTCAGTTATTCACTAATCCACACCTCTCCTTTGCTCTCTATGCTCCCTTTGACATTTTTGTACAAGCTTCAGATTCCTTATGGTAGTTATAAAGCAAATTATTTGCATAGCATGGCATGTTTCTCCTGGTATCTGCTCCCCTTCTGCTTGCACAAGGAGAGCACAAGACTGATTCTGTTCTGACCTTTCAGTAAATTAACTTAGCTCACCTCTGCATGTTTGCCTTCCCTGCCACACATACCTGGTTACCTTTTCAATTACCTTCTTTGCTATTCACATTATTTTCCTTTAAATTGTGTGGCTCCCCAGAATCCTCTGTTGAGCCCATGCTACTCTGTGAAGAGAGATCCTTTTGAAGACAGGTTAGCTCAGAGAAAAACATGTCCCAGCAGCTGTAGAGCTGGGCTTACCTGTTTGAACGTGAAATATTTGGAATATTTTCAGTCCAAGCTGCACCATCCTTAGGGAAATGGTGAAAATGCCTTTACTAGCAATTAACTGGGAAACAGGTGGCAGTAACTTCACTGCCAGGACTTATCTTCCTTCATGAAAGGAAGGGGAGAAACAAGGAGAGGGAAGATGAAATATGTGTAAAGAAAAAAAAGAAAGAGAGGAAATCCTTTTTTTCCCAGTATGTAAGGCATGCCATGTTTTATCTCTTTGTGCTGCACTGCTGCCAGCAAGAAGTTTATATTTTGAAAGAAGAAAACACTGCCTCTATGAAGTAGAAAAGATTTCTCATTTCTGTTTGTATTTATAGTTCTGTGTGGAATACTTCAGGTCAGATTCTTTTTCCTAGTGCATTTTTGATTTGTACAATTTGCCCGATTTCTTTTCAGCACGAAGGAAGAGTTTGTGGCAATTAAAAGGCAAATGCTGTTTGTCCTTTCAGGAAGAATTGCCAGCACCAGTAGCAGGTAGTTCTAGTGGATTGTGCTGTCAGAGGACTCAGCAGATCTGGGATTTAGTGCTTATGCTGCAAGGGATTTCTCTGTGACCTTGAACAGGTCATCCAGTTTCTGTGTGCTTCAGATCCCCACTTGTCAAGCAGGGATAATGGTGTTTGCCTCTCCACAAGGTTGCTGGGAGGATAAATGCAATTAAATCATGCAGGATGCCTGGCTGCTATTGAAGCGATGCCACCAAAGGAAGGGAATGGAATTAAACTCAGGATTAATTCTTCTCACAGTTACATATGTTTAAATGGATAGTTGCCTTGCTGAATTTGTTAAGATTAATGGTGCATGGCAGAAAATCAACAAGGCTTGCTGGCCCCAAAACTCAGGGGGAGGCAAAGAGCCTTGTCTGTCCCTGCCCTGTTTAACCACAGGTGTGATGCTGCTCTTGTTCCCTCAGGAGCTGGGGTGGGTTTGCACTGTGCACAGGAGCAAAATGGGCAGAATGAGCTGCAGGGTTCTTCAGCTGTCTCTCCATTTCCTCTTCTTTCCCCCTGCCCCAAGGCCAAGGCAGCCAGGAAGCCACAATTTGCCACAGCTCGATGGAACTTGCCCATTGCTGTCTGACAGGACGCTGTGGTATCCGTGTTGATCCTTCTAAGGAAAAGCACTCTGTAGTGGGACACACCATTTATTCCCCCTATGGAATTGTTTATTTGCATGGTGTGGAAAATGACAGGATTTATATGCAGAGTTGGAATCCCTCAGGTATACTATAAATATAATTACAAGAACATATAAATATATTTATTCCACGCTATCAGCATTTTGGCACGACAAATCTTGTTTCCTTGACTGTGAAAATAAATGCTTTAGAAGAGAAATAAATCATTAATTTTTGCTCATGACTCAAGTGAAAGCACATGGGATATTGGCCTAAAAGGCAATTGGTCCACTGTCCTTTGACACACCAATGCAGTGGGACTTTTTGAAAGATATTTCATAGAAATATCTGATTTTTCAGAATCAGTCTTTGCAGAAGGGTGGAGATGATACTTTTATGACAGTTTGGGATTAATGGTAAAAAGGTACTTGCTGAAGCAATGGTTTATGTTTTCAATTGATCCCTTTGGTTAAGATATGGGTTTTCCAAACTGAACTCAGAAATGGTAGAACTCTGTTACTGGGTGTGGGGGTTTTATAGTTTCAATTGGTTTTCCTGTTTTGTACTTTAAACTGTCCAGACACTCAAGTGCAGGCACGTAGAAGGTTCTGTTGTCCTTGCACAGCATTGATTCTTCCAACCACAACCTAAGGATGTCTAATCAGTTCTGATAAAATAAAAGTGAATATGACACCAGTGTTAACTCTGGATTGATTCATATTTTGGGATAGACTTTTGCCTGTCTTTGGGAAAGCTGGGTTTCACCTTGGTCAAAGCTGTGTCTCCTCTCTGTGCATCTTTCTACCTGCAATGTGAACCCTGATTTTATCTCTGGAGATTTTGTTTGGAACAGGGGATTTCCTTTCCAAAGGTGCTGTGAGTTCCCAGGTGTGGCTCTGATCTTGCTTGGGAGTCTGTCACCACACAAAATACACACACAGTGGATTGGTGGGTTTATAAATTTTAAGTTTTCCCAAACCAACTTTTTGTTTATTTACCAGCAGAAGTCCTAGAACTCTCACAGACTGCTTTGAGGCCAGGAACTGTAGCTGAATTAGGTGATCTTGAAAGAGAAACCAGAAAAAAAAAAGGAAAAAAAAACCACCAAAAAAACTCAAAAAACCCCTGATATTGATTCAAGGATTTGCAAAGAAAGAGAAGCTGCTTTAAACACTAATTTGTTGTGATTGATTGGGCTTGCAGCTTGAGATTTGGGTCTTATTTCTCATCTGCATTTATGTGCTTTGAGCTCAAAGCCTTGGACATGGTTCATCCTGCTGTGTTTTGGACTGAAGAGGGCCCTGCTGTGAGATCAGGTAACAGGAACACAAAAGTTGCTATGATCATCTCTGCCCCCAGCTTCCTCTTTAGAAAGCAAAATCAATTCAATTAACCTACCCTCATCTTCTCAAGGAATGATTCTTTTTGTGACTCTCTGAACCTCTTTAGTTGTTCCTCATCCTCCTGGAAGGCTCAGTGCCAGCTGACCAATACCTACAATTCTACAGGAAGCAGAGCATCAAGTATAGAATGCAAATATCAATAACAGTTTAGTGCAGGTAACTCTAAGAGGTCAATTTAGTTGTAGGTAGGCTGAGCAGTGTATCTGGGTGAAGTGAGAACTGATCTGTCTGTTCCCAGTGAGTTTTGTGGCACTTAGGAAGCATTTGATGGCAATAATTCAGCTGTTAAATGCATATTAAATGGGTATTACAACCTAGCAACAGGCCTGATACAAGAGCAGATGCTTGTTCAATTTTCAGCAGGATGATTTCTCATTGCCCAGCTCAAGTTTTACATCTATTCAGATACAACAACAGAAAATTAATTGCTGAATATCACTGTTTCTTTCCAGTGTAAGGCCACTATGTTATTATTATTATTGGCAGTAGTGATAGTATCCTGTTCAGCAAAACTTTGCAATCCATTTCTTCTTTTCAAAGGATCATTTGATTAAAGCAGCTGCTTAAATCTGACAGATTTCAGAAATTCCAGTGGAATCCCAACATTTGGTAAATGTTCTCAGCGGGAATGCTTCCAGAAATCAGTTTCTGAGTGTACATTTGTATTTTTTGTGCATAGCACAGCCCCAAATTACCTGCTGATGTAAATGAGGGAAAAATGTTAGGTTAAGCCCACTTATAGCAGCAGGAAATCTGGTCTGGGATTTGCTGTGATGAGCAAAAATATGTGTATATACTGGAGTTCATTTTACAAAGCTGGTCCAGCATTGCTGCCCAGGGGTAGGAAAGCATAAATACCACAGCAGGGGTAGGGATGAATTGTTATTTAACCATGCTTGTTCTTTCAAAAATATTCTCCAGAGGAAAGAACATAAATGGAACAAATCTATGTATTTTGATGCAGTGTACTCATTTTAGAAGGCAGGATAATCACACAGCTAATTTTGAGTTTTGCATGTTAGGTAGCAAACACCACTGCTCAATAGCTTTAGTCAACAGAAAAGTGTTTGCTTCTAATTTTCCTCATGCATTTCCAAGATAATGTGCAAATAAAGAGGACGATCTGTGATTATGTCACAGCACAAAAGAACACCCAAATTCACCAGAATCAGTATTTGGGAAATACTATTTGCTTAGCTCTGAAAATCAATGTTACTATTTGAACAAAAGTGTAGTTTTTAGAAAATATATAACGTGTCACAAGGCAGGCACTTAGTGTGATTTTTATTTTCTCAATTAGAATTAGATCTACTGTCTAGTTTTCCAGAAATGCAGCTTTGGCTGGAATATTATTTTTTTTTTATTGTTGTTTTGAGTTTATTTATTTAAAATACATTCCAGCAAGCGGGGAGTTTCTTTCTGCCTCATCTGCTGATAAGCACATGGAACTGTTTCCAGTATAAAGAATCTGCATAAACAGTAGCTCTACCATAGCCAGGTGATTGTAACATCAGCTGCAAATACTCACAAGCAAGGCTTCTGCTGGATGCATGCTCAGGAGATCCATTGTATCAGATTTTGGCCAGATTCCTGGAAATTTGTGGTGCATCCATTTCCAAGCTCAGCCAAGGCATGCATGGAAGAGAAATACTCCTGCCTGCAGTAGCATTTAATTTTTTCCTTATACATTGTAAAGTTTTATGGGGCAGAGCTGTAACACAGCAGTGCAGTGTACAGCCCCTGGGTGCTGCTGTAATTATTCAGTGGAGTTTGGGCATGGCTCAGGAGGTAATGGGCTGTGGCAGCTCAGCTCCTCTGCTGGGATTTTGTTGCTCTTCCCACCTTGGTGGTGTGCAGGGCTTTGGGGAACAAACTCTGCAATCTTCAGTGCTCCGGGGAATAGGGGAGGTTTTCACCCACCCTCCTGCACCCTCCCTGCTCGGTGAGGTTCCAATTCTCAGATTTAGAGCAGGTTCTGTCTCCCAGAGCAGAGGTGTGAGAAATCCCATCTTCTTCCTTTGATTAATGCTAATGGGATTTGTGGCCATAAAGCACCACGCAGGGAGCTGAGAGTCTGTGCCAACACAATTTTTTTAATCTTCTGTTGCTTTATATGAAACCTTTCATAAGCAGTCAACAGAATTCATTCTGCACAGCTGAAAGAATCTATACCAGCAGGGGGTGAGAAGGTGTCTTCATCAAATTGGAGTAATTTACTGACACATGTAACCAGCTCTGTGCCATGGAATGTGCCAATGTGTCTGTCAGCCCTGGGCCATCAGCTGAAATCAGGCACAAGCTGGCAAAGATCAGCACTCTGCTCTCTCTTGCTTGTCCGGGACGTGGTGAGGAAGCAAACTTTCAAATCTGTCCCAGTGCCTGTTGGAGTGGGAGCTGTTGTGGCAAGGGCATCAGGCTGGTTTGGCTGCATGTGCTTTCTTCATTGAAATGAGGAGTGTACAGTGTGATCCCAAGCCTGTGAGATCCCTCAAAGGATGATTTCTTTCAGAGGGCTTTGCTTGCATTGCAGAGCTTTAATCTAAGTGACCTTGTGGGTTGTATCCAGTGGGTGACTCAGTGCTGATGTTGGGATAACTATTCATATTTTTCTTTAAAAAAACACTGAGGCAATTGGTGTGGAGATTATACCATCATCAAGTCCCTGCTCTACTGTTGACAAGTATAGAGCTTTTGTTGAGTGTTCTGGGGTTTTCTTGGTTTTGGTTTTATTTTACTAACAAGACAGCCTTGAAACAAAATATTATTCAAGAATATTCAAAAAGTTGGATCTGTTGTAGTCATATGTTCAATTAAAAGTAGTTTATAATTTCTGGCTAGAAAACTAGGCATTTCCAACCAGTTTCTAGAAATTTCCTAAGTTCCTACCTACCTTGAACTATCCTTAAATTGTCTTTATGTGCAGGAAAATAAATTGAAGCTAACAAATATCCCAGAGCCTTGTCATTTCAAAGCCTGGTCTTCCATGTCGGTTGGGATGTGCTGCCATTATTCAAGAGGCAGATTAGGCAATCGTCTTAATAAAATGTGAATAAGATGAATGCAGAAATATCAGGTGCTGCTGGGGCATACTTCACTAAGCAAAGTATTTGCAGTTACTATTAGGTAGCACATAAGTCAATAGAGTACCTGAACAGAAGGTGGTGTATGTTGTTGTTCCAAGAAAATTTGCAGTAATTGCCTTTATTATTAAAATGGATGGCCTTTTCTATATCTGAGTGCTCTCTTCTCCTCTGCCTTTCTCCCTCCCTGTAGTAAATGCCATCTAATTCATAGTGGTGTACCAAATTACTTGGCCATCAAGGATATATTTGTGAAGAGGTGTAAGTGATTGTAAAGGAGGAGGAAATTTGACCTGTGGGTTGGGGTTTTTTTGGCCCTTTTCCCTTCTTCTTCTTCCTTTTCCCTTCTTCTTCTTCCTTTTCCCTTCTTCTTCCTTTTCCCTTCTTCTTCCTTTTCTTTGACATATCTCTCTAGATATAGCCCATAACTGAGTGAGAGGGACTGAGTTAATCTGTAAGATTTCCATTTTATTCCTTTTTTTGGGAAGTAAGCACATTAAATAACACTTCCAGACCAAATTTATTGTTCCCTTGCAACTGTTAGTGACTGTTGTGGTGATGTGAGGTAGTCACAAATCCAGCAGCTGCCACCCTCAGAGGGATTGTGATTCTTGGCTCCTGGCCTGAAACTTGGAGTTTTCCACCTAAAGGAGGTAAATGTCTACAGTCTCATGGTTTCCTGTGTTCTGGTGGGATTTTAAAGCAAGATGTGGTAGCTCATAGGTTGATGCCTTAAGGAGCTGGCACAGAGGCTGGATGGAGTTAAGGGGAATAAAGTGGATTTTTATTGAAGTGCCTTCAAAGGCCACACCCTGGCAGGACCAGAGCCACAGTCCTGGCTCTGCCCAGATGGCTCCAAGATGGAAGCAGAAGAGGGCTTGGTCATGAGATCTCACATTTTTATAAGTTTTAGTCCATTTTCATACAGGAGCCAAATGTTTAATTAACAGCTTCAAATGATGAAGTCTCATCCTCCTTGCTTGCTTGCCCACCCTCCTCTTTTCAGTTTATGCTTTGGGCCTGAAGTTTGAAGAGATTGTCCTTGAGCCTCCAGCTGGAACAGGATTGTTTTGTCTCCACCACCCTGTGCAGAGACTCTACTAACACTTAACATAAAGCTAAAAGCTGCACACCAAAACAGAGCAGAAACACTTAAAACCCAAGGAATCAGCGCACAGAGCCCTTGAGTGAGGTGCTCTGCCCCCCTGGCTTGGCCAACAGGCACAGAAAGCCAGACAGCCCCTAGAACCCCTCCCAGAGCAGAGAGTGTTTGGTGGGTGTCTGGCAGGGAGTGGAGCCCCAGCTCTCTGCACCCACCAGCCCCAGCTGGTGTCACCTGCAGCAAATCCATCCCCACAATGACAGCAGGCAGGCAGACAACTGCCTGCTTCGTGTCTGTCTTGTTCAGAGATGCTGTTCTCTGAAGGTAAAGGAATTTTTCTCCCCCTTTCTGTATTTTTAGTGGAAAATGTGTGCTTGGCTCCACTTTCCTGCCCATTTTTCTTAGGCACGTTGCTTTTCACTTCAGTAAAATTCCACAGCCTGTCAGTGTGGCTCATTACCTGTTTTTAAAGGATAGAGACAAATCTCACCCTGGTTCACATTGACTTGAATTAACTCTTTTGTTAATCTGAGGTGTGCAAGGCTTACAAAGAAAAGGGTTTGTTTTCATTTCTTCTATCCAGGAATCTCTATTGCCTTTACTTGCCTATTTTTTTTTTTTTTGTCTGTTAAATCTCCAGAGTGCTGCCAATCTCTCTGAACTCAAGGGTGTCTCTAAACTTGCCATACTTTATTCACAGCTCTGTGCAGCAGTGGAACTCAGTGTAGCTCAGCTCCTGGAATGGGTTCAGCAGGCAGACACTGAAAGGGCTGGAGGAATTCTCCTGCTGGGCTTGTTAAGCAAAGGGGACAGATGAGTTTGGGGTACATTTATGGAGATTTTAGGGAAGAGAGAGCCACAATTCACAGCAGTGCATGGTGAAGAGATGGGTTCAGCTTGAAGCAAGGGGTTCAGACAGGATATAAGGAAAACTGCAGTCTCCAGCACTGGAATATTTCAAGATGAAAATTATTAAAGCTCTGAACAACCTGATCTGACCATATGGCTGCCCTTGGCCTCAGTGGGAGATTGAACTAGAGATATCCAGCCTGAATTATCCTATAAATCACTTTTTGCTAATGGAAAATAGAAGTAAATTTATGCAGTCAGCCTTGATTAAAAGAAGGAGATCAATTATGGAAGGAATTAATTGATGGATGTCAAATGAGAGATAAAGCTTTATTGTTTAAATTGCTTTTTCTGGCAATATTTGGACAGTTCACAACTGCAACAAGCAATTACAATGATGTTGAAACAGAATAAACTTTGTGGGCAATGTTTGCTTGAAAGGCTGGGTAAAATCCTCCTTGGTCTGTGGTGCCTGCAAATGTTCTGTGTCGTTTATGAGCTTTCCCTGAGTGCTTCTGCTCCCACCTCCTGCACCCTCTGTGTGCCTGTGACACTTGAGGAATGGAACCTGCTGCTTGGAGCTCAATTCAGTCTCTGGGGAGTGAGTGCAAGTCAGGGAATGCTGCAGGAGGGCAGCAGCACAACAGTAGGTGGCACAACAGCTTGATAGATTTCCACCTCTCAGGTTCTTCCTCCCCAAAGATTATTTTTTTCTTTTTGTTTGCTAACAAGACTTATTTAAAATTGTATTCATCAAGAGCAGAGGAGAAATCTGTTATTCTCATGTAATCCTGATTCCACTTTCTATAGCAGGGATGAGGGGAGGAGTGCTGGATGAATAATGGGTGCTTTAGACCAGGATTGAGTTTGGAGATAAAACTTTTGGAAACTGGGAAATGCTTCAAAGGTTAAGTGTGTTCTCTTTGAAACTTGGCCTTCCTCTGCTTAACTGGTCAAGCTGTAGGGAGCAGTGCTGGTAACTCAGTATGACAATGTTATAACTTAAATTAAGTATAATTATAAATCAATAAAGAGCTTTTAGTACTGCTTAGAAAATCTTCTGGATCTTGTGCCATTGAAAGTTACTAATGACTCCTAACTCTTCAAAGAGAAAAAAAAAAAGCTCTGTGCACAAGTGTATTCAATATTGAAAATAAAACAAGGAAGAAACCTTTGTGTTATAGACAGCTGTGTATTATTTCCCATTAAAGTAATCTCCTGCTCAAATGTACCCAGGCATGTGGCTTGAAGGCTGACCAATGTATTCATTCTTGGGAGCATGGAACTTTGAATTTAGATGCAAACTCTGATTTGGGTTGCTTATATAGAATGTGTTTTTGGTTAAACTCTGTAATAAAAAAAATGACACAAACAGAAGAGAGAGGAAATGTCAAAACCAGTTCTTTTGGTGCACATATTTAATGCAGTCAATCAAAACATATTTAACCTTTATAAGCACTTTAAACAGAGCTTTTTGTTGCCTCTCCATCTGAATTTATCTAAAAAGAGCATTTGGGAGAAATGTCTCCAGATCAGTGTTTAACCACAGTTGTTGTGCTCAACAGGAGGGAGCAGCAGATTTTACTGTCTTTGTTTAATGGTGATCTCATTCAGGCCTGAGGGTTTTAAGTGTTCCTGCATTAAGAAAAAAAAAAAAAAGTTAAATAACAGGACCAAAGGAGGCACAAATATTAGGAAGATCACAGGCTGCCTCTCCAAACACCTTTAAGAAGAGGGCTGGGTTAATCAGTTGTGCCTCACATAATGTGCATCATTAAATGATTTCATGGAATCAGCCATGGAAGGGAAGGGTGAGAGAGATCAGTTTAATTTTGCTGAATTATCCTCTTACAAAAGTTACAAAGAAGGAGAGGTGGAGTGAGAGCTGCTGTAAATCTGTGCTTGCTTTGAAGTGGCTGGAGTTGCAGCACTGCAGTTATAATTCTCAAGCTAATTTTTGCTCCAAAATCCATTTCAGTATAGTGGCTGCTCTGTTTCCATATGATCATTTCAGTGCCCTTCAGTTGTTTTCAGAGAAACCATGTAAACTTCCTTTCCCTTTCCCTTTCCCTTTCCCTTTCCCTTTCCCTTTCCCTTTCCCTGTTCCCTTTCCGTTCCCTTTCCCTTTCCTTCCCTTTCCCTTTCCCTTTCCCTTTCCCTTTCCCTTTCCCTTTCCCTTTCCCTTTCCCTTTCCCTTTCCCTTTCCCCTTCCCTTTCCCCTTCCCTTCCCTTCCCCCTTTTTTTTGTCTGCTGACTTTGCAAATCTAGTTTTTATTTATTATTTTCCCTTTTTTCTACCTGTGGATGCTTTCTGAGATGTGCACATGGAAGCTGTTCTGCACCCTTAGATTGATGGATTTGTGTCTCATTTGTAAATAATGCCTTCCCTTTCTGAGGGTAACTCAGTGGTACAAAGATATCAAGTTTCTCTAAATAAAAGGAAATCAACTCAAACCCTATAAAATCAGTGCAAGATCTGGTATGTGCAGGTGGGAAATGTGCAGGTTCATGTCTCAGTATAAAAACAGTGATGTTACCAGGAGTGCTAAGAGTTAACACTGATGTTAAAAAGGAGGGCTTTTATGTGGCATGTGCAATGTGATCACTGTCCTTCAGATTGTGACCTTATTCTGAGTTTTACAGACCCCACTGGCATCTCATTTTTAGATTTTCAGAGAACTGTTGCATTCTTGGGTTTATTTTTTATTCTTTCTTCCGAGTGTGATGGGCACTTTTTTTTCATTGTCCTCTTTTCTTTTTAGTCCCAATGTTGTAATTTTTTATTTCACACACACACACAGAGTAGCTGCTAATTTCAATACTTCAGCTCAGATGTCATCTTGTGTCAGTAATTTGTATTGTAGGGGTGGAGCTGAGCTGGAGGAGGACATGACACTCTGGCACCTTTGGTTTGATCCCTGCAGGGCTGTGTGATGGAAGGACACTCAGCCTGCTCAGACTGGAGGAGTGCCAGGAGCAGAACATCCTTTCCTTATATCTCTTGGCAGAGGGAACAGTCATCAGTTTGCAGCCCTGCTCCAAACACTTGATTTATTTTTGTTTGAGATGGGATTTGTTGTGCATAATCACTGATGTTGTTTGAAATCTGCCAAAGACATCAAATTTTATCAGCTGTTAGCTTTAAGGTCAGTGCTTCTGCATTGCACACATGAACTTGGAAACAGCTTGGCTGGATTTTTGACTCCTGGCCCCTTGCTTTGTCTGGTGTTTACAGACAGAGGTTGAGATCTTTGGTCTGTAAAGCCTTCCCAAGTGGAATGAGCTAACTGCATCCTTGTAAAACCTTAAAAATTCACTTGGCAGAACATCTTCTGTCCAGGTCATTCAGAGGAGAGGCTGTTCAGGATGTGTTGCCAGCCAGGCTGGGATTTCCTTGGGATGCTGAGCATGCCTTGCAGAGCTTGCCTCTGAGCCACAGGTGTTTGGTACATGGCAGGGCAGAGCCTGAGGGATTTCTGAGCTTGCTGCTGCTGGCATAATCCCTGCTCTTTGAGCAGGAGGGAATTTACAGCCTGGTGAGGTTGGGGATGTAGAGGGTGACTCTGGAAGAGCGTGGGGTGCCAAGGGGGGGATAAAAGGGAACTTGTGAGTGTGGCTCAGTGCTTCTCTTGCCAGTGATACCTGGGAGTCCTTCACTTCTGAACAGAACCAAGCCCTCACTGAAACAGAAAGTGCCATCTCCAGATTGAGTCTCAATATATAATTTTCTGCTTCTCACTTAATTAAATGTTGTTAATAAATCAATCTCCCCCTTGGGTCCTGATGTGATTTCATTCACATGAGCTGAACAGTTTTTTCCCTTGCAGCAGTCACTTTCATTTTGATCTCTGCATTTTTACAGTGATGGGACTCCCAAGTTTTTCAGTGCTTTTTCATGGCTCTGTTTACAGTTTTATACAGTAACATCCCCAAAACAGTCAGAGGATGCTAGATTTTGAAAGATAAACTTGACTATTGAGCTTTTGGTGATAGGAAAACCTGCACAGAATAGGAACAGTAGGTGTCTGCAAAAAAAATCCACCTTTTTTCCCCAGTTTGATCTCATGGGAGATGTTTCTTTCAATTCAATTTTCTAAAGTCATAGAATGTCCTAAATCAGAAGGGACCCACAAGAATCATCAAAGTCCAACTCCTGACCTTGCACTGGTTAAAAAGTTATTTTCTTAACTTTAATCTGCATTTCTGAATGAACAAATTTATTCACAAAAATGTCTCCAACCTCCCCACTGGGGAATTTTGGAAAGTTGAGTTTGCTGTGAGGTTTTTTGCACACTTTTTAAAACTTTTTTATCTCTAAATTTTGTGTGCAGTCTGGCACTGCCAATGTAAACTAAAATTATGGCCACATTCAGTTCAAGGGTGTAAGTTTGTTTTAGGCTTGACTTAAATCACAAAGTCTGTTCAGGGCTGTGGGAGGAATAGTTCTCTTTCATGTTTTCATGGGTGTACTCCTTTGTGTACTCAAATCAGTTCTTCAGTAAGTCAGAATTAGCCTAAAATTTGGGGTAGTGTTTAGGCATTCATGGCAGGTATAAAATTAGCACAATAAATATATTCCTAATGAAGAATAGTGCAACTCCCTGTTGATCAAAAGAACTTTTCTGATTTTTTCCATCTGAGCTAAGTGACTGCATGGTTCTACTTCTATGCTTCTATGCTTTCCTGTCTTTAGGAGATAAAAATCAAAGATTTGCTAAATTTTGGTGGTGTTTTTCTAAAAGCTTTGAAAATCACGATGCCAGTGGTGATCCTCAGATTTGTTACTGACCTGTCTTCTGATTTTCAAGCTTTGAGGCCTGAAAACATTTTCATGCTGAAACAGAGATTCCTACAGGCTCTGTACACAGAATTTTGTGGGGCTTTCACTGAACACCTGAGTTGGAAGTGTTCTGCTCAGTGCCCATCATCTGTGCCAGCCTGTTTAGCCTCAGGGTGGAACAAACTCTCTTTTCAGAAAGGGCACAGGGCTTGCAGTCAGTGCCTTGTGGCCAGCTGGCTGCCCTGCTGTGCTCCCTGGCCTTGATCTCTCTCTCCACTTGTGTCACTAAGAAGAATCCCAGTGACTTGGGCTTCTGAGATCAACCCCCTTCCATGGAGCTCTTTGTCCTTCTGGTGCAGAATTTAGCTGGGAGAGGTGGGTGTCCTGAGCCACTCAAAAATTTGAGAAGTATTTTTGTTTGATCATTGATTGTCTGGGCTTTTTTATTCTAACTATGGGTAAACAGGAATTTTTAGATTCAAATCCAAAGGAGATTGATTTTCCTTCTGAGAGTGGATTACAAGAGATCTTCTCTGAATGCACCAAGAATCATCCCTGGTTTTAGGATGGGCAAAACTGGAGCACAGGCCACTGCTCTGAAGTGTCTGAGGAGGTTTCATGCAAGCTCTTGTGAAATGTCCCAGGGCAAACAGTCCATGCTGGTGTGATGGTACATAAATCTGTATTTGGGCATGAAAACCATCAGTGATGGCAGGAATGATACAGCAAAGGAATTATTTTCTATATTGATCAGTCCTAATTCAATCTAAGTAATGGTAAGAGAAAAGTTTTACCAGTGTAAAATTGTTTCTTCAGTAACACTTTAACTGTGTGAGAAGATGTTTCCTGGCAGTATTTATATTTCTTTCTATACCTTGAAGGGTTCCTTTAAAATCCTTCTAAAAATTCTTTGGGTATTTTTGGGGTTATTTTGGTTTTGGTGTTTTGGGGTTGTTTTTTGTTTGTTTGTTTTGGGGTTTTGGTTTGTTTGCATGTTTTGTTTGTTTTTGTGGGTTTTAGGGATTTGGGGGGGGTGATGTTGAGATAAAATAATAAAATATCTTAATTTTTGATATAATATAGCAAAATATCCTAATTCTTGTGTTAATTAAATCACTGTCCAGTGGCTCTGCATGGCAATGAATCCAGTTCCTTATGTCATGACTTTCAAGTGTCAGTGCCCACTGCTGTGGCTTGTAGAGACAAACAGTCTCTTGATACACAAAAATCCTTCTGGGGTGCAGTGAACTTTGCTGTTCTAGGTTGAAAAGGGTTTAGATTTGCATGGAAAGATATTTATAAAATGTCCTATTCCGAAAGTGTTCAGAGACTAAAACTGCAAAAGGAATAAACTGGATCAAAGTCCTTCATGGGCCAATCTAGTAATAAGAATGGATGTGCTCTTTGGGCTACACATAACATGTAGAAATATTTCATTTTTGGAAAGGGTTCAATTGACCTCCTATACTGGCATGTGGGTGGCATCAAAGCACACAGTGTTGCATTTTTAAATTCCATCTGTAAATTAACTAAGGAGCTGAAAACATTGTGAAAGAAGCTTTGAGAAATGTTGGTGATAACAGGTAACCGGAAGAAAAAAAAATGTAAATATAAGATGCCCAAGACTTCTCTTTTGATTGCCAGGGATGCACATTCCCTGTGGTGCCACCTACACTTGAAAAAGCTCCTGCATTGTCTAATGCAAGAGGAGGGCACTGCCCAAGCCTGCAGGGGGTTTTAATTCCTGAGCCCAGCTGCTGGTTGGTTTTTGGTGTGGAGTCTCTTTTGGCTGTGGAGTATGGGGTGTTTCAGCCATGGCTAACAAGGTTTGCCTTTTCCACCCTTCCCTATTTCCCCACATTCTCATCTTTTTGCTCTGCCCTCCTCCATGCATCCTGCTCAGAAGTTGTGATTTGTCCCAGTCCTTCCCCCTCCCCACACATTCCTGCAGGCTGCCAACAAGCAGCACGCTGCCAAATGAGCCAGCTGCAAAGGAAAACATATGGAAAACCTCCTGGAAACAGGGGGAATAATCTGAAGACCACAGCTTTAACAACAGTCTCAACAACATCTACTGCTAGGAAGGAGCTGTTTTCCCTGGGGAGTGAGCAGCTTTGGCTCTAGTGCTAGGAATAAATGCAGTTCTCTGAGCAGTGACCAGGGTCTGAGCATGCAGGTGTCCTGGTGTGCTGCTTTGTTTGGCTGAACTCAGCAAAATGCCTGCCTGTGGTTCACAAATCTGCAAGCTGAGTGCACCACACACTGAAGGAATTTGCACAATTTCTAGATTTTCTAGAATTTCTAAAACTGCTGCCCTCTCTAATTAATAAGGTGTTTCAGAAAATTGTGCTTGGAATAGTCAACTCGAGATAGATCCCAGATCATGGTAAATGCAGGAGTTAGAAAACCTAAAAGACTTGTCCAAAGCATTTATGGAACATATTTAGTATTTTTTTTTAGGTGGGAAATAAATACCTGGCTCATTTTAGAAAGTCACGCATTCTGCAGGGTGTTTAAATCAAAATCAATTTCTTTGTCCTCAAACTTGGTGAGTTCAGATTTATTTCCCCCTTCTCTTCTTCTTCCACTGACATGGTCATTTAGAAACACACAGAAAGTGATGAAAATGGGATTAATTACAGCTGAGTGTTAGCTGGCTTTTATTGATTTTTTTTCTCATCTTTGTCAGTCTTTTTTCCTTTTGTTTCACTTTTTTTATGGGAACAAAGATGCCCCTGATGTGACTTTTGCATGGTAGCTTCAAACATGTCTTTTCCATGACTGCATCAATATAAAGCCTTGCATGTAGTTTTCTTTGCCTCTATTTTTTAATTAAAAGTTGATAAACCAGAAATAGGATTTCCAAGGTTATCTCCAGCTATTAACCTTGTTTAAAAGTTAGGAAAATCTCTGGAAAATACTATTACAGGTACTCTGTCTGCAAGGTCAATTTCCTGGAAAGGCTGAATGGTCATTGTTTTGCAAAGGGTGTATTAATATTTTTTTCTTCTTATGTTGATAAAGTGATGGTAGAAATAGCCCCAATTTACACTGGTTTGTTTGTTTGGTTTTTTTGTTTGTTTGTTTGGGGTTTTTTTGTTTGTTTTTTTTTGTTTTTAAATAATGGAGAGTGATGTAGCAGTGTTGGAGTCTACAAGTCATAAATTGGTGGGTAATCAATGAACATCTTGTAGCTAAGTTTATCTAGATTTGCTGCACAAACTCCTAATTTTTTTTCATAAAAGAAACATTTTAGTGCCTTTAATTTTTCTTTGAGATCTGTCTTGAGCTAGAAATTTGGGATCCCTCAGCATCTTTCTTGTAGTTTGTGTAACACCTCTATTTTACTTTGGAACTTCAATTAATAAAGGACTTTTCCCTGAATTGACCAACTTAAAATTTAGTAAGGAATTAATGCTTTAGCAAAGGATGTATTTGAAATGAATCCCAAATAAATTTACAGCTTAGTGCTTGATTTTAAATGGGAGGTGATGCACTAAACAGAAGGGGAAATCATGAGACTGCTCCTAAACTTTGTACCTGCAGAAACTCCGTTGATTTGGGGTGTGGGGAGTGGAAAAATGGTGTCAAAAGGGAGCAGAAGAAAATGTCTAATGTGCCAGTGATGATGGGAACATGTAGCAGCTCAAAAAAGAGACAGCTTTAGTTGTCATTTCAGTGCAAAGTTGGGGCTTTTAAGACAGTTGAAAAGAATTGAGTAAATCCCAGTTTTCCAAGAGAAAATGGAGAAGTCAAATTTGGCTGGCAGGGAGAGTTCCATGGAGCTCAGTGCTCTGGCCCTGTCTGTTCCCAGCCAACACCAATGACCTGGATGTGGGAAATAAACCAATTGAAACTGCTGATGCCACAAAATCAAAAATTGAGGTCACTGCTGAACAGCAGGTAAAATTCAGAACTGATTTAGATCTGTTGTTTAAGGGGCCTCAAAGAAAGCCAAAGAAGGAATTGCATGTCTACAAGTGGAATGCAATGCACATTTGGCTTCAAAATAAATTCATGACTATGAATGAATGGGATTGAACTCGAGTGGGAGAAAATTGAAAATGACTTTGAGGTAATAGCTCATGCAAGGTGCTGTCAGGCCATGTGACAGGGTGCTGGTGCACCTTGGAATGCCAAAGAGAAGATCCCTTAGAATTTTTAGCATTTATGTAAGGGCTACAAGAGAATGAGCAAAGCTTCAGCAGTGCAATGGTGAGTGCAATGCTGTGGATAATCTTTTCTTTGTCTGCTGGAAAGACTCTGTGTTTAAAACCTAAAGAATGAACACTCCAGACACTACTGGGGGAGAAGAAAAATCTCATCAGGGGCATCTGGAGGTTGATTGGTTTGGGGGATTTTTTTTTTTTTTCCCAGTAATGTGCTATATCTTATAAAATTCACAAAACTTCCTGGGGTGCCCATCACTGTACTTTGCTCTCTGGGTGCCCCATCAGCACAGTCACCTTTGCCACTGAATTAATTGTCTCCTTACAAGTATTTTGCCCCTAATATGTATCAGAGATACATATCAGAACACTGTTGTTCTAAGAAGTAGAAGTTGTCTTCAAGTGCTGGTGTAATCCTGATGGTTTGTTCTAGGGTCAGAAATGCCCCAAGATAATCTTTTAATCAAAAAATTTATTTCTAATTTTCATTTCTGTTTGCTTGTCCAGTGATATTTACTTTAATACCTGTATGATCACAGCAGATTCAAACTTCCCATTTCACTTTCCAGCTCTTTCAGTTCTGTTTCTTTGCACATTTCTGGTTTCTTTTGTGAACATGGGTGGCTGGAACTCCAGGCAGTGCTGCAGGTGAGGTTCACCAGTGTATTGTGAATTGTGGATTTCTTTTCCTGTCTCTCAGACAAATGAAATGTTGCCAGCTGCCATAACTGCAGCAGTTAGAGCACTGCTGGAAGAGCTGTGGAATGCTGTTTTGTGGCTCCTCAACCTGAGTTTGTTCCATTTGATGAACTCCTGCTGTTTTACTGAAGCTTGTGGTAACACCATGACCTTTTGTTGTGATGGAAGAGAAGATAATTCTGTTCCAGTCCCTGTGATCATCCTGCCTGCTCTGTGCAGTGCTCTCCCCACCCTCTGTTGATCACTCCTGCAGCTTCATCTCACACAACACTTCTTGTTTTGGTGCCCAGGTCAAAGGGAAGTGAAAATACCAACAGATACTCTGTCTCCATCTCTCTGATGATCACCTCTTCTCACTGGTATTCCTAGTGAGAACAGTGAATCCTGTCTGGTAATCCTGTTCAGCCTGCAGGCTTTCTGCCCCTCCTGTTGTCCTGGGGCAGATTTAGGGTCAGGCTTACCCAGGGCCACTGTCCCAAGGGCTCTGCAAGGACTAAGACAAAGCTGCTGACTGTCCTTTGCTGCTGTGTTGGAGAGAAGGAGGACACAGGTAAAATTCAAATGTCACAAATCTCTGAGAAAGGAAGGAATTGATATCTATCATATCCTCTAATATCTGCCAGCCATGCACTTTGTAAGCTGTCAGGTGCTTCATCAAAGATTATATGGTGTTGCAAAAGTTGCTTTTACATTTTCAGCATTGTTTGGGTTTTGTTTTTTTTTTTCCTTTTGAAGCAAATATTTCAATTGGAGCTTTTAGCAGCAGGAACATCACAGGCTGTGCAATATCTTCACACACCCAGATCCCTTTCATCTGAGTGGCTCAGGTTCAGATTTTGTATGCAAAGCTCAGCTCTTATCACAGCGAATAGAATCAAGTGTTTGTGTTGCTGATGAACAGCTCAGGCATGTCTGTTTTGAAGTAAATCCTGCAAGATCAAAGACATCTAGAATGGGTAATATGCTCTTAAACTATGGTGATTAATTAACCCTTTGGGATATGGCAGGGCTGTCAGGAATTACCTGTGGAAAGCACAAATAATTGGAGCTGTTGCTCTGAAGTCTCAGAGTTGAACCTTGGTTCCAGTCAGTGGCTCAGGGTCTCCTCTTTAATATGCACCAGAATAATGCATTAGGTTGGAGGAGCCTTTGCAGAATATCCTTTCCAGTTCTTAATTGCTTGTTTTAGTTTAACCTCAGCTATGGAAAGGGCTTCATCCCTATTTCCTGCAACTATCTTATGCTTCATCACTGTTTCTATGATAGTTTTAGCCTTTAATTGAATTTCAAATGCCAGTGGCTCCGTGTGACCTGATCTCCAGCAGTGTGTTGCAATCTTGAAAGTGCAACACAGTCTCACAGAAATGAGGGAAAATTTTAATTTAAAAAAACACACAAGTGTCCTTTTTTTCAGCTGGGAGCATGAAACTCAGTTATGTAGAGGAGGTAATTAAATATTGAGCATGCCAGAGAAAAGCTTGGAGTTGAATTTTTGTCTGGTCTTTGCCACAGGTATTTCTTTACATGATGATTATTTGCTGTTTCCCCTCCATTTCCATTTCCAGGTATTTCTGTTTAAATGGGAAAATCCAGAGGCTGAGTGGCTTCCATGTCCACAGTGAACAGTGCATAATCTAATCCAAGTTTGTGTGTGCTGCTTGGTAAGAGCAGTTCATCAGCCGTCTCTGATTTGTGCCCTTTTAATTGTCCATTCCCATTTTGTTAGTTTTGCCTTTGGATACATGCCATGTTTGTTCATGATAAGGGAATAATAAGAGTGAAGGCCCATCTTTGCAAGCCTGTCCCTGCTTCTCTCTGTTTATCTGCAGTGTTGGACTTGGGAAACCTTTCCTTGGAGAAATTCCAGCAGGGAATGGGTAGTGCCACGTATCAAACCAGGAACACCCCACCCCTTGAAAAGCAAAAAATTTCAATCCACCTAGGAGGTGGAAAATAGTGTGCAAGTTGCCATGGAGGGACTGAAGGCTTGACAAGTTTTCCTGTTGAATCAGGACATGGCACAGCCTTGTGATGCTTTAACAACCAAGGTTTGCTTTGGTCTGAAATGGATCTGAATGCAATTATTTTACACATTCCTTTCACCTACTGCATCCTCCATGATTTCAGGGAGTGCATTTTGTTGGCAGAGCAGGAGTGAGGTGGGTACTGCAGGCAGCCCCTCCCTGCACAGCCCCTGCCCAGGACACAGGGAATAAATGGATTTTCTGTTTATTTTCTTTGAGATAGGCTGTGGGTTTGAAATGGGCTGCTGGGGCAGCAAAGTGTGAGCATGCAACAACACACCCACAGAGAAGAGTGTTAACTTTTCCAGGAATATAAGAGCAGGCCCTTTTTATTTTTTCCTTTAAAAATACTTGTTTTGCCCAGTTTTCTTTCTTTGATTGCTGACACTGCAGCTTTTGCTCTGTCCATTAAGCACGAGGGGAAGCTCAGCTGGTGTTTGTTAATGTTCTAAAATATCCCCATCCATCACTCCTCTTCTGAGACTGATCCACCAAGCAGGAATCAGTGATTGTTTCTATCTTGCAGGTAATTATGATGCTCTAAAGTACCAATCACATCTAAGTTACTCCTTTTTCTTACACTAAAATGTGCCATGCCCAGAGGTGTGACATTTATATTTTGAAAGCAAATTAATGCTTCAGCTGCATGCTAAGATTAATGTACTTCTTGCATTATAAACTGCTTTTTAATTCCTTATGAAACAGCTGCAAATGCAGTTTTGCACAAATGCATTTTTTTTTTTTGCTCTAGAGCCAGTAGTAATAATGTCATCACAAATGTTCTTGGGCTTTTTTTAAGGAATGCTTTTGCAAAGAATACTTTGAAGTACTCATAAAAAAATATGAGGGATGTTAGCTTAAAGGAGTAGATGGTGAGTGTGTGTGATGCCTCAGGTTTTAGCTTTCATATGTTTCCCATTCTGTGCTGCTTTAGTGTGTGGGTCTGGGCTTCACATCAGGGGATGGAGAGCTCTGTGCACAGAGCAGGGAGACAAAACAATTCCTGCTCCAGCTGGGCACCAAGGACAAATGAGCCAAATCTCAGCCCAGGAGCACAAACCCCGTGGGCTGGAGAGAGAAAAACAAGCAGGGTGGGAGTGCCTGGGCTAAAGCTGGGCTGGGACAATGAACTGCAAGGTGGGAATGGAGCAGAGCTGATCCCAGGGAGAGACCCCGTGCCCGGCCGGGCATTTTGGGGCCATTTTGGTTCATTTTGGGTGCAGCCCTGGCTGGGCTCTGGTGCTGCCCAAGGTGCAGCCATGGAGGAGATCCTTTTAATTAATCCCTGCTTTATTCTTTAACATTGTCCAGCCTCTGCTCCAGGGCAGCCTTGACAAGGCATCCCTGCACTTGGGGCCAGCTGGGAGGCACGAGGAGGTGCTGAGCTGAGCAGGTCCCAAATTCTCCCTTAGACAGAGAGATTGGGTTACATCTTGGCAGAGCTCCATTTCTACCATGAATTTGGGATTCTCCACTGTGGGCAAGCACACTCAAAGGTCTCCCAAAACAGCCTGCCTCCTCACTTTTTATCAAGAAATCAGAACCCTGGTGAACCCACTTCTCAAAAAACATTTATGTGACAGCATGGAACACAACCACCCCATTTTCTCTTTCCAGGCAGAGATATTACTAAGCTTTCCTTTACTGCTAACTAAAAGTGGCCTTTAAAAATACCTAGACTTTTTGTTTTCCTTAAATAATTGTCTCTAGTGCTGAAACCTGAGAATATTTCATTTTTAAAGTGACATTTCCCCCAAAAAAGATTAAAACAGCCTAAGCTCTGCTTTCCTTCCTTTCCATTCAACTTTGATTTCCTTTTTACTGCTCAATACAAGAATATTTTAAATATTTATGTGACATTTTGTTCTTGAGACTGGGGTGGGATTTTTACTGGCTATTCACTGAAATAACAGGCAGAAAGATTCAAAAGGTGGAATTGTAAGAAACAAAAAGAAAAGAATACATGAATACACCCCAGGCACCTCCTCCAGAAACCATTTCTGCAGCATTATAGGAAAATAAAAATAGAAATGAACACATGAAAGAAACTGTGAAGAGGTTTTGTCAAAAATCTGCTATACATAAATTGAAAAAGCTTTTAATCAATATACAGTGAGAAAAAAAAAAAGAAATGTAACCAGGTATGGGAACATTGATATACCTGGCAACTTGTTTTGGAAAGCACAACTTAGTGATCCAGCAGTAGATCAACTTCACCCCAAACAACAAGCAAGAGAGCACTCAGAGGATGAGCCTGTGAGGAATCTCAGCATGACAGTAATAATTTTATGAATATTATGTGCCCCATTGGTGTCATATTTATGTCTTTGCTTTACCTTTCCAAGATGTTAATTCAGGCAGGAAATCTGGCAATGGCTTTGTACAGCACCAATTACCAAACTTTAAAGGACAACACAGGTGGGTTTTTTTGCAAGGAAATTACACCTCAGGCTATTCTGAACTGCAGCATCTGCTTGTAAACACAGATAATGGAGTGCAAGAGAGAAAACATGTAACATTTGGTGGATAAAAGTACAATTTCTAAGAAATGAGAGAAAAATGTTGTAAGGAGTTCCATGAGGTCACTGAATTCCCCACAGCTATCAAGAACTTGGGATTCCAGGAAGAAAAAAATCTAATAAAGCCAGTGATCATCCTAAAAGGTGCAAATGTGCCTTTTCTAATGCTCAGAATATTTCACTGCAACACCTCCTCTTTGTTTCCTTTGTTGAATCTCAATTGCATTGTGTTCCTAATCAATGGCTGTAGTGGCCAAATGAAAGATCAATGGTTATAAAGATGAATTAAAGCCTTTTACTCCTGGTTTCCAAATCATGGTCACCAGAGGGAGCTGGGCTAAGGCCACACTGACCTCAGGATTATGTCCTGCAGAAAATGGTCAGGTCCCCATCTCTACCTACATCTGACTTCTGCAAATCTTTATCTGTCTCTGTATTTGGAATGTTAAAGTAGCAATATTTTAGCAAAAGATATTTTCCAAGCTTCTTATAACACAAAAATTTATGTCAAGCAAACAATGAGAAGCAAAAAAAGATACATATGCATGTGTGTGTCTGCACAAAAGATGGAAAAAAATACAGAAAGCAATGAAAATGTAAATAGAATTAGGACAGACTCATATATAGGATTAGAAATCTAAATCCCACTCATGCTCCTAAAAATATGCCCTCCTTAAATATAAGGCTGGTAGACAGAGGAATTAAAAAATAAGAAAACAAGGCCTGTATAAAATATCTGTCCCTATACTCAGTCATACTTTTTATTCTGCGCTGCTGCAACTTCTGTTATCACATCACAAAACCTGCACAAATCCACAAGACACTGCCTGGAGAAAGAAAGGCTTTCTGAACAAACAAATATATTTCTGTGGCTCCTGACATAAAGGAGTTTATAAAAGGTGTGAAAACTCAAATATTTTGTGTTTCCCTGAAGGTGCAAAGTCTTTTACTTTTCATCTCCAAGAGGACTTCACAGAATCTGATGTTAATTTTCTGTGATTATGAACCCTGGCTGGGGAGGGAAAAACTCTCCACAGAAAAGGGCTTTGATCCAAGTAAGTCACCATGGAGCTCATAAATGTGAATGCTTTCCAAAGCAGGATACCCCTTTTGCTTATAAACAAATCATCTCATGAGATTATACCCGTGGGTATTCCCATGTCTTAGATTGCCCTCTTCTAAACTTCCAAAAATACCATAAAATTAAGGGCTGTATGTAATTTATGAATATTTGAAGAGAAGTTATAATTCTCAATCCAATTGTCCACAAGGAGTTTTAAATAATAGTGCTAAGTCTTTGGTAGGGTTGGAATTTTCACAAGTTCTTGCATGATGGAATAGACATTTTCTAAGACTGCCTTTCCATAGATATTATATTTGTGTGAATGTGACACCAAAATAAGTTTCTGTGTGCTTTGCTCTTGATTTAGAGCACTTTGCCTGATGAACTGCATCAATTCACATTGGTGTCAGCAGAAAATAATCTTTACTAACTTTGATAGTGTTGGAGGTGCAACCTGCAGTGGTATAATAGTAGTCAAAATATAACTGCAAAAATCACACTCACTTCAGGGACAGCTCAGTCTTCATCAGCTTTCTTCTCACAACAAACTGAAGGTTTCAACTCTGAAATCCTTCATTCTTTCCTCATTATCCTGCACTATGAAATCATTCCTTCCTCTTGCATCAGAAGAACGACTGGCTGCAAATACCTCTGCTTGTCAGAGGAAAAGAGCTTTAAAACTTCAGAACAACTTAGAATCATTTCCACCATCAACATTTTTGGAAGAATTTCTTAAATAATCAAAAGTTCTCAGTCTCTTCCATTTCATTTAACAAGGAAAATATAGAGCCAGCATTTGCTGGGTCAGATTTTTCTATTCACATCTCAAAAGCTGCAAATGACACATTATCTACTTTCTCATCTTATTTGTAAAGTGGGGGGGGAAAAATCTATTTTATTGAGCTGGATGCTCGGTGCTCTCTCACTAGCACAGCACTAAGCACTCTTTTTCTGTTGCTGGAGCAGAGCTTTAAATGAAACACCAAATCCCTTTTGTCAGGTGAGGCACAGCCAGTGCAGCCACCCCTCAAGCAGGGGGGACAGTTTGGCACTCTGGGTCCATCTCCAGGCATTACTGGCTAATGCTAATGCATCACTGCTGGTGGGGCACAGCTCCTGTACAGCAACCAATCTGAGCTTTCTCTTTCCCTCCTCCCATCAAGGCTTTTATTGATATTGGTTCCACTAATAAAAATTCCTTTCTAAATCCAATCAACAGCTGTTTTAGTAGGCTAGAAACAGAAAATCAACTATTTGAAGGCTCGTTTTTGAGTTTAAAAAAATTGTTCATGAAGTCTGGGGAAGATATTCTCTCTGACCTCTGAGGAAACAAAAAGCAGCTCTGGATATTTGATTTATACAGGTGCAAGGAAATTCAAAGTATGGAAATCATTTGCAATCTATCCCCTTTCAAATGCAGGAAATTGTAGGGCATCAGAGACAGCTGAGGGGTTTGGGGACTACTCTGTGATTTGAATCCATCAGTTTCCACACTCTTACAAAATTCAGCAAGTGGATATACATCATTTCAACTTCAATAGTCCATGAGCATATACCCCCTCTCCTCATCTGCTCCTAAATGAGGATATTTTTTTTTTTTACAGGCTCAGAGTGTATGCATTAAAAACTGCCCCAGCTCAGTTTTATTCAAGCTTGTGTAAATCTCAAGCCTTCACCAAGTTACCATCACTGCAGGAAAGCAAAAATATCTTATCTTCAGTCAGTTTTCACTGGGTTTTCTGGGTTAGCCCTAATCTGGGATGCCCCAAAGTGTTCAGGCCATATTGGGTTCCAAACCTTACCCAGCTCTGCTGGCAGAAAAGAGTCCTCTCAGGTCTCTCAGCAATAGCAACAGCAATTTCATGGGCACACAGGAGAAATAATTCATCCCTTCCAGGCTGAAAATGAAAGGTGTGTTTTAAAAGACATGAGAACTTTACAAGATCACTCGTAGCAAGTGATCTGAGCAAGAAAAAATGTGGCTGAAATGAGACAGGAGCTTTAAGGGAGTGCTTGACATAGAATGAGGGACAGAGTGAACCATGGACTGAGCTCCAAAATACAAGAGCTTTACATCGAATGTTGAAAAGAGGTGGAAGAGGAGGGAGAAATGTTCCAACATTTAGATTTCTTACATGATTACCTTATCATAACCTGTAATTCACACATTTAGAAATTTTGAATTTTGGGCTGAAAAAATTCTTAAACCAAAGTATTTCTAAAACAAGTGAGTAGAACAGACATCAATATTTTCTTTTTCCATCTTGACCTGACAGTTCTGGTTCATGTTGGAAAAGTGAGTGATGCTTCTGTTTCAGGATTTCTCAACTGGTTCATTCTTTCATGGACTAGGCAGTAGTAAAGAAAAAAGGCCATATTCAAAAATCAGAAGCTTTCAAACTACTGGGTATTTGAGTCAACTATTCAATACACAGACTCATCAGTCTATGTCAAAACATTTTTTTAAATGAAGTATGTTAGGAAAAATTAGATGAAAATATCAGAAATTTGATTAAAATGCCTTTTTGAAGACATGAAATTGCAGAAAAAAATACAGTTGTTCTTCATACAGCCACTTGCAATCACATTTATTGTCTGGACTAATCAAAACTGTTAGTTGTATTTTTGAAAAAAGTGTTCAATTTCTTTTGGAAGAAATAAATTGCATAATTTGAGTGATCCATTTGTTGCCTTTCTTTTTTTTTTCCCTTATCTTTAAGAAAGAAAAAAAGAGAGAGAAAACAAAAGAAAGTTTCCTTATTTTGCAAAAAAAAAAAGGTTAACCAAGAGAGAAAAACTTTATTGCATTTTGGACTTCTCAAAAGGATGTTGTGCCAGTGCTCTGCACACATAATTCAGCCATACACACATTTTGTAACTACAGACACTGAAAGAACTTCCACTCTGAGTTATCCACCTGATGCAGCAAACCACAGCAAATGGTTCCATTATTAGCTGGTTTTAACATAGAAAATGGTCACCTTAATGCATTACCAGATCCTTTATAGAAAATTGGGTTATTCTGGTTTTAGAACTATGCAAGAACCAGGCCTTCTTGTTTGAAAGCAACTAAATCAAGCAAGTAGCAACCACAGTGTGTAGGGGATAGACAACATTAAAGTAGAGGAGTAAATAGGCTAATTTGAACTATAATTTGTTATTTTTCAGTAGTATACCACTGCTAATGGAAAAGGAGAAACATTGGAGAAAAGTGCTCCTGTCTTAGAAACACAAAAAAAAAGGTGAAGACAGAAAAAAAACCCATTGATTATGTTTTGATATTCAGTCTAACTAGAAACATTTTGTATTACTAGTTCAAGATATTAGAGAAAAAATTGGGGTTGTAGGTTATAGCAACTCATAGTTCCCTATATCATGTGCATAATTTGTGTGCATGCAAATACACCCAGTTAGAGATAGATGTTTCTAAAATCAGTAAAATATTTATACCACACAGCTAACTGGAGTTACCCCAACTTAGACAAGCAGGGCAGCTTCTGTGAACATCATTACTTGAAAGATAAAGAAGCTATAATAGTGCCTATACTGTCATTGTCTAGATAACTACTGAATAATTGCTCCAAACCAAGGCAATTAGCATTTCTTTTATCTCCTATGTATGATAATAAGAGTCATTCTACTTGTAATAAGGCATTTGATTAATATGGGTGGCTGGTAATTTCAGATTATTAATTCCCTTAACCATAAAGAGACACCCATGTACTTGCAAATTTGATGTAAATTGAAGCTGATATAAATTATCTAACACAAATTGAAATTTACAAAAACCATTAAGCTCCACAAATATGAAAATAAATCATACTTGGCAAACCTATGGACTTATTTGCTTCTTCTATAATTCAGATGACTCTGTGGAAATTATTCAAACTTTTGGCCTTAAAACAATTAATTTAAAGGAAATGGAGACAGTTCTAGTTGGGCTTGGCTGATCAGTGCTCAAAGAGTGACCTCCCTGATGCAGCACATGCTGCCACTCAATATTCCACAGGTTTTACTGAGGAATAGATAAGTCTCTGTAGGGATGAGGGATGTTGAAAGAAACTTGGGAAAAAAACATTTTCAAAGGCTGTAGATGTACACAAATTATTAAATGCTATCATTGAGCTGGAGAAAATTCAGACATAGAAGATTTTCGATAATACAAAGAAAACATGGTCACACTTCTACAAATTAGATCATTTATCTCCACAAATACCAAAATGGCAATTGCTTTGGAAGACTGTGATAATCTGATAAGAACACATAGCAAACTGGGGGTTTAATTATTTAACTCTCACGTTAATTTTCATCCTACCAAAGTGGTGTCTTTAACTTAAAATTAGAAAAATAAAACCTCCTACCAAAAGTTCTGGATTTCAATTTTCCTCTTACAGGCAGCAGGCACTAAGCCAGCATCTGAAGTATAACTTTGGACATGATTAACCCTAATTTTTAGTTCATTACAGGAGTTTGAATAGAAGAAGTGTGGCAGAAGTTGTGATTAACAATGCACAACTCTAATAAATCTCATGACTTGGAGAGACCTGGTTAATTTTTTACGAGAATCTGAGAAGAGCAACGGAACAATAAATATGAAAATGTGGGAGGAACCTTAATCTGATAGTGCAAGAGGCATTTAATCCTAAATAACTAAGACACCTGCTGCTGTCCACTCTTTGAAGTATTTATATTTTCATTGCTGAAGAACAGCCATCAGATGTAGCAGACTAGAAAATACATTTATGTTTATGAAACTAATTTATATTTGCAGAAGATTTTGTGAGATGAAAAGGCCCCTTTAGTCTTTCTGTTTAGAATTCTGCTTTCAGCAACACTTTAAACCAAAGTGTCCTGGTGCAAGAAAAATAAAGTGAAATAGTTTGCAAATTGTCCTTACTTGCTGTCAGAAGCAAGTTAAAAATCATGTTTATAAGTACTTGAATAGAAGGTTCAGGGAGGAAATATAGGCATGTATAGTTTAAAAAGGGTATATTTATGTACAAAATAGAGCTGTTAAATACTGGGGCTGTACTCAGAGATGCATCTCAGCCTTCAGCAAGTGTTGGATGGATTCATGTGGCAAACACAGGTGTTATTCAGGCTAACTGAATTTTAACAACTGCTGGGGGAGATATATGATTTTAACAGGAGAAAAAAAAGGAAAATTGTCTTGGTCACTGAGTGCAGCTGGGGATGATGCAGCAGCCTGTGTGGTTTCCTTCCTGCTCACACACCTACAATGCCTTTCCATTCAGTACCCTTGCTTTTACTGAGATGAATAATTTTTAAAAAACAATATTGTGGAAGACAGAAAAAGTAAAAACAATTCAAGTCCTGTTGATCAGATTTCCAGAGAGCAACACTGCACAAAATCACTGCTCAAAGACAGCAACTTGCTTGTGCTGCTTGTTTGAGGCATGCGATGCTTTTCTAGCAAGGCAGCCTTTATTGATGAATATTGCCAAGGGTAATCTATCAAACACAATCAAATGGAGATCTCAGGCTGTATCTAGGGGTTTTTTGTGAAACCCTTTCCATACACAACAGAAAGACAGGCTTGTCAGAAAGGATCAATTCCAGTGCCCAGGTTCCTTGTGCCTGTCCCTCAGAATTCCAAGTACAAAGTGAAAACAGCAGATCTGCTGTTTTCAACTGACAGGGGAAACAAAATAAACTTTTACAAACATCCCTGAAGATTCACAGTGCCATGTGCCATGCCTCTACCCAGTTATCAGAGCTGAGAGTTCTGCTTGAAATTGAGAACATCCTGGCACAACCTTGACAAAGGAGAAAGCCAGGATGCTTTTCTTCTGGCCAGAGCCAAGGGGAGAAGCCACAGGTGACACAAGTTGTCCTGTAATGACAACAACAGGCTGCATAGTTGTGGGTTTGACCGTCCCTGGGTTTCAGAGAATTTTTTTATTCCTAAAGCCTACTCAGCAGGCCTTTGATTAAATACTAATATAAAATGTGTATGAATCACCCCTCCTCGCTGCAACCCCACTGACATTGGAAAGCACTACAAGTGAGGGATTCATTCTGCCAGGATCTCGTCATTCAAACCTTGCTGGATTGGCAAAAAATTTTCTAATGTTATGTGCTTGTCAAATTTCACCCACTTTCCCTTAAAACATTTTCACCTCTGAGTAAAATAACTCCTTAATTTACAAAGAGTTGTTAACATAAACAACACAAATATTTAACATATTATAGAATGCACAGGTTTATGACGGAGGCAATGCCTTACAGAAATTCAGGTTTATGATTTTTTTTTTTTACCTGTGACAATAACAGCTAATAGAATCTGTAAAGAATTAGCCAGTACATATTGAATTTTTACCCTTCTAAACTGCTAAAGACAGAATTTCGTTTGTGAGAACTCTTCATTGCTGATCAAATTAGGCCCTACATGTATTCTATAAAAAGAACTTTAAAAAGAGTTCCATCAGTTTATCATTTCTTCTTCTTGCAGAAGAAAATCCACTTTTTTTTCCTCAGTTCTGCCATTCTGAAAGAATCCCACAAATGAATCAGCACAGTAACTGGTGTGTAGCAATCCTCAGCAGAAACAGGCCGTGCCGTACCTTTTTATTTCACATAACGCTTCGTCATCACAGCGAAACTGATGCACAGTTATTTCACCAGCTGCCATGCTGATCATGTGCTTATTTAGAGAGAGGCTGAAGTTTGAGGATGTATTATTATTATTATCATCATCATCATCATGCTTGAGTTTGAAAGTAAACAGTGGAGTCAGAATTCTGAAGATACAAATGAACCTGTAATGCCCAGAGCCCCTCTGTCCTGCTCTCCAAAGGTGTTTCTCTGCCCAGATGATGCTGCCCTGCAGGGTGACCCCAGCCCAGGGACTGGATCTGGCACTTCCCTGTGCTGATGTCCTGCAGTCCATCCCTTTTCTCCTCTCAATATCAGCCTGCCCTCTCCAGCACTCCAAATCTATGCTCCACCATGAATCCATACAGTGCATTTTCTATGAGTGTCTCTAGCTGATGATGGAAACTTCACTTGGAATTGGCATCTGTATCCACCTCTGGGAGCTGACACCAGTGATCAGTTGTGCCACTGATCACAACCTCTAAAGTGTCCAGACAGTTTCCATCCACTTTCTCATCCTCTTGTCAAGTCCACCTCTCACCAAACGTGGGAAACCCTGCCAAAGGCAAGAGAAACAGCACACATTGTTCTCCCCTTGTCAGCACAACACTCATCTCATTAGAGAGGAAATGAGGCTGGTCAGGCAAGACACATCCTTGGTAAATTTGGGCTGGCTGGTCCCAAATGCCTTTTTCTTTGTGCTTCTGGAAAAGGTTATTCCACTGCTTACTGACAACAAAGAGTAACAGCCTCAACTCTTCCCTGACAGAGGATTATGTGGCTTTCCTCCATGAAAAAGTACAATTTTGTTGGGGCCATAAATCATTATGGATATCAGAGTAAATTACATTTTAGCAAAGTTGTTTCAGCCATATGAGAGCATGAGATTCCTTCCACTTTTCAATTGTACCAGGTAAGCAGCATTGCAAAGAAACACTCTCTGATCAGCTGCAGAAAAATCTCTGTACAGATTTATATTAAGCTCAAAATTCAGCATGAGTCTGTTCAACATGGCTGAGAGAAGAATTGAGTTATGGAGCTTAGGGCTTGAGGCTATCAACTGAAACTGAGCTTTAATTAAAATGGATTTGATAATGCACAGTTCAGTTTGGGATGGCTTCAAAAACCATTTCAAAAAGCTGATGTGATTTGCCAGCTTTAAAGGGAAGCAAGAGTTTTATATGGATACCAGAGTTTGTAAATGATGCTTAAAATTATAGAGATAAATTCTGGGTTAACCAAAAGAGAGAATATCTTCTAAACAAGAGTCTGCTAACAGCATATTTTTGCTACATAAAAATTTGCTTGTACCACTTTTTTGGGGGCTGTTGGCCAACACCACTGAGCTGTCAGAGACTGGAGGGTGATGTCCTTCCCTGCAGGAGCAGCTGGCATTGCCTTCCTTCCACTGGGGCTCCAGGCACAGCCTGCAGGTGTGGGGCTTGCAGGGCTCCAGGCAAGGTGGTGTGAGCAATAGCCAGGGTTAGAATTCTACTTGAAGAGGAAAGCCTTAATTCTGGGGCTTGGGGATTGTTTATTTTTGCTATTTGGAGTCTTTTGATAATCTGCTTTCTTACACCTGAGGGTCACACAATCACAGAGAGACTTTCTGGTTAGACAGAGGCAGGAAATGAATAAACAGGAACATTTATAGAAAGAAACGGACAAATTATCCTGCTCACTTCAAAGCTGAGAAAGTATCTTTCTCAATTTCTCAACAGAAACAAGAATATATTGGCTGTGGAATGTTGATTTTTTTTTTCCTTTACATTCCCCCTTAAGACAGGAGAAAATCTAGAGATTGTACACATAAAAGGATTTCCTTGCTATAACCTTTTCTTAAGCTTTCAGCAACTATCATTCTTCTAGATTTAATCCAAATGATTTTGGGAGGAACAGCTCTATAAAGAAAAACTGTCCAATTTCCAAGCTGCCTCTCATATATATAGATACAAATACATATATATATATATTTTTTTTAATTATAACACCAACATGTGATCTGATGCAAGAGTATGGCTCACATATTCAGTCTAATGACAGACTCAGCTAAAAGTTTCAGGAAAGCAAGCAGGAAGAAATAAATAATTCAGAAGTTAACTGACCTTCCCTGTGCAGGTTAGTAGTTGTGGTACTATTACAAGGCACCTAATACTAAATTTCAAAGACACACAAACCACAGTCTCACACAAATCTTGCACTCTTAACCCATAACTGCTCTCTCAGCCAGGTTTTTAAGTCATTCTAGAAGCACAACTGTGCCTCTCACTCATCCAGTTCCTCACACTTACACACACAAAACTGAGGATATATAATCCCTGTCAGACATTGGCTATAAAAAAGTTCTGTGTAGGTTTTTCCTCAACCAAAATAATGGCACAAGGCCTTGAGTCATTGTAAGTTTGTTGCTGTGGAAGGCACAGCCTTTTCCACACCCATTTTGTCAGTATCCCTAATTCCCAATAAGCCCAGCTTTTAAAATGTAAACACCTGATAATTACCCCCCAACAGAATGCTGCAGTAAAATGTGCTCTCAGGGTACTCACAGAACTTTTGATCACACCCCAAAAAGTCTCCATCACCTGACAGTCTGCTCACCTCAAAAAACAACCTTGACACAATTAATCCTTGGCCTCACCTCGTCTCTCATTCATGCAATGCAGATGAACCTCACACAGTCAAGTTAATCTAAAACTGTATTCAGCTGCAGACTAAGGCTGCAGACCTGTCAGGTCATTCAATTTCCTCAAGCTGAAGTTCGGAAGGTCTGTAAGAAGGAACTTTGCAACCTTCATTCTGTGCTAATGAAGATTTTTGTCATTGAAGAGAGATCTCTTTGCCTTAGGACAAAGTTTGAGTGTTTTATAACTTTTTTTTAAACTTTGTGTGTGAAATCCTAGCTCCTTCACAGTCTGTGGAAAACTTCCAACAATGCTGAATCAATGCTAAGTTGTGCAGTCTTTCCTTGAAGTTACTGTAGAGTTTAACAAAAGCATGAGCTGACCATCAAATTTCCCCCCCAGACTCCACAGAGGTTACTGCTATAAATATCTAGCAATCAATCATTTTCAAAAAAGAAAACAAACTAAAAACCAACCAAACAAAAGCCACCAAAAACCCACCACCAAGAAAAAAAAATACACCACAAAAAGTAATCGAGAGGCTGTATTTTTATATTCCTGTCAAATTCATCCAGCCACTTCACCATCAGTAAATTATCATTCATTGTTAATCCCAGATATTCCAGTCATCAATCTCAAAATCCCCTGGGTTTTAAACATATCTGCTTTTTATGGCCTCAATTACAAAAGCAGTGGTTACCTTCTATTTAAACAATAAAGTGGCAGCAATTTGGTGACCTTTTTGTCTTAGCAGAAGCAAATGCCTTCACAGGGACTAAGCAGACAGCATTTTGTGTACTATCCTTCCTATTAGGTCCCAATGCCAGCCAAACATTTATCTAGACAATGAAATCAGCAGCTCAGTCCACTCTGATAGCATCATTCACATTCTAGCTGAAGGCTACAGTGCTCATATCTCAATTTATTGCTCACAGATGTTAAAGAAATTGTTGAGTAGAATAAAATTGGAAAAAAAAAAGAACCAGAAAACATTAAAAAAACCCAACAAAACCCTCACCCCCCTCACAAGGAATATGATTAAATTAGGAAAGTATTTAGATGATAATTGTTTGGCTCATTCTGAAGATCAGACAGACACTTTCTAATGACAGAAAAAAAACCACCCAGTCTGCAGGTTTAGGTAGAATATTTAGCAGAAATTATTATCTCCTTGATTTTGTTTTTAAAGACATGGATGTTGTCAATTTACAAGCTGATATGCAAAGAACAGATTTGTTATAAAAACTAACAGGGAAAAAACCCCTCAATACATACATACATACATACATACATATATATATGTATATATATATACATATATATATGCTAGGGAGAGGAGAGATTACAAAGCCCTTTTCTGCTGTTAAGTGAAAGCTTTTATGGAATGAAACAATACAAGTGAGGATTCATACAGGGAGGGGAAAATTGTTTTAAGACCTGCACAGGGCAAGAGTAATATATCTGCTATTCCCTGGCAGCACTGGCATGGTGAAAGAAAATTGAGGATTGTGTGGAACTCCCAATACAGAGCATGCAGAGGGCTGGAAAGATCAAGATAAAATTCCATACAGGCAGCCATAAAAATTGGCCCTGTTTATCTCTGTTTATTTCTGGTTTCCCACAGAAAATGGGAACAGATAAGTTTTGACTCCCACAGCTTCCTCCCTAGGGAGGAGCTGCTGTGTTTTGCTCCACCTTTTTGTTCCCAATTCAAAGGATCAAATGTTATCCTAAATCAGACTCTTCCCAGGCTCTGTGCCCACAGAATTCACTACTGGATCACTTTTCCCCCAGATTATTGGGATCAATACCCATGCACGAGTCAGAATCAGGACATGAACTCTTTAAAACAGGAACCTCTAAAAAGTTGCTTTCCTGCCAGGGACTAATATTTGGTATAATCAGAAGAGTATTCTGGCATATATTTAACTCTCAGAGTCATGAGGAAAATCTGAGCAAGTACATGAATTTAATCAGTAAAATTTGTTTCAGAGAGTGCTGCTGTGTGAATCTTTGTCCTAAATGTTCTACAAGGCACAAGCAAGAAAGGACAAACCCTGACCTGCAGGAGTTGCATCATAATCACTTCCAATAAAGGAGATGTACCTGGGAAGACTAAATGAAACCTAAAGAGGATTAAGGAATATAGAAGTGTTAATTTCCTATTTTTATTAAAAAATAAAAGGCAAAAAAAAAAAAGTTGCCAAAATGCTGTCATTATCCTCTAAGCTGAAATGTCTGATCTGATTCTGAGCTCACCATATTAGCAAGAAGTGCCCCCACATGAGCAATTAAAAAAAAAATAATAATTAAAAAAAAAAAATATATATATATACACACAAACACACACACATATAAATATATTTGCTGTGAAAGATGTTACTTGGTCCAAGCACTTGTGGCATTGAGGATTGATCACCACTGAGCTGTGACATTCTGTGCCTCACTGAAAACCTGTTCTGAATGAACCCTGGGAGGTTGACAGCTTAATATCTAGCAGCAGCTGGAGAAAAGTCAGGCCATATTTCTCATTTCCAAAAGCAATAATCAAAGGACCAGCCACACTGTTAGGAATCACTGGATTTGTTTTCCTTCACCTGAGGACCTGGCAGAGCCACAGCACCAAAGTCTTTGCCTCATTGTGGGGAGGGAAGGGGTCATTTTTCTTTGTTTTGAGAGGGTTTGGAGTTGGTTTGAGTCTTGGATGGAGGTTTTTTTTCTTGCTGTTGTTGCTGTTTTTCTATTTACAGAGATACCTACTTAACAAAGTTCAGAGAGAGAAGAAACCAGCAATAAAAGTGGGAGACAAAAGTGGGTGACAGGTTTCTGGTTTTCTCCTTCCTTCCCTCCTTCAGCCTCATTTGTCTCATGCATTTCATTCCAGAGCACATCCCTGCATTGTATTGACTCCTCACCTAAAAATCAAGCTTGGCTTTCAGTCATCAACCTTGCCAAGGGTAAGAGTGAAACAAAATTATTTCAGTACAGGGACTTAGGTCATCTCTCCCATTGCAGTAATGGGAAATGACAGCTCAGTTTCTGCACCCTGCTTTGTCTCCTTGCACTAAAGAGCTCAGTTCTCACAAACTGCCACCACTGAAGCTGCAGAAAGACAATTTTCTTTTCCAGATCATCCTTCCTGACAGTGCTGCTTTTAAGACCTATAAAATATCTTCTAGTAAATCCTGGCTTTGGAATGTGATGTGTTTATTGTCAATAATGTGGCTGCAAGTCAACAACATTAAACAGGCAACAGAGCCCTGAAGAAACAGCAGAGCTCTACCAAAGAGGATTCCTGTTACAGCCAAGAAATGGGAAGCATTTCTTGCTATTTGTCAATCCCAACCTGGCTACTCTTCTTTACCCAAAGCACAAAGTTCAATGAATATGGAAAAAAAAAACCAACAACAACAACAAAAAAAATACAACCCAATCAATGTGCAAACCCAGGGCTCCCTCAGCAGGTGAACACACTGGCAATAGTTTGAAGCTCCCATGTCAGGCTTTGCATCTGATTTTTTGTAGGATTTTTTGTGCAAGCAAGAAAGAAGTCATGGATCAGTACAGCACCCTTGTATTCCAACTGAAAGACTTTTTTTTTCCAGCACATTTCTGTATAATAATAATAAAAATTAAAATTTATCTGTCTAGAGTTTGCTTATCAGACTGAGGGCTGACTAGATATCTAATAATGGAATCAGATATCTAATAATGAAATCAGAAAGGTCAATTACCTCTCCTGAGATCACTCTTCATGGGGACAACCAAGAGTTCTTTAACCCACCCTCAGCAGGAAGTAGGGAGTTTGATTTCTTTATTTATTTTTTGTACTTCAGAGCTCGCTGCTTTGGGTCACCTGTGGGTAAATTATTATAAATCCCAATTGTTTTGCCTTGCCAGGGAAAGCAGTAAATGCTGGGGTAGCTGTGTACTGGCCCTTGGGAGGGGAACAGGTTTAAAACCTTGTCAGCAGATCCAGAGTTTGAATGTGGCCCAAGAAATGCACAATCCAAGGTTTCTGCCTGAAAACCCACGAGATCATTGGCTGATCTGGGCTTCACTCACTCCAAAAGTGGAATTTCCCCATCCTGGTCTTCCCTCTAAGCAGAGGTGCATAAATGAAGATCAGCCATCAAAAGGAGTCAGACACAGATTAGCAAATAACCCTTTGGATGTTTATATAAAATAGCAGAGCCCTGAATCAGCAGCCCTGGTGGTTTTATCTTCATGAGCACTGTTTAAAATTTTGAGATGTATAGAGCAATTTAGAGAAAATACACTTTTATTTCTAAACTCATCCATAATCACTGTCAGATTTTTCTAATTACTGAACAGATGAAATCAAAAGGGTCAGATGACCAGAATGGGGTTTTTCCTGATTTTTCTATGAAAAAGATCAATTTTTTTCTCCTAGCAGAAAATAAGTTTTAAAGAAGGCCTAAAGTTACAGATATGCATTAAAAAAGAGAAAACAAACAATAACAAAAAATCCCAACCAACAACAACAACAAAATACCCAACCCCCCCCCCAAAAAAACCCCAAAAAACAAAAAAACAAAAAAAAAAACCCACAAAAACCCCACAAACAAAAAACCTAACAAAAAAACAATTTATGAAAGGACAACAGTAGCAAAATCATGTGTACTTGAAAGTATAATGGATCATGAGGAGAAATCAAAACACAAATTCTGGATCCCTTATCCTCTACTGTAATTATTCAACTGTTCTGTTTTCAAGACTATCATTCCTACCAATTCAGTCATAATATTTCACTCTCTCTTGCTTAAAAAAAAACCCTCAAATAAATATTCTCTTTTGTGTTTAATTCTCATAAAAGACCCAGGAATTGTAATTTCACCTGGAATATCTTGGACCAGATTATTTAGCAGCTGAAAGTTCACTGAACTCATTAAATATTTGGCCTGTGTGGGAAAAGAGTGGGAATACCAAATGCTTGGTGTTCTTTTTTTTTTTTTTTTAATTTTATTTATTTTTTATTTTAGTTGGTCACAGAAAGTCTTAGGATTGATTTGGGATTAATAATTGTGACATCAGGTTGACTGTAATACACCCCTTTTCTAGAGATGTCATCTATATTGCCTCAAGTGAGCTGCATCAAACTGAAAGTCAAAAACAAAAAATGATGTGCCAAGGATTCCTGTGGGTGCAATTTGTCACCCACCCTTTTCCAAGGCACTGATATGCAATTAAAACAGCATCATATAAATAGATGGGGAAAGTTGGAGAATATTTTAATTCCTCAGAGAAGGACAACGTGGACAATTCAGTAAATTACTTTTTATTACCTTTCTGGTTTGTCTTTGTGTAGGGGACTCTAGTGAAGCAAAATACAAATTTGTGAAGATTGGTGATGCTCTCTCACTTTGCTTTTTGACATCTGAAGAAAAATAACTAGATTTTTCAGAAACTCTAATTTGTGTTCTTCTATTGCATGCAATAAATAAAACTGTTTCTTTTGATGCCAAAACTTAGATTTGGAATGTCAGGCTTGATTTTCAATTCCCTTTTACTTTGCTTGAGTAATACTGTAATAGAGAAGTCTAAACTAAGCTCCATGCAAAGTCCAGGCTTTCCAAAGAAGGTTAAAAATTTTTCAAAGCTTATAACACTCTGAATTTATAAAATATAGTAATTATAATATTAAAATGTAGCAATAATAATATTACATATGTAATATACTATATGTATATAGTACATACTACACTATAGTACAACTATACTATAATACATGTATAATATTACATATAGTAATATGAAGATAAAGATTTCCTTGTCTTCAAATTTAAAATCATCTGATTTTGTTCTGGGCCATACATTGCCTCTTATTCAAAGCTGAGTTTTGCAAGGTCAAATGGGAGAAAAAACCAAATTATTCCATATACAGTGCTCAGTGCAACACTTTCCTTTCTAATGGTGGTTGATTTGCTTGTTGCTAAAGCAGAATTTTTCAAATATCATTTTTGAATTAAATTTGCAGCACAAGCTTAAGTTAAAACAGATTCTGCCATTCTCTGCATTGAAGTTGTAGTGTGCACTTCCCAGGAAAGAGAAAGACCATTTAAGGTTATTAAGTCAGACTTTATAAGATAGAAATTTTAGCTTCTGACAGAAACCCACCCCACTCTTCATGCTAAAGCTTAATGGCTGTTTCCAAAGATTTTTTAATATATATATATATATAAATTAGAATTCCTTAAGCACACAAGCAATGATACAGCAAATAATTGAGCTAAATAGATGCATTATTTATGTGATAAAACTTTTTTTTTTTTTTAATTTTACCAGAGCTAAATGCAGACACCTCACCCAGAGGAGATTGATGCTTAGGGCCAGGCTTGGGGAAGAGAGGGAACAAAACTCCCTGCAGCACCTTCCAGTCACAAAGACAGAGAGAGGGCAGGGGAAGGGCATCACTAAAAAGGACTAAATGCAATAAAACTGAGTGGAAATGCTGTGGTTTAGCTGAAAATCCCCTGCTTAATGATAAAAGTCCATTTTTATCATCATTAAGCTGCCACTTAAACATTATGTACTGGCTTTCTTGATAGAAGGAACACTTCTGTTCAGCAAACTGGGTTTCTAGGGGAAGTGAACAACCTTTTAAATTTGTTTTTATGTTTAAATTGCTGGATAATGCCCACCAGAAAGCCTTAAAAAAGCAAAAGGGCCTGGCTAAACATATGCATGGGTCATGACAACCTCATAGGCATTTTTAGCATCTATGAATAATTAATTCTGATTTTCCTGCATGGGCCAACACCGAATCCACACCAAGAGCTGGGGAACTGAGTGGAAATTTATATACCTATTTTCTTGCCATTTTTGTGGACAAACCCCCACAAAGCAACTCACCCCATTAAAAACAAGAAATCCCAAATCATTCAGACTTGCTGTGTTTTACCACTGAAAGAAAACATGATTCCAAAGACTATCTTCTATTTATTAGGCTGGTGGAAACTTAAAGACAGTAGCAAAGGATGTGATTGATCTACAGGCATTTGGAGACAACTTTTGGGAAATGGGCATTTTGGGAAATGACCAACATGCCAGCTACAAGGAATAAATTAAAGTATGATTATTAGGGAATGAGCTGAAACAAAAAGAGCATGCCAACAAAATCAATATAGACATGATTAAAGAGTAGGGCTTTTTTCCCCCAGTGTAAAATTTCTGGTTACAAGACCACACTTTTTAATAAAACCTACAAAATAAGCAGGCTGAAGTCTTGAAGGATTACAGACCAGTGTCAAACAAAGATCTCTTATTCCCAATAGCTTGCTTTGACAGTAGCCAAAAAGGCTAAAAAACTTAAGAAAAAGGCAAGGTATGTATTGGTATGTCATTAAAATATTCCTCCACTAATTTGTGGTCAGGCACTTTTCACTGATACTGGATTTTTTTCTGAATAGGATCAGCCTCTCCTTAAATTCACATGAAATCTTAGCACCAAAACCTCCTTGATGCAAAATCTTCCACAGATCAAATAAGCACCTTTAGTGATTTTTTTCCATTCAGCCCTGGTGTTTTTCAGCTTCTTCAGGTGAATCAGTTTCTCAGCATGAGAAAAGGACCAGAAAGACACAGTGGTTAACTGCTTGAATTAATAGAGACCAGACATTATATTATAAAAAAAAAGAAATTAAAATAAATATCCTCTACACTAAGCCTTATTTTGCCCATGCTTTCAAACAATATAGATCCCTTCTTCAAAAATGTTTTGGGACAGTAAGACACAAGAAACAGTTGGAAAATTGGCAGCTCTGGCTGTCCTGTCAGCTGTTCTGGCTTCAGGATTGCTAGGACACTGCCCACACTGATCACAGACAGGGCACTAAATGATCAGCTATACCAGGCAGTAAGAAATTAGTCTGTGGTGCATTTCCTATCAAAGCCAACCTCTTTATCACTCCTGAAAATTCAGTGGCAGCCCACATGTTGTAACCACCAGAAAATGCCTCACATTCATCCCTGTCACTCACTGCTGTTAATTAAAATTTCACTGTTTTCACTTTGCCATCCTATCCCAACACCAGTTTCTGCTTCCTTCATGACAGCATTTGAGCAACGCTGCTTTTCTGACCAAAAGCAGAAGAAGAATCCCAAAGCCATGAGAATTCCTGCCTCCCCTGAAGCAATAATGTAAAAATCAGCTCCTTTGGCCCCTGAGATAAATCTCTGTCTGCTGTGCAAATCTGTGGAGGCTAATTTCAAAGTTAAGTTTTTTAAGTCAGAAGTACTTGAGATGGAGGAACAAACAAAACTACTCAAATCACCTTTCAACCCATCCCAGCTAATCAACAAACCCCAAAGCAGAAACTGTCAGTCATAACACATTGTCAATAATCACTCTGAGAGGCCCAAATGCATCATTAAACTGCACACCTGAAATAATTTCCTCTATATCTGTATTCAGCTATAGACTTGTCATGATTTGATGCAATTTGTTGATGTAGTTCTGTCACCACATGAGTGGGTGGTGGAGAGAGAAAGTGTGAATGTTTTACTGAACCTGAGAGGAATGCAATTTTGACTTTTGTTGGCAAAATTCATCAGGGGAAAAAGTTCAGAATCCTGGATCTTTTAAAATAAGGAGACTGTATTCTGGGAAGTGTCTGAATGGTTTCAAGGTAGAATTCTTTATCAAAACCTTATCAGAAATGGCCACGAACTGTGAGCAAACCAAATAATGAAAATTATTTGGTAGATTCCTGAGTAAGTCAAACCTCTGCTTCCTTCTGTTCCCCCTCAAACTCCCACAGGTACTTTGAAGTGTCATTTTCATCCTGACTAAAATGCTGACGTCCTTCCAGTAAAAAAAAAAAAAAAAAAATCTCAATTATTTTCTGTTTACTAATTAAATCAGTTACCATTTGGTTTACAAAATCAGGGTCCCTGTCTCACTCTGTGATGCACATCACTTGCTTTCAACACCTCATTTCTCAATTAACTAGGAGATTTGTTGGCAAAGATGAATATATGGAGGCATGGTTGTTGGTATCCCCAGAAATCTAAAGTATTAGAGAAAACAAACAAACAAACAAAAACATTAAAGAGGGAAAAACCTGTACTGGAATAATCCACCTGAAATTTTAGCTGATATATCCACAATAGTGAATGCTAGAGCAAAATACCTAGGTCAGTAATGATTAATTCATAGCACAGATTGAAGTCAGAGACACAAGTGGTAATATAAACTTGTATTTATAGTATCAAATACAAGCAACAACATCAGGGCAAAATATTGCACCTCTGAGCATCCCACAGTTGGTCCCACACTGCCTCAAAGGAAAGCTCTCTGCTTATCAGGATTGCATTTCAAACTCAGTTTATCCCAAAGCCAAAGACCTGATTTTATCTCAGCTAACAGGAAACATTATCAGTGATCATCATATTATCAGCCCTCTAAAAAATGAGCCAAAAAAATTGTCTCTGGGTGACCTCCTGCAGGAGTGAATGCTGCAGGCAGAAGCTTTCCAAGATGATGACTTCCCTGTTTGGAACCTAATTTGAGCCAATGTCAAATGTTGATCTTAGCAACCACCCTACCTTAAATATAAAATATTTCTTGCTACCTCACTTCATCAGCTGAGAACAGCGCACTCTAATGAAATAAATAGGGCTCAGTAAACTGTTTTTATCCTACAGTCAAGCTGTCTGAAGGAGATAGTTATGTTTTAAATCATAATCCTAAATGTATCTGTGATAATGTCACAGAAGGCAGCAGGGGGAAGGGAACCAATTTTGCACTATGGTAGGAAAAAAAAAAAAGTAAAATACAAATTTGAAGTATTTAGGGTCATGGAATACAACCTGAAATTAATACAGCAAGGGATACCCAAATCAATCTCCAGGTTCAAGCAGGTTTCTGAACGCTTCAGTACCAGTTGGAGCAGTGAAGCAGACTACTGGAACACCCCAGGATGGAACAGGAAATGAAACTGCAGGTAAAGCTAAGCTGCCAAAACTATCAAATAAGTATTTCCTAACTACTGACTTAGACCTGGCTCATCCAAATCAATTTGCAAACTGCTTGCTTTTTCAGATTTAAGAACCCTTCAAAGTGAAAGCTGATGGCAAATGCATCCTTGAAGACCAACTCCCATTAAACAAGCTGCAGCTATTCAGACAGAGTGGAATGATTAAATTTACCTGGAGGTGGGTGCACTGAAAGATGAGTTTTACAGTTGTGGAGCAGTATTAGTCCAGTTATGTGTTACCTCCTCAGAAGCAACCTGGTAAAGAAATATATGTGATGTATGCAGTGTACTATGAAACTAATTTTTTAAAATTTATTTTAATTTATTTTGGAAAAATTCAAAATTAGGAAACACAATTTTGTCATTCTCTATCTCCAACAAAACATCTACAGAGAATTTTTTCCATGGTTGTAGCTTCCTGTTGTTTCCTCTAAACAAATAAATTTAGAAGTTTTAATAGTGAATGTTAATTTACTGCTGGTTAAAGTCCAGAGGTTCCTTACTAAGCTGACAGTGGCCTTGGAAATGGTCTGGAGTTTTCTCTTCTGGGACATCTTTTGCCTGATTAAATACAATAATTACTTAGCAGGTCCCAGTGTTGGGGTATTTTTTCCCCATTAACACGTAGAAATAATTTTTTTTACACATTCCTTTGACTCCTAGTGATGAAATGGAAGATGTTTTCTCAGCTTCCTGCATTTTCATTAGATACTATCAGACAGAAAAAAAAAAATATTTAGAAAAACAAATAGGCAGCTGGTTACAAATTAAATCATTTTGCTGCACAACAGCATTCAGAAATTTGACCACAAATCCACTGCTGAAGGATTTGATGTCCATCTTTCTTTGCCTTTAGTCACCTTCCCTCACTGACAAGACAGAGCTAAAAAGTTCATTCTGAAGCCTTTGCTCCATTAATCAGTTTTTCACAACAGCATTTGTACTTTACCACCTGAACATCTTTGTTAGGATGACTTTATTTTATATCTGTTATTTTAAGCTACCTTTCTGACACCACTGAATTACATTCCTTCTGTCCTGATACTATGACATGCCCTAAACCTTAGCTTCTAAGATATCCAAGATAAGATACAGATTAAAACACACTCTCAAAGAATACTGACCAAAGTTCACAGTTTTGTATTTAAACATAATTTTGTACAAGAGTAGAATACATGAAAAAGTGAATTTATACCTAACCCCAAAACCTCCACCCCTGTCTTGGGACTTATATGATTTTATATTACTTCAATATGAAAAAAGCCATTCATAAATTAAATTTTTCTTCCTTGTCATGGAGAAAATCAAGAAATGGAGCCTATTTAAGCATTCAAAGGCAAGGCAGAAATTGAGATTTTTCCCAAGTGTTCTCACAGATTACATCAGGGTAGGCACAATATGTGGGGAGGTTGGAGGAGAGGTGGCACCAGCACATTGATTTTCAGCCTGGAAATAGAGCTCCCAACAATATTTTCAAGGATCATTTGGAGCAGCATGGCATCTCTCTTATGGAGAGAAGATCACTCAGGCAAGTCATTCTCACGTTGTGCACATAAACCCATCCTCACACTGGTTCTGCAATTCCCAGGTAAAATTACAGAGAAAAATAAAAAACCCCAAACACAACAACACAAACAACAGAATTACCAACAAATGAACAAACCAACAGAAAGAAAACAACACAAGCCTAAAGTCCACTTTAATGACCTGAAAAAACAGTCTGCAAGGCTTGCAGAACCTCAAACTCCATGAGGGTGAAGCCACTGCTGGGATGTAGGAGCTTAATTTATGCTGCACTCTGTGGCCTGCATCCTAATTAAACAGCAGCCTCCTGCAATGCCAGGGAAGAGCAAAGCACAGCAGGTGATTTTGGGTCAGCAGCCCACGTTTAATGTGTGCCTGCCCAGCTTTTGCAGACACACAGGTTTTACAGCAGCTTCTGCCTCTGCTGAGCCTCTCTTCAGGTCTTTAACATGGGGTAAGCAGCTTTGTGTAGATCAGTGCTTGATTTCTGTGTGGGTCCTTCCTGTGGACAAAAGGCAGCCAAAACCTCAGGATTCAGAGTGCTCCAGGTCAAAAGGAAAATTAAATTATTTTGTACTTCGGATGCAGAATTTTTTTCCACCTCCAGGGCTCCCTGCTTATGTGAAGGCATAGGATAGAGACCTGAGAATTCCCACTTTAATGGAAATTCCCACTTTATAGGAATAGTGAGAATTCCCACTTTAATGGAAAGCTTTCTCCCAGGAGGAAATATTGAGGAGCATGCATCTTTCTCCTCGCAGTGTTGGTGTATTTTAAAAGGGATTTATGCACTTCTCATAAGGTTAGCTAGGAACACATTTACACCCAGCACTGAGTCTGAGGCTGGACAGAGCTAAAGAATAAAGCAGGGATTTATTAAAAGGATCTCCTCCATGGATGCACCTTGGGCAGCACCAGAGCCCAGCCAGGGCTGCACCCAAAATGAACCAAAATGGCCCCAAAATGCCCGGCCGGGCACGGGGTCTCTCCCTGGGATCAGCTCTGCTCCATTCCCACCTTGCAGTTCATTGTCCCAGCCCAGCTTTAGCCCAGGCACTCCCACCCTGCTTGTTTTTCTCTCTCCAGCCCACGGGGTTTGTGCTCCTGGGCTGAGATTTGGCTCATTTGTCCTTGGTGCCCAGCTGGAGCAGGAATTGTTTTGTCTCCCTGCTCTGTGCACAGAGCTCACCATCCCCTGATATGAAGCCCAGACCCACACACTAAAGCAGCACAGAATCTGAAAAACAGAAAAGCTAAACCTGAGGCATCATTTCCCCCCTTTAGAATCTCAACAAGGCCTTTACCCTGTTGAGACACTATTCTAAATATTTACTAATAATAGGCTGCCTCTGTGCCTTATGACCTGGCCAAAACCCCAGGGCATTCCCAGGTCCACAGGGCATCCCCACCCCTGGGACCTTGGAGAGCATCTGTCCCATGTTGTGAGGAGAGGAACAGAAATTTGGGGTTTGTTCTGGAGTTCACCATCACCCTCACGTTCTGCCCTGTCACTGTGACCTCTGTACAAAGGAATCGAGGGGCTGGCTGGCCTCAGGCAGCACTCAGACCCAAAACACACCCAAAAGCTCTCAGGGAGAGGATGCTTGGCCACAGTTTGGGGACAGCCTGAGTCCCTCTGTTTGCTGCAGACACCATGAATTCCTCACAGCATTGTGTCCTCTGCAGGCTCACCCCCTACAGCCTCTCGGCTCGGACAGATGGCACAAAAGGAAAGGATTTTCTGGCTGATTGCTTCTTAATTTGCTCTCCATTATTTCCTCTCCCATTGTGCAGCTGCCTGTAGACCCAAGCACGCAGAGCCAAGCCTATTCCATTGCTCAGGACACACTTTGCTTTCCTCCTTGAGGGGATCATTAGAGATCATCCAACCCAAGTCATCTTTGAAAACAAACACTGAGACATCACTCACCTCATGTTTCCCTCTCTTTGTTCAGGGGGGCAGATGGAGAATAAATCATAAAATGTCTCTCTTTGACCCTTTGCAGTTATTTCTAAGTGTCACTGAAGGTGGTGTTGGTGGGCCTGCTCAGTCTTGTGAGATGTTTTTGTGGAGGAGTTAGTTACACATCTTACACCATCTGGAAAGAGAAATCAGGTGGGTTTAGATGCAGTGGAGTCTGAAAAGGATCCAGAGTCAGGATTAACACTTCTGGCGTTGATGGCATCAAGAATGAAGATTCATTACTCAGATCCTGGCTTGCAGTTTGATCTGTAGACTTCTCAACACTTAAATGCTCCTAAGACCCTCAAATTCATAAAGTGTTCACAGTCAAAACAATCTTTGTGAAATGATTCCTTCTGTGGTTGGGATGACTCCAGGCAAGCAAGCCCACACATTTGAAAGTTGTTCTGATTCATGATTTGTGCATTCTTGAGCTATTTCAGATGTCTCTTTTTAAACCTTTTTCATTGTGTGGAGTGAAACTGTGCACAGCATACTAATTGTTTGGTGCATGAAAAGGTGTGAGGGGAGCCAGGGCTCTGTTCCCAGTGGTGCTCCTGTCACCTTGAAGAAGGAACCTCTCCTTGTGTCCCTCCACACAAGTTTCCCTTGAAAATTGGACCTGAAAGTTGTCTGGAGCTCTGCTGCTGCTGTAATTAGGAGTGATTTTCAAGGTGCACCAGCTCAGGAAATAATCCTTTACTATGTGGGGGCTTCTTTATTCTCCCTTCTGTGTTCTGAAAGAAATGTATTTGTTGGCCAATTTGTTCAGCACCAGCTTTGGTTTGGCAATGCTATAACAGATAGGACATGGTGTATTTCCAACTAGAGAGTTAACAAGGGTTATAAAAATTGATTTTTTCCCATGGTCAGGCACAAATTTTTCTCACTTACAGGATAAATTACTATTGTAAATATGTTGTAATTGGATTAAATCACATTAATGCTTTCTAATGCACTTTTGGATAGGGCAGTAGAGTAGGAATGCATAAATTGAAACATTTATTCTTACAATACAGAAATGCTTTTTTTCCATCTTGAAATCTTACATATTTAAGGCAAAATATTGCAAACATCCTGTTTCACAAAACTTTTATACCAAGACTGTCCAAATATAAAAAAAGAAAAAAGAAATCTGTTCCCAAAACTGATCTGTACCAAAACCAGTCTATCCTTACAAAAATTTGGGGTTGAGAAGACACTTTTTCAGAGAAATAAATACCCTGAGGTAGGGTTTTCTATTGTGGTTTATGCTCAGGTTGCCCACAGCCTACCATGGAATGTGTGAACTTCAATTTTCTTTTTGAGCAATAAGAGCATGTGAGCAGGTCCAGTCAAAATGAGATTCCATGAAAGGGGGATTACATTTTCAGCAGTGAGACTTGCACCAGAAATTGTCTCCAAAGATCATGGTTTTCTCACAGTTTGCAAACCTTAAGGTCTTCAAGAAGCAATCTGAAGACAAATAAACAACCAGAAATGTAAATACCAGGATAGAAGGGCAGAACCACAACTGATCCAGATCTATTTAAACTTTATTGATTTTTTTTTTCCTCAGCTGAGGATGCGACCACTATCTTTAACATCCATTAGTGGTGTATTTAAGCAAAACTAAATAAAAGCTTGTAAACATGGTTATAGTTCCTACAATTTCAGACCCCTCAGCATTTTCTTATTTTTATGCATTTGATGCACCTTTGTTTTATTAATGCCCTTCCTGTGGTATTTTAATACACTTCAGGGTACTGCTGAAGGGGAAGGCAGCTGCCTTTTGAAAGCATTACAAAAAATCTGAACAGATTTAAGGTTTCACAATGCTGCCTAAAACTACAAACAGCATTTCTCCTGCAGAGCTCAAAGTTTCAGATTTATCAGCTCCACTATGATATTTTTAACACTTAAATTTTTAAACTTAACCCTTAAATTTTTCACACTTAAATTTGCTGACAGCAAATGTTAAAAAGACTTTTCTTTTTGGATCAGCCTAAGAGTTTAAAGGCATTTTTTGTGCTGTTCCCCAGAACATCTGGCACTGCCACAGTCAACAAATTGGACTAAATGGTGGCACTGTAATTTTCCATTATAGTTGAATCACAGTTTTGAAACTTATCCATGAATTTAGCTATCAAATCCATACTCAGGCACACAAATAAGGGTGACCTGACATTCAGGACAGGGAGAGATGACTGGATGCCAGATGTGGTTTTCATATACTGCACAATTTATGAGTTTTGATTAGCTTTGTGATGTATTTTAATCAATCAGCACTTAGAGTATGTGGGGTGAGTCATAAACTGTAAAGTTTAACCAGGAGGGTGAGTTACAGATATTCCAAGTCAGTCTCAGAGGGGGATATCAGGGAAAAGAGCCAGGATGCAACCTATGAAAAAGCTGAATTTTCTAATCTCTAGCAAGAGACTTTGCAGACTGAAAAATCTGCAGAAGACAAAAAACCTGCTGGATACAAGTTTGTTGGCTTAAGGAATGCAAAAGTGAAAAGAGAGCAGAATGAATGGTGATTATGGACACATTAAAAAACAATGTAAGAGAAATATTTGATAGCTGGAGGAGTGATTTAGGTGTAGGGCTATCCAAGATGAAAGAATTATATGCAGAAAAAACTGTTGTTGACTGGAAAAGAAACCAGTAAAAGGCACAGTACAAAGAAACCTAAACTGTTAAAATAAGTTTTCTCAAAGTATAAGGAATAGGACTTGCAAAAAAATTGAGGCAGATCACTAAAAGATGATTTTATTTCATTCCCACTATATCCAGGCTTTTTTTTTTTTTTACTGTGTATAGTGATTTGTAATTTGTATAGTTTTTTGTAATGTGTAATTTTGCAACCTCTGCAGTCCTTGGATCAGTTTGTGTCAAATGTCAGGTGCTTCCAAACAGAAGAGCTGCAACCCCAGGCTGCCAGCAGAGCTGCTTGTTTGAGGGAAAAAATACCTTGAAATAACAGGTTAGGTCTGGGGCTCAGCACAGCTTCTGAAGATCCTCACAGATGGGTTTTCAGGTACAGTTTCCAAATCCCACAAAAGCTAAAGAGTTATGTTCACTGTGAGCCAGGAGAATGGAGCCAGTGCTGCAGGATCTCAGGGACAAGGAGCTCTTGGATGAGCTTCAGCTCCACAATGTGCAGTCAACTGTGTAACCCACCAGAAAATTCTAGAGAATGGCTCAGAAATGAGTATGAGGGCAAGAAGAGTTCATTTCTCTGTAACATTTGGCTTTTACTTTGGTTTTTTGTTGTTGTTTTTGTTTGTTTGTTTGTTTTTGTTTGGTTTTTAAATGGCTTAGTAATAAACGATTTTTTAACTTTCCAGGTCACGAGCTAATCAGATATTGTCAAATGACTGTTGGTAAAACCTTCCCACAGTTCTGAGATAACTCATGTAAAATAATGGAAATTATTTAAATCTTTTTTAAAGATTTCTTTTGTAAAGAAATCTGATGCCTAGCAGAGGCTGGGCACTGTGGAAGAGCACAAAGCTGAGACACTTGGCTGGCTCAGCAGAAGTCCATGATTTTCCCTGGAGACTCATTATATATTTCAGATTATAATTTACTGGCAGAGTTGCCTTCCCCATTCCAGAAATACTTTTCTTTGTATGAACTTTTATGTAATTATTGTGACGCTTAATAATTCTAATTTGTGAAATTTAAAATCAAGTGTGTATTTTACTTCTGTGCTACTATGCTTTTATACCAAGAATGTGGTTAGATTTAGGAAATTCTATACAAAAATTATGTAAAAGCATTGAGTGCATGTTAATGTATGATAGATAAATAACTCAAATTACAAACATGATATTGTCATTTATTGCAGGTTCTTCATGGGCTTTTCCATTTTCCTCTTTTCTCATTTTTCTCTGGGTGGGAATTCTGCATAAGCACTTCTCTACTCAGAGAAGCTGACAGTCATGGCCAAAGAAATTCCCTGAAGAAATTCCTACTTGAATTCTAATGCATTAATAACTTTATTTTGCAGTAGTTATCTTGAAACAACATTGACAATTTGCCCACAGGGGTGAAAAATTCTGCTACATCTGGAGCAATTTTGGAAGTGCATTTCCTTTGGAGATAATGTTCATGAAGTATCTGCTTTGTAGGAGCTGCTGTGGGAGACAGCAGTGGCCAGGACAGGGGGGTTCAAGGCAGAAGCTTTTGGAAGCAGAACACCAAATAATTGTTGTGCTTGGCTTTGTTTTGTACAGTGAGGAACAAAATATTGGCACATTTACAAGCAGAACTGTTATGGTCTGGAAATCTTGCACCAGAACTAAAAAAACCCCCAAATTTCTACTTTCTAAAGGTTAAAGGTTGTTTTTTTTTAATTGCAAGCTGCTCACCTTGTTGCAGTACCTACCTTTCTCATTAATATAAAATTTACAATACCTTGACCTGCAGCAGCTACTACTTTAAACCCTGAATATCCTGATTTTTCAGTGCATGTTAATTTCTCACTTTTCATGGTAAAATCACAGCAGATAAAGCCTAAATGGAAAACAGACTCTAAAATACCATGGGGGAATATTCTACTTAATTCTGAATAAGTCTTAATTTCCAACTTGTTTTATAATAGTTTGGCTTCTTTTTGTATACTTCAATAACATTTTGTTTATAAAGTTATTTAATGACTTGTTTTCTGCCAGACTCTTATAGGAGGTTCTTCATTCATCCATTACTTGTTATTCAGTCAAATCATAAGCATACTTCTAATGAAATTTCATTCATGTTCTGGAATTATAAAATCAGGATTGTTAATGCTATATGGTGCTTTCCTAGGGAAAAAAAAAAAAAAAAAAAAAAAAGGCATCTTTTCCTGATTATTTGTGTTCAGAAAAATATTCTTAAAAAGAAAGATCTTTAATCTGGACAACTTCTCATGGCCAAACTGGTGAAATCCTGGTTGTCCACTCAGTCCTTGAGGGAAACCTGGAAACTGCTCAGGTTTTCTAGACTCCCAGGTCTGGAATTTGCTGAGCTGAGCAGGTTTTTCTCTGCTGCCTTGCATTGTTGAATGCCACGCTGCTGCGTCGAGTGCACTTTACTCCCCTGAGAGCGGGGGGGAGGCGGTGCCGGCTAGCTGGGAGCACAGCGGCAGCGGGGGGCACTACCCTGATGTGCCGGGGCGTCGGGCAGCGCCTTCGACAGGGCAGTGATATCGAGAGGAGCGGCAAAAGCGGAGAAGCTTGAGAGAAAAGAGGGTCTTAACTCTCCTTGTGCAATCCAGAAATTTATTGTCTCCAGGGGGTTCAGGCTGGAAAAGGTAGAGAACAATGAGTAAAAGCAATATATAAAGGGGGTGGAACATTAGGTACAAGAACCAATGGGGGAAACCGAGGTGGGGAATCGGACATAACTGACATGGGTGAAAACCAATGATATAAGAGCTAGGGAGGGGCCTGGAGCACCTGCCCAATCACCTTCTGAGGAAGGGAGAAGATTCTGGAGAAATGGGCAGGGCCCCGGGAGATGGACAGGGCTCTGGAGGAGGGGAAAAGCAACAAGGGGGTGGTAACCATGGAAACGGGGGTGGAGACAAGGGCTTGGCAGTATGGCCAGACTGGGAGGGAACCATTTCAGGGAGAGGGGGAAACCAGGGCTGAACCATCAACATAGGCTTAGGGATGCAAAATGGGGAGAACATTGTAAGATGGGGAGAACAACACCAACGGAGAAAACAATACAAATGGAAACTGAACCCACACCACAACAGTTGAAGCTTTTTATTCAATATAAAGCAAAGCCTGGCTGAAGCACTGCTGGGGTGATCTCCCAGTAAATGATTTCCCAGGGTTCAGGGCATGTGACAATCAGGCCTGTGCTTTGTAATTGTTTCTCACTAATTAGCTGGCTCACACACTGTTGCTTTCAGCTCTCAATTTGTCTCTCCCTTTTGTGGTAATTTGTCTAATTTACCATTTTTCTTCCTGTTCCCCCACGAGAGGAAGGAGAGCAGGCTGTTCCCAGACTTGGCTCGGTGCAAACCCAAATGTTGAGTGGAGCAGGGGCTGCCTGGGATGGCTCTCAGGATCTTTATCTGCAGAGCACATCACGGGCTGAGGGGTGCTGCTGCCACCTTATTAATGCTGCTCTAATTAGGCCCATCAGTTTTAATTAGCAGGCTGCCATGTAACAATCTCATAAAATACTTTGTGTAAGAAAATTGATCTGGCTCTAATGCTAATTAGTTTGCTGGGCTCCCTACCTTATAAATGGGAATTGATTGCTTCCCTTCAACCCCTCCTTCTTTCCTACTCAATAATTCTCCCATAAACTCTGTATTCTCTTTTATTCCCCCCTCATGTGACTTCTTTTTTGTTGTCCCTGTGTCTCTCTCAATTAATTCTGACCATAACCCCATCTCTAGTGTAACCTGAAAAGAACAGGCCTTTATCACTTGTCAGAGAGAGCCTTCCTCAGTTAAGTTTTTTCTTCCCTCTCAGGAATTTGCCAGATCAGAGGCCTGAAATCCTCAGGACTGTTTCAGAACCAAAGCTGACAGGGTTAGGCCCAGGTCAACCCACTCGTAAATCAAAGCCAGTGCAGAGCTAAGGCTGGACCTTGAATGGAAGATTTATAAAGAAAGCAGCATTAACATTACAAAGGAAGCATTTTATTGGATCTCACATGGGATTTGTTTACTGCTAGTAAACTGCAGAAGAGTGAAACAACAAGGTTAATAAATAGCAGAGTGAACAACAAGATCAATTAACTACTCCTCAGTGCTCTTAAAAGCTCCTTGAAATTGGGATTAATTTGGTTAATTGTGAACATAGCAGTGATGCCTAGAAAAGTGAGAAAATTCTGGCTATGTAAATTTAGAACGTTGTTCTGGTTCAGTTCTGCTTTCAGGTTTTTAATAGAAAGGAAATTAAGAGGCAGAGACAGAAGGGACTGCTGAAATTTTGTTCTCTTTTGTTCTTCCTTCTAAACTGGTCTTCAATGAATACAGATTATTTGGGATATTTGTAAGAAAAAACCCCACCAAAATTAAACCCCAAAGAAATAAGAAAATCTAACAAAAAACTCTGAAAGATTAAATGAAAATTTTATTTTTTATTTACCTTTATATTTTTGTTGACATATTGGTTAAGTTATATTTTTGGCATGTTGGCTAAAACTGGTATGGGATTAGGTGCATCTGTAGATATTTCAAGTACCAATGGAGCTGGAATTGATGTAAGCAATGTGCTGTGCCATGCTGGTTTTTCTGAATGGCTGTTGATGCTTTGGTGTCTCCAGGCACTCTGCTTCTTACCATTTCCTCTCTGGGAATGGTCTTTGGGACTCACCAGTGATGTTTGACAATTGCACAGCAGGCACATGCCCAGGAGTGCAGGGAAAATATCTTTGCAGTGTCCTGGGCTTGTATTCATCATCCCTTCCTTGTGTTTAATAAAAGTGTGGCTGTCTTGCAGTCAGTGTTTGCAAAGCCAAATCTCCTAAGCCTGGCTGTACCTGCACTTCTCTGAATCTGTGTCCAGAGCACCTTTTAGTGCATTAGACATGCACACATCACAATCCATCTCTGCTCCTGGCCAGCTCAATATTTGCCTCTGCTGTTGCAGTACAGCTGATGGGAAGGAAGCAGGAGAAGGATCTCTGGTTATTGGGTGATCAGTCATTGTCCATTTTTGCTCACAGTGACATTTGTCATGTTCAAAGGTGACGTTTTCTCCTTCTTCATGATGAAATAAAAATCTAAAGGCTGCTATAATTTGATGAATGTATCTGTGTCAAAGAAATACTCAGAGACATTATGTAGGATGTCAAATTATATTTTTATGCAATTTATTAATTTTGGGAATAGATGCTTTCTTAGTCTTGAACTAATTCTCTTTTCATTAGAAGATCTTTTTTTTTTCCTTTTTACCTTGTGGCTACCTGCTAAGAAATGTTGCTTATGCTTTAAGCTCTTGGAAAGTAATGTCAAATGTCAGTGTGTATGAAGAAAAGTTTCCTAACTTCCTGGAACATTTTAATCTATTTAAAAAGAAGGAATTCTGGTTTAGTTTACTGGAGATACTTATAAAATGTGATCTCACTGATAGCTGAAAAGAAAGGAGCCATTTGAACTTGGTGAAAATAAATTTTTATAATTTGCAGTAAATTGGGCCCTGACATTATTTGTTAATTCCCATCTGATCAGCATTATGCTTCTTTCCTTTTGGCAGCAACATTGTTGAACCAGCAATTAGGATTATATCTTGCTAATGTGGTATGTCCAAACCAGTTTTTTACTTTGGCTACATCAATATCTTGATTTCCCTTCCATCAGGACACATCTTAGTTTCCTGCAAGATCTGAGGAGTTTGTGATCAATTCCCAGCACACTCTTCCAATCCCTTCAAGGGAGACGCTGAAAATACTCTGGTTTACATCAATCTGCAAATGAAACAATGACTCTGAGGATGAGAAATAGTTGTAAAAGAGAAAGGCCAGGATGAGAATCTCCTCATTCAGTTCAGTTTACAGCCAAAGTCTCCCACACCTGGTTTGTCCTGCAGGAAGAGCTTAACTTCTCTAACCACAGGCTGGCTGAAATCTCTGAGCAATGGAAAATTTGCCAGAACAGACACATAAATGAAACTTCTCAGCAATTACCTTCAGCTTCTCTTGGTCCCTTTAATAGACCTTTAAATATAGGTCTATTAAACCTATATTTATGAAACCTATAAACCCTTAAAAAAATTTAAACCTTTGAATGTAGCTAACATTAAAATAATCTCTCTGCTTCTTGTAGATCTCAGACCATGGCTTCAGAGAATTAGAGATGCCAATGGTCTTTTATCTAGAGGGGATAAATTCATGCATTGTCCCATCCTGAACCCTTTTGCTCAGGGTGTTGCTGTATCCTCTCCAACACCTGCCACATTTCATCCCAAAGCTGTCCCAGCATTGTGGGGAATAACTGAGAGAGGTCAGGCTTTGCCAAGTGCTGCTAAACACAACCCTTCTCTTTGTGTGAAAAAAAAAAAAAAAACAAACCAGGATTAAATTTGGGCACCACTCTGAGGGAACTGACAGGAAATTTTGATTTTGTCCGCAGGATATCATTAAAATTTTTTTCCCTGCTGTGCCATATGAGGCTTAATTAAATATTTGTTCAAACAGCCTGAGTTTCCCCAAATGAAAGGATGGAGTATGAATATATTAATATAATTTGGATACCTGAGCCTCTGAAATCTTCCAGTTATCAAGAGAAAAAGAAGAGTTGGACTTGTAAGGCATTTCTGGGGGGGTCTGTCCTGAGGTCACAGGTGTCACTAGAACATGCCTGGATTACACAGGAATTCCATAAATTCAAGGTCTCTGCTTCTGTCCCTTATTCCTCTACTGGGGTGAAGCCAGAATTTAGAATTTCAGAATTCTGGTGTGGAAATCTGTGTCATGGGGGCATCTCTCTCCACAGAGGGGAGGAATTCTCTTCTCTCAATGTCCTTGTGCTCCACATGATTTTCCAGAAGGGTTTTTTTGTGTGATCCCGCACTGTCACTAATGAAGGAGTTTCCCTAGATACTCTGGGCTACTCATGAGTGCTATGTAGTGTAGGATCAAAGTAATGAATTTATGTCACCTCTCACTCAAAAAGAGCAAAGACAGAAAGCATTGGAAGAAGAAAAGGGTAGCCTACAGATAAATTAAAATATACATGCCTTCACACACTTCTAAAAAATAAAAGTAGACCAGGAGGAGGCATTTAAATTTTATATATTTTTAAAAATTTTTAATAGAAAAATACTGTCCTGCTATTCTGAATTTTAAGGTGCTCAGAGTTTATGAGGCTTTTGGTTAGTGAGTCAACCTCTTAATTTGCATAAGAGTGTGATTTTTCATAATTATTTTATTTGAAAACATATCATAGCAAAACAAGTTAATATCTCCATTGAATTAATGTACCCTTTTGGTTGTTTTTGGTTTTTTTTTTCTAAAATATATTATTCACCCTTTTAATGCAAGGAATGAGATCATGATGAAGTGAAATGGAGATTTTATTGATCCTAAGGCATGTTTGCTTATGACAGGGCAGAAGAATGAAAAGAGAAGAAGAAAACAACTTGAGCTAATGTTCAACAACAGTGCTGATGTTGCTACCAAGATGTGGTGTGTGGCTCTGAATATTTCTCTCAGATTAAGGAGGATGCTGAATTTTCCTAGCTTGAAAATAACCTGAGAGTCCCTTTAGCTTCAGAACAACTGCTTACAGTGTTTGTTGTGTGCACTCTCCAAAATTTATCTGATCTTTATATCTAATGTACACAGAAAAAATTCCACTGCCAGCTGCCAAAAATAAGTCCTTAAGGGGTCACATTTAGAGTTATGATGTAGTTGTGGACTGTGTTTTTATCAAAGCTTGGAGGGGTTTGTACAAAACCTTCAATACCAGAAAAGCTGAGAAAATTCATTTTCTACCTTTGTGCTGTCTGGCTGAGCCATTGCTGATGCCATAATTCTATCAGTCAATAAAATATTCATAATTTTTGAGATCAAACAGGGAGTGGAGCAGAGCAGTCCCACATTTGGGGATTCAGGTTGGACCTTGGATACACAAATGCTGGGGGGAAAGGGACAGAGGCTCTTCCAGGCCTGGAGCTCGTGCCCTGCCCAGGTCTGAATCCATCACCAGGGACACTGAATGTGCCTGGGAAAGGCAAACAAATGTCAATTTGACAAAAGTAAAAGGAGGCAAAAGCAAATTGGTTCAAAACCAGCATCTACACAAATGGGAGCAAGCTGACTATTTCATTTTGGAGAAAAGTCTGTGGCTGTTTCCTCAGCTGCAGGAGGGAGCTGAGTGCCTCAAAACAGAGCAGAGCAGCTTAAAAAATGTACAGGAGAAAGGGGCAAATGGGTTTGAATTGCTGCTTTGGAAAGAGCCAAACATTTCTGTTGTTACTGCAGTGGGGAGGCCAGGGAGCAGGCACACAGCTCTGCCCTGATGCTGTTGTTTCAGCTCTTTTTTCAAGGAGAGATTGCTCTTTGGACCAGTAGCAATAGTTGCTGTAGCTGACATATAAAATGTGGTTTGGTTTTTTTAATTTTTGTTTTGTTTTGTTTGATGTTGTTTTTTGGTGGGTTTTTTTTTTTCAGTTCTGATTCAACACGAGCTGGGTTAGAGGTAGTGTTGGGAAAGGCCTTGAGAAAAGGAAAGGTGAAACTTTGGAGGCAAAGTTTCTTGTTGGGAAGTGACCTGCAGGCTTTGGGGAAGTTGTACTGTACAGATGGCCTTTTCCATCTGAAATCACCTGCTGTGGAGGCAAGGACCTGGAGACACACTCTGCAGCTTTTAGCTCATGCCTGAAATCAGCTAATCTCTTTCCATGGTTTCCCAGAGCATGGAAATTTATTTTCAGTAAGCTGAGAAAGACACTGATTTAATGAGAGGAAAAATCTTGGTTGTAACTCCACATTGCAGATTTTTTTTTTTTTGTGGTTTTAGTGTAAGCTGTTTTCTTCCCCTGGCAGCGTATTCTGGTCTCTAGGAGGTAGAGTGCCCTGTGTCAACTGAGTTAACTTCTGTCCTGTTGAATATGAAAAAAATTATCTTTATGAAAAAAATTATCAGAACAAAAAAAAAATCCTGCCAAAAAAGTTGGTTTTCAGCCTGTTTTTTTAAATTTTTTTAAGTGATCCTGATTTAAAACAGGTTGTAACAGAGAAACTCATGGGGTGAAAAAGGGCTGAACAGAGACAGTGATGAGTAGCCAGGACAAATTAGTCTTAATTAAACCTAATTAAGGATTAAAAGTAGTCTTTTTACAGTAGCTCCTATGTCATGAGACATCAGTCTCAAAGGTCCCATTTCTGAGCAGCTGAAATTGTTCTAGTGTAACAGTGGGGGTTAGGAAAGGCAATTACACCGCTCCATAAAGATGAAAAATTGGCTTTTGAAGAGGTAATTCAGATATTCTTGAGTGACAACTGCCATCAAAGAGCTTTTTCCACTCCAGGCTGGGATCCACTAAACCAAGGGGATGGAAGTTGCCTGGTGCATGGCAAACAGGCCCCTGGCACTTCCTGTAATTTTGGCCATGAACCGACTAAAGACCTTTTCACTGGAGGTGAAATGTGCATGTCCAGCATCCTCCACGAACATTAAACTCTGCCAGTGAACTATTGTGGGTTTTTTACAGCTCACTGGACTTCAGACCAACAGCCTTCTCTTAGCATGTTCAAAATTCTCCCCAGGTCTCTAATGAGACAAAGGAAGTGAGCAGAGTGGCATCTTTTCCTCCATGCTTGCATAATTTACTCTTATTCAGCATGCTCTTTGAGCATTCATATCCCTTTCCTTCTTTCCATTTTGGGTTTATTCAATTCAAACTTTTATTTAATCCTTGGAGGCTTTTCTTTTTACATCAAGGTAGTCTCACACTAAAACCAATTTCCATTGAATTTTGTATTTGTTGAATGTTAAAAGTAAAGATTAATAAGATCGTAATATAATTATTTATTATTTCAGCTAAGAATTCAGTTATCACTTTTGCCATTATAGTTAAGGCATGGATGTGTAACCAATAGTTAACTGGATTCCTGTATTTTGTATAGTTTGTATATGTATTTTGTTCCATGCATTTTGTATAGTTCTTCCCAAAAAATATCACACAGGTCAACTTAAATGTTTACATGCAGACCTTCTGACTGCCATTAGTCCCAAAATTTATAAATGCCCAGAGGTACTAGCAACAAAATGCCAGAGTTATAAAGGACATTATTCTTATGAAAGTGTGTTTGGAAGAACAGATTAAATTGCTTCCTCATGTATATAATTGGAAAAAAAGGCTGCATCTATTGTTACTTTCAAATAACATCTTTATCTTCATATTTGCTGGATAGTCTGCTAGTTTTGCTGCCTAGGAAGACAGAGCATGAAAAGCAGTTCTGTAATCAATGCGAGAAGTTATGTCTGAGTGTAATTTTCCATAGGTCAGTGCCAGGATGTGAGATGTGTACAAAACCACACCTGTGCACTGGAATTTACCTGGCTAAAGAGAAATATAGGAGAAGTGAGAGCACCTAAACCAAAATGTGTGTGACTGAGGTTCACATTCCTTTCAGCTGCTTTACTTTATTCCTGCCTCTGTTTCTTCTCCCCCCCAGCTTTAGATTTATGAGCCAGAGTAAGCTTTTCTGACTGCTTCTGAAAAGGATTCATGGCTGCTTGTGCTCGCAGCATCCAACAAATCACTCATTTCACAGCGTTCATTTCTTTCATTAGCTGGGTGTTCCTCTTTTTTGTACACCCCTCACATTTCATTAGAGTAATTTGAAGGGTTTTGCATACCAGTCTCAAGAGAGAAATATTTTGTTTGTTGTTGGTTTGAAATGTGGATTTCATCAGCTCTGGTCCTCTTTTTTTTGGTTTTTTTTTTTTTTTTGTTTTTGTCACCACAGCATGAAATATAGTGAAAGGCAACTGCACATTAAGCTGAAGGCTAATTTATAGGTTCTGTTTTTTGGAATAGTTGATTTTTACCTTGAAGAAGAAGAACAAACTAACTGACCTGATGATTTCCCTTGTGGCTCTGTTTTCTCTGCTTCTGTGATTAAATGAATATTTGCAGGGGGAAATGCATTTTGATACTTTTCTATCAGATATTTTGCATTCAGCAATTCTATTTTTTTATTGGTACTCTGCAGTTTAGCCAAATGACATCTATTTTTTTTCATGGTGAATATCTTTGAGTGTAAGCTCTGAATGTGAGACACTGAGGTTTCCACAGTGCCAGATGACAAATAGATGCATTTAAATTACTTCTTATGTATAGAAAACTGTGCTTTTCTTTGAGAAAACAGGGCAGATATTTAATTTGTCCCTTGGGCTCCTCTCTGTCTAGATTTGGGAAGATCACAGCCTTTCCTGGGGAGATGGGAGGCCCCCAAAAAGATACACATCCTGTAGTACTCCTCACTATTTAATACTATTTAATACTAAATTAAATACTATTAAATACTATTTAATAGTCCTGCTCTCTAGGTTAAAAACCAGATTACATTAACTTGCACTTTCATTTGAAGCAGGGACACAAAAATTTTTCTCTTCAGTCTCTTGGGTGTGACTCTATTGCTCAGCTTGGGTGCTCCTTCTCTGGGACAATGACATCTCCAACAGCAGGTGAAAGACCAGTCCAGAGGAATTTTTCATATCCACCAATGGCCTGGGGAGGTGAAAGAAATTAATCATCTCTCTCCCCTGAAAACTCCATTTCCCCCAGCCAACAGAAATAATTGTCACACCCCGTTTCCTTTTGCCCACCCCTGGTGAAACCTTGACCAGGTGTTTGTTGTGTCCCTGTTTGTGACTTTCAGACTGTCCCTGAAGGTGCCTGAATTTTGGCTTGCAGCTGCAATCCTTGTGGTTGTCAGTTTGGGAGCGTAGCAGAACATGAGAGGTCATCCATCTCAGCCCCCCAGAGCACCAGCTGTTTTCTGTCATGCACCCTTTGGTCACAGGGGCTTTTTATAAAAAGAGTTTCTTGAGGGGATCTTCACCATTTCTACTGACAGGCTTCTGTGTCTCAAATGCTGATCTTGTGGAGTTTTTCCTTGGTTTTATTTCAAATCATTGACCTCAATTAATTGCAACCCTTTGCTTTTTCAGTGCTTTCCTGGTAAACAGGTGTCTTATGACCTAAACTGTGATAAGCCAGTTCTCTGTATTTGCAGTTTTCTCCTAAATTGTCTTTTCAAGCCATTTTTAATTGGATTTTGGGCTGATGTTTAACTTTTTTCCACCTACTTCAGGTGTCCTGTCCAGAAGAACACAGAGTTCAAGGCAGTGTCTTACACCTGCTACACCAGAGTCTCTCAAACAGCAGCACTGGGGTGCTCAGGGCTTGCCCAGAGTGCTCCCTGAGTATCTGAGTTGTGTGGGCAAGAAGCTCCTACTTTTATTTGTTTTTATTTATTAATGGCTGCTGAATTCCAAAATCATATTAAATTTGTTTTCTGCTACTGCCCTAGATCATCTTTATTTTAGCAAATCAGCCTTACCAGTGCTCTGTAATTTTGGTTTTTTTGTTTTTGTTTAACATATACCTTCTAATCAGGCATATCAATATATTCTGCAAGTAATACCTTTTTCAGGATCTGTACAATATATAATTTTATATATAGATATACATACATATATGTATATATAGATACATACACATTTATGTGTATGTATATACATACATATATATTGTATATATATATATATATAATATATATATATATATATAAATATATATATATTGTGGTCCCCTGCAAGGCAAAGAAATACAGGAAGAAATGAACTACCTGTCTAATATGTGATACTGCTAATTTCATTCATATCCATAAGAAAAATGACCTTGGGAAGGTTGTGAAGTTTTTTATTTGGGGCTGGGTGTTGGTTTGACAGTAAATGAGCCAGTAAGGATTCTTTTTTAAGTGACTCTGTAAAAGCCCCATTAATTCTACTTTTAGAGACAGAAATTTCTAAATCTTCCAGGCCATATGTTTAGCTTACAACCTCATTTGTTATCAGACACAACAGGTCTATTTAATATTCTTTCACTGTGTGGTGCACATGTGCAAACTGCTATTGTTGGAGAGGTGAGGTGGTGTTATGTGCCAACAGAGCTTCACTTTATTTTTATAGGAATTCTCTAAGTGCTCTGCAGTGACCAGTGCACGAGGAAGTTTGGACTTAAAATCATGTATTGATGAAGAATAACAAAAACCTTTTCCTCCACATGCAGATCCACCAGGAGGAATTTTTTTTTTTGGTGGACACAGTTGTATTATATTGCCATTAAGAAGAAGCTGCTGAATCAGACATTTCTGATATTTTTGCAACTTGATTAAGCTTACGGCATTATTAAAGAAATCTGCAACTTTTTTTGCAGATATTACACCAATGTTTCTGAGATGTGTCCCCAGTCTGTTACTGAATCACATTCTTGCACAAATGTAACTCCCAGGTGTGTTACTACACTGGTGCTTTTAATTGCACTTTATTTACTGTGCTCCAGAATTATCATTTTGCTCTTATCAACACTTATGGTTAATAGAATACACGAAAACTAAATTCATTAATATCAAAGCACTCAGTGTGATGCTTGTTCCATGCCTTCATTTCTGTGCGACCTGAAACCTTTGGGTTAAACATGTGTTGACATGAGTTCTGAGTGTATCTGGAGCAAACTGTTCCTCTCTTGCCTTGAAAGCTATTTCATTTCTCTCCAGATCAGGTCATGAGATCTCCGTGCCTGACAAGCAGCAAATAAGACAATGGTATTTACAATTAGTGTGAAGTTCATGGCAGGTGACATGGGAGGGAGCTGTGGAAGAGGATCCTGTCCCTTTGCTTGAGTTTGAAGGGTGACATGTGTAGTTTGCCAGCTGTGAGGGGCCCCCTTGAATCCAGTGATGTTATTTAAGGTAGAAAGCACCAGAGCAAGCAGAAAATGATGCAAAATTTGCTTGCTGAAGCACTGATAAAAGTAAGATGGAGTACACAAAAATCAGTGTTCATGTGCCAGTGTTATAATGCTAAATATTTCAATTTACTCTGATTTGCACCCCTGCCTATAATGTCGGCTTGTGAGTGGAGCTGAATTAAACTCTTTTACACACAAGAGGTTCCGATTCCCCAGTTATTTGTGAGATGCTTGATTGCAGCTGTCCTTGCTGAACTAGTGGCCACTTAAAGATGTTGGATTTCTCTGCTGATTGCAGTCTAGGTGTTTGAAAGTCAGCAGTTTGGGGGTTATGCACAGCAATGGAGTCTGTGGCCATTTATGCTTTTGGATGTCCTGGAAAATAATTTAGTGAGTGACAGGTCTGGAGTGATGGCAGTGTGTGTGAGCAGTCAGCTGGGAACAAAGAGAGCCTGGTTACAGGAATTATAAATGAGAACAACTGTTTGACTTGAGGAGAACAAAATGAGCTAAAAATACAGCCCAGGAATAAATGGTCAGGAATAAAGGCAGCCTGTTTGGACTCAATAACAGTTTTGTCTTCGGTAAATGCTCTTGAGCTCATGCTCCCAAAGGAGAGAAAATAATACAAAAGTGAAATCTAAACCAAGAGAGTCACTCATCCACCCTGGATGGATCCCAGAATGCTGTAGCTGCCTGGGAATGGGAGAAGAAAAAAGGAGCCAAGGGGGAGGTTTGGTATCTTGGCTGCCAAGGGCAGAACAGAACTCACAGCTCTCTGGGTACAACAGATGAGATTTCTGCTGCACACAGAGAAAATGAACCTTACAAAGACACAGGCCTGTAGATAAGAGGGAGAGCTGCCAGGATGAAAGAAGGTAGCTATTTGGCTGTGGTACAGATTTTCTTTTGGTTGCCCCTGAAAACCATCCCCTGACTGGCGTGGGACACGAGTCCTTTCTGTGACAACACTGCCACTCCTTTTGCTGGGGGGCTGGGAGGGTTGAATGCTATCCACACCTCCCAGCTGTGCTGCAGAGGGACCAGTGCCATGGCCTTGGGGTAAGGCTGCCCAGTGCCCAGTTTGGCTTTAAGAGGGAAACCACTTTGTCTTTGGCTGGGACTGATCAAGGTTTCACAGCCTAGGACAAATTGAACATTATTTGAAACCATGCATTCATCTGCTGGCTGCTGTGCCTTCTTTGTTTGTTTCTCCCATGTTTATTGAAGTCCTTCTTAAACACTTTTTCCTAGTGGTCACTTTGGCTAATGAAAACCTCTTTTTTTTCCCTCTGTGACCGTCCTTTGAACTCCAAATATCTGTGGTTTGTTACTGGATTAGACTGGAGCACTTGAGTACCTGTGGTTATGTTTTACAAAAGCTGCAGTTCAGCTACAAGAGCTATAACTGATGAAGTCTCTCACAGTGAACTTCTTGGAAAATATTTTAATCCAATTTCACTGGATTAGCAGTATGTATACAAAGCAGCAGGTGATCTCCTGGCTGTAATGGAGTATGTATTTCCTGTTGCTCACGTTCACAGGGGCATTCTGAGGTTCCTTTTGACCTGATTTATCCTTTGGTCCTGAGTTTTATAGTCATATTTCTATATAGGGCTCCCTCTTTAGCTGGGTATCACTGGAAAGGAGAAGCAGGCAGGAGAAGAGAGAAGCAGGAACATTTTTTAAAATTTTGATGGCTTAAAGTCAGCCTTCCTCAAGGTATCTCATCTTCCTAAAAGCAGTACTGCTTGTACTAAATTAAAAACTCATTAACACCTCAGCCACATTAAAAACCAAACTAAAACACCTCAGGAACAGATTATTCTCCAGAACAGATTATTCTCAGGAACAGATTATTCTTTGGGGCATCTTCCAGCAAATCAAGGAACTCCCATACCTCATCCTGGTGACAGGCACTGTTGACCTTGTTGAGCAAGTATAAACTGCTTTATAAACCCAAGCATTTTGCCCAAGAACTTATCAAATAGCCTGCAATGACATCTCTCTGCATTTAAATATGTAGGTAAACCAAAAAAAAAAAAAAGTTGTACAATTGCTACAGAAGCCTGACATAAAAACCAATAGAAAGCCTTTGAATAATTCCTTCTGTGCTAGGTCTTTGTTCTGTTAAAAATGTTGAGCACATGTGCACAAACACCCACAGTCTTATCCAGGAGGACAAAAAGCTGAGCACAAACCAAGCCCCCACAGGAGAGCAGAGCAGGGTAAGATCATTAGAACAGCTTGAGCCATTTGTGCTGCCTTCTTTTATGAGGAACAAAGGCAGTTCATTCATTTGGGCTGCTGCTGCCCACCAGCAGAGAGAAAGGGTAACAGCATAATCTGTCAGGGTGCTGGTTTGGCAGGCAGTGGCTGTGTTCCCACCTGGAGCCTGCCAAGTCCTCACTCAGCCCAGATTTCAGACTTCAGGCTCTGCCACTGGCAGCACAATGAAGGGTCCTGGGAAGGGATGTTTGCAGAGGGCCAGGTGCTGTGCCAAGGGCATCTCTTGCATCCATCATTAGAGCTCCTGGGTGTTATGGGACAAATATTGTAGGGGAAATGTTGAAAGGAGTAGAGACACTTCTAAAAATAACAGCTTGGTTTTTAAAACTGATTCTCCCTCCATCAATAAAAAAGCCATCCCCAAAAAAGAAACACAAAAATCCCCCCAAAAATCCCAAAAAGCAAAACGAACCAAACAAGAAAGCAAAACAGAACAAACAAGCAGAGAAAAACCTGGGAAACTTCCTGAAGAGATGTAGTTGCCCTGAGGCAGGAATTTAGGAGGTCATGCTTGTTTGGCCTAGAGGATGAGCAAGGGAAGGAAAAGAGGTAATTTCACACAGTTGCACCTCTGTTTGAGCAGGTGATCTGGATGAAGTTTTAAGGCCTGTGTTGCTGTAATAAGTTGCTCTAGGTGTTGGATTCTGGTTTTGGTGGTTGATATTTGTGCATTGACTATAGTCTGTGTTGCCATCTTTTGTCTTTAGGAGACCCAGAGTCATGAGACAGCACAGCCAGAGGAGTTTTGCTTTAACAGAATTACCCAGAATTTGCTTTGGGGTTGTCTGTCCTGACAGTTTTGATTTCTCTAAAGTAGATCTAATGCAGGAGGACCCTGTTATTCTGAGACCAGACAGCTGAGCTTGGGTATTGATATTATATTAATATGGCACCTAATATAAAACTATTTAATATCGGTTTTGTTTTTCCTGGCACAACAAACATCTCTGTAAAAATTTAATTTCAGTGAGTAGTCCCTTGTTGGCTTTCCCTGTCTCAGTGGCTGTGAAAAGCTGGATCCAATCCATCACCATTTTATCAAAATCTACCTCCCCAAAAAATTTGAAGGTGAAGTTGTTACTGGATACAAACATATTCACACACTCCACCCCTGGACCTTGGTGTGAACTGCATGAACACATCAACAGTGATTCATTCCCCCCTCAGCCAAGGTAAAAAGCCTGCCTGGATTTTTAAATAACAGTCACTGCCCTGAAGAAGTCAGACACTTCATTCCAGACTGTCCAGGACAAAGGGCATTAAACCTTCCTGTTTCATTTATCTTGCTTTAATTACTTCATTTATTTAGCATTCACTTGGCTTTTTTTTGGTGTTCAGGAGAACTGGATCTGTGACAACAGGGAGGGGAGTGCAGGTTCAGGTTTCAAGCACTGACTGGAGTTAAGTGGGAAAAGTAGGAGGGGTTATTGAGCTCATCTGGGATGTTAGAGGGAATTTGAGAGAGGACAGCTCTATTTCTGATTTCAGGAGAGTGACCCAGGCACTGGGCTGCTGGATTGATGAGGAGCAGAGATGTGGAGGGATATGAGAGCAAACAACAAAAAATCAACCATTTGAATACCTTATAAAAATCTGTCCTTCAGTCTCCTGCATGGAGCATGAAGGTGACAGTGCCTGTGTGGAAGTTCTGTGAGGATACATCTCTGTGCTCAGATAAAATGTTGGATTCTGTCACAGTTGGAAGCAGTGCTGGAGTTAAACCTTTCCAGGGATGTCACCTCCTGTTTTCCTTCCAGACAGTCAATGCCCATTGATCCACTTCCCCTGGCACCCTGTTTTAGTGATCCCTGGAGCAGAGCAGCCATATGGCTTGCAGAAACTAGAATTTCAGTGTGGAATTGAAAAAGAGATTTTTTTTTTTCCCCTAGGCAATACTTTGAGCTTTATTTTATAGAGTCTAAGAAAAAACTATGGAAGCTACCAGGCAGTTTAAAACCAAGGAAAGAGCATCCTGAGAGAGGTCACACAGGAGGTGTGCCTGGAGGACAGTCCCTTACAGCTGCCCCTGGAGAAGCCTCAGTGGGTAGGAAGCAGATGGCTCAGCTCTGTCAACATCCCCAAGTCTCCTAAAACGCCAAATTATTGAGGCAGTGAGGTTCTGGCTAGCTAACTGCATCTGAGATGCTCATGGGCATGGCTCTCTTTCAGCCCTACAAGAAAAAATAGAACTTTAATCCTTGAAAGAAAATTTTGTGGTGGAAGTGTGTGAAAATGGGAACTGCAACATAGATGAATGTTTGCTAATAGCAGTGGAATGTTGGATTTGGGAATGTAGGAGGGCTTCTCTAACTTTACAGGCCCATAGTATTTGTAAAATTACTTTATTAAAAAAATCAGTGGGTGTTATGCAGGGACTCTGCTAAATATGAATAATTTAAACCGGTGAATAATTAAAACCTGTCTGGGAAGAGTTATATAGGTAATTTAAATTTCAGGTATACACAGAAGGAAATGTGAACACAGAACAATTTGGGGTGGCATATTAGATTTGCATTGTTCAAGTGAGTCCTGATCTGAACCACGAGCACTGCACTGTGTGGGATTTGCACAGCAAATCCCAAAGCAATATGAAAATGTGCATTACTCCTGGACTTAAAGGACTTTCTCTTCAAAGATGATGAAGTGACTTTGAAATGGGAACTGCAAGTACACTCCAGCTCCTGGGAAAACCACTCTGCATTTCTTTTGATGTAAAGGTCATTGCAAATTGGGAAGTTTAATTCATGTCCTGCATGTTTTGTGCCACCAGTCACAGTCCCTTGCTGGCAAATAAGAAAAGTGATTTTGTTCTTGAAGAGAGGGAGTGAAGAGTATAAAATTGGCCAGGTGCTTCTCATGGGGAGGGTTTGACCACACCTTTGGTTGCAGTGAGTTTTTTATCTATTTTGCAGCAGATGTATTTGTAAGCTACTCATTGTTTAGTACAAAGAATGACAAATAACATATTCAGGAAGGGATCAAAGGGATGGCACAGGAAAAGATATCCTGGATGCAGGATTGCCATTTCTGGGTTGATGGATCACCTAAAAGAATAGACTGCTAAATTTGGGTGTAGTAACTCAAGAAATTAAATTATTCTTGCCCAAATGAAGTGAATGGCTTTGATTTGTTTCTACACCTCAAACACAACAGTACCTGGTTTTGCATTAAAAAGTCAGAAACAAATGAAATTCTTGTAAAAAATCATGTTTGCAAGTCATCAACTGAAGGAAAAGATGAAAGAGAGAGAGACTGTGACATGGGAAAGAAAATCCTTTTCAGAATTTTCCATTGTACATGTACAAGAGATTTGCTTTCAGAAGCTCTAGTCCTGCATACAGGATTATTTTGGTAAGGACAGCATCCAGGAAGCTGCTGCAATATCTATATGGCAGACATGAATAAATGAAGCTTTAATATTTTCTGGTACTGCTGTTTGCTTTTCCACATGGTGCATGCATTATCTCTGCCAATTTTTTTCCTTCCAATTGTGTGAAATTCATACCTGTAATACACAGAAACATGCATGAGTGAGAGGGTGTGTGAAGAGAAAAAGTAAGAATTTACTTGTGTAATGATTGTTAGGTATAAAAGCTATTTTTACTGAAAAATGGTTTAAGAGGAGGTTGGTTTGTTGGTGAATTTTTTTTATTTTATTCTTATTTTTTTATTTTAGTGGTAGCAGTTTTACTTACTTCTAACAACAAAATCCTCCATTTCAGAACAGAACACTTCTTTCTGAACTTAGAAACTCTTCAGCTCCATCGTGTCTGTTACAAGTAGTGTTGCTTTGGGATTTATTTTTGGGCTATAACTCAGTTATATTTACCCTAGAGGAGTACTTTCACTGAGGTGTGCCCCTTTATGTTTCAGTTCTGGAAATCAAAAGATTTACAGGAGTTTATGTGCCACTGCCATGCCTTTCTTCTTCTTGTCTCAAAACCAAGGAAGGAATGTGAGGACTTTCTCTGTTGCTTATACTGAACCATGGATGGCTGAGGGAGAAGCTGATTTAATGCTGAGAGATGCAGCAAGATCAATTAAAACACAAAGAGAAAGAATAATTAATCTTCTAGTCCCTACTTTTTAATTTGCTTATTAAATAGATGTCCTTCCAGATGCATTTCCCTTTTCTAACAACTCAGAATGAGCAGGAGCACTCACAGAGTTATGTCTTGCTGAAGCAGTGTCAAGGTTTCTGGACTTACCTGTCCAAAATAACCAGTCAGGCTTGTAAAATTATATGATTTTTTTATTCAAAATATGGAATTTTGAATAAAACTGAAGGGAATGTTCTGAAGAAACGTGATTCATTCTGTCTTCTGTTTCTTTGTTTTATATTGAATTAAAAACCAGGTTTCAGAATGTTTTCACACAAGCTCGAAAAGAAATTTGTGAGAGCTGCATTTGTAATGATGCTGCCTATTTCAAACATAAAAAGGTCTATAAAATATTCACTTTTATCCTTCACATGAGGTACTGCAGCCCCCTGGACTGCATTCAGTACACAGCACAAATCAAATTTCTAGACAACTGGCTCTGAGTTCCTACTTCTCATGTTATAATGCAGAGATTCATTTCCCATTAATTTTCACACAGATTATACTTCCTTGAATATTAACAAGAATGGAGTTATAATCAAAACCTAATCCAGCAAATAAAAATAACAGCTTTTTGTCTTGGTGTCATTGATCTTTTGAGTCAATAAACTATCTGGCAGAATAAATTTCACATGACTTCAGGCCTCTACAGTAGGTGCAGCTCTACCCTTGGTTTTCTCACCTCTTCCCACGTTGGTAGTGGCAGGAAGTGAGCAATAGGCTGTAAATTAGGGTGACACTACAGGCACAGAAAAACCAATTTCTTCCCAGGGGCCAATTGTGGCAGCCCAGGCTGAAACCCTCAGGCAGGGGCAGAAGTTCAGGAGGCTCTTCCAGACAGATCCTGTGCCAGGTGATGTGCACAGCCCTGCTGGCATCACAGCAGTTGGGTTTTGCTGGGTCTTGTGTCTTCAAAGAGACAAGAGTAGTTGTTTAGGCTGTAAAGTTGTTTATTGCATGAATACATCAGCCTCCAGGGTGAAGAGTTCAGAGTATTACAATATATTTCTCCTTCCTTAAAACTAAAACTTCATGTCTGTGTGACTTAATATATTTTATTTTCTCTGAAAGCTCTAATTCAATCCCAATGACACAAAAAACCCCACCTCTCTCACAAAAAACAAGTTTACTTTCTTTACATGTTATCGCTTCTCTAATAAGAACAATAGGAAAAAACATATTACATATGACAGTAAAACAGGTATATTAAAGGAAAATTCCCCAGGTGGTAAATGTGATTTTTGTTTCCTTAGGGTTCAAAGAATCTTCCAGACAAGACATTTTTTCCTCAGGAAACAAAAATATTTTTATTTTAAGCCAAACTTCAAATCATTTCCCTCAGGAAGTCAAACTTCTTTTCAGTTGTAAGATTCCTCTTCAAGCCCTGTTATGCCAGGACACATTAGAATATCACTTCCCCATATGTGAGCACTATAAATTTCTGTTCACACCCCTGCTTACTCAATTCCTTATATGTAACTAGTTATTTTATTTTGATCGTGATCAATAACCCTTCATTGCTTTAATGTAATTTTAATGTAATTTTAAACCAACCATGAGAGGCAAAAATGCACTGCCTAAATTCCAAGCATATCTGTCAAGCTCCTTCCCACAAGAAAGCTGGGCTCCTGTAGTCAGCAGAGCAGGTGCTCCTTTGCAGCTGTGTTCCTGCAGGGTTTGTAGGCAGGAGAGGGATGTGTATTAAACAGAAATATATTTATTCCATGGCAAATTGAAGCTGCTGCTGTGATCTGTTTGTGGTGGCAAAGGTGTGTGATTTATTATGGTGCTCAATGTTGTTTCAAGTATCGTGGCTGATGCTGTATCAGAAAAGCCTGAATGATTCAATTTGCTATGCCACTTTTTTAAAAAGGAACATAATTAATTCAGCCAGAGAGAACTGGAATTTTCTGTTGTTCATAGCTGGAAAGGACATCAGGACAATTGTAACAGGTTGGTTCCATTTTGTGTCCTGGCAGAAGTGTAGGTTCAGGCTCTCCCAGGAAAAGAGAGGAACTGAACTGATTTCTCTGCTGTTCTAAACCATGGTATTAATGTTTTAAGGACAAGAATGGCACTAGAAATTGTGATTGCAGGGATAGAAGGATTAATTCAAACCTCTACTTTGGTATCCAAAGCAAGAAACTCCTGCAGCTGAGGTGCACAGTGCTGGTGAAACCTTTAAAAGATTTGATCAGGGGATGTGGAAGTGTAAATGGCACAAACAGATCAGAGAGAACTTCCCTATGTTTTGGGAGCTGCTATGTGAAAATGAACTAATAAAAATTGACATGAACATACCTACCAGTAGAAATTTAATTTTAAAAGGGCTGAACAAGACCAAGAAAATGTATTTAGGCATCAAGGTCACTTTAATTTGAGAAGTTTGCCACGTTTGCCTGGGCACTGGGGAAATAAGAACAGGCAGCAGAAAGGGAAAACAAAGAAATGCTTGCAAGCCCAGATGGGTGGCACCCAATGGCAGAGAGGTGGCAAAGAGCAGCAAGGTGCTTGCCAATAACACAATGCAAAGCTTGCAGCACACTGAACAAAGGGTGAGATTATTGGCATTTGGAATGCATTCATCACCAGTGTCCATCTGGGGGAAGGCAGCATCAATAGTACTTGCCCTTGCTTGATTTAGAGTCTTTAGTGGCTGGAGCTTGGCTGCTGAGTTACTGCTCTTTCTTCTGGATGAATTCTAGCCTATGTGCAGCACAGTTATAAGATTCTGAGCAGTCTCCCCAGCTTTAGGAGTATCCTGCCTCAATATTGAAAAGGAAAAAAAAGTATCTTTGGAACGTGCTGTATTGTAAAACTCCACAGCTGGAGGTTCCTGTTGTTATTTTGAACGCGACGCGGTTTATCAAAATGTAGCTACTTTTTTTTTTCTTTATTGTTTAGATTTGATCACAAGTTGTTCTGAATTTTTTATTTTCATTTATTTAGAGATGACAGCACAGGAAAAGTTTCAAACTTTTTTTTTTTAGGGTTTTTTTTTTGTTTGTTTTTTTTTTTTGTTTTTTGGGTTTTTTTTGTTTGTTTGGTTTGTTTTTTTTTGTTGGTTTTTTTCCAAGATACACAGACCTGGAGGAAGCAATTTCTTTTCTCATAGAGGAAAGCTGTCTGCTACCTTGTATCTTCCCTGTGCAGGGCAATTCACTCCCAGGTTCTAGCCCAGAGGACAAGCAAAGTTGGAAATCTGGACCTGTTCATTATGCATGCTGCCATTGTGCTTTTTAAAATTAAGTTGAAGTCTTGAAAGAAGGTGGAAGTAACAAGCACATTGTTTTAATTTGTATCTCTAAGTTGCTCAGGCTATGCTGAAAATCCTCAGGAATTCCTTCTGTGTCATTGCAGGTCTGGGAGGGGACAATTTTCAGTCCCTTTTCCATGTCCCCAGCACCTGCTGCTTCCCAGATTTTAATAAAAACTTCTGTTTGCAGGTCCCCTCCTGTCAGGCATCATGAGCTGCACTCACCAAGCTGAGCCCTACACCAAACACATTGAGATTTTGTTATGCTTCTGCTGTCTGATATCAAAAGATAAAAAACCCTTGCAACAGTGTTAAAATGGTAAGATAAAAAAGCAGTTCTTTGTTGGGACCTCCCAGGTGAATCCACAATTATGGGCTATGGGCACACTCAACGTAGAATTTCTAAAATTTTTATAAGTTTAACAATTATCATATCTAACATATCTATCATATCTAACAAATATTGTCCAATTAGAAGAGCAGCTGGTTAGGTAATTTTTCCCCCAGATACTGCCCCACTGTTGGTGGGGCTTCTTTGCCCCATTGGTTGGTCCAGGGCTTCTTTGCCCCATTTCTTGTTGTTTCTCGGATTGGAAAACAAAATGTTCTTCCTGTAGGATGTCTTCTTGAAAATGAAACTGAATGGTATTTCAGGAATGTGTTGGAAAGTTAGCTGATTACTCTAAGAGAAAGGGTAGGAAAAGTACTAGGAGCTGTATAACCACATATTAATAATAGTCTACAGAGCTATGAAAAATGGGTAAAAACTGAAATCTTTAGACATCAAATCCAATTGCACAAGATGGGAGGTGGGGGCCAGGCTTGCTGTGTCCAGGGGGTGAACTGCTCCTGAACAGGTCTGTGCAGCTTCTGTGCTCACTGAAATCCCACAGCATCTCCTGGAAAGCCTCCCCTTACCCTGGGAGTGTTGGTCCCACGCTGAGCAAAGCTGCAGGTGTGCCCCTCCTGCCTGCACCTGCCCACCCACTGCCATATCAAGTGATGTAATAACAGCAATTGTCTGCTTCTCTTTGCTCCCCCTGAACATCTGTTCCAGCCTTTCTAGCACAGCATGGAAGAGCATTATCCTGGTTTTAGGGCTTTTCTGGCTCTTGCAGCATCAGGAATCCCAGGCACCAGGGTGCTCCCTCTGAGAGCAAACCCACTGCAGGTGTGTCACTCACACCCACGGGCTCAGCTCACACCTTCATAGCTGCACATCTAGGGAGTTGTGCAGTTATTTATTGCCCTGTGGAGGAACCAGCCCACCTAATCACTCTGGGCTTTGTCATTCATGTGAGGAATAGTAGCTGGTGTCAGCCAGAAAAGAAACATCCCGAGCTTTGAGCAAATTTCCATTAAAATAAGTCTTTTTGTATTATGACATTTATTTCATGAAACATTAACTTCATTTTCTGCAGACTGTTTTAACATTTTGAGTTAAAGGTTTTCTCTCACTTTTGCATTACTAGATAACTATAATAATGCAGGGCATATCATAAAGTTTGCAGAGAGCTGTACGTCTGAAACTGTTACAGTTCAAAAATAGAAATGAAACAAAGTCCAAAGAGAAAACTGTCAGTGAAAATTGGTAGCAATTGGGTATGTATGTAAATTACAAAAACTAATCTACCAAGATTCATAGGGCAAATAACTCCAGCTACTATTACTTGGCACCAAATAAAAACATTTCATTGAAAGTGCAGCTGCTAGAGAAATGAACTGATAAACATAAATTGAACATAAATGGCTGCAGGCAAACTGGAGTAGCAAACAAAAAAGGGACAGGGAAAAAAATGTTGTTTGCATACATGTGTGTGCCTGTGTAGAGTGTTGTACTCATGTAAACATCTGAGAGTCTCAGACTTGGAGGGGATTTTCAAGGATCCCCAGCCCAGAAAGTTTCCCAGGTGGAAAACCCTCAGTCATTCTCCCCAGGAATGGAGCCACACCTGGCTGCAGGTGAGGAAGTGTGTCCAGAGCAGGGCTCTGCTGCTGGGCTGGAGATGCTGACCATGGTCAATGATAAAAGGGATGGAAGGATAAAATCAGGCTCTGAATTTCATGCCTTGCTGGTCGATAAATTTAATACTTTAGGCTGTTGTGTAAGAACTTATGTAAAGTCTCAGGTGAAAACCTTATATCATTTTTAGGAATTTAAACATGAAATTACTCTATTATTCCTAATAGTCAGGGTGAAAACTGAGGTTATACTTTATCCCTCCTCCCCTTCCATTCAGAGTCCCAGTTAGGTATATCTTTCAATTAATTCCTTTCCCTAAGGACACCCAGTAATAAACACCAAACCCACATATCAATTGGTGAACACCAAAAACCCATATAAAGCCATGTAGATGCATATGCACAGACAAACTCCCCTCCTCCTTCCAGGCACATAAATGCCATTAAATCATTCTCTGCAGTTTCCTAGGAACCACACTCCAGATGTGGTATTTAAGAGTGAATGTGGCTAACGTTTATTAGACTTGAACTGTATTGTGGGTAATTGTCCAGTAATAACCTTTGGTAAATTATATGAAGCCTTTACTTTACTTAACAGGGAAGGCAGGCTCCCCAAACTCTAATATTATCATCATTCAAGATAATGAGCAACACAAACCATTCTATTACCAATCTAAAAGCAATAAATGTCAAAGTAAAGAACTATGCAATATTCTGGCCTGGAAGAACAAAGGACTAAAGTAATGATAATGCCTTTTTATATTTGCAGTCTATTATATCATGCATAACAAATGACCCTGTAATTGTAGACATTGTTATTTCAACAGGTTGTAAAGGGAAAATGCTGGGGGTGGAAAGGGAGTGTTTTGAACGCTGCCCCGAAAAATGCTGTAGGGCTGGTAAACTGGAATGCCTGATGATTTATTTGAATTTTATCCTGCTGGATTATTCTGAAGCTGTTTTGTTTACCACCACAGTCATCTGGTGCAGTGTGACACCAAATCCTTGCAGCACTGATGGCTTTACCAGTGCCTTGGTGACAGCCCCAGCCCTCCTCTGACATGAGCAATAGCAGGAGCAAGAATGCCATTTCAAATACAGCTGATTGATTTATGGAGATTTCTAATTTGGGCATTTACAGACCACTCAGAGGTCACACAGTGTTTGGGCATCCATTCATTATGAGCTGCTACAAGTCAGGGGCTCTGTCTCTACTGCTCAGCATGTGGTGCTATAGTTCAGGTGCTCCTGGGTTTCTAGAGTGACTTCACTTGGGGCTATCCTGGATCAATTTTCCTTTGTGAACAGAAGCAGAAGCTAGTAAGCTTCTTGATCAGAATTCAAAGCAATTTTTTAAAAGTTGGGGCTACAAAATTGCCAGAAACTCAGGAAGCCAATGGCTCAACTACCTCTGTGTGAAAGCAGAATAGTTCTGATTTTCTTGCACCTTATATTCTTTGCCTATTTTGAGAAAAGCATTTTAATCAAAAAATGCTATCTCTTAGCTCACACACACTTCATGCCAGAGTGTCCACAAAGGAAGCCATTCACTAAAAGAAATATTTAAATGGCTCTGCTCTCTGTGGTTGAAAGAACTGCTTCATGCAGTTTTGATGAAGGCCCTTAGCACATGTGGCAATTTTCCTTTAGATCTCATTCACCAACATGCACAGCCAAATTCTGATACCAGGTACCCAGGGCTGAAGTCAATTCATCCATCCTGCTTTCTACACTTGTGGACATGATGAGTAGGATTTAGCTGAAAGGGGAAAAGTTGAGAAATGAAGACTTTGCTGCCTTATATGGAGCTTCTGTGACTTCTTTGGGCAAGATGTAAAATATGATATTAAACTGAACTAACCATGCTTGTAAGTCCCTTATTAAGCTGGCTTAACAAGTTGCCTTTGTGGTATGATTGTTGTTTATATGGTCACATAACCATCTCAGAATTTTATCTGCAGTGTTTGTCAGATGGAAAACAGGCCCCCAAGAAAAAGGCTGTAAAATTTAGGTTATTTGTACTGCTGCTTAAGAGAAATGACAGGAAAAAACCAAGCAGCAGGCAGTTATTTTACATAACTTTCTTTTCTCAAGGAAAACAAATGATGAAACTTCTCAATATTTGCATTTTCCCCATCAGCATACATCCCAAACCTGTCAGCAAGTGGCAGGGGGTGGCAGTGCCTGTCACATCTCTGCTCTTGGAAAAGATCAGAACCCTGATGGCACAACAATACTGCAGTTTCCACAGCAGATCTCAGACAAGATGTTCCCCAGGAGAGTTTTTTGCTATCACCATTTTTCAGGTGAGTTCCACGGTGATGATCACAGCTTGTGTTGTGGTTTATTTTTGCTCCTTCTTCCCCGTATCTAAATGTGTGTTATGCATTTATCTACACGTTCATCTGTTTCTGTTTGTCTGCAATTTTATCTGGTAGTATCTGTGAGTGGTAGTTTTGTATAATAACATGAATATAAGTGAAATCAACAGTTGGGTTTAAGGGCTGTGTTCAGCAAGAAGAGGAGTTTTGATGATTCCAACAAGGGATTGACTGCTGGTGTGTGAAGAGGGATTTGGTTAAACAATTCTAGATATCAAGATTATCATCCTCTTTTCCTGGGATAGTGCAGAAAAGAAACTTAGGTCCTTTCAGTCTGAAAAAAATGTCATCATATATCCAACTGAATTGTATTTTGGCTCACTGTCCCCCATCCCAAATGGCATTTGGTTGCTTATCAGACTTTGTCAAGTTCTGAAACAGTTCAGGAGAGAACATATGTGAACCCACCCTCAGAGAAAAGTGTAAATGTTAGTTCTTCCACAGAGCTGGGAGCAAGATAAGTGACAATGTCCAAGATAGCAGGAGAAAATAATTAGATAAATTGCTATAAAATTACTTATACATTGAATTTTAATTCCCAAACTGAGTGGGAGGCCACAGGAATATTCCAAGTATCAGTCTGAAGGCAGAAATGTCACCACAAAGGTTTATCACAAATGGATGGAGTGCCTTGGCATGGTGGAGAGATTTAGATCTACCCAAAAAAGTTTGGATGCAGGCTGGCACACACCTACCAAATCCAGCACCTGGGAGCCCAGTGTGTGCTGTGATCTGTTCAGTGATCCTCCACCAGCAATGAAAAAGTGTAAATTTGCAGAAGACTTGAAATAAATTGAAGGAAGACCAGACAAACTACCCAATGAGCTGCTCTGCCTATCTCATCCTCAGGCAAATGGCAATAAAGAATATTTTTTTATTTTGCACATTAATGGAGGGTTCTGAGGTATTTTCTGCACCTTGGAGATGGAGAACACGTGCTAGAAGGGATTTGCATGGAATAATAGTGCAGGGTCTTGTGGGACTTCCACAATTTCAAATAATCTCGTCACATATATTCTGGAAGGAAGTGCTAATTAAAAGTGTAAAAAAACATATGTGGTATTTGTGAAGCTGCTATGCAAAGCTGTGTTGCTGCATCCGTTCTGCATTGCAATTAGTCACAGTTAAATTGGAAAATAAGATATCTGAGCTCTGCACTTCTAAAACTGCAAATCCCTCCCCCACAGAAAAGCAGGAACAGTGCACCTGTAATGCAGTAGTGGGAAAAGTAAAATATCAGCCCATAAGCAGAAAGTAGGAGTTCATTGTGTTTCAGTGTTACTAAAATTTATTACAAGAAGTTATTAAAAAAATTAGAATCTTATTAGTGGAAAACCACTATTAATATTAGGAAAGAAGTGTGAAATAAAGGGGATTTCTCTGTGTTGGTTTTGTGACATGTGGCCCATCTGACATCTTAACCTAGAACTTATAGTGGTACAATGATTTTCTATGTCACCCAAAATCAGCACTCTCCACTGATCTACCCATGGAAGCCACAGGAGTAGAAAGGAGGAGAAAATCCACTTTGGTACAGCCTTTTCTTAATGGCTGCTCACAGTTTTGAAATATGAAAGGACAGTAATGCTGGTTTGTCTGGTTTTTTTTTTTAGCCTTTTAGTTGCTCTATATTTACTGTGGGTTTGACAACAATTCTTGGTGCTTAATTTTGCTTCTCGAATTCCCTCTTTCTGAATCTTCTCTTTTGTTTGTGAAAAAATTTCTTTTCTACATCAGGAAGACAGGCAATTCTACCACAGATGGGGCCCAGGCTTCAGGGAAAACAGGTGACCTTCCCAGGAAGTGCCTGAATTTCCCATTTCCAGTATGTTTTATAACTAGGAGTGGTCCAGTTCCATGTGCATAAAATACACTGGAGAACTCCCAAACAAACAGATGGGAAAGTACCTATACAATAGTGGGTTTTATTAATGTGTAACTTAGCACTAAATATGCCTGATATTATCTTCTTTTTAGCTGTTATTAGAGGTTTATGGGATGCTCTTCATTAATAATGTTCCAGAGCCCCATATTTATAATTAGAGCTGGGTAAATTATTCATCCCAAACAATATTTACCATAAATTTATGCTCTCCATTTCCTGGAAGAGAACTGGGGTTTTTTTATGCTTTTTGGGTAGGACAGCCTGCTGCTTTCCAAGGGCTCTCCATTTTGGGGTTCCAAGGTCCACCTATGAATTTTTTACCCCAAGGCTTTTGTTTTCCCTCAGAGATGATGGGGGATGTTACTCCTCATTATTTGCCTGGTAACTGCTGAAGCAGAGGAAAGGTTTCTGAAGGTCTGACCTTTCTCTGGGGGGAAATATCTTATTTCAGAGTAGCTCCCAACAAATTGATTTGTCATTCACACAAATGTTGTGGTTCACTGGTGCTGTTGTGTTCTGGGCCAACCAAGCCTCATGAATATTATTCACTGTGGTCTGGGCACCTCCTTTTGAGGTCAGCCAAGCTTTTTTTGGCTCTGGCTTCCAGAGTGTGTGTAAACTCATCTGAGCTGAGCTGTTAGGAGGTGTTAATATGGTCTGGCAGCTTTCCTGCTGAATCCCATGGGGTGGGAAACTGTGCCTTTCTTTGGATCTACTCCTGCATAGAGTTGATTACTGGGCTACAGAACGTGCTGTGATTTATCCCTGGAGATCAGCTCAGCTCCCCTCAGCCACTTGTTCCTCCCCCCTGGGATGGGGTAGAGAACTCCAAGGGTAAAAGGGAGAGAATTTGTGAATTGGGATCAGGGCATCCTAATAGGTAAAGCAAAGCCAAGGAATTCCTTCATGTTCCCATGGTTCAGCCATCCCCAGGACAGCAGGGCTCCCTCACATGGAATGGGCTATTGGGATCAAGATTACCAAGCTCTGAACATCATCTCTTCCTTCTTCCTTCAGCTTTTGTGGTCATTTGGGGTCAGCTGTGCTGGCAGGATAGTGTGAAAACCAGAAAAAGCCTTGTAGCTCTGTGAGCAATAAAACACCACAAATCCAAACTGCAGCCCCACCAAGTTAGCAGGAAGAGAAAACATCCAGTTCTCATTCTTGTTCTGCTCAGTAATGCTCATCTCTGACCCTGTGGTGCAGTTTTAGTGGTTGGTCATTGTCTTTCCTCCTTTTCTTTTGGTGTGGCAGGGGTTTCAAATGAGAGGAATTTCTGGGAGTTGATTCCATGGTGCCTGCAGGGAAGTTACTCTTGAGCACCTGAATCTTGAGTGTTCTCTCAAAGAAAAGGAAAATGAGATTTCCTTAGAGAGGAGATAAGAAAGTCCCAGCTTTCATGTTTGTGCACATAAATTTACAGTAAGAGTGTAGTGTGGCTTAAACTGTTAAAATACACAGAGTATTGTAAAGAAAGTAGAAAGAACCAAGTCTTTATGAAAATTTCTCTTTGGTGGGGGCTGATTGTCATAGATTTTTGTTGCAGCTGATTTGTGAATAGATTTTTCTTGCAGCTATCTTTGCAGAATGTCACAAAGTGGGTCTGAAATGGTTTTTGGTACTGATAAAAGAAAAAGGATTTTTTGGTTTTGGGTTTTTTTCAATTATCTTATGTAAAATCCATGTAAATTTGTCAGCTTATACATCTTTTCCTGATCATCCATTTCTTGTATCCAAGCAAGCAAAGCAAGCTAGTTTGGCATTTCCATTTATGTATTAATTTTGTTTTATTCAAAAATTTATATCAATTATTTTGGTGTAAATATAAAGTTGTCTGGGATTTATTTGGCTGGTTTGCTTTTGTATTATTTTCCCCTTATCTAGAAAAGACCAAGATACTAAATGAAGGGCAAATTGATTCTTAACATAAAAAAAATTAACAAAAAAGAAAATCTATCTGATTATTTACAGGACTGCTTTACTCCAGGTAATTCAAGTAAAATGGATGAAATTAATTCTGATTGCAGTAAGGAAGTCCCTCATCTTTCAGAATGTTTGTTAAGTCATCTGTCTTCAAAACTCTATTTTTCTTCTTCAGATATCCTTTCTCTCCTTCATCCTAACTCCTTCCATTGCCTTAAGAAAAAAATCCTCTCAAGTGCTTAGGAAACTCTATTTCCTCAGAAATTACAGGTTCTCCTTGGTTCTTCTCTCTGTTTTCTTAATTTAACTATTTAAATTAAATATTTTATCTGAAATATAAGGAATAAGAAATAGGGAAGATATGACCTAGTTTCCTTCTTCGGAGGTATTTTCAGTAATTCTTAAGAGGATTTCCTCAAATGTCCTTTCCAATATTCTGCTTTCCTTCTCTTTTGTTTTAATATTCATGAAGCACCTGGAGCTGGGTGAGATGTGGCTCTGTCACTTCCTGGGATGAGAGGAGCTCGGTGTAAGGAAGAGAATTTCTCTCAGAAGGCAGAAATAGAGTCAGTGGGAGGATTCAGGGGGTCTTTCAGAGCCACTGAAATCTTGCTTTTCTGGAAACACAAAAAATGAGATACATGAAGTAGAACTCTCTAAGTTCAGAAGGTAGTTTGTCTGATCTTCTGACATGCCCTCCTACATTTTTCAGATTTTACTGAAATAATTCTGATTTTTTTTTTTTTTTTTTTTTGAAGTGGAAATTGAAGTTGGGGGAAAAGTTAGTAAAGACACATTTATATTTAACAAGGTCTAGTGATTTCAACCACCTCTCAGTCAAATGCAGGCATCCAGCTGACTAAATGGACTTTTGTTCACAGGAGCCTTATATTGGTCCATGGACAGACATTTCATTTGCTTCTCATATGAATTTTCAATATTTTCAAGTATTGAAGTTATCTTCGAAATATGAAATTTTTCATTTGTTGTAGTTGTACCATTTGCAGTCACTTTGATCATCACTACCTAAACAGCTTTTTATTTCTTTCAAGTTTGTTAAAATCTTAAGAATATCATCAGCTACTTTATCCTAATTTAAGTTATAAAAGGAATTAGAGTTCTAATTATCTTAAAGCAGTTTGTCTTTCACTGTGACAAGTGCAATAATTGACATTTTCAGGTTTGACTGATGACCTGAGGACTCCTCTTTGCAGGAAATGATTTGCCTGGTGATTTTTTTTTGGGAAGATCCCAGGAATTCTGTAGGCCCACAGACATCCAGCTGCTCTGCAAAGGGAGTTCTGGTAGCTGCTGTTAAATTATAGAGGATTATTTTTGACAAAATGGAAATGCTTGGAAGTTGAGTCATAAGTATAAGTCTCTCCTCTGGAGAAGAAATATTTTTTTCATAATAGCAGAGTAAAGATAAGCAGAATTTTTCACTAAGTATTTCTTTTGGGTTTTTTTGGTTTTTTTTTTAGTGTATTTTGCAGGAAAAAGTCCTAATGGCACTACAGAGCCTGGATCTGAGGAAAGACAGATTTCACCTTAGCAGAAGGCAGCCAGTATTTTGGATAAAATGTAGATTTTATATTTAATTTAATTTGTCTTTTTTTACTGGATCATTAATAAAAATAACATATATTTATTTGTTAACTTAGGCCCTCACCTTGAAAATAATTTTCCTTGGCAAGTTTGCTTTAAAATGCAAGAAAAATGGATGTTGTGTGAGGCTTTTGTTCCTCTCCTGAAGCTTCCCCACCGTTCAGTGTTTCAACCAGAGAAATTTATTTCTTGCAGGCTCACTAGTAGCATCCAAAGTGAGAAGTGCTGACAAACAGAGCATCTCTACAGACAATGACAAGCTCTGTTTGAAGCCAGCAGCGTTTGGGGCTTTTTTTTTTTTTTTTTTTTCTTTTTTTCTCCTTTTAAATGCAAGTACTGAAGTTTACTGCAGTGCTGGGTGGAATCTGAGATGTGACATCCGTGTTGGAATTTCTGCTGCATGAAGAATTTACCCTTAGTTCATGGTCTCTGCCAGACTATCACAGCACTCAGGAGAAGTGGGAATAATAATTAGCAAGGCTTTGTTTGTCAATGAGATTTTTTTGGCTGTTTGAACTTAATAAGTCCAATTGGTTTTTGCTGTTGTTAAAGAGGAAAATTCTGAGCCTTCCATAAATAAAGCATCAGCTTCTGATCACTGGTGTACACTGAAACCAGTTTATTTTTCAGCTTCAGTACTCTCTGGAGCCTGATTGATTTTTATATTGCTTTTCTGCCTGAACATGGGCTCCATCTTCCCAGATGAAAACCTGATCCCCTTTCTTCATGGAGCTCTGGACACATTTGAAGAGAAAATGTCATTTTGTGATGCCTGCTGGAGGTGTGATGAGATCAGAGACATCAATGCTAAACTGCAGTGTAAGAATTGATAAATTCAGTAATTCATGGATGCTTTTTGTTGCAAGTGGCTTCTTGACTGGGTGCCTTGAGGGGTTGTTTTACAGGGAAGTGACCTGTCTGAAGGGAACTGGGAGTGATCATGGCTTTTAGATGCTTTTCTCTAGAAATTAAATGGTTGCTCCAGCATGTTTCATCCTTAAAAATGGCCATTATAATGAATTTCTTTGGGGTGAATTATTTTCACCCAGTGGAAGATTCAGTAACCTCTGTGGCTGTGTATGAAGCACTGAGAGTTTGGCTCTAGGAACAATAAACCCAGGGCTGGTTTGAGTTGCAAAAACACAAGCTGAGAAGCACTGACTCAGTGTGAGGAAGTTAAATGGAAAAAGTTCAGCTCCATCTCACATAAAGTTTGCACTATCTGCATTACCCCAAACAACCTTGCCAGCATTATGATTTTTTAACCTTCTCTTTATGAAAGCCTGAACAATATATAAAATAAACACCAGCAATAGCCCTCACTGCATTTTCCAAAAATGGAATTTTGTTACAAATTTTTGTCTATGTTTTCTTGAACTCTTGTGTATTATTAAGGTGTTTTGGAATGTAATTTGGCCTCTGTTGAGTCTCCTGTTCACCTCCAAATTACAGTGGCTGTTGCCACACTTCTCCTCATGTCCTGACACAGAGGAGGAGCCAGGGTGTCTCTGCAGCCTGGGCAGACTGTCAGTCACTTGGAAAAAATATTTTTGGCTCATTTCCAGCCTGCTGAGAGCCAAGGAGGCTGATGGCATTCACCCTGAGACAGAAATCCCTGCCCTTCTGCATGGGAGATTACAAGAAATTCCTGTATGTGTTCTGCAAAGGGTATAGACACATATATTCATCTACAAACCTATCTATCTATCTATCTGTCTATCTATCTATCTATCTATCTATCTCTATCTATCTATCTATCTATCTATCTATCTATCTATCCTCTAATTAATCAATCAATTAAATAAATAAATAAATAAAATATAATAATATATAAAATATGTTAATATAACAATGCATCTATAATAAATTACATATTTTAGTTATATATAATAATAGAATAGAATAGAATAATATTGAATATATTATAAAATATTTAGAATATATGATATGATATGATATGACATATTGTATTATATTGTTGTATTTTGTTTAGATAGATAGATGTAGATATAGGTATACTTAAAATGACAGCTGGAAAGAACTTAAAGGTTAAATGCAGACAAACTCTGACCCTACAGCAGGCACAGGAGCCCTGTGCCATCCCCTCATCCTGCCTGGCCAGCCTGGGAGCAGCAGCTCAGCCTTTGGCCCTGGGTGGAGCCCATTTGTGTCCCCTGGTCACGTCCTGGCCCTCAGGGGTGGCCTGCTGGCCCTGTCACTTTGCACCCCTCAGAAAGAGCTGGAGAGCTGAAGTTTGTGGAGATGGTTTTGTCTGTGCAGTTGGTTTGTTGCTGAGATCTCAGGGTATCCAAAGCCAAAATGATTCTGTATCTTGGTCTATTCTCAGCAACTGAACAGAATGTGTCTTTTATAACATTCTGCTGCTTGGAGTGCTCAGCAACTCTTCCAAATTCAGTGTGTGCCTTGCCAGTCAACAGTCTCACAGAAATATAGTGCTCTAGATGAGCCAGGCTGAGCAGAATAATATATATATATATATATATTTTTGCACAATCATCTGCAAGGTATGAAGTGTTTATAGGCTTTTGTTGATGTCTGTTTTTTTTCCTGAGGTCTGAGTGATATTTTATAAAAATCATATCAGGTCCCTGGACATTATAGAATATAAACATGTAAAAAGTGGGCTGATGCTAAAATTGTATAAACCAAATAATGCAGAATGCAAAAACTGTGCTTCCATGAAACTCTCTTCTCACACCAGGTCTGGTCTATTTGGCAGAAAAAGGAAAAGTAAAGGGGAGATGATCAGGAACAGATAACAGCTGGGTAAATATTGTGCTTATCTTGAACTTGAATTTATGTTTAGAAACATTCAAAATCAGAAATGATAACCACATAATTTCAGTTATTAAAAAGCAATAAAGCTTTAAAAGTCTGAAAATTATTTTGTTTGATTCATTTCTAATAGCATTACATAGCTTTTTGTTTAATCCTGGTTCTTTTAGCTTTTCCTTTTTTTTTGTATTCAAAAGATACCAATACTTTACCTCACTTTTTCAACAGAAAAGAGAACAGAGAGGAAAAGGAGGGAGTGTTTCTTTCAGACACTTAGAACTCTGAATCCCTCAAAATAAAACTGAGAAGTTGGGAAGGCTCTTGTTGCTAAAACAAACATGTAATTTTAACCATAGCCATTGTAATAGCTTTATTCTCATGAGAACTGAATGGAAGAGTTTAATTAAAAACCTTTGTGAATTGAAAGAAGTGGGAGAGGAAACATCTCCTATCCAAACCAGCCCCAGTGCCTACAAGGGATATTTTGAGTGGTTGTGTGGTTCACTGAGGGAGGGAGGGCTGTGAAGGTAGCTTGGAATGTGCTTGCTCTTTTAAGGCACAGCTGACAAAGAGAAATAGAAGTAGAGAGAGACAGGCTGGGTCTAGTTATACTCATTTTTAGCTCAGTCATTTGCATCAAAATGCACCGCAGCACATGCAAACAAAGTGGAAACAAAAGCCACTGAATTTTCTGCATCACAGCAGAACAGAAGGGATCCAGGAAGCCTCATTTGTGCCCTGCTGGTAGATCTGAAATCTTTTCCTCATTCAGAATACGAGCTCTGCTGCTGTTCCAGAACATTTTTTGTGAGGGGATGGTGGAGCTGGTGAGGCAGAAAGGTGCTTCCGTGCAAAGCCAGGCTAAGCAAAACAATTTCTCACGACAAACTTCACACTGGTGCTGTTCTCCTGTGCACCTGCAATTTTCATAGGCACACACAGACTGGGCAGGAGTAAATTGGAATTAGGGTTTCCTATGGAATTTCAGCAATCCTCAGCTGTTTTCACAAATTCCAGAGGGTTTCTTGCTTGGTTGGGAGAAAATGCTACAAGGGGGACTGGACAGTGAGTTCAGTTTCCCAGGGAGAGTCACAATACAACTTGCAGAAGATCTAAATTGCATCTTCAGCATTCCTGGTGATGCACTGAATTTTGGAGTCCACCTTGCTCTAGAACCTGTTCCAAAGGAGAATGTGCACATGGGCATGCATCCATCCATACTCCCAATCTACCCCTATTTATTAAAAATATTTCAATGTTAAAATAGAAAAAAAAAGCTTCTTAAACCTCTTCCACATTTATACTTTGATATCACGTAGTATTTGCCAAATCAGTTAAAGGATTAATTTATTCCTAGTATCTATTTAAGCCTGTTTATGAATTAAATTGCCTCTGGACTAATTAAACCATGATTACCACCAGCAGTGCACCCAGCATGGGGTTCATTGTTTCTCCTTTAACCAGTTGCTTTAGGTTTTTTGTAGAAAGGAAATATTGCAAATGGATGTTGCTAATTGGATGTTTCTAGAAGAGCAGCCTTTTGTAAGATGCTTTGATTACATGGTAGAGCAGCTTCTATAAAGACCTATTTGGCCAAGTAGGGCTTCTTAACTCCAAATGGGGGGGGAAATACAAAATGACTACTCAAGTGAGTATAACTAGAGCAAGGAAGATAATCTTTACAAGCCCTGGGAGGCAGATCATTAGCTGGAATTCCTGCACCAGTAAATGTCACACAACTTCAGCATCTCTGAGGTTCTGTGCAAGCCCCATCCTGAAAATGTGCAAGTGGGAGTTTTTTTTCGTTGTGCACAGTGCTTTTGCTTTATTTTCAAGTCACTAAAAGGAAAAAGAAGCTGCACCTTTTAGTCACATCATTCTTTATGTTTCTTGCAAATGATGTCTTAATTCTGCCTCCTTTCACTACTGCAATTTTTTTCTGGATCTCTGTTTTCTATCTTCAGAATATTCAGAGCAGAAAGCAGGGAGAAGAAGCTGAGTTGGTGAGGTGATGGAGGAACCTTCAGAAAATTAAATTCCTTTTCCATTTAATCTTTTATCCTGTGTGAAGAATGTCAGTGTTGCACAGTAAAACAATATTTGGGTCACAGATTGCTTTGTATTTTGTGGAGTCTTGCAGTAAAAGAATTCTCACTGCCAGTATCTCATGCAAGATGACTGCTGTAAAATTTGACTTTGCAAGCACTGTAGGCACTAAAAAAAACGTTTAAAGGAATTTTTTTATTTGTATTTTTAATTTAAGGTAGATTGCAATTTAAACAAATTTGATCTCAGGCTGCCCCTTGGAAACATTAGTTGAGGTTTTTATTTAATTTCTTAGCTCTTCTGTTGGCTTTCTCTTTTCCCATCAGCAAAAACAGTACCCCCAAGACAAAAGCAGAATGTAAACAAACTCCATTGCATATTCCAAATGCTATTTCTTTCTTATAATTTAGATTGGCTTTTTGTGTATTTGTGTGTGTAACTGGAAAAAGCAATAAAACATTGGCACAAAGAATGAAATGGATGAGGAAAAGCCACATTGAGGATTCATATATGGAAAGTCTTACCCAGCACTCTGACATGCACAGCTGTGCATCTCTGATCAATAACAATCTCTTTTCAAACAATCTGAAGTTAACATCAGATCTTATTCCTCAATAGAACACCAACAGGATGAAGCAAAATGAGAAAATTGCCTCCCTGGTGCTGTTTTGATACCCCACTTGTGAACATCTCCTTGGAGAGGCCATCCAAATTAGGCAGGAACAACACAAATCCATATGAACTTGATAAATGCTACAGTTATGTATTGATTTTTTTCAGCAGGCCTTTTACACGTTGTTAATGGCTGTGGTAGAAAGAGGCTTAACTCACAGTTTCTGGCCAACTGTAATTCATGTCCCAGCATCTCTTCAAAGCTGATTGACTCTTGCCTGTAATTATGGTTTACATCCTTCTTTTACAGCCCTGGTTTTGTAGGTGTCTGCATGAGCTGGTTGCATGATGCAGGGAAGCTCAGAGCTGCAAATTCTTTCTTTCCAGAATTGCAAATTCCTTCTTTCCAGAATTGCAAATTCCTCCTTTCCAGCCCTGCAGCCCTGAGTGCCTCACCTGCACTCTGACATTTTGCTGAAAGTCCCATCAGGAGGGCCTTGCTTTGCTCCACAGCATTTTGCAAAAGATGAAATCTGACCTCTGAATTTCCTTATTGTAGCACAGATGTAGGAGGGGAAATATGAAAAAAATAGGAATATTACATTATTTTGCACCTCAATGTCACTGACTTTAGCATCCTTGAAAAAGTTCTGACCTGAGCTGATCACCTGGGCATGGCAATGGGAGGTGACAGTGAAGACACTCCTCATTCTTTTCCAGTGGTGGAAGGGTCCTGAATGAGCAGCTCTCACCAGACTTTTCCTCAGTCAGCCTGGATGAATCTTTTGCAGGAAAATATTGATGGGGAGGAAGTGGATGTGGAGCAATGGGAGAAAGAGGAGCAGGTGTTTGTGGTACAATGTCCTTTGACTGATTCTCTTTGCACATCATCATGTTCCAAGAGGGTCTTTCCATCAGCATCCTGTAAACATCCCAGGTCTCTTGAAGTGACAGGATGAGTCCCAGCCAGAGGAGGACTTTGGTTTTCTGTGTGTGTAGAACAGGCAGATTTTGCCTCCCAAGTAAAAATTAGGAAGCACTGAGCTCCATAAAATCATTCCTAACACACCTCTGCCAAAAGTGAAGCTTGGAGAATGAGTCTAAAACACAACTCAGAGCAGGAATTCATCACTCAAGAGGGACTCACACAAGAAATGCAGAGAGCAGCCTGTGTCTTCACAGGTGCAGAATAGCACCTTGCAAATGAAGCTGGGAGATTTCAGGTAAATGAGCCTTGGAAATTTTGGGCTCCCAGGTCATGCAGAGCTGACTTAGGAGCACAGGACACGTAGATTTTCAGTGCTTAAGAGTTCTCAGCAGATTCTTCTCATTTTGAGGAACTGCATGAAATTATGCTGATCAATACTTTTCCATTTCATAAGAGAATTACACAAAAAGAAGCTCAGCATATGTGTGCCTTTTAAAAAAGGGGCCACTTCCTTGAAAGGAGACTGTAGATACATAAAATGTGAAACAGAGTAAGTATCTTTAAAAAATTGAATAAAGAAAATACTGAGGACAAAAACATCTAGAAGCTTAGCTTCAGGGAAAGTGGAAAATAAAGGAACATACTGAAGCTGTAGGAACTTCAGAATTCTTTTTTTTTTTTTTTTTTACTTGAGAGGATTTTTACTAAGGAAATATGTGCAAAGTATGCAAGTGCAACAGTCAGGGTTCTGTTTGCAGAACCATCACAGCTGTAGTTTTCATGACAGAAATTATTCAAAAGACTGTGTGGGAACTGCAAAGAGCAGGGAAAAACCCATTTAAGACAGAGGAATTAGATTAAATTATAATGCACTTTATAACCTTAATTATTGAGGTACTCATAAATTCTTTACCTGCTCTGCTGGAAAAACTTTACAAGGAACAGCATCAATTTTGTAACTGTTTGGTAGAGATTTCACTACTTGGACACGGTCACAGAAATGGGAATTTCTTTAGTATGCCTGCAGGATCCTTTCACCAAACAAAAGGAACAAGAATACAGTCAGGCTTTGACAAAATTAAATAATAAGTTGGAGAAAGTTTGTTTTATTGCTTCATGCTTTCAATTATAGTTGGATCATCTGTAGGTTTGAAAATGTTAAGTGAGAGCAAGACACTCACCAATTCAAATATTTGCACTTTAATTTGTCCAAACAGACAAGAAAAACATTCATCATCTTATTTTCAAAGGTTTTTTCCAAATAAATGCTATGGTGCCATGTAAAACTGTGAAGGACTTTGTCATTATTGACTTAAGACTGGAACTTTTTTGGGATGCATTTGCAAAAAAAAAAAAAAAAAAAAAATCCACTTCTAGTGCATTCAACCCTGTAAAGTTGAAGAGTCTTTTAGGTATGATATTTATTGGGATATATTTGCTGGGTCTGTTTCAACTTTTTAAATGACCCAAAAAGTGTAACAATCCATCTTTTCAAATAAAGGTGAGAATCTAACCAGATACAGCAGGATACCATGGAAAAGGAATGTGAGATCAGGGAATGTGTGGGTTACATAGAACAGAACAGTAATGACTATAAGTTTTTTATATATATATATATGTATGTATGTATATATGTATATATATTTATGTATACATAAATAGCTTTTTTAATTTTGTGTGCTGTCCATGTATGTGCATTTTTCTCTTAGTGGGTCTAGCAGCAACATCCCTTCAGCTGAGTACTCAGCACCTCAGTAACCAAAGACTGAATTGCAGCTCTGTCAAAATCCCCTTCCACCTTGGAACTCCCTACAATAAAACAGTGGTAATAAAAAAACATCTATTTTCCATGGAGGGACCATGCAAGTGTCTGAAAAGATAATTCTTTAGGAGGAAGCTGTTGGGAGCTGCCTGGTTGCCTTTCTGGGGTGTGGGTTCAATACCATCAATCTCTGAGCAGGGCTTGGGACTGCCAGGACATGACCCATAATGCATTGACCCTCCATTCCCCCTGAGATTGCTGCAGGAAAAATTGCAGGAGCTTTGATAGGTTTTGCTTGTTGCAGGTTAAAGATCAATGTTCAATGGACACACAAGGCAGGGAGAAAAGCTTCTCTTTTATTCCCATTAATATTTGTCTGCAAGTGAATTATTTGGCTCCTTCAAGGATCTGTGACACTGCAGCAGAGCTCCAGAACTCCATAAGGAGTGGAGAATTCATTTGATAGATTCATTTATGGATTATTGCTGTTTTTTGGGTTTTTTTAATGTTATCAAAACCCACCTGGATCTGTTTCCTTCAGTTCTGTCAGCAAGTATTGTGCTGTCTGCCCCTTTCCCTGCTGCCAGCGTTCTCCACAGATCCCATGGCTGCACAGGTCTCAGGTTTGCATCAGCTGCTCTGTCCTGCAGCACTCGTTTGCCAGGGTGTGGGAAAATCCCCCCACAACACAGGTAAAGGCTGAAAACTTCACCAAAAAAACACTAATAAAGATCACAGCTCTAAGTGAAGAGAGAAAATTTTCCTTGCATCTGAAGTGTGTGAATTGCACTGAATTTTCTCTGCTGACTGCAGCTCCACCTTTCCGTCTTCATAAATTTTCTTTTTTTTTTCCCTGTCATACACAATAACTACTTTGCTCATTTTCAACCCTTTGGAAAGTTAAAAGCTTTTTTTCTTCACTTTTCTTTTAAAACAATAGCTCCAGTTCCTGCATGTCTTCTCCTTTTGTCTCTGCTGTAATTTTTCTTACAATACTATTTCATAAACTCTTTCAGATATATCTTAATCAGTTTTTGTTGCTAGCTCACTTTTGAAACTGATCCAACATTTGTAGCTCTAGTGAAGCAAAGTACAAATTTCTCCTTAAACACTCTGAAAATATGTTCCACTATTGCTCACAAATCAGGAGATCAAGTTCTATATTTCTTCTTTTCTTTTTCCTTTCCTGATTTATATTGAGCAGAATTTGACTTTTCCAAGGGTAAATTACCTGCCTGCATTTTGAGAAATTTTACTTTACAAAATTTTACTTTACAAAATGTGGTCTCACATTTCCAGCTATGTGTAACAGGTAATTGCAAAGTTAGAGAGGTTGAGTTTTTGGTATTTTTTTGGTTGGTTGGTGTTTTTACAGTTACTTTTAATGACAGGTAGGAAAAAAGGCTTCTGGTCAGTCTGGGAAAAAGAGGAGAGCTACATTTTCTGTCATAGGTGATGTGAATTTGGTGATCCACAGCACAGTTAGCCAGGAGCAAGGGTATTGCTACCAGCAGAAACTGAGAGACAAAAATACATATGAAAGAAAGCAGCTGGGATCTTGAGTAAATTATTTAGCTTTTTCTCCAGGCCCCTGAAACAAAGCCCAGTGCCAGTTCACAGACCCTGCCCTGAAGTCAGTGAAACAAGTTTTGATCTACAATCACCTCTATCATTTGAGAAATAGGGAGCAGTAATGCTATTTCATCTGCCTTGAAGTCTGCCAGGCTCTTTCCAGCCTGCAGATTTCCACCAAACAGAATTTCATCCTCCCAGGATAGCTCTGAGCCCCACAGTACTGGTGGGGTTTAGGTTCCAATTATTTACTGGCTGCCAGATATCTTGTGTGATACCTGTTTTGTGCAATTGTGTAGCTGGTTGGATGGAGGATTCCACACAGCTCAATGCACTCATGGTGCATCACCTGTCTGCCTAAACACCTCCCAAATTAGCTATCACCTTCACTTTTCCTAGATTTAGGAGTTCTGGAATAAATTTTGTGGTAATTAGGTAACATTGCCCATCAAAACCCAAGTTTTTTAAAAAACTGAAGTGCTGCTCACACTAGGTGATAGCAATGGGAAAAGTGCTTTGATTGAAGAAATATGTTATATTAATTTCCATTTAATCTGTCAATCCAGCAGGGATAACAGCTGGAAGATGGCTGTTCTCCATCCCAACACCTTTCTCACTCTCCATCTCTCCCTTCTTCTGTGAAATCACAGAATCACACAGAATGGGAAACTGTACCCTGATGAGGGCCAGTTCTGCTCTTGGTGTCCTCTTCAGTCTCTTCATTAAAATGAACCTGTTCTGGAAGGACAGTTTTTAAAACAACTTCCCTCAAAAGATTTCTCTTTTTGAGCTCATAAACCCAAATCAAACTGGGTTAATCAGTTTAAAGGGCACCGTTTATGGGCTGAGCACAAAACTTTGAGATGACATTTTGGAGACAGAACAACTCTTTCATTGTTCTGCTGACAAATAGTTATGCACTAGACATATAAATAGGTTATTCTGTATTCATTCTGATGGGTTAAAGTGCCACTAGCATATCTATATTTATCATGCCATTGTCACAGATCTGCCTCTCTGGAGAACAGCTTAACTCAATACCACAGGGGTCAGTGTTATTTTTTTGTATTTCTCACCCAGCACAAAATCATCTGGGCAGAGATTTCTCCCAGATACCTTTTGCTACTTTTTTAGCAAACAAAAAAAAAAAAGTTTCTGACCATAAAACACCTATTTTACTGGCAGATGCTGCCTTATGTCTTGAGGAAGTTTCAAAACAAGGTCAGTATTTTCACATCCACGCAACATTAAAATTTCTTCCCAGTTTTTTCCTCAGGGCAGGGAGATTTTTTTGCACACCATTCTGGCCAGCAGCAACCAGGGTTATCAAAGTGAAGCTTTCCATGAAAAAGCACTAAGATATTTGTGCTGCAGTATGAAACTAATGGAAATCTGTATTATTTTCAGGAGATGTTCTCAGAACTAAACATTTCACCTCAGCCAGGTGCCATTTTTCGCCTGTCGACCTCTGTGGAATGAAAATTACAGAGTCTGACAAAGCCAAAGATTTTCTGGCTGACAGATGATAACTTTAGTTTAACTTCTACTTCTAATTTCATTCTTTTCCCTAGTCTGTTCCTCTATGACTTCAGCACAAGTTATTTTTTTCATTATTTTCATTCCAAGGAATTCCAAGGTCAGAATGAGAGAGGATCTCCAATTGCCCACTTTTTTTTTTTTTTTTTTTTTTTGCTACTTATTGCTTGTCTGAAAAAATCAAGAATCCCTTTTCAAAACAAGAATGAAAAGGATTTGATGGAGCTGTAAGACCTGAAAAACACAAATTTTGTTTTGACATGTTCCATGATTTTCCCAAAGCTCCCACCTTGCACTGATGGAGATCTGGAGCTACAATGAACATAAGAATGCAATTTTAACTGCTCCATAGAAAACATCACTTCCTTTCTCCTAGCTGGACTTCAGCATTGCTTTTTCCTTTTGCAAATGTCTCAATTTGGGCATCTAGACATGTTTAGAAATGCCCTCTTATCCTCTGAATTCCCCTCCCTTTTTTGACCTTCTCATACCTGTCTTTATTCCTTTATCCACAATTTTCTTTCTTTTATGCCCAGTCTACACTACAACCCTCCTTTCCTCCCTACAGTTTCCTCCTCTGCCCATTTTTGTCCCAAACAGGTCTCATTGTGAGCATTTCCTCCTGCTCCTTCCCAGAACACTCTTTTTCACCCCACATTTAAAGGATTTTTGTAGGATGAGGCTCTGTCTACTTTCATGCATGCTGGTTCTTTACAAGAGGCAGCTTTGCTTCTATTTTCATCACTGACAAAATAACTTCAATGATTTTGAGGCTTCCAAATATATCAGAGATGTCTGGTTTTTCAACCTTTCCACTTGAAGTGCTGATTCACTTAACTTTTTCATTTTTTCCCTTCATCTTTCTAGCATTTCACTCTTGTTATATTTGTTAACTCTTTTACTGATTCTTCTCTTCATTCTTCACTGAAGCTTTGGGTAATCCTAGTTGAAAAGATAAAATATCCAAACTCATGGTCAGCAGAGAACAGAGTTCAAGTCTCCTCCTCTCCAGGCTGAACAGACCAAGTGACCTCAGCAAAAGTTTAGATATTAATGTAAAAAAGAAATTTACCATCAAAAGAAACATCTCCTGCTTTAATATATTCTGCTTGTGTGCTTTGTTATTGCAACAGCTTTTCCTTATCATCTGGGAACTCTTATTATTATGAAAACTGGAAAAAAAAAATAAAAGGCAAATATTTTGCTTGAAAATGAGTTTCTGTATGTGCACACAAATCTAAATGATAAGCTCTGGGATTAATTTCTGTAATTGGAATGGTGTGTTTTACAAAAGAAAAGTCTTTACCTGTTATCTTGATAGTGTGTTCCTGTAGAAATACAAAGCTCTAAAAGAGAAAACATTGTAGTCTAAAATCTTTTGTTAAAACATGAGGCATTAACTTTTTTTGGTTCATTTGGGTTTTTTTTCAGCAGGAAAATGTAGATTTGAGAGAAAACAAAATGGAATAGGAAATCTTCTCAAAGTACTAAAAGACAGGGGCACATTGCATAATTTCAGTTCTTATTTTGTGATTACAGAAAATAATTTTTTATTAGCACGGTTTCTTTCTGATGTTTTTCTCCCATAAGTGTGTTTAGTTGGATCAGCAAACCAATGCTCTGATCCCATCTGCTGTTTTTCTCACTATTGTCACACACAGGCAGTGAAAACATCCCTCAGACAGGAATAGGACAAATTGCATGTGAGCTTTTGAATGTGGCAGTCTGTAATTGGCTGCTAGCCAAAAAGATGTTTTAAATCTCATCAGTAGCTGGAACACCTAGATAATCTACCTAGATGATATCATTTCTTTGTTTTATTTCTTCAAGTATTTCACATACAATTCAGCTCAATGCATCTTTGAAGAAAAACCATGACTTTTTTTTTTTTTTAATAGACCTCCTTTGGAAATGCATAGTTTCTAAATCTTTAGCCCTTAAGCTCAGCACATATTTCACAAGTGTCCATGAGGAACTTCCCTGACTGAAAAACAAAGTTAGCAGAATGTGCATTTTCACAGGGCTAATTAGTCCTTACACCTCCTTGCACTGAACAGCCAGCAAGCAAAATGTTCCCTAAGTAGTAGAATGATGATACAAGTTGATATAAATATTATCACATGTAGCATATGCATTAACGCTGATGATTGCAATCAGTGAACTCACTTTTCTGTCAATCTTACAAAGTCAAAATTTTTATTATAGTAGAAAATATTAAAGCTACTTTGGAGTGCTTTTTCTCACAGTTTATCACAGATTTTCTTTTTCAACCTGGTCCAGTGGGAGGTGGCCCTGCCCATGGCAGAGGGAGTGGAACTGGATGATCTTTAAGGTCCCTTCCAACCCAGGACATTCAAAGATGATTCCAGGAGGTTTTGTAATATTTCTGCTTTTCAAAGTCCCTTCAAGTTTCCTTTTTCTTCTCATGCAGGCTGTCTGCTCAACTCATCAAGAAAGAGGAAAGAGTTTTCCTCTTAGGTGTCATCCCCAGGGTTTACAGTGTGCCCAAAGGTAGAAATGTTTTTGCTTTAGGGGTTAAAAAATCATAAGGAAATTTTGCTGTTTGGAAAATTCCAGTACCACAACCTGAGTCTTGTATTTTTCAGTTCTGCACTTTCTGACAACATCACAAATTTTCCTGAAGTAGAATTTTGCAAATCTGTCTACACTTCTCTGGTGTATTTTGGAGTCTATATAATATCAAATTTATGCTATAAATAGTTGGGTTTAAGAGCAAGATCACCAATATTTAGGCAGTCCTAAAATGTAATATAAAATAGAACACATATGAATAATGAATGCACTCTTTAGATTAAAAGTTCATTTGGGTGTATTACTAGTTACCAACAGATAACCTGTGCAATATGAGGCACAATTCTTATGCTTTCCCCTAAGATTAATTAGCTTTGTAGCATATTAATCAAACAATTTGGAGAGCAAAATCAGAACACATATTCCTGTGTGGTTCCCAGACATCTCATTTGTTTAATGGAGCTATTTGGATAATTAAGATCAGTACCAGTAATTTAGCTAAAGTGAAATCTTTAAAGATTATCTGGCAATTTACTTGCATTCATCTCAGTTTTTTTTTTTTTTTTGTCTTTTTTTTCTCCCTGGTTATTTATATACATAGCTTGGTAATTTAAAAAAACAACTCTTCTGCAGCAAAGGAAATACTCATTTGTATTGATAAAGCTATTCTAGATTGTATTCAAGAAGGTTCCACAGAACAAGTATTTAAGAGAAGGTCCTATTTGATATTTTGGAAAAACTGCTTATTTGTCTTCATTTTCATCCCCAAAAACCAGAATTTTTTTCAGAGTTTGACTGTGCTCAGGTGAAAACCTATCCTTCTTTACACTTTTTTGTGCTGCAAGAGGAGAGGAGTGCTGTGCATTTTTTTCATTTAAAAAAATTAAATGAAAAGTATTCTGCAGTGATTTCATTTAAGTGAAGTTGCTTCCACTGCTTGTGGGAATGAAGTTTTGTAAGCTTGCTCTTTCCAACCAGAAGATTATGTCTGACTAATATTAGTAGATTTGAGAACTATGTGAAAATGTTCTTTGTGAATTGAACACTAAAATTAAATTGAAATGTGTGATTTCACTATTTGCTAAAATAAAATGCATGAACAGTCCAATAACTAATATCTTAGAAATGTTTGTACTAAGCATCTTTGACACTTCAATGAGATGATTGAAAGAGCCCCTGCTGTTTGAAGTATGACACATTAATAAATTAGAGAGAATAAAAAGTATTACAGTTCATATAATGCACTATTCAGGCACACTCTGCTATTACATTGCTGCCTTCATCATTCAGAATTAGGAAACAGACCTTGCAAGGTGCAAATTTGAGGCAATATATGCAAATCTGTTATTCTAGTTCAAAAATTCAGCAGCTATTCAAGCTAATGGATCCATAAAAACTCCATAAAAGTCCATATTATCTCGAGCTTTGCTGCTGCAATTCTGTTTATTTGAACAGAAGTGCTTTTAGTGGTCTTCTGGTAAAATTGTTGTACCCAGCTGTTTGTTTGCCTTTCCAAGGTGGAGGAGTTGTTTGCACTGCTACAGAGAAGAAATGGAAATTGTGGAATACTTCAGGCAAATTGTCATGTTATGTCAGAAGATTTTGCACCTGTTAAACATCTGAATGTGCAATCTTTACACCAATACTGCTTAATAATTCAATTTAGTGCTAGGAGTGCTGACACTCTGGGGAGATTTCTCTGGGGCTTTTATTCATGGCAGTCCCTTTTTCCCAAGCAACAATAAGTGCTGGCAGGATCAGTGCTTTATATTTTAAGCCCAGTGTGACTCAGGTGGGATATTGGGCAGCTCTGAGTGTTTGCAGAGTGATGTTTTCATGGCTTTCAGAGAAGGGAGCCAGTCGCTCATACACAGCTCACACATCAAGCACTGCAAGCAAGAGGCAATAATCCCCAAATCCAAGTGCTTGGGGATGTACATTTGGGCTTTAAATGGGAAAAAAAAGAGAGATCAAGCTTGGCACTGGGGGTGCATGTTTGGGCTGCAAAGCGTCAGTCACTGCAGAAGTGGAAAAGATAGAAGTGGCAGCAATTCAACTGATTTTATGAAAAAATATCATTGCTTTCATTTAAAACCACTGTATTCACAAGTTTTTTAGCTCAGCAAGATAAAATAGGATCTCTGGAGTAATTTTTTTTTTTATTCTTTAATAAAACTCAACCAAGGTGCAGCATGAGAGGCACAATTCACTTGCCTCACCTCCCAATTGCTTTGTCTGTCAGTGTCTATTGATTTGCATGCCTTGACATATAAAATTCAAGTTTTAAAACATCTTATTTGAGTATCTTATGCTTTTAAGGGATCTCATTGATGTTTTTTAGGCAAAAGTAAAAATGCAAACTCTAGAATATTGTTTCACTTTATTTTATCCATTTGCAAGTGTCATGCCCAGCATTGAACATAATTGTTTAATGAAGCTGTGATCTCTTTTTAATAGAAAGGCTGAAAGAGACAATTAAAAATTATGGGTTTTTGTGGGACAGGTGTCTCTAGGTTTTGTATTTGAATCACTGAGGGAGCCTTGGCTCTCCAGAGAGAAGATTCAAAGAAGTTGAAGCATCATTGTGCTGAGATGCCAGAGAGGAAGAGGAGGGATGGTGTGGCTCTTCCTCTGCACAGAGAAGGAGCCTGTAAGCTGGTTACTTGTGAGCATCCTCAAGTGTTTCATTCCTGCTGATGTTTAAATATCTGAGTGTCTTTGAGAATATCTGGGCCTTGGGTGCCATCCTGATAGCTCTCAGATGAGAGGGAAATTGCAGCTATAGCAATTCAACTTTCATCAGAGTGGGAAACCTGGTTTATTTGTTAACCAAAGACGAGGGTTTTTTTCAGATTTCCCTAGAATGAAAGTCAATATTCTTCCCCAGTACTTAATCCATTTCATATTGGAAGCATTATATGAGGTTAGTTTTGCACAAATCACATTGTGGGTTTGGTAGGAAAGGTTTCATGTAGTTACAGTGAGGAAAATAAATGCAGATATGAGTCCGTGATTTGCTGATGGTTTTTAATTCCCCTGCTTTTCAGTGGCATAGCTGGAGAATTGGGTTAAGCTTCTGGGCATGAGCACAGCAGGTTTCTGTATTTATTCAGTAAAATCTATTTTTTCCCTTTCTTTTTAATCTTTGTTTACTTGCCAGGCTTTCCTTCGTGGCCTCCTTTCTACTACTGCACGCCGAGTTCTGCTCTCTCATGCTGTTTACTGTAGCTTAGACATGAAAGGACAATGAAATGGACATTTTAATCAATTAACTGCAGCCTGATCAAAGACCCTTTTCTTCCTTATTGTTGTTGTTGTTTAAAGTGTTTTTATTTACAACATCCAGTGGGGCTTTTGATTGGTGCAGTGTGACAAAGTCCCTGCCTTGCAGAGAGCAATGAGCTGGGAGTCTAAAAACTGCTTTTGATCAAGGCCCTGCTTTAATCACAGGTGGTGTCAGAGCTCTGAGCAGCTCAGCTTTGCTCGTGGGCTGATGCTGAAGGCAGAAGGGGAGATTCTTTTTTTTTTTTTTTTTTTTTTTTGCAACAAAAAATAACAAATACTTTATATCACATATTAAAGCACGTTCTTCACTTCCAGGACTCTCAGTAAAAAGAAATGCAAAGGCAAATAAATGAACAATAACCATTACAAATGATTTATGAAACATCTTTAAACAAACAAAACTAAGTCATGCATTTGTTAATCAAAACACACAAGCACTCACAAATGTTTCATAGGTCCAAAGATCAAGCAAAACCAATCATAAATGCTTGCCCTGTCAGCTTGTGCAACCTCCTGTATCCACAGAAGCTGTCAATGCATGAAAATTACAGAGTCTACAATTGTAGAAAGCTGATATCAAAAAATATCCATCTTTTATGAAATTCAAAAATATCCACGTATCAGTATGTACTTTTCAAGTACAGTTTTTACCTCCTTACAAAGAAAAAATCCTCAACCAAACATGTTTGTCATCACTTTTTACAAGCATTTTTTTCACTGGGTATGCCTCAAAAAAGAAAAACAGACAATAGTCCAGCATACACAAAAAAAAAAAAAGTAATCACATTTTTAATAAATTAAAGTATTTAATTTAGTTTTTTCCTTTTAATGGTTCTGCTTCCCTCAGCTGCCTTTTCTACCTCTGAGTATCATCCACAACAAAGCAAAGAAAAAAGTGCATCCTATAGCCCAGCCAAACATTTGTGTGGGCAAATTTGGTGGCTTTTTAAAGAAAAACATGACCTGAACGAGCATTGTCAGTAATAACCACGAATTCCTTCTGATGTTATTGTTCTGAAGACAAACAAAATTAATTTTCAGATTTCTACATATATGTAAATGCACACAAGTGGGAAATGGGTCTCTTGTGTTTCCTGCATGTTTTTTTCCAATCTGTCTTCCCCAGTGGCAGTGGTTAATGAAAAAGATTATTTTATTAATTAAACATTCAAAACAATGCAGTTTGTTGCTGGCAGCCCCTTGTTTGCAATAATCTTCTATGCATCATAACCTTCTAACTTTCTATTTAATTGCTTTTCCCTTTCCCTTCCTCTGGAGCACTCTTTGAAAATCTCTCCTGACCTTTCATGCTGCTTTTGCATTTAATGTCATTTCAGTTAAGAAATGTTTAATTACTAAAAGAATCACTTCTGCTTTTCATCTGTTTATGTGTTTCTGTCCCACTCTTGTTCTTCTGCTGGAATTCTTCATGATTCCAATGATGCCTGTGGTAAGGGGAGAAAGGATCTCTCCCAATTCTGAGGCCTCCATAGCTCTAGGTCAGCCTTTAGTCTAACAGGAGGTTCAATCAAGCCCCTACCCAGGAAAATTCATCTTAAGTAAGAGAGAGTGTCAGGTTTGGGGATCACAGAGATTTCCACACAGGTCAGAAACAAGAGAATGACCCCACCTGAAATATCAGTGAAGGCTTCACCTTGCTATCCTCAGGTACACTGCACATGAAAGGGGTAAATGTGTAGAGAAAAATAAAATAAAATCAAATACATAATAAAAAATAAAAATAAAAAAAATTAATAAAATAAAATAAAATAAAATAAAATAAAATAAAATAAAATAAAATAAAATAAAATAAAATAAATCCATAAAGATGATGATGCTCACAGCCTTTAGCAGAGAAGATCCACTTGTAGCTATTCTGCTGTAAAACTCATGACAAAGCTGACAGGGCTTAAGACAAACATAATTCATGGTCAGCTTTCTTATACATTGAAGCAAGTTTCATTTGCAGATTTGGTATCTCTGCTAGTCCTTCCTCTCTTTTTTTAATTTTTTACAGAAATTTTGGTATTTTCCTTGTGAATTTATTGAGAATCTAATATATTATAATCAGCCAAGCACAGATTTTTAGCCCCAAGATAACTACATGATACAGAAGTTAAAAATGAGCATTTTTACAGATGTGGCCTTGAAGATTTATCAAAACCTTCAAATTCCCAAACAGCAAATAACTGCTGAGCCAATGGGTTTTCTGCAGGTGTATAGATGTCATCTTCACTTTTCTTTCTTTTTTCTTTCTTTTTCTTCTTTTTGTCTTTACTGAGTAAGCAAGGGGGATTGTGTGAGTGACAGTCTGAGAGGACCTACCCAGAATAAACTCAGAAAGAACTGGGGGAAAGTTGTTGCCACTCTCTTTCATCTTTTCCAAGAAGGCAGACTTTCTGTATAATTCTACAAAGTTTGTTTAACATCCTGCAATATCAATCCCTGACTCATTAGGCAGAAGATATGGAAGAGAACTACAAGGCTGCTGATCCCTCCCCTTCATTGCAATTTCTGAACTAACCCAGTGTAGAGACCCTGTGGAGAATCTTTAAATGAGCTTTAGCTAATTGATCACCTCTTGAGCACCACCACAGAGCAATGGAGCAGGGAATTTTGGGATCTTTGGGGAAGATGGTTCTTTACATCTCTTGTCAAGGCTGTGGCTAAATGGGACAAATTAGTTCTCAGTTTTGCAGTTCATTTACAGGTTTGCCTGACCACAGAGAGAATACTTGAGAGAATTTTATTTAGGAACACCAGGGTTGCAATGTCAACAGGCAGAGATGCTTGTAGTGTACTGTGGTTACCAAGGTTATTCCCTCACACACACCAAAAAAAAAAAAAAAAAAGAGTTTGGAAATAAAGTTTATTACAAAGCAAGATAAACTAGTTGTCCTTCGAAAATTTAAAAAAAAAAGGAAATAAAAAAAAAGTCATGATCCCCTTGTGAAGTTCTTAACCTCCTGTAATTTAGTGTTGTAGAAATGCATTTTCTCAATGTGCAGTGCTACTGAGCGTTCATTGTACCTTTGTTTCCCACAGAGAATGGACTCCATTCTATTGGAGATCCCATCTCAGGCAGTCTAAAAGTGATTATGGAGCAGCAGTGCAGCAGCAGCCTGATGAGCAGCAGCATTATTGCTGTGGGGACTGCTGAGGATCTTGGTTGCACTCATTTCCCCAGGGGAAGACTTGCCTGCTTCTGAGTGCAGCCTCAATTACAAAGGTGAAAACTACTGTCAGCAGGTGAAACAGTGAAAAAGTGCCAGGGAAGGGAAATCCTCCAGGTCTGTGAAGCTGCAGCCTCTTCAGAGGTAAATATTTGGAGGCACCTGCCAGGTGGACACACAAGAGATTACTTATGGACACAAAATTGTCTTTTGTGTGCCCAGGGATTTTCTAAACTATTGAATTATATTCCACACAAGATAGGTAAGCATTTGCACCAGGGGTGAGCTGTTCAGTTTGCTACATCCCTGCCTGATTTTCACACAGGTCAGTTTAGCAGTGAAGAAGTTAAATTAAATGTGTACTTCACACTTTGCATGTTCAGTTGACTATTTAGGTAAAAAAAATGAGGCTATAAACTCCCAGGTATGTTTAAATAAACTTGTCCTCTATCCAGTGTTGTCAAAAAAAGTTCCACAGGGAAAAAAAAAAAAAAAAAGGTCATTATATGATTTAGCAGGAATTCCCAAGGTTCTCCCAAAATCCAGGACACCCAATTTGTTGGCTAAGCACTTGTATTCTTTTAAAGATTTACAGTGATTTATTTTCAGTGTCACTAACAGCATCATCATTACTGGGAGATCCAACTGTACCAAATGTTACTTTAATAAATCATCAACCCTGGAAATCGATACTCCAATGAATTGAATAAAATGAAACCATTTCTGCTGCACAGTTTTACCCACAAAGTCAAAACCTCTGCTGTCCAAGTTCATAAAATTTCCATCAGCTGGTTAGACCAGAGCCATCAGACACAGCTCCCCAGACTCAATGTCAAACAAACCTTATCTCTTGATGGATTTATTTTTTTTTATGTCAGCCCATCAATTGTGTCTGTGCTATATTGTGGCATTTGCTTCCTCTGAAGTGACATGAACTGCTGCTTTATTTCATATCCTGAAAAGACACCACAACTGAGGTCTGACCTGCCTTTTTCTCCTTGTTGAGCCCTGGATTTCTGTTCTGAAGGAGCCATGTCCTCCTTTACCTCCTTTTAAACCTGCTCTTGCAGAAATAAATAATAGCTCTATTAGTTTCTATCAAGTTTGCTCTCTGGCCAAGTACATGGCATAATAAGTGTGTGTATTTGTAAAGACATATTTGTAATCTGTACCAGGATGTTGGAGCTTCTGGTAGGATATTTTTTGTGTGTTCCTTATATTTTTGGCCTGGAAGTCTCATGGAATTTCTGGTGATTTATTTTCTAGCTGGCATTACTTCCTGCTAGTGATGAAGAAAAAATTTCTTGTGGCTGAGGAACTCCACCTTGGTAGAACTTCTGTCACAACTGTCAAACACAAGGAGAGAAAATGAGTTATTTGCAGAATCACAGAATGGGTAATGCACTGATGCCATTATTTTAGTGGTCAAGGATGTTCTAACTAATGAAGAAAATCCAGACAGAGTTTCTTTTATAAACTCCATGTCTTTCTCTTTTAAATGTTCCATTTTCATCAACTATGAAGAGACAACAAGAGCGTTTATCCAACCCTGAAAATGAAGCCACAGGCAGAACAACCAATTTTCTGTTCCCCTGTGATCAGTTTTCCAGCTTCAGTTTTAATTTGATGAGAAATACCTAGAAAAATTTGGAACAGTTTGCACTAATTCAGCTGTAATCAGAAATAATGATTTTTGGCTGATTCCAATGCTTGTGTGCTTGCTTGTGGTTCCCTCAAAGAGCTGAAAAATAAATATGAATATATTGTAGCAGATGATAAATATATTTTAGCAGCTTTTCTTCCTTGTATTCAGCTGTCATCTCTTCCAAAATCCTTAAATAGAAATATTTGGAAGTTCTGGTGTTTTGTGAGTGAGAGGCAGGAGAAGCCCTTCCCTCTCTGTGCTCTGATGGTGTTGATCACACAGGACATTTGGGATTTTCTCCTCCACTGTGTCTTTTGCCTCCTCACTAACTGCAGCAGCATCACATTTTTAAGTCCATCCCCATTTTCCTAATTGTGGTGATGTTTTGGGTTGAATTCCATCCTTTCACCCCTCAGTAATTTTCCTGGTTGTAAGGAGAAGGGTGGGTGAGCCCTTCCTGCCTTGCAGAGATGCAGGAAAAACCACATCAAGTTTGTGCCAGGCTTACAATCAGAGACTCTGTTTTGTGTCCTTGTCACAGGTTATGCCTCTCCTTGGCAGCACAGGGATGCTTGGAGCATCTGCAAACTCCAGCACTCTTTTCTGCCTGCTCCCCTCTCCCTGTGCTGGTGCACTGAACTTTTCCTGGGTCCATATTCCACCTGCTCCTGCCTGTCTTGATGCCCTCTGGCCATGCTGTGATGGGAAGGGCTGCCTCAGGGCTCTGAGAACTTTAAAGGAGCTCTTGGGAGGTGTTAGAGCCTTGCAGATTTATAGAGTTGTTGCTGGACATCAGAAGTCTGTGAACTTTATTAAGTTTGCCTCAGGGATGTGTGGGTTTAAGGGCTCTGAAGGATTTGGGGATATAAAAATGCTTTTAATAACTAGGTAACTCACCTTTAGATCTTCCAAAAAAAAAAAAAAAAACTATTAAAAATCACCATGCTGGAGAACTATGGTAGATAAGACAAAATTAGACCTGTCTTCCCAAAGCTTTATGTGAAATGTGAGATGTTACTCTGCACCACCAGAGCTCCCAGCAAGATGTAGATTTATTCCATGTAATTCTTGGGGCAGAGACAGAATTACAGTTGAGAGGATGAAATTAGATGTAGCTCCAAAAGGACAAGGTTGATCTACATTAGAAATTATTTTTGGAAAAAGATTTTGAGGTTCTTGCACCTCAAAAAAATTACCTACTGTGCTTAATTTTTTTCTTCAAATACTGGAGTACTTCTTTTAGCTCTGATATTGCCCAGGGTGGCAACTCATCTCAGCTACTGTCCTGTGACTAGTCAGGGAAGAAATCACTGAGTTATTCTTGGTGTTACTTGAGTTTACAGGTTAGTTCATGTTTGTATCACAGCCAATTCCACTCCTTGGTCTGTGCTTGGTCTGTGATGCTGCTGAAATCTTCTTATGAGGAAAGGTTTGATTGATTGAGAGGGTCATTATTCCAAAAATGCAACAAAGTCAGGGGTGTGAAGGAGCAGAGGTCATTTAGATGCCATTAGTTACATGCTATTGAATGGAGATTAGCTTGTGCTCATTACAGATTGAACAAAGTAGCCCTGGCTCTCTCTTCTGGGTGTGTTGGGCAAAAGAAACAAATATAATCAAAGGAAATGAGTTGTTAGTGATTTAGTATAAGAACTGGGTTGACTGTGTTGGTGCCTGAAACTCAGTCAGAGCAGAGAGGTTTGCCACCCAGGAGAAATAAATGGAGTTTCAGGTGCTGACAGCAATGCTTTTATAGGTTCCAAGGTTAAAGGGAACCTGTTTTTCTAAGCCACATAAGAAAAACAAAAATTCCAGATGATACTATGGAATTCTAACACCAGTCTGAAGAAGTTTATTTGTTACCTCAGTAATTCCACAGGAAAAAAAAAAAAACAGCAAATCAGACAGCACCACAAATGATGTTAAAAACTCCTCTAATTTCAATATCCAAACCACCACATTCACAGCCTTCAAAAAAAAAAAAAAAAAAAAAAGCCACTGCTTTGTGATTTTTGTGATTTTTTCACCCATTGAAAAGGAAACCCTGCAGTCAATTATGATCAAAGGCATCTCAGATCTTCTCTAGCTCTCTCCAATAAGTAGCTGATTTCATTTCATTTCCCTACTCCAATTCCAGCTCAAGCCACAGTGATAAAATAATGACAAAGCTGCACTTGAGGGACTGCATCACCCATGGCTTTCCTTTCCTTTTTCTTGAGCACCTATTAATGTATAAGCAGGCTTGCCTTATTATCCCAAGGCAGATTGGTTTCTGTAAGAACCCATGTGCTGAGAGACCTTCACAAAGCCTGCTGAGATTCACATTCAGGTTTATCTAATATATTTGAATTTCAGTGGTTTTATAAAAAAGAGTTGTGAGACAAACGTTCTGTATATTAATTTAAAATTTGGGTTTTCTTTGTGGGGAAACAAACAGGGAGGAAAGCAGGATGAAAGGTGACCTTAAAGAAGGTGTTTAACAAACCAGGTGAACTACAACAACTTTATATTTCGAAATTTTAGAAGTGGAAATTAAAGATATATTTCTTTGTATGGGGTGGGGTTAATGGCTCTCTGAAAAAGTGCTGCCAGGGGCTGTCTACTTTTGACCAGTAGTTCTTAAAATGGCAAAATATTAAAGCCTTTCACACAATTAAAACTTGAAAATACCAAAAAGCTTACTTCCTTTTTTCCCCTTTTCTTGAAAAATAAATTAATTATTGGTGTTTTATTCTGTTATTCTTCCCCTTCCCTCATTTTAAGTATGGTTTTCTACAGCATGACCTGTTGCAAGACTGGTCAAGATCCCCAATAAATGACAAAAAGGATGTAGATGTTCACAGGTTCAGTTGCACTTTCTTATTTCCTTACCCTGTGCTTTTCATTCCAGAAATTAGCAGCAGTGCCTACTCAACCCCACACAGTCTCTTCCCTATCTGATCAAAAATGATGGATGTGGCACAGGATATTTTGGATTCTCTCTAAAAGGAGGGGGTTAAACTGGGATCTTGAGATGATCTTTTTATAAGTTTTGTAGTCTGGAGGAAATTAATTTATGAATTTTGCCATAGATGTCTCACCTCTTCAAAATGTAATATTTTTTCAGTGACATTAATTCACCAAACTGTGTTTTGTAAACCAGTCAGGACTAATTTGCAAAACTTTTCTCTGCACTTGAAATATGAGTTCACCCCACTTGTCACAATGTGGGGTGCACCTATTAAATAATGGAGTCTCAGGAATAAATGTAGAAACAAATTGGCTTTATTAGAAAGCCAGGCTGGTGACAATGAACAAGGAGAAGAATTACAGTGAGGAGCAGAAGTATTTTCTCTCTTTCCCATGGAGGCAGAGAAGCTGTGACTGGTCAGGACCTTCTCTCCATCATTTCACTGTGAAAGATCAGCACCAGATCTCCTGCACTTCATCACACCTGCCTCTCCCATTTCTGATGTCCACAATATTTATGGGAGGTTCTTGGATTTTCACAGCCTCTATGAATCATTTTTAATTACTTGTGCATATGCAGAAACAGCAGTTTAGGTCTTGTGGAACCTAATCTTTTGCAGCAGATTTAGTTAGATCTCTGCAATACTGCTATAACTAATTTATACATGGCTGAGCTCTGAAACAATTTGTTCTGGAGGAAGGGAGATTTTGCAAATAGGAATAAATGTAGTTAACAACAGTAATATTTCATGATAATTTGGAAAAGAATGGGTTTGGGGTTTGAAATGTGCATTAATTTACAATAGTTCAAAAGACACTACTCTCTGGTTGTAATTAATTTTTAACTTTTTCATGGCAAAGATTTACACAGAGAATGCAAAAAAATGAGTGAGTCAGGCCTGTAAGATCTCAGAATAGCACTGAGTCACAGTATGCACATGTCTAATGCAAGTCTGGTTTAATAAAGCTTTAATTACATGTTAATTATTTATTCATTAAATTGTTTATCCTCCTATTTTATCAGCATCCTCAGGTGTCCCTGCCTAGGAGCTGCAGGTCTTTCAGTGGCTGACAAAACTTCAGGCAGTGAAGTGCTGCAGGGCAGGATTGCATTTCAGCCAGAGATGAACAGATGACACTTTTAGGTGGAGGAGGAGAAGGTTTTTGACACTTCACAGTACCTAAATTTGTGAATTTTAGAGCTTCTCTGACACCCTAAAAGTACATTACCAAGGAGCAAGTACTGAAGTGCATTTTTTTTTTCTTGATGGCACCACGGTTCATTTTGAAATATTCAAAAATATAAAGAATATCTCTCAGAGATGCCTTCCCCTCATCCATGGAGGAGTCCTCCTGTTGAATGAAACTTTTAAACACATTTTTCCTTAATGTGCACAGAGAAAACCCATCCCCAAAATTCTCTGGAGTGTTCTAAACAGCAGCTCAGTGTAATCAGAATCTTTTGTTCTGAGACCTGCTGAATTACAAAATATGGTGATTTAGGCCTTGCAAACTGTGCCCTGAACACCTGGAATGAGAGAGTGGATTTTATATCATTGCCCAAATCAAGCTCTGTTCATTCAGCTGGCTTTTCTTTCTTTCCTGCACTGCTTTTTCTTTAAAAATTATAATATGCAGAAGAGGATGTGGCACTATCATAGTGGCTTACCCTGTTTTTCTGTACAGTCAGCACTTAAACCTGTATGTATTGTAACATTAGTGATCCCCAGAGTTAATTCCCAGAGTCTAATACTATATAATGATTTCACCTCTTTTATGGGTAGCATTCAGTCTCCAGGCTACCTTGTTTTTATGCAGGTTATTAAAAAAGAAAAGCAAAATAACATGGTTTATACCAAGCTTTATTTAAAATCTGCCTTTCTGAGGTTTTCTGTGTTATTTTTTTATATATCTTCTCTGCCATGTCAGGTTCACACAGCAGTGTCACAAAATCTTACGCTGCATAAAATAACAGCAATGCATTTAAGATTATAGTTAGAAACTGAAACCCCTGAAAAGAGTTTCTTGATTGCAGACTTTGGATGGGGCAGGAGGGCTGAGATGGGAAAACCCTGGCAATCAAACCTATTTATTCAGGTGATTCATTAACATACAAGCTTTTTCATGAATATGGTGGGTGAATTCCCAGAGAGATCTTTCCACAGCCTGTAAAATAGCACCTGGCTCTGGCAGAGACCCAGTAGTCCCACAGTAAATTGTTCATTTATCCCCCACTGGGCTTTCTCACTGATTTAATATTTCTTCTGCTTTCCTATGCCACAGATACCATTTGCTGCTATTTCCTGTGAGAATTTCCTTTTTCTGGAAGAGGCCTGGCAGTGATTCTTTCCATGATATTAAACAGACAAATCTTTAGGGTGGAGAGTTTGGTGCATGTGCAGTTCTGCCCAAGGATGTGTGACTTGTGCTCTGATCCACAGTGCTGCTGCAGGGACAATTCTGAATCCCAGATAAACTGAGCCATTTATTCCTCTGGCCAAGACTTGTTCTCAGGGAGCCAGATGGATGTTTATGGAATGTTTCAGACCTGCACTGCTCCTTCTACCTTCAGTTTTATGAACCTCCTCTGACTTTTAATTCCTTGACGAGCAAGCTGCTGTAAACAACTCATATTTTATGTATCTATGAAATGTGATCATGACTTTTATGATGGTATTGATTGATGGCCTTCACCACTTGAGCAGGGAGGGTTGGAAGAGTCGAGGTTTGGCAGGAATGGGTGGCTGCTTTGTGATAGTTGGTACCTGTGCAAGATGCTTGATGTCTCCAAAGGGATTTCTGAAAATAAATCAGGTCTGCTCCTCAATAACCCCTAAGTTCCCAGTGACCAAAGCAGACTGAGCTTCCAAAGGTGGCCTTCCAGGACAGGTGTCAAACAGAGCAAGTTTTCAGACCCCTTTATCACATTTTTATCACATGAATATTTTTCTCTGTAGTTTTCTTTAAATAGCTACCAAATTTTGGCTGACTGCCATAGATATGACCTGTCTAGGAAAGTCCACAAGTATTCTAAAACCTTTGTCCATACCTTTGCTAAAAATTCAGTCCCAAACCCCAGAATTCCAGGAAGGCTCAGACGCAGGCTACCCTCTGCAGTGACCTGCAGTGTTTTTAAAGCACAGGATGGAACTTCACTTTTTGTCCAGATAATTCACAGGCTGTGTATCTAAAAAATCTGATGATTGAGGGTGGATGTACAGACAGCTTCATGGCTGCCTAGAATGAGAGCTGGATGAAAATACTTGAAAGCTCCATTCACTTTATCTTTGAAAAAGCATAGTAAAAAAAATCACTGACTACTTTTATCAATTTTATGAAAACTATGATCAGTTTTGGCACATAGAGATGGAAGAGGGTGTAAATTGTGTATTTTTATCTGCTGTGGAGCAAAACACATGCACACAGCACCCTCCTCTCTCTTCTCTCATCTCCCACCCTTCTCTCTGCCCTCTCTCTCCCCTAACTGAGCCCTTCCAGTACCCAAAGGGAGCCTTCCAAAAATATGGAGAGGGATTATTTACAAGGGCCTGGAGTGACAAGACAAGGGGCAATGCCTTCAAATTGAAAGAAGGTTTAGATTAGATATTATAAGGATGTTTTTTACTGTGAGGGTAAAAAACATCCTTCCCCTGGAGCCCTGGCAGTGCCCTCCAAGGCCAGGTTGGACAGGGCTTGGAGCCACCTGGGACAGTGGGAGGGGTCCCTGCCTGACAGGGGGTGGCTCTGGATGGGCTTTAAGGTCTCTCCCAACCAAGCATCCTGTGTCTTTTTTTAATTTCCAAAGACAAGCATATCTCTGCATTGTGGAAACTGACAGCCAAGCCCATCCAAGCCCACCAGGGCTCCTGCTTGCTTCAAAAATGTCTCCAATTCCCAAGTGAGCTTTCTGAGGCTGTGCCGTCACTTGCATCACTGAAATGCAAGAATGACAATTATTAGATCCTGTTGCAAACCTCTATGACACTTGGGTGGAGGTGTGTGTGTTTTTGGATCCATTTTTTCTTTTAGCTTTGTAGAACTATTTGTATTTATTGTATTACAATAATATATTGTATTGAATGTGTATGCATGTGTAATATGCATTGCACTGTATTCTATTGATATGTAGAACTATTTAGTGCCAAATGCAGTTTGTTTTGTGGAGTCAGGCTGTTTTTTAAACCTTGGTGAAGGTTCCTCCAGGCATTGGTTATGTGCCTCTCATGTAAATAAAGTGCTGTCCTGCTGCTCAAGTGACTCTTCATAGGTGGATTCATGTATTTCAACAGAGAGGGAGGAAATGCTAAATTCACTCCCCTCAGGGTAACTAAGGAGAAGTATTTTTGGCAGAGTGGATACAAATAATGCTCTAGTTGGGTATCAACACCACATTCTCCTCTCAGCTGAAGTGTAACAAGCTCACATTTTTTTCTCCCTAATTATATTCCTACATTCCTTCAACACATAAACCCAGCAATCATTCCTTTCCAGAGATTCTAGAGTTGCTGTGCAGGCCCCTTTTAAAGTGAATTTACAGAGGAAAAAAAAAAAGGTTCAAGCTGGCCTATGTGTACAACTAATTCCTCAAAAAGCTCCTTTATTCTGTGGCAGAGTCTATTGTTCTGTCAGAGAACTTCACTCACTTCAAAAAGAAATGCTGAACTGCAGGTGTCCTTTTCTTTTTTAGTTTGTCATGATATAGATGCATTCTCTTAGCAAAGGAGCTTCAGTTACTATTGAGTTACTATAATATTTTTGTTTCCATTTCTATTCTATTCAGCCCTTCCTTTTTTTTTTTTTTTTTTTTTGTTCTTCCATTTTTTCCCCCCATTCTTTTCTTGAAAATAGACAGAAGTACAAGTGTAGCTTCAAGATTAGATCAACAAAAGCAGTGCTCACCATTCCACTGAAAAACTTTCTTTAGCTGAGCACCAATTTGGCAACCGTGGGGTACAAATGACAGTAGAATAAAAACATTGGGTCCCTGTGCCCTTTTCATTCCATTAAGAGCTAACATGTGCATAATTACCAAAGCAAATGTGCAGCAGGCAATCATGTAAATACCAATAAAGGTTTTTTTAGTGGCAAAGCTGATTTCATGTAAATAACTCCCCTTAATTTGTTTTAATTAAAAAAAAGCCTAATTACAGAGAGCAGCCTACATTGATCAGTGTGTTCAGATGAATGCTGGTACAGGTCAGCTGTAAATAAATAAATAAATAAATGAATAAATGAGGAAACAATCTATGTAAAAAAAAATTAAAAAATAGTGTCAGATAAGAAAAGTTGATTTAGAATACTGGCACAGAACAAATGTTTAATAGTTTTGGATTCATCCCAGTTAGGAAGTGAAGGATAGATGAAAATAATTCAACTGGAATAAAAGGAGAAAAAACCCAACAAAGCAACACACTCCCTCCCTTCTTGCCTTCTCTTCTTCCCTCCCTCCATTCCCTCCCCCAAAAAATCCATTCCTCTTCCTACTGGGGACATGAAGCAGAGCCTTACTCTGAGTAAAACAGATTTTCAGATATTTAAAAGAAATAACAGCAGCTTAGTGGTAAATTTGACCTAGTGATTTGATTATTATCTAGAAAAACATGAAAAAACTGACTGTTCCTGTTACTCAGACAAGGAAAAGATTTTTTTCAAGGTAGGATTTCACAATAGAATAGACTAGATACCAATTACGTGAATTTTATAATTTCTACTCTTTTTATAATAATTCAAGTACTTTAAAAAAAGGTTGAAAATTAAAGATTAGCAGAACTGAAACCAGTAAGGAAAACAATGCAGAATTAATAGATTAAGGTAGGGTTTTTTTTTCCCACAAGAACAGTTCACATAAGAGCAGAATTTTCTTTTTATTTTTATATCTGATGATTTTCCTTCTGTCCTTTGAAGGTAAGATTTATGTGATCACATTGTTTGTCTCCTGCTCCAATAAACTTTTGACCTTGCCAGTGATTTTAAGCCAAATTTGACAAAGGATTAGAAATCTCAAAGCTTCGATTAAAAAAAAAAAGTCAAATAAGGATGGCAAGGAAGAAGATAGTGGTGAGCTCTGAATTTGATGCCATTGTTAAACATGATAAAATCCACCAATCTATGTGAATATTGCTTTTTTTTACCTACTCTAAAGGGAAGATGAAAGACAGCAACCTGCTCCAAAAATATAATAGCTAATGTGTTTATGGGGTGATTATTACCAATTTTTAAAGGAGGTCCATGTGGTTTTGGTGCAGCAATTTTTGATATGTATTAATTTCTACAAAGAAGTGGAATAACTTCAACAGCTCTCAGAAGCTGAAAGCTTCTCAGTCCACCTCTAACACTCACAGAGGTGAAAAATATAGAAATTTCATGTTCAAATTCTTGCTTTATTTTGGCTCAAGCCAGGCATTTTCCCAACATGGCTTGAATTCCCTAAATGCCACTAGCACCCATGAGAATTTAATTGTTCACTGGGGATAGAAAAGTTTGAACTGTACAACACAAATTATCTCTGCAGCTCCATGAGTGGGCATGGAAATGAAACTGTCTGAAACTGCTGACAGGATATCAGAGAAAACTAAGGCTTTATTCTGGTACTAAAAAGAGGAAGTTTAACATTTCATGGGAGGAGATATTTCCCTAAAACTCTGACAATTCAAAATTCAGCAGGAGGTCAAGAACCACCATTTCTACCAAACCTCAGGAAAGAAAAACAGCTGTGCATTTTCACAGCCCAGGGAAAAGTTTTGTTAATGAGTCTTAATTCCCATTAACCTATTCTGATATGATTTTTAATAAATTAAATTTATCTCCCCAAGGTGAGTTTTGACAGTGACAGTAACTGCTGAGTGATTTCTCCTGCCCTTCCCTGGACAGATGAGCCTGTTGAAATGTCTTCTTTCACCTGTCCAGCTGAGGATGGGAGTGATGGGTCAGCTGCTGTGGGCTCCTGGTGTCCAGTCAGAGCCAAAACAGCACAGTCCAGAAGGCTGCAGCTGAAGCTGTGTTGTTTAAATTATAATAATTAAAAAAAAGCTTTCAATCAAGGCCACTCTTTCAGTGGCAGGAGATGAAAGAGTTAACTGGTTTGGATCTCTCCCCCAGATATCATTGTCCTCAGCCATACTTCATTCTGCTGCATTTTCACCAAAAGCCATTGATTGAAGCATGGCTTGGGAGGCAGAAGGATGTTCAGCAGAGTGATTGCTCTGCTGGAATCGTGAGCTGTGCTCAGGAGCTGTGGGAAAACACACAACTTGTTAAACACATTATAGATTTCCTGTCCTCTGTGGATGTGTCACTGCCAGTGGCTTCTGAGCTCAGACAGCATCTTCTTTTAAAGGTGCAGCCCCTGAGCTTCCACCCAAAAAGGTTCTGGTGCACTGAGATTTGTGGCTGTGGTCGGGTGCACATACACAGAATATTTTTTGCATTCCTTCATCCACATGAAAAAAAGGAAAGGAAGTTTTCTCTTCTCAATCTGAGGCAGTTCAGGGGGAGATTCTGAGAGTTACACTCCTCTGCCTCCTAGGGATCAATTGGTTTTCTCTTTGAAATGAAGTCACACAAAAGCTCAGCAGGGCAGATCTTCTGTGCTCCATAGCTCTGCTCTACCTGCAGCAGAATCCTATTTACAGCCAGCAATGGGTTGAAAAGAGTAGCAGGCTGAGATCAGCACCTTCAGTGCTTACACACAGCCTGGCCTCCTGCTTGATTGATAGAGTACAAGTTTTCCTTGGAGGTTCAATAAGGAGGACTGGAATTGATGTCTCTACCCCTGTGGTACCTGCTGGTGTGTTCAGCTGAATAAATAAAATACAGTTCCCTATCCTAGAAAGCAAAAGAGTAGATCCAGCTGCCACAGACTTCAGAAGCAGCATTTTATTTATGCAGCTGTAAAATATATTCATGTCTTTAAATGTGTCCTCTGGAAGGGAAATACAAATATTTGGAGAATAATGGGAGTGGGCTGAGGAGTTAGAGGTAAAATGGTTGTTGGCTGTGCTACCCTAAAATTCAGAGTTGATCAGGCTTTCAGCTTTGGGGAGAGGTGGTGCTCAAGGGGGGAGAGCTTGATAGGCCAAGGTTTTGTCTTGCTGGCAGAATTTTCCCATCAACCTTGCCCCAATCCTTTGCAACAAATGTTCTGTCTTTCCAAAAGCCTGGAGTTAGCAAGCCAGTGTGCTGAGAGCAGGAATGTATTGTGGGCCTCAGTGAAATGAGTCTTTTCACTACCAGGATCAGCTTTTCCTTAAAATAGCATCATTGTCATTCCATAGGAGGGGGGAAATAACAGCTGAGTCTCAGGGAAAATAAACAGCCATCAGCATGTTCTGCAAACAGAGATGAGAAATGTCCATTATAATCACCATAAACATCCTGTGCATGTCTAGGGTTGCAATACAAGCAAAACAGTGCAAATGCTAAACCCCCGGTCCAGATGAAAAAAAATCAATCTCAGCTTTTCCCCATGGGTGTATTGCTGTTGTGAGTGCTGTCTCCAGGTGCCTCTCACCTTTCAGAGCTGGTTTGTGTGGGGAAAGGCAGATGAGTCCCATCATGGGCATGAAAAAACACTAGGGATGGGATCCATCTCATCCAGCTGAGCCAGCTGTGGGTAAAAAGGCAGCTCTGGTTTAATGTTTCACAAATCAGGTATTGTAAGAGCTGATAACCACTCACCTGCCTAAAACTCTAGCTGGAATTTAGTTTGTTCTCAAGGGTACAGAAAAAGCAAAGTGTGAATAAAACAGAGAAAAGTGAGTTTAAGAGGGATGCCAGCTTGGAGACCAAGGGCACTTCTGAAAACATCTCTGTGCTCCAATCAGTGGCAATTTTGTACCATGCACACCTCTAAATACATGAGATATGTCTGATGATGCAGTATCACGTATTATAAGCACTGATTTCTCCCCACTGAGAAAGGGGTATTTATATTCTCTGTAAACCAAAATAAGGATGAAATATTCAAATACAGATGTCTTCATTTGGACCATGTAGAGCTAAATAAAATCCTATTCCCACATGCTGCAAAACTTGGAAAAAAAGAATATTCCTGTAGCCATAATTGCAAATTTTTATAAATCCCCTAGTGCTGCAAGGCTTGCAAACCTTTTAGCACAAGCAAAAGCTCAATTTCAGTGTCAAGTCACTTATTTTCTAGTCTGAATGGGAACGACACCCTCCTGGAAACCTGTCCCTCTCTGCAGCTGCTGAGCCCACCAGAAAACTGAATGGAGCTGCTGCATGGGACACATGTGAGAGAAATGTGCCTTTGCAAAGGGCAGCTTGAACAGGAGCAGCTGCTTGTGAAGGGCTGGGTTTGCTCTGCACCGTGAGGGGATCTCTGATAGGAGAGTGGATGTCTTGGCTGAGTTCAACCAGAAAACTTCCCTGTGTTAATTTGGATGGGTAGGTTCTGCCAAGCTTCACTGTCTGCATTTTCAGGACTTTAGGAGGGTCTCAGCCTTGTCCTCAATTGATCATTTTTACTCTACTGAAATCAGTGATTTGTCACCAGTAGCTCTCTGGTGATACTTTACTTTTTCTCCATCTCTGTAAAAACCTATAATTTCTTCTTGCTTAAAATCACTTCAGAAAGGCTTTATAATTTATCTGGTTTTATTACTCAAGAGTTTTGCCTCCTTTCTTCATGGAAAAGCCATACTGGAAAAATTCTATCCAATTTCACATCCTTCTGTGAAAGTGCTCCAGTCTTAAGAGAGGTTTTATACATTGGCCCTTTTTTAACTGAAGCATCAACCACCAGAATAAAATCAAAGAGCACAGAATGAATAAAACTGTGGAGAGCTCATAGCCAAACCAACACAGGGAGGTGGGAATATCAAGAAGATGGTGGCCTGGATTTGAAAGTCAATGACTGCTTGAGATTGCTCATTCCTAACCTTTGACATCTATATCTGCTTTTATTCTCATTCTTGAGAAACTTCTGCAGAATAACAGATCAAAAAAGCATTTTGTGTTACAAATTTAATCCAGACTCTCTTCAGGTTGTCTGCATTTCATAAAGGGAAACTAAAGAAACAAACCCCAGAATCCATAAAATTCTGTTTTGATCTGCAGGCACAGGCTCAATTATTATTAAAATGAGGTTGGTTATTAAAAAAACAGCACACAGTATTTACACTTTTCTTTCTGCTTTGACAGACTTGTCCAATTTCTGTTGAAGATTAAGGACATGCATATATCTGTCCCATCAGAAATGCTTTCCATCAAATTTATTTACATGGCACTGGTAAACTAATACTAAAAGTTATTTGAACATTCATTAATATTGTTTTCTGGAGGGCTTTTTTTATTTACTCATTAAAAGAATTGTGATGCCAGATTTGTAATTTTAGAGATAATAATCTTGTCTAGATGCATTTACATTAGGAGCTATAGAATTTGATTTCTCTGTGACAACACCTCAGGTATAAGATATGTTTGGTCTGACAGTGATATTTTCTCTTATTTCACTCACAACTCCCCACAATTGTTTTAAACTAGTCAGTTCATGAGAATCTGAATAAAGGCATTTTAACAACTATACCTAGATCAGCCTGTCACTGTTTTTTGAGCTGTTTCAGTTATTAAACTCAGTAATATTTTCTCTCTGAGTTGCTGTGTTTCTCCAAGGTAATCTTGGTTTCACTCCCTCATTCTTGCTACCTTTTGATAGCAACTGAAATGTTCTCCTACAACCCTCAAGAAAACATCCCCAAGGAGGAAACCTGTAATTTTATTCAAATCTGCAATGATTAAATACTGAAAATCCATAATCTTCATCAAGAAAATCACAATACGCTAATAAGACTCCGAAGGGCCAGAGTCCTCTGTGGAAATGTGTGGAAATCCTTCCTGTAAATTGTCCCTTCTGCTAATATTTCACTTACTCTTACAAAACTTTTCACTTCACTGGAATTGGAAATACATAAATGAGGTAAAAATAGTGGGACTGAAGCCACATCCCTATTTGCTGTAGGAATCAGAAATATTGTCCCCAATGTTTATACTTCATTAATAAAACCTTTGCAGCTTTCTTTATTAGGAAAGGAATTTCACCTTTATTTCATCACTTTAATGAACAGCTCCAGAATAAAAATTTAGGCAAGATATTCCTTTGGTTTATTTAAAGGTGCTACCTGTTCTGTGAAGGAGATTAGTGAGGGTCTCTCCCTAGACTTTTCTGGGATTAAATTCAAGACAGACTTGCAGAATATCCCAGTGAACACAGTGTCTGAATTCCCAGGAACTCTTTATCTGCAAGCCCAAGGAGGGCAGACTGGAGCACTGTGTGAACACTTTTGAATAAGACAAAGTCCATCACATATTTCATCAAAATTCTTTCAACTTCTAATGGCTTAAACCAGTATTATACTTGAATTTTGCACCAGATTTTTTTCCCCCATTCCAAGAGAAAGTCAGGAGCATGTTCCTTTTGCTCTGTTTCCATGAAAATGTTTTAAAGATATTTCATAGAGAAGAGCCACTACCTTAATCTGCATTTGACTAATTAAGGGCACCTCAAAGCATGTGAGAGCATTAGCTGCAATCTTAACAAACATAAATGTAAAATATATATACCAAATATAAAATGTTTTAAATCATTGCCCTGCATTAGGAGCTTTGTGAGATTTCTGAATATGTTCCACAGTCCTGTCAGACTTTTGTAAATATTTCTCTGCTTTTCATCTCAGACAGAATTGCTTCTATATTAAATGAGAGGCTGTATTCCCACTCATTTTTTTCCTGGGCATTTGTTCCTCACAGTAATTTTTGTTTGTTTCTGATTTACTCTTATTTATTTTCAGCTTGTGGAGTGATCCACACTGACTTTGCTGTCAGCAGATTTCATTTTGTGTGAATTCCTCACTCTCCTTTCATAAGCTTGATTTATGACTTGCCTTTGAACCTGCTCATTTTATCTTGTACTAAACATGAATTTGAGACAGAGTGGTACTAATTTGTCATCTTTTGCTACATAAAGTTCTCTCCTCTGTGCTTCCCCCTTTTCATTCATTGTGAAATCTACAGCCTAGGCTAAGACTGACTAACAACTGACTGTTGATTTCCTCTTAATATTTTAATATTTAAAATTTACTTGGACTCTTTGAAAAGCTAAACATTTGGCCACCCTAAATGGCCAAATGTTTTTCCTGCCATGCACTTAGGAGTTGGACTTGATGAACCTTTTGGGTCCTTTCCAGCTCGGAATTCTCTGTGATAATCTGTGATAATTGGGAAAATCAGTTGCTAAAAAATAATGAATACAAAGCCACCTGTTTGGCATAGCCCTGCTTATTATATGGGAATATAAATGTAATCAAAAGGAGGTGATTGGTAATTAATTCCATTAAAAAGAAATCTGAGTCTCTAGGCTGTGATGTAAAACACTCTTTATATCCTTGTGATGGGCTGTAGAGGCATTTCTCTCCTAAACTGAATTTCTTTCAAGGGTGTATTCCATTAAGTTAACCTCTGCCTTCAGCAGTCCTGAGCAAATTTTTGGCATGATTTACTCTTTAATTACTTATTTGGATGGGTTTTCTGTGAGGCTTCTTACTTGGCTAATAGTTAGATATGAAGTTAAGTCTTAGCCACACAAGAGGTTTGAACTGTAAGACAGAGCAGCCCAGAGGTTCATATTGCTTCCAATACATTTAATTTAGTGAGGTTTTACAGAAATGGTTTTGGAGCAATGTAGGTTTTATCATTCAAAAAAAAAGATATTTTTGTAAAAGGCTCATTGATATGCCCTTACCTTGTCCCACAAAAGATGTTTGCTCAGGTGTTGCTTTCAGAAGCTGTTTTACAGTTTGGCTTGTGGCCCCAAATAATCATCAGATATACCCTGGAGAGTGGAGGATTGCCAAGAAATAGATGAGCAATGAAAAGTAAAAGCAGGGAGAGAAGGATATGAAGTGAAGTCTAAAGTGAGAAAATTTCCAGGACAGAATACAAGAGGAAAAAAGATTAAAAGTATGAAAATTCAGTCATTATATCTTTGAAAGAATTTGTAGGATAAAAAAGTACATGTAAAAGAAAGATACTGAAATTGGAAGAGCTTCTTTTATTAGGATTATTTCCTGGTTTTGTGTGGGACAGTGTTAATTTTCTTGTTGGTATCTAATATACAGGCAATTCCATGACCCTGGAAACAAATCTTTCTGAATGGGCTCTGCACAGGGAATAAATATTGTTTCATTCATCTAAAAATTAGATGTATTTATCAATATTGTAAAACTTTCTACTCTGCTGCAAAACATTTTATAGAAGTCCTTGAGAAAGGTCTGCATTGTAAGCTGACAAGCAATTAAGGAAAAAGAGTTTGTTACTATAACAGCTTCTTATTGACCCTTTTATTGAACATAAGAATCTCAGAAGTACCTTATATTTTAATGGTATTTTACTGAGTTATAAAGTAGACAGAGGAAGAGATACCTAAAACTGCTCTTCATATTTAGTTGAAAAACTACACATTCAGCTTCTGAAAAGCAATTTTCTTTTTACAGTATTTAATTTCTTCTTTGCCCCTTTTGAAAACCAGCAAATAAAGAGGGAAAAAAAAAAAAAGGTATTTATTTGCAACTTCCTGGCTCTGTTCCAGGTTCTTCCTTCTGTGTATGAAGAGAGCAAGAAGATGGTCCTGCTACTGGTCAAAAAGATATTGTGAAGGTTGTAAGGGCTTCTTGGTGAATCCTTGTGTCCTAATGGTGCTGAAAAGGAGCTTTTTACTAGTTACAGCCTTGGCTGGAAGAAACAGCAGAGCTAAAACCAGTCTCAAAGCAGTGATAGAAAGAGGAACCTTCAGCAACTCACAGCAGCTTGTCCTTAAAACCACGGGGAGAATGTTCTGGAGCAGCCTTGCCAGGACAGGGCTGTGCATGCCCTTTAACATGCACTGCTTGCTCGTCCTCAGATTGATGCCAAGGTCTGCTCTTGGAAAGCAGGAAGCTCTCTGCTCCTGCATGGACACTCTGTTGTCCCACCACTGCTGAAGGACATGGAAAAACCCCTAAAAAGTGGCCTTTCACTGACTAATTCCTATTTAGAGCTCAGAACTTTGAGCCAGCCTTCTCTGAAGCCTGACAAGTGTGTGCTGTTGGTGCTTTTGGTGCTGTGTACTCTGACTTGGGAGAGCATTCTGTTTAATTTTGGGTTTTGCCCTGCTCTAGCACAGCTATGTTTGCCCTTTCATGAGCTGGAATAACTGTGTTGGGTTATTCAGCTGCACCAGGGGAGCCTCTGGGGAGCAAAAAGGGGTTGGAGTGTTCGGACAGAAATTTCTGCCAGGTACAGGAACAAAGCTGATGGGATCTGACAGTGCCCAGTGGGGACACACCAAACTCTGGAGTTTGGTCACAGCCTCAGCAAAGAGTGTCCAAAACCATCCATCCAGCACTGTGACACTTCCCTGGAGCTGCTTCCCTTCACCTTTGTTAATCACATGCAAAGGATTGGGCTGAGATGAGCACAGGGCTGATCTTTGCTGGCCACAAACTGATCCCTTCAGGGTTTACTCTGCTGTAGTTTCAGCAGAAAATCTGTTAAACTCATTCTCAGATTCCCTTTATTGGCATGTAGTTCATTGCTGCTATATGTTGGATTTCCTTTTTTTTTTCCCTTTTTTTCTTCAGTTAAATCAATCATTAATACAAATAATCATTAATAAAGGACATTAGGATATTTTTGCAGCCTGCACATCTTAGGCATTTGGACAACACTGATTGTGAATGGTTCAGGTGCAAGTGAGGATTTTTTTTTTCCTGTTTTAGCTTATTTATCCTTTTTTATTTTAATTAGGGTCATGTATCTTATGCATGTCTTGTAAATATGTCCTGTCTGTGCCAGTCCTGCTGCAACAGGACCAGAGTGAAGGAGGGTTTAGTGGTGACAGCAACAAGGAAAAGAGATTCTGACCCTTCTGAAAGTTTTACTTTCATTACTGAGGGTTAATAAGAAGAGGAGATAGGTGGGATAAGATCAGATGTGGAGAGGGGAAAGGTTACAACAAAATTAGTACAGGAGAAATGCAAGAAAGGCTTTTTTACTGAAGTCCTCCATCTTATTTAGGGTGGTGCTTGCCTGTTTATATGTAAAATTTCATTTTGCTGAGGAGTCAAGTATCTCTGGACTGGTTTACCCCTCATGAACCATATTAGGATGGTGGAGGCACATATGCATATCAGTTATGCATGCTATATTAGGTTAGTATATGAAAGAATCTGAATTTTGACAACACAGATTACAAATTTTGTGCTGAATCTTTATTTTTTCTCTGTTGAACAAATTCCCTTTTCCTGCACTCTCAGCTCTTGATGGCAGTGCTCAAAGATGTTCTGAGCTTCTGCTTCCTTTAATTGACTAAGAGGTGACAAATAGCATATTTCCAAGGAAGACCCAATTTAAAGGCCACATTAGTGCAGAGTCTTCAGCTCAGTACAGTATTATAATAAACTTTCCTCCTTGTCTCTACTGAAAACACCCACCAGTTGTTTTTTTTTTCACCCTCCCAAAGTACAAAATTGATAAGGCACAGGCAAGGCTTAGGGCTGTTCTGGCTTGGGTTTAGCAGTTCCATGGATTCTGCTGCTCCCTCACTCCTATCCTGGCTGACAGATCTTTAGTGGGAACAGCAGCTCTCTCTCCTTGACTATTATTTCAGAAGATGATTTAAGAAAGCACTTAATGGCCTTAATGAGGACAGTAAATGATCCCAGTGGAACTGATATGCAAATATTTTTTTTAGTGCCCAGCTGAATCAGGTTTGCAAGTCTTAGTTCTAACCTCAGTGGTAGAACCACAATTTTCCTGCTGCTAACCACTTTCCCTCACCAAAGAGGGTTCATTTGGGAACAACTAATGCTTTCCCAACAACCCACTCCAGCTGAACATTTCTGTGCTTAATAAATATTCAGCTGCTAAGAAGAGTAATGAATCCTTAAGTGTCCATAGGAATGATTTATTGCATAATGTGAATTTACAGCCCATTACGGGAAATAATTACATTCCACTAATTACAAAACCTAATAGTCACTCCAGCCTTGCAAGCAGCAGTGTGAGCAAGCAGATTTGCAGCCATGCATTCAAAAGAATGAACTACATGAGAAGCAGTTAGCTGAGAATCAGTTTACCATTTAACCCCAGCTCAATTCAGAGATCTAATTCATGGCAAAGTTGTTTTGAATTAGGTTTTTTTCCCATGGTCAACTTTTCTAAAACCTTGGAGGAAATGGGATCATTAAAGGGAATGAGTAGAAGCACATTAAGAAAGTTCATCAGATTCACCATATTTCTGATAGAGTCCCTGAGGAAGAAAAAAGACTTTTTTGCCCATGGTGTGGGTGGGTTTTGTAATGAGTTGGCAATAATTTGCTTTCCTCTATGCAGTGCAAACACCCTCCTGTGTCAGGTACTGCTGCTCACCCTGGGCAGGCAGTGCAAGGCTTGGTTCTCTCCTTTGAGCTGAGGAAATGATGGGGAACTGCCAGAATCAATTCTGTAAATGTGCCCAACAAAGGGCAACAAGTCTTCCTGGGGATTTCCAGCTGAAATGTAGGCAGCATTTCTCTTACTCTTTGAGAGCTGGTTGACCTGTCAGCATCTTGACAAGGCTGCACGGGGTGATGTGGGCTGCAGGCTCTACAAGTGAGGGATGGAATTTAGGAGACAGATTTTTAGAGCAGGATCTGTTAAATTAAACAGGAGAATTGCCAAGGACAATTTCAGTTTGATAGAATGGCATCTAATAGGAAGTGGAGCATGTTAATTGATGTAAAGGTTTTGATGTTTGGTAAAGTGAATGTGATGCAAAAAGAAAAGCCTCCCATTATGTGGAGTGGTCTGTTCAACCATCAGAGTGACTCTTGTGAGTTTTAAGTAAAATTTCTTGGCAGATTATTTGTTTTGTCCTGGACTTGGGAAATTAAAACCATCTTTCAGTGACCAAAAAAGTTCCAATTTAGCAAGATCCAGTCAGGAGCAGCAGATTGCCAGCAAATTGTCAATCAGTGTGCAAATAGTGGAGAGTGTATGACTAAAGTGTTGGTTTTGGATGCATGCACATTGCAGAAGAGGTTAAATGATAATACTGTGCAAAGCTGATGAATTCTCTTGGAGAATGAGATAACTTCAAGAGCACAATCAGTTGCCCAAGGGCTTATTTAAACACAACTGCAACTTTTGCTTCTATAACTTAACAAATTCTCATCAGTGTGAAACTGGAAAAGCAATGTCTGGGCTACTAATGGATACCAGATACCAGATACATTCACAGGTTTGAAAATTCTGCTTTTGATCTTATCAAAACACAGGAGAAATGTGGTCTTTTTGTAAGTACAGAACACACAAAATATTGTTATGTATTTGTAGCCAAAGGCATTGTTTCAAAACATAAATCCCTTGACAAGTTTCAGCGGGTTTGCAAAAAGCTGATCAGGGATTAGGATTTTTTTTTTCTGTGTAAAAATACTGTAAATTTAGGATTTTACCAAAGGTGGCTTTTTTTCCTTCCCTCTGTCAAACCAATATTTTTTCAGAATGAAAATATATGTCACTAAATGCCATTGGGACTCAGCTCTAGCCAAGCTAGTTGATGTAAATGACTTTCATCTCTCTCTCTCATCTGGTGCTTTCCTACCTCGCTTGCCATAAATTTATCAGTGAAGTAGGAATGCCAAAAATACCTAGCTTTAATTCTTTGTTAATTAGTGCAGTTCCATCAGGTCCCAGGATTTACAGCTCCTGTATGGAAAATGGATTTGTTTTCTTTTCTACCTGCTAATCCACATGCAGATGGAGATAGCTGCAGTTTTCCTTCTGTGCAATTTTGGTGTTGGCTAATCATTTAAAGGAGCTTTTAAAAAATGGGTGAAGCAAAACTGATGCATAGAAACCAGGAGGGAATTCAGTTATGTGATGGTATTTGCATGTCTGTCCAGGAAGTTCAAGGCTAAGGTTATCTTTTCCAGTCCATACATTTCCCAGGATTAAAACACAAGGCTGAAGTTGTTCATTTTTACCTCTGTTTACAAACTGGCTGCAGCAAATTTGAAGAAATATGTTCATTGCTGTTGATTTAAATAAATACTTGCAAAACAAGGAGGTCAGATGCTGAGATTTTCCAAGCAGTTAGAGTACAGTTGAAGACTGTTCAACACTGCTATTCACACTTCCTGTAGTGACAAGCAGCCTAAATGTTATTTCTGTGTCCTAAATGGGTGACTATCACTTACATCAAGGTGTTTTGGCATAAAAGGTTAAATAGAAAGATTGTTAATACTTTAGGTAACCTTGCCACTGACTTTCTTTTCCAACTGAAAAATAGATTTGACTCCAGCTGCAGCAAAAGCTGCTCACCTCATTGATGGATGCACCCAGTCAGCAGCTGGGGAATGATACAGTGAAGGACCATTCCAATGATTTAGCTGATAAATGAGCACTGGCCTGAAATTTATGGCTGACAGAGAAAGGACTGACCAGGCTCTGAGACAGCCAGGATTTAAATCCATGGTTTGTCTGCTGTTATCACTGCAGGATGCTGTTAATGTCAGCCTGCCACTCATGTTCTGCAGCCTTGCTGCTGGTGTGTTTTGGAGTATTTGTGCTTGGTTACATCCTGTGCCACTGGAACTGCAGAGGCCACATGCCTGAAATACAGCCTTTATTTATGATGTGGACTCTGTTTCCCTCAGCAAGGGCTTCTCTTCAGACTCTTTAACTTAGTATCCACTCAGGTTGCTAGCAAATATGGAAAACGTTTCTTACAAAGCATATATCCAAGGTAAGTACCCAAGGTTAAAATGGAATATAAGGATGTATAACTTTCCAATGAAAGAACTGTAGAGGGGCTTGAAGTTAAGCTACCCATAAATATCTTTGTCCCAAGACTCATCCTGTAGACTCCTCATTTATTAAACAATCAGTATCTGTTTCAAACTATGCTATTTGCACAACTCAGCACATTTTCTTTTACCCTTTCCTAAGGTCACAAACTCAGAGAAACTGAACCTTCAGCAGACCTGAGAAAGATCATTATTGGTGTTCATTCAACCTTGATTTAAGGATGGATGTGAAACTATTAGCTGGTTTCATGCCTGCTGCCAGGCAGGTGGCATCATGTGTGTGTGTGTGCAGGGAAGCAACTCCCCTCACTGTGACACAATAATTCCAGCAGCTTTTACAGTAGAACACTTTCTGCAGGCAGTGTGTGCACAAATGAGGAGTGCAAAGCTCTTCTAAACTTGCTAATGCACCCAGCAGCTAACTATGAATAATGATTTGCCAGGGTAAACATTAATATGCTCCTCACCTCCTGAGGAATTGCCTGATGGGGCTTTGCCAGCCAGGCAGGTGTCAATCAAATGGGGATGTGTCAGTCCCCTCTGCTTCTCAGAACAGGCTGCACCTCTGCTGCTGCTGCTGAATTTACATCTCTGCTGGCTTTCTCTTCAAGTTCTACGTGTTTTCACAGAAAATTTCAAATTTTGCTCTTGAATTCTGTTTAGCTGCCCTTTCTCACAGGCACTTTGCTCTTGCTTCCTGAAGGGTTTGTATCCAAGCTATTGATTGCCTCAAAAATCCATTATTACCAGGGAGATCTCGACAGCATTCCAGCTGAAGCTGACAAGCAGATGATGGATTGTTGTCATTAAACACTGATACTCATATTTTAAACAGTGCCCCAAACTTTCAAGGATTCAAAGTAGGATTCAAAGTTAGGAGGGTGAAAGACTTGAAAGATTAAAGCTTTCCACAGCTCAGAAATATGGCCAGGTAATGACTGAGTCATGAATTCTTCACCAATGTTTATGAAGGCTTTGGGGCTCCTTGCCCTTGATTATTCAAGAAAGGGAAAATCTCAGTTCCTTTTATTGTTGTGAAAAGTGTAGTTTTTATGTGTAACAACAGAGAAGCAACTTCTAGTCAGGTTTAAACTTGCAAATATCTTCCTATTGTGTATTAAATTATCTTATTAGCTGGGTGTTTTAATGTTATATTGAAGTTCTAGTGTAATTATATCCTAAATAATTAACAGTAATTTTTTAGCATGGGTCAGGAAACATAAATCATTATTTTTACAGATGAGGAAAAAGTGGTTCTAACCCTAAATGCAGTTTTACATGAAGCACTTAAACTGGAGCTGTGACTGTGCATGAAGTGCCAGGAATTGGATCATGCTCTTATCAAGTATCCTGGTTGCTACTGAAAAAAATGTCAGCATTACATGTGGCCTCAGATTTTTCATTTTCTTTTTTAACAACTGATAACCTGAGGTCTTTGAAAAGGCTTAATAATTTTCAGGTTTTTATTCTGCCATGGTGATCTGATTCCATTTCTTTGCTCTTTCTTACTGCACTATTCCTGAGGCATGCTGCTAAACCACTGTAGCTGGATTTTGGACAAAGTTTTAATGAATGTTTATTTTAGACACAATGCCAAAAGAGGAAAAGAAAAAAAGGCAATTTTCTCTCAGTCTTTGAAAGGAAATCCACTAACTGGATTTCTTCTTCCCAGTTTACTGCTGAATTTGAGTCTGTATAAGTCATTATAGAACAGTCCTATTTCAAAAAGCAGACACTTGGTGCCACTTGCTTGCTGTCTTGGTTTTTTTGGGGTTTACATGTTCCATTTCAAGGAAGGCAGGAGCCTTCCTTGAAATGGAACATGGAAACCCCACCCTCCAGCTTACTATGGTTTATAAATTAAGAGGCTCTCAGGCAAAGATATGGGAGCAGGAATAACAGTTCTCTACAAGGAAAATTAAAAATACAAATGCAATAGTACCAAAAAAAGAAAACAAACCACTGCCAGAATCAGAATAGGAGCTGAGCCCCTGTGTGTCAGGCTGGTGGCACAGCCCCATCCCAGGGTGGCTCAGGCTGGTGACACAGTCTCATCCCAGGGGGGCTCAGGGTGGTGGCACAGTCCCATCCCAGGGGGGCTCAGGGTGGTGGCACAGTCCCATCCCAGGGTGGCTCAGGGTGGTGACACAGTCCCATCCCAGGGGGGCTCAGGGTGGTGGCACAGTCCCATCCAGGGGCCAGGCGGTGCAGCCATCCAGGGACTCAGGGTGGTGGCACAGCCATCCAGGGGGCTCGGTGGGGCACAGTCCCATCCAGGGGGCTCAGGGTGGCAGTCCATCCAGGGGTCGGTGGGCACAGTCCCATCCCAGGGGGCTCAGCCCTCCTGCAGTGCCAGCTGTGGCTCTGCTGGAGCAGGGATCCTGCACAAGGGGGGAGTTTTCCTCTGCAGCTCCAGGGCTGCTGGAGATGGGCCTGCTCTCCCTCTGGGAATGCAGGGCAGCAGAAAGCTGCTCCTCTGGGAATGCAGGGGGCAAAGGCTGCTGGGCTGTCCCAAAGCTCAGATTATATCCAGGTAGGAATGCTTGGCTCCTCCCCTGGGCGGAGCACCTCCCCATGTGATGGTGGAATTTGATCAGCCCTGCAGGGACACTCCCTGGCCATGGACAGAAGATAATCAATAATGAATGACCCATGGACAGCTGAGATCTCCTGGAGGGAGGGTGGGCTGTGGGAGAGATAAAGCAAACTGCCCCATGAACAGCAGAGAACTGCCCCAGCTCTGACAGATGGGAATTGATTACACACCCCAGATAAATCTTGCAACCTCAGACACTTGCTAAAGGGGCAAACAAGGCTGCAGGTGATGAACAGCAGAGCCTGTGTGCTCTGTGGCAGCAGATCAGCATTTGCCACAGTCCTGAAGATAAAAAAACCCCTGCAAATCTGCCAAGGTGTGTGGTGTTCCAGGGGATGGCTCAGCACCTGCACACAGCCAGCCTTCTGTGCCTGGAGAGCACCTATGTCACCATCATATTTTCTGAAAAAATCCCTTCACCAGGATTTCTTCTCCTGGGAAGCTGAGAAGCCTCAGAGAAAAATGAAAATGATATTATCTGATTTGCTTCTCCTGTGTTTATCTGCTTTGGAATGTGGTTTGGAGATTGTTTACCAACATGTGAATTGTTTTAACTTAATGACCAATCACAGTTAGGCTGTGTCAGACTCTGGAAGGAGTCATGAGTTTTCATTATTATCTTGTTAAGCCTTCTGTAAGTATCCTTTCTCTATTCTTCAGTATAGTTTTAGTATGGCATTCTTTACTGTAATATAGTAACAGAAAATAATAAATTAGCCTCCTAAGAACATGGAGTCAGATTCTCAATTCCTCCTTTGTCCTGGGCACCCAGCAGACACACCTGGCTCAGGATGGGACACTCTGTGACCTAAATTGCTCCAGGATTTTCACATTCAGTCCCTGGCTGAAGTTTCCCCAGTGTAGGTATAAACACATCCTGATAGCTCTAATGGGGGCACTGACAGCTCTGTGTTTGGAACCCAGCACAGTCTCTGACTTCATCCCCCTGAACACACCCTGTGAAAGGTTTTTCATCTGTGCTCCATTACCTGCCAGGACAGGCACTGGGACATCCCTCTTTGTTGCCCTGAGATCTGTTTTCCTCTTGAAAGGACACGAGGGAAGGGGTGTTGGGGACGTGCTTTAAATGCCACACTTCATAAAGGCCTCATGCTTTGATAATCTTTCTCCCAGCACCTTTTCCAAGTGAGGGTGGTCAGGCTCCTGTCAGAGAGCCCCTGTTCATCACCAGGCATCCCTCAGCAGGCAGCCCAGCCGTGACACTGAGGAAATAACAGCTTGCCACCTCTTCAGAGGCAGAGTCACCTTGCAGGATCTCTGCTACCTTTATATTTTTTCCCTCAAAAAATGCTGTATAGTGTACCTAAGCCTGTTATATATTTCCTTTTTTTTTTTTTTTGTTCCCCCTGAGGGACTAGCAAGATGCAATTTGGTTTTGCTTACACTGCTGTCAAAAATGGAAATGGTTTGGATGCAAATTTTAACCTTAAATTGACTTGAAACAAGATGAAACTGTACAAAAGAGGATAAGCAAACACACAAAAAGAAAAAAATCTCTTTTTTTTTTTATAGCTGACTACCCTATTATTATAGGTGATAAAGCATGTCATTTATTCAGACTACTTATATATTAGTAATATACCATTTATTCAGAGTAGCCATATGCTAACTTCCATTTATTTACTAAATTATTCCTTTCCACTTGTGATTTGCATCAAACTTTATCTGAGACTTGGACTTTAATCAGGAAAGCCTAAAAATAGAAATCTAAATTTGCAATTAAAGCTTACAGTTTAACAAGTGTTCTGACATTTTTTGCAGGCATGATATTGCTGGGAAAAAAAAAAAAGTAAAAAAACCAGCAGATTATTCTAAAAGTGCTATTTTTAATTAATGAGTTATCTTTCCAAGTTCCAAATTATCCTGGATTATGGGACTGCTAGTTCTCACTCCTCATTTAGAGGCATACCTTTTGAGGAAAACAGTTCTGCCAATTTCTCAATACCTCAGAAAATTCTCTACTTTAAATTACTCTCTGAACTGGTTTACTTTAATGAACTGACATGGGGGAAAAAAAAAATCTACCTTCAAAGCAAATCTGTCTGCCAAGAGGATATGGCTGCAAAAAGCTGGTTTTAACTCTTCAAAGAGTTTAACCTACTCACATTAGAAACCTCTGCTTTACTGGTTCAAAAATCTGGCCAGCCAATACTACCTCAATTATTTTATTTAAATTCTAGAAAAAGTAATGAGTAACAGATAGAGAAGCAAAGGATTTATTAGTTTTAAAATTATGCTGATACATTTCTCTGATGTCAAAGAAAATACTTTGTTCAAATTAAATTCACTTGAAATATTGAGCAAACATTATTATATTAATGTTAAATGTTTCCTTAGCAAAGCTTTCCTCAGAAATAGATCCCACATTGCAGTTTCCACATCAATATTACACCTTTGCATGTGCAGTGTCTCCCAGAAACTTCATTATTTTCAGCCCAGAGGCTTCTGCTTTGGGAGGATTTTGATTCTGAAGAATGATTGATCTGCCCCATGAGAAGAAATTAGTTCATTGAAAACAAAACCAACCAAACAAACAAACAGAAAAACAAACAAAACACCCCAAACAACAGCCTACTACTCTGTTTCTGTATTTAAATTTAGTCCACGTGGAGATCAAGGTACATAAACACCATCTGAGAGGTGCTGAAGTTTTTATTAAAATTTTAGATGAACATTAACACAGCAATAAAACTGATGATAATAATAATAATTGGTGAGCTCTTCATTATTATCATTGCAATGGCTCCTCAATGTGCACTTGGGGAAAAAGCCTCAAACACTGTGAGAAGTTAATGTGAACCCTCTGCTGCCGTTCCCCAAAGGTTAATAATCCATCTCTGCACATGTGAACTACCAGAAGGCCCTAATCTGGGCTAAACCAAGCAATTTCACTTTAAATCTTCTTTTCTTCCCAAAAAAAGCCTCTTGATAAAAGCAGAGTGGCTAAACTGAAGGCTGCATTTCTTTCCCAGATGAGTCACTGTGGTGACACAAGGCAGAAGGAAAAATCCTGGAGGAATTCCTCGAAGGGGAAAAATATTCAAAGTGAAAATGACAGTCAGAGAAGCAAAGTTGATAAAAAAAGAACCAACTTTCTTTGACAGCACTGACCACACAACTTTGGCTGCTTGCAAGAACAGTTTATGACCTTTCTGAGCTTTTCTGCAAGCTTAATTTAGCACCTTTTTTTGTAGCTAAGGTGAAATCAGAAGAGGTCACATGTAAGCTGAGGAAGCTCACTTGCATAAATTCAGCAGCTTTTATGCAGTGACACCCTTTTTGGCATTTTAGCCTGCATCATCCCTGAGGCCTGCAGGACACAGGACTACTCAAAATAAATTGAATAATTCAATACCCTCAACCTTAAACATTCAAAGATCAGGACTTGCCTCCCTCTCCCTATGCTCTCTGCATAGCACAAATTAAGTTTTTTTTTTTTTTTTTAACATGGGGATATTTTTTTCCCAGCTAAATATGTGAATCCCTCCATTTGCTTTCAGAGAAATGTGTTTCAAAAGTGTTCTCAGCTCATTGAACCGAAAACCTTTTTTTTTTTTAATTAAAAATGCCAGCAGAGATCCTCACAAGCATCTGAGAATTTCAGAAGACAAAATAATCTGAACTATGAGACATTTCCACATCATTCCTGGAATGACTTCTACAAATCCTCCACAACATCCTGAAATACACCAAAGGATTTGCCTGGCTTTTATTTTCCCTTTGAAGCTGTAAACACCAGGTTAAATTATTTTTATGCTGAATTCCATGTGCCTTTCCCCATTCATGGGAATAGGGAGGGGCATCCATGCCTGGACATGAGCAGGATTTTGGGGCACAGTCCCTTGGGTATTTGCTGTTCAGCCTTAGGATGGACTTTGCAAGAAAAAAGCTGCTTTTACCAAGAAGTTTTGGAGCAGGAGGGAGATTTTACCAGCTAACCTCAGAAGGGTGTAACAACACAACAGCTGGTGGTTATTAAAGGATTTATGACAAGGTTAAGTAGCACAGTAAAGGTGTTCAGCACAAATTTCTGTTTCTTCCTCATCTCTTAGGTTCCCCCTAGCCCCAGCAGCGAGCAGGCAATAGGTTTAGTATTATATCCTTGCCAAGAAATCCCACAAACCAGAAAAAATGTTCAGGATGAACCAGGAAAAGAACAATCTAATTTTCTGTAATAATGAATATTGCACACCATATTTTATCAGGCTCTTACTTTGCTAATAGTAACTTCAAGTATATCAGAAATGGAGCTTTTTTTTTTTTTTTTAGTTGTTTTAAGAGACTTCAAATGACCCAAAATTGTAAAGCCATTTGTAAAGTCATTGGGAATGACTTGAATCTGCAATCCTCCTTTTGGAGTTGCTGAAGTCAGAAGTGCAGTCCCTTTTCTAATTAGGAGGTGTCACTTCACGTCAGTCCTCAGAACTGCACTCATTCTGCAATATAATCAGAAATACACAAAAATATTGGGGAATCAGGGTCAATGAAATCTGTTCAGATTCTGTTATAAATTCAAAACTAAAGAAAATTTTCATTTTGCTGAAGAGCTGAAACCATAACCTCACTTCAGTTCTTTTCTAAAGAAATTTTATGGCTTGAAGGCTTCAGCTCCTTCCTCTCTGCAATTCTCTTCTGAAGAATCAAGTTATCCTTTTCTCTTCAGGGACTTTTCTATTGCTAGCAATTCCTATTCCTATTCCTATTCCTATTCCTACTCCTATTCCTACTCCTATTCCTATTCCTATTCCTATTCCTATTCCTATTCCTATTCCTACTCCTATTCCTACTCCTATTCCTATTCCTATTCCTATTCCTATTTTTGCTTTCATTTCTTTTCCCATCCCTAATTTTTGACCCAAGGTATAGAGTTGTGATTCTTGAATTTTTGGATTTTGCAGCAATGAGGTGCTGGTTTGTACATCCCCAAAAGCATCAAACCCAATGCCCTGAGAGGTTGGAAATAAGAAAAGAGGCAGCTCTGCAACCTCCTGATGGAGCTTGGTGAGGTCCGTGCTGAAATGTGTCTGTAGTAACTGGGCTAATTACCTCTTCTATGTAAAACTGTCCCATTTTAGCACCATTTGAAGCCCAGTGAACAAAAGCAGATGCTTTGCATGGAAAAGCCTGGCTCTGGCAGGAAGATAAAGAGGATGGACTGATGGACCTTCACAACTTCACAAATCCCTGATTCCCTGACTCACAGGTCCCTCTTGCTTAATCAGTTCCATTAATTTCAGCTGAGTTGCTCTGATGTGGCAGTTTTGGTGCCAAATAAAATCAGCAGATGTGGCTGTAGTTCACAGCACACAGTATGCAGGAGGAACCCACCAGCAATATAAAACTGTCATTTGAAAAATAAAATTAAAACAGGGAAAGCTGCTAAATTTTGTAAAATTAGCAAAATATCTGCTGTCCAGCAGGTTAATACTGGAGAACATAAAACCTTGCAGTTCTGCTGTCCAATGTCTCATTACTGGCATTACTCTTTGGAGAGAAATTACAGTTGCAAAAATGGATGTGGTAAACAGGAAATTAATTGCTGACCACCAGTTTTTAGGAAGGAAAATTAGGCAAATGGGTAAACAACTGTGATTTTAATGCAGAATAAACTGCTATAGAATGTTTCTAATTTAAATCTATAAAAATTAATACAGAGTGGTTAAGCAAGGTTATTAGTGTTGCAATTGTAGTACAGTAATCTAATGTACCATGGCTCTGTATAGTCCCTGTTTTAATTTCTAGTGGAGAACTTTACTGGGAAAAAAGGTACTGCTATTTTCTTTAAGAAATGCATTATTTAATCCTTTGGATTTGGAGATTTCTTCAATATTCTAGGCTATCTTTTTTCATTGCATATACAATAGTGCTGTTCTTTATGAGCATTGACAGAACAGCTGCATTTTGCTATTTCCACAGAAAGGAAAAGAGAAAAAAATCAGTTTTGTCTCTGGTTTTGGCTGAGAGCTGGTTTCTAGTCTTTTTATTTTTTTTCCATGGAACTCTTGTTCAAACTGTGCTGGGTCTTCTGTACAAGTGAGTTTAGTGGCTGCTGCAGGGAGTTTCTGGGATTTTTTGCTTAAAAACACAAAGAATGCTTCCATTAAAAAAAAAAAAAAATCAGATTATTATGTTACAGAGATCACTATCAGGCTTGCTGACATCACTTAGACCTAATGGTATTGTCTGAGTGAATTGCAGGTCATAAATTCTTACTGCCATATAATTTGTTTGTTGATGCTTGTGTTTAAAATAGTGATGGGGATAAATAACCCAGTAAGCAACATGAAAAGCAAGAAAGAACTCTTTCCTCAGATTACCAATTTTGCTGCTGTTTCTCTTAGGAAACATTAATTTCATTTGTGTTTTTGAAAAAAATACTTAGAAAAATAATCCAGTATATGTAATAATACCCAATAATAATACATGCATATATACATGAATAATGCATTAATATATTCAATAATATCAAATAATAATACATGTATATATAATAATATCCACTAATACATTACAAACAAGGAAGCTTTCCTCAGATTTCCAATTTTGCTACTCTTTTCCCTATGAAACATTTGTTTTGTTTGCCCATTTTAAAATCAGGATGATGACTGAAATGTGCTTTCAATTTTTTCAAGTTGTTAAAAAAAATGAATGTTCACCCTTGCATTCCTATCACATTTAACCTGACACAAGAATTCAAAATATGAAAGGATACATCTCTGTTGGGAGTGTGTTATTTGGATGTTATAAACCACCTAATAACTTTTACAATGCTTGTGAGAATGGCATCCAATTTGAGCAGTTGTTTGGAGAAAGGTGGAAAATTTTGTCTCAGTGACATAAAATACTTTAGCACAAAGGAAAAACAGCACAATACTGGAAGAGAAAGAGATAAATTGAGGCCTATAACAAGAGAAAAAAAGGTGAATTTTCTCTCTCTCTACTGCAGGCGCTGTGTTTGCCAAGCCAGCCACTGGAAGATGTTCTTTCTGAGGTAATCCTTTCCTAACCTTGGTTAGGGAAGTGGCATATCCTACTCTGAATACATACATTTAATTCCATCCCTGTGTCAAGCACAGGCCAGATGCTTTTATTAGGAGACAACAGAGAAATATAAAATGAGCCCACAGCTTTACAGTCTTAAATCTGCTTCTGTCAGGCTGCCCTGAAACATGAAGGTGCCCTAGGCTGAACTGCTGAAGAGTTTTAAGGATCAGTGCAGGCTTTCTGTCCCAATTCCATGTAGCTGAGGTCGTGCCCCAGTGTCTGCTGACAGAGCAGCCCCAGCCCTCTCTTAATCAGGAGCTTTGCCCCATTTCTTTCCTTTTTGTCCCACCCCAGCAGATCCAGCAGACCATGTGAGTGCTCTCTGAATGCGACTTGCACTGGTTTAAATCCTTGACTGAAAAAGTCTTGCTAATATTGGCTAATTACTGGCTAATATTGCCTAATTTTCATTGCTCGGCCTAGAAGGGAAGGGGAAGAAAGGGAGGAAGGAAATTCCCCCTTGTTGCAGAACAGTCCAGCAAGGGGCACCCCTAGAGCCCCATTTTACATGAAAATTGTTTTAAATAACAAATATGAAAGTACTGCCTGCATGCAGCAGTCATCACTGGCTTTCCCTGGACTCTTCCCTTCCCTTCTGGTTTTAGCAATGCTGGAAAGCTTTTGAAGATGGCAAACCCCACCCTCCCTATTTTGGATAAAGACCAAAGTGGTAAAATGACCAAAGTGTCCTAAAGAGATAAAGATTGGGTTAAAAAGTAAATTCCCAGAGCCACAGCTCAATATCCTAACCATTCCTTCTTGCAGCATTTTTAAATTTTTCCAGATGTACAGATCCCTTTACTGGGCAACTTTTATGGAATAGACAAATGTCATTTCCATTGGCCTCAAAAACACGTGTCTAGCCCAAGGAAACATAAATGACTTGACAAAACTATTCCCTGTGTCAGGGACAGTTACAGTAGGAAAGTGGATATTTCACCTCATTATTTGTACCATTATTTTTGTTCAGTCCAAATCTCCTAAGACTCCTGTAAATTATGATTTCTCATGCACACTTTGGAGAAACAAAGAACAGTAATTATTTTGAACTTGGTATTTTACTCTTGTTGCTGAAAAAGTCAGTTTACATCCACTTGCAATATTTCCAGCTTCTGTTTTATAGAGTTCTCACCACGTTTTTCACCATGACAGAATGCCAGTACCATTCATAGAATTAATCTGGAAACCTATTTGTCTTTATTTTGTTTCAATATTACAGCTTTGTGTTCTGTTAGTTTGTCAATATTACCTCATTTCTGAAAGTATGGGGGAATATTTTTAAAGTATTTTTAAAGTACTATGGATACCTAATTGTTCTTTCAGTGTGTACTATACATTAATATTTATTAGCAGGCACTGATTTTTATGGCAGGAAACATTTTCCAAAAGGTGCCTTTTCTACTTATCTTCCTAACTTCTTGCAAAAGCAAACTGAAATGTAAAGGAAATGCAGATGTGAGACACAGATTTCAGTGTAGTTTATTTCTGATCTTTTCTGGTCCATGGTAAGTGGTTGAAATAATTTGCTTTCCCAGCATCATTTTGAACAATACTTTAGTGTGAACAAAATTATCATGTCTAAACCTGTGTGCTACCACATTCAAAATGCTTTCAATGTTTACTCTATCTTGTAAATCTTTATTTTGCACTGCAATTTAAAAGATAGATCATCCTTCTGCCTCACCCAAACAGGGCATGTTTATTATCCAGAACTTTGCAAGTTCCAGTTGTTTTTCAGAGACATTTCAGTGACACTACTATAAAGAAAAAAGGGAATACAGGATGTGCACTCATTAACCAATAGTCAGCTTACAAATGAAATTTCTGCCTTTTAGAGTTATGTGAAGAAATAAAATTCAAGACTGCAGAGTAAATGAAGAACTTCATCTTATTTTGGCAAACATATTTCTGCATGCTCATGTGAAAGTTTTCATTATTAGGTAGTGTAACAGAGGAACCACTGGAGAAGTTTCCTGTGCTTACAGTTTCAGTCTTTTTTCTAACTTTAGAAGTTTCACAAACCTTGAGCTATAAATTATAGAGACCTGGTAAATGATTCAAAGTAGTTAAGGCAATTTTTGCTCTTGTATCATGCAATAATTAGTAACACCCAACATTAGTTTATTACCATGTATCATAGTGGTTAATCCCTTCTACTTTTCCCTTTCCTCCTTATAAACTGACATGTATTTCCTTATAAACTCTATTAGCTGATAACTAACACACAAAATATTGGCCACATTTTGTGTTCAAGTTTCATTTCCATAAAATTTGACTTCTTATTTATCATGAAGAAAGCATGATTGTCCACACAGTGCACAATTACATATGCAATATATATATTTATTCCAGCAAGCATGACAGGGTTTATTGTAGGAAGTCAGACACACAGACTTTGTACCAAAAATTAATGGACCCTTCTGTTTTGTTTTCTCAGGAAGTTATTTTACCTTCAAGTGCATGGGAACTTGGTGTATTTGCACAAAGTGTAAGGAAGGAAGCAAGGAAAAAAATTCTCATTGCATGTGGGCAAAATTTCTTCCTTGCAGCAGAGCTGCTGGGATTCTTCTGCAGCCATTTACCTTGCAGGAGAGGAGATTGGAAATGCTGTCACTGAAGGGAGCAGATGGTGCCAGTAATGACTGACACCCCCTGGAGCTGTACAAACACAGGCATCCTCAGCTCCTGGCAGGCAGCTCGGATTGGCAGCCCTGACAGGAGTTACAGGGTGGGAAAGGACCAAGCTGGGGTGCCTAAAACTTGTCCCTGCCTTTCCAACCCTTGATTGTGCCTTATTTTACAGGAGTGAGGGGAAGAAGCTGGGAGGGAGCGTTGCCAATGCTTTCAATAATAATGTGACACAAAGGTAAATGCTCCAACTGGCCACTTTCTCTGGTTCTTTGTAAATCTTTGAAGAATGCTGCTCCCAAACCAGTTGTGTTCAAATTGATAAGCAGAAATTATAAATTAGCATCACTGCTTCATGCTTCTAATCAGTGCCATGCTTCCAATAAACAGGAGGGTAGTTAAAACCCACTGATGTTACTTGACCCTTCCTCTTTACAGCTCATTTGCCTCATACTCTAAATGTCAGATTTCCATACAGAAATCAAGCAGCCTCTTTTCATGGAAACCTTTCAGGACCATGCAAAGAGTGAATCCACAGAAAGCTGTTTCAGATGATGGTAATGGGGAGTTTAGTTCATGCACGTCACTGCAAAAAGTGCTATTTAGTAGTTATTGAAATTGAATTTAAGCAATGCAGTCATTTGAAAGTAGTTTAGGAAGGGCATCTGCTGAGTGGAATTAACTTGAAAATGGATCCACTGTGGATGTTTTTAAATATATTTTCTCCTATCCCTCTGATAGCCTGACTGACACTCAAGTTCTGACTGCTAAATAAAATATCCTCCCCTGCCACAAGTTTATAGAAAAGCTGCATTCTATTTTGATTAAATTAAGTTAATGATGACATGAAATCCTATGAAAAAAATAGAGCAAGTGCACTGATTTAAGACATTATTAAGACACTCTTCTGGAACTATCACATCCCTGGGTTCCCAGACCCACAAGCAACCTTGCTGCTTGCTATTTCAGAAAACTCACCTGTGTCAGTAGGCAGGCTCACAGCTCAGCACAAGATTAGGAGATGCTGAGGCAGAATTTAGGACAGTCCCTGTGTGTGTCCATGCATCTCCTGGAGCTGTGCTGCAGTCAGGGATGAAGCTGAGTTCAGATTTTCGTGCAGCAGGAACAGAATAGGACATATCTTGACAGGACAGTTGGAAATGGAGACAAGAATTTCTTGGCTGATACCTATTTTTGTACAGTTTAGTGCATTCTATTTAATAAGCACCCAGGCCAAGGACCTAGGGATTAAATCCTCCACTATTCTTGGCTTTGTGGAAGTCTGAGAAACAGTGTAAAATTAAATGCTACGAGATGGAATACAATACTTCAGTCCTGGTCCCCATTTTTAAAAGCCATAAATGACTTCATAACAGGCCAATGGGATATTTCAGACATTCAGATTAATTAACTTCCATGGTGAACAACTGAAGAAGAGCTGAATTTGACACTGAGGGTTTGTATTCATACACTTAAATAACTGTTGTCTCTACTTTGAGTAGGCACAGTGATGGTGTCTGCTGATTGCTAAAATAAGTTGATTTATATCAGAAAAAAACATTGCCTGAAACAGTGCTTATTGCAAAATAAATTTCTATAAAAACCTGCAAAACTGCTCTCCTGTCTTTCCTTTCCTTTAACAATGGTATTATTACACTTCAGAGTTACAATCTTTTACAGTTACTAGGTTATAAACACTTTGTGCTATATGAATTATTTAATGTTATTTATTTTTATTTGACAGAACACAAAACAATTCTCAAATTATAAAAGCTTTCAAGCTACTTGAATGATATGCTACTCTGGAAATAAAAAAAAATCATTCATTAATAACCCAAATAACAAAAAAGGGATTTGAGAATGATCGTTCCCTTCCCTGTTTCCTTCTCTATCTACTGGTAGCATGAATTAGGTTTTAGGTAGAAATAAATCTCCTTTACTTCTTAGAGTAATTGAAGAATTAAATAGGGTAATTATGACAATGAAATTAAAAAAAAAAGAAAAAGTCTTGAGTAACTTCTCATGGATATCTTTTAAAGATTTCACAAAATATAACTTTGGGTTAGTAAATATTAGCAAATGTAAGGATATATTATGCAGATTTCATCCCTAATTCAACAGTCTTTGAGGAATAAGTAGATTTATCATGTTCCAGTTAAAATAGCACAGTAGGCCAATGCAGTAATGACATAAAGGACCTAGGCAAAGAAAAACATTTAAGGTGTTCCTAAAAATATGTAATATGATAGTGTACACACAAGCTGCAGGTGTGATACAGTGATCCACTATGCTCTGGGGAAAGACAAGGAGTTTGGGTAACAAGACCCTGCTGTAGATTAAGTTAGATTAGATTAGATTAGATTAGATTAGATTAGATTAGATTAGATTAGATTAGATTAGATTAGATTAGATTAGATTAGATTAGATTAGATTAGATTACTTATGGTGTAAAATGATGTTTCAGCAGTCTGGATCATCTCAGTCCTGTGCACAAAATGGTTTGGGGTCAGTGACACCGATGAGGAATCAAAGAACTTCCCCACTGAGATTCTCGTTTCTACTTGGAGCAAGTGGTGCATAGGTAAGTGAAAATTATAAACTCTAGGGTCACAATCCCTTGAAACTAATTAAATATTCATCCTAGAAAAGATTCATTACATGTGACAGCCTCTGGCTGAGATGGGCCCATCCAAAGCGTTTCTCCTCTTCCCTTTGCTGTCAGGCAAAAAGCTGGCATGGAAGGAATTTCTCCCTTTGGCTGAGATCTTCCCACCCACTACTTTTCTCTCTCTTTCTTGTCCCTGAGATTGCCAAAAGATGCCCTAGCAGGGATGCTGGGGTAGCAGGTATTAAATCTGCCTCACTTTTCTCCTGGTTTCCGAGGTTTCTCTGTTCCCTGTCTGTCACCTTCAGCACTGGGGTGGTGACATAACCCAGAGCTGTCCTCATGCTCTGCCATTTCCCTCCTCCCACCCCTCTCCTGATTAACATTTGGGTTTATATATGCCACTGGAAATGAGTTCACTGTGATCATTAGACTACAGTTGACCTGATGCATAGTAAATAATTCTTAGAGCTTTCTTTGTTTGATTTATTTCATTTATTTCCCTCCAAACTTTTCACTGCAAATGTGCTGTGCTCTCGTCAGTCCAGAATTTTGAAGCACAGAGCTTTCATGTTTCATAAGAGCTCCCTGAGTTTTATTTTGAAGCTTGTTGTTTTGATAGTTCTTTATTCTGTCAGCAGTGACTGTAATAGGGTGGTACTCAGGGGAGAGGGAGGTTTGTGCTACAAAAAAGTCAGTATTTTTCTGAGATCCCTTATGCTGGGGTTATGTCTGACTCTAAAAAGACTTGTCTAACCACACTTTCTGTCAATCATCCAAAAGAGGAGATCTATATTCAGTCTTCACTCAGTCCCCAGGAGAAACCAGACAAGACATCCCAACAAAATAAATGTAGGAACTGGCCTGAAAAAACTGGGAAATTCATAGATTCCAATTGTTTTTCTTCATCTATATATTTTCTTCTGTATGCAATAAGATAAATACTTACAGATTTCCACTGATATGTGGAGACAAACATGCAATTATTGTGTCTCACCATCCCTTAAAAAAGGTAGAAGCATCCCAAAATGAGATTATACTGAGGGAGGGGCTGGTAAACATAAAATGGCAAAGATTAAGTTCCATCATGTAATGGAAAAGGAATCACTGGTGCCCCAGAGGCTGGACAGCAAGGGTGGTTTCACTAAAAGCTGCAATGAAGTCACTCTTGTTTCTCTGTTCACTCTGCACTGGGTACAGCAGGCACAGGGATTTTATGGCATCCAGTCCCACACAGTGAATGACTTCTGCAGCCAGACATACACAAGGCCAAGGTGCTCCAGAGCTTGGCATTCCAGAAAATCCAACAGATCCACTCAGCTCTTTGTGTTTTAGCCCCTGACAGGTTAGTACTTTATTGTGTTGCCTCCACACACATGCAGAGCACCTCTTTCTTCCTAAGGCACAGGTCATTCAGCAAATATTAATTATTAATTAATGTATTATCAAAATGAAATTTAACCATGGCATAAAAAGAGTAACATTCCCCAGGTGGCCACAGCTGACCCAAATCCATCCAGGATCTGAGTGACTTCAAGTTAGATGTATGAATCAGTTCCAGCTTCCTAAATGCCTGAGCTGAGAAAAGCTGAAATAAGGTGAGTGAAGACACTGGAGAAAGGAAGTGCCTGAAGGCAGCAAACTGAGGGGAAAGGATTCAGCTTAGTAAACTTTTGAAAATCTGCCTCAAAGTGGAATAACCATTACAGGAACCAGCAACAAGCCCAGCAGATCTTATTCCCATCATCATTTTCAGGGCACTGAGCAGGTAATACCTTTTTAAAGTGGTCTCTGAATGGGCTTGTGGTTGCCAGAGGACACAGAAATATTGCTTTGGTCATGTTTGACTGGGGCTACTTTTCCCTTTGTTCCCTTTGTTCTTTCTGGAGGGTCTCACAGGTTTGTTCTGTAAAAGTTCTTTCCTTTAAGGCCTTCCAGGGGAGGACTGGGGTCTTCTGCTCATTGTCTTTCTGTCTGAACCTTTCTTCTTGAAGATTTCTCTCTATGAAAAGCGTATCAATAGCTGTCATATTATTTCTACATCTAATTAATTTTGGGCCTGTAGTTATGGATCTGTGCTTTCTCACTAGAAGATAAATGGCAAAATCACTGAGCTAGCAAAACAGTCAGGAGCTGAAGGGGAGTGGAAAACAAACAAACAAATACAAACCCAATTTCAATTGAGAAAGCAGTGATCTGTGGGTTTAAAAGAAGAAATAAAGTGCACATTTTCAAATAGAATGTTGGAATCAAAACCTCTGGTCTGTCATCTATGGAGATTGTGTTGCTCAGCAATAGACTCAGCAAATCATCCTAGTTTATCTTCAATCTGTAAACTGAATAGAATAAAATTTCATTTTCTTTAGAACAGATGGTGGCTTCCAACCATTTCAAACCACAAGCACAGGGTTAAGAGGATAACCTTTTAAAATTCAAAGGTGCTAAATATGTTCTGTAGGGAGTGATGGATGTTTACATGTTGATTTTTAGGGTTTTTTCCCGTTTACATATTGACAAGTTTCAGAACACAAAATAAAGACATGTTATATATTTAGCCAGAATTGTTTTAGCCCCTGGCTCTCTGTGTACATGATCCCCATTAAAGGCAATCTCATTTTTCTTAGCTGCTCCCTCCTCCAGAACTTCAGGCCTGCTTTAAGAGTGCTGCTAATCCCTGCCTCCTGTAAAAACAGCATCTCCCAGGGGAATCTGAATTACAGGAAGAAGCAAATGCTGCTGCTTGGCAAACTGTGCAGAGACAGAGAGTGATTTTTAAAATGATTACTGGTGATATCAAGGGTTGAATAACTGCACTGCTTATCACCTAAATTACTTTTAGCTCATACTCCAGGTCATTCACAAAGTCTAAATCTAATACTGCTTTGTCTTTTGTGTCTCAAACCTGCAACTTCAAGAACGTGGTGCTTTGACTGCTCTCATCTGTCCTGCCTAGTGGAAGAAACAGCTTTATCATAGCAGGTCATATCATATCACAGCTTTATCAGAGCTTCTCAAAAAGCAAGCCAGTATTTTGGTCCTTAGACATTCATGCCACCTTCAAACCCAAAGGCCAGGATGCCATGGGTTTGCAGTGAGACATGCTCAAACTGTCTAAACTCTCTGATTCTCACAATTTCCAGTTCCCAGGCATGACCTTCATCAAGGTGAATGTGGATGGAACACAGCTTGTGCTCTGTGTATTGCTCATATCAAACAGGCACAAGTTTTCTGCTTGTTAGAGATATAATACCCCACCTACCTTTCTGTTCCAGGGCAGGTCACTCCATCAGCTCTGCTTGGTCACACTTTGAACTGAAGGAAATCACATTTTTTCAGACAGAGGCTTTCTCCAACATTTTTTACATTTTGAAGTGGTGGGTTCTTCTGAGTTTATTATCTTTTCACTATTTATGGTTGTTTGCTTCTCCTTACCTTTCAAGAACAACCAGAATAGAACTGTTCTACTTTTGATTGCAGTTTGTGCCCAAAAAACAACACTATCAGGTTTCACAGAAGGCACCAACCAGGCATTTTTTTCTGTCTTAAAGTTAGTTGCTAGCACAAGTTTTTATCATTTTTAAGTCGTTTTAAACAGCAGAGAGTGATGGACACAGACAGAAACACTGCAAAACAGCAAAATGCCATCTTGCCCTCCAGAGTGACCTTCACATATAGACTGGATGGGTAATTTGGCTGCACAGTATTGGGAAATTTCCTATTTACAAGTTCCCTAAGCAAGATTACTCTGTAGATCTGCAGTGTTTTATTGGTAAAAAAGATTTATAATCAGATTTCATTTCAGAATGTACCATGATTTTTTCCTAGGCACCTCACAATGCTGCAGTACCCTGAAAATAAAATCTGGCAAAGAATAGGAGACTCTGTGCCTGGCTGTGGGACCTCACACTCTTCAGGGTGTTTCAGGTCTGATGCCTTCCTTTTTCCACTCCACTGAGAAAATTCTGTGGAGACAGGAAAAACCCAAAATGGTGAAAGGGTTGTTTCAGGCAAGAGGGGTGGGTGTGACTGCAGAGATCTGTGGGTTATTCAGACCTGCCAGGGTAAATGAATCTGCTTTCCCTGTGGTGTGGTGTGTAGATCCTTCTTGCCCTTCAGCTAAAGATGCAGCACCAGGTGCCCAGTGCTGGTAAGACCATCACCATTAGCCATAATGTGTAGAGAACACAGATTGGCTCAGTCATACACAAGTGTTGGCACCAATTCAGTGACTTCTGTACCACGTGCAACCCCTGAAAATGTTCAAATGTCCACTGTGAGATGATTGTGCTACCTGCATGCCTACACATAAAGTATAGGCTTTATGCAAGGGTCCTGTTTATTAAAGGTGGATCATCAGTAATTTTGTCTAATTAGAGGGTGAAGTGACCACTGGGCCCAGTGATTAAAAGTTCCTTTTCTGTAAACTAAGAATTACTGTCACTGATTTGTGTGACAGCCATTCATGTTTTTCTCTGTCATTTACCCAAATATATTTTAAAATAATCACCCTTTTTATGAGCATGTAAGGGTACACAAATTTTAACTCAAATTGCTGTAATTACATCTAATCAAGTCAAATTCATTTTTATTAAAGTTCACACTGTGAGACTAATGAACCTAAAGCACTGAAATCATTCTCATTACACACACTTAGACCTATTTACTGAATCTGCATTGTTTCATGCCCAGAAGGTGAAAGTAAAAACCCACACCACCAAGATGCAAAACACATCTTCTCAATCATTTCCCCTACATGAAACAGCTCAAACCAGCTGTGTTCTAACAGACAGGGGCATGTGAGCAGGGCTTCCCTCACTGGGTTTTAATGTGAAAAAGTGGCTGACTGATGAAGGGTGCTTTAAAGGATAATGAAACTGGAAGGAGAAACCCCAGCTGCTGGTGATGGGCAGGGAGATGTGGCAGACAGCTGAGACACTTCTGGAATTGCTGCTTCCAGAAGCTGCAGAAAAGATACAGTCATTCTAGCTGACACTCAACTGTCCTTTCATATTATTTCCCCAAACCCTTTAGGCAGGGAATTTTCTTCTAAGAAACCACTCTCAAGGTCACTCTTTCCCTGTTGATCCAATTCCCCCCTCAAACAAGAGCTCCCACTGCCAACAAGCAATCAGGAGGCTGAGGGAGCTGCACTGGTGATGCACATGCAGCAAGGAAAGTGGGTGTACTTCCATCTGTACTGGCCTTCACAACAGAGTAAATCTATACTTTGAAAGACTGACAGATCTATTACTAAGCAAAGCAAAATAAAATCACAGTTTCTTTTTTTCCAACACCTGAGTTTCATCGTGATCCCTTTGCTCAAAGCCCAAGTAAATAGATCTTCCTGTGTGATGGTGAAGAAACTTTTGGAGATTCAGGAAACTGCTTTGCTTTTCCCTCCAAAGAAAACAAAGGCAGACAGGACTGCAGAAATGAAAATCTCTGTCAAATCTCCTCAATTTCACCAGCCAGTTCCCCAAGCAGGGATTACCTATTTACCTCACTCCCTGAGCTCTCTCTTGAGAAAGGAGCACAAACAGGATGCAAAGGGCCAAAGTTTCCAAACAAAAGCTCCTCCACAGGTAACAAAACCTTATTTTGCCACATAATCAATGAGAAGTGTCCTGTGCTAATGACATTTCTGCACCTGGCAAAGAAAGACCACTTCTCATCCCATCCTCTTGGTGCCTCCAATGCAATATCCAATTTTTCCATGGCTTTACATTCATGAGAGGAGCTATCAGAATAGATTATCTCCTCACCTGCCTGAAGGGAATGACTTTTATATATCATATTTTGTGTTGGGCAAAATACAGAATTACTTTTTTCTCCATCAACATTTTCATTGACTTTTTTGTGGTAGTTTTTCAGTCATTTTTAGCCACTGATAATTATGGATTATCCGACAGAAATCCATCAATAAAGCATTGCAGATAACTCCTCAGTAATGAGAATACAGAAATTCCTCACTCAATAGGTTATGCAATCAGTTCACTGCTTAATAAGAAAACCAAACCTAAGATACTGCAATCTCTACAACAATTCATTTAAAATGGAATTTATTAATGTTGGATGAGATCCTTGACTGCAATAAATCAACAAAGCCTCCATGAATCAATGGGCTGACACTGAATTGAACTAGGTGATTGTCAGTCTGCAGGTTTTTGTAAATAAAGGTTCCTTTGCTATAATGACAATCATTCCAAACTTATTTAAATACTTTGTTTTTCTAAAGAAAAGCTTACTTTATATGTTTATTTAAAATGGCAAAATATTACGTCTCTATTTACAGAATGAAAAAATAGAAAAGAAATGTTGTAAGAAGATGTTATATAAATTATATATTATGTTATATAAAAAATAAATAAAATAAGAACTGTTTTTTGCTTACATTATTCAGTTTCTCTGGACAAGACAATCATGGCTCTGCTAAACTGAAGTTGTGACCCTGTGATATCCCTGACAGGGGACTCTCTCACCTGGGACTTGCTTCCAAAACTCCTGCTGATTCCCTTTCCATGGAAACTGTGGTGGAGGAGAAGAGTGGAGGGTGTTCTACAGAGTCAGAAGACTGATTCCAGCTGTGGAGCTGAGGAAACTTTCAGGTTTTACAGCTTATTTTTGACCCTAATGCTGGGGTCTGTTTCCCCGTTTGCCAGGTATTGTCCTCAGTGTCACTTGATTTTACTGCATCCTTAATGGCCTCATTTTGGGGAATTATTGGCACTTTTGTAGCAGTCCGCACATTTTGTGTGTTTCAAACATTCCAGAGCTGCAAAGATATAATTTCACAAAGTCCCAAAACATGTTAAAACCATTAATCTAGGATTAATGGGGCAAGACTGAGAAAAAAAGGAATAATTTAGTGAAGAGTCTTGTATGGTTTTATGATTAAACCTTAGAGAGATGTTAGTCAAAAGAAAGAGCCTGGACTGATGTTTGTTAGTTTTTGCCTCTAGAATGAGCAGCCTGGAACAAGAACCTGCCCAGGTAAGGAAAAAAAAAACTGTGGTGAATGTTTGATTTCAGCATTTTTTGCAAATATCCTGGTTTCAGGATAATAATATGCACATGCCCAAAAATATCACAGCATACATAGCATAAAAAATTGACCCCATCCTGCTTTCTTTTTTAGCCCTCTATGTTCAGAAGGCTACAAAATTGTCTCTTGTATGTGCTCTTTCAATTAAAATTTCCAATTTCCAGCTCCAGTGCTTTTTCTCCACACATACAGGAGACAGCCAAAAGCAGGGAGAGAAACCTCCATGGAGCTGGACCTCTGTACTCATTATGAGCTGGTTAGCAAGCACCTGCTATTCACCAGCTTAGAAAACAATTTGAAATTCAAGCAAGTCTCAGCAAGAACCTAAAAGAGAACATCAGGCAGCCAGGCAGCCAGCCAGTTTCATATGCCTCATCTTTCAAAGATTTCTGCTCTGATGCTCTCCCTCAGCACCACACACCATTTTTTTCCCCTGCTTTTCTTTCTATATTTGAAGTGGAAATATGTTACTGTTTTAAATGTCTCCTAGCTGGAGATTTTAATGCCCTGTAATGATAAAAATTATTTAGCAAGGTATGATTTAGGAATAAAAGAACATATTAATATGGAAAGCCAAGCTAAATTTCCTCTTCACGAGAGGAAAGTGTTAATGAAAAATCTGTTTGGGCCAAATTAGGTTGAAGACCTGGCACATGATGTACAAGAACTCTGAGCACAAAATTCCCAGCTTTTCTCAGGTATTTATCATACTAACAATGTGAAATTAAGTTCAATTGTGGAGCAATTTGAGAGGTGCTTTATGATGAGGGTGATCCATTCAACATTTCTGATTTAGACTATTTTAAAAGCAGTATTGAGACCTCATGACATCCCCAAACATATAAAACCAAATCTTTTCAGGCTCACCTGAGCCTTTCCTCATTCCTAGGGGTGAAATGCTCACAGTTTCAAACCTTTGTTTCATCCTAAACAAAGTGATCTGATATGAATCTGGTAGCAGGAAAAAGAGTTTCTGTAGTTGGTGTTTGGTTTTTGCACCTTTAGGTTTGGCTTAGATATCCTCTGGTTAGGGATGGTTTGAAATTTTTAATTTTTAACTCAGAGCTTCCCTGCTACAGGGCTTTGTCAGCTCTAGGGTCATAAAGAATAGAAATCCATTCAATTTTCAACTGATTTACCTAAATGTGTCAATTCCTTAATGCTTTTGGGCAGCCTCCACTTTTTGGCTTTGACCTTCTTCTACCACTTAAGAATTGAGTGTATGATTCTATTCTGGTGAAATGCAGAGATCAAATTAAAAGAGACCAGAATCACAACCTTGTGAATATCTATTAAATAGCAAGTCTAAGGAAATATAATGAAAACACACACAAGAAGAGAAAAAATCTGGTACTCTGAGTTTTATGTGTAGATGGAAAGGCAGTGGGAAGTTTTGACTTCATATGTGTAGTGATGTGGTAAATTAAATTGGTCAGGGTAGCTCCAGGGAGCTAGCAATTTTTTTCCTTAAGGGTATATAAAATGTCATATTTTCATTCAGAAATGCTAATACTTTGCTACTCTTTCAGCATTTTGCATGTAGTATTAACTGCAATTCCTTGCAGGCAAAAAGAAAAAAATTGTTTTACTCCAAAAAAGTAGAATGTACTCCTTAATGTGTGCAGAAAATTAAATCCTGTGTATCTGAAGAGACACAGGACTGAACCTCCTTATTGACTGAACTACTGGAGCTACTCCAAATAATCTGCATTTTTCTGGCTTTGCACCCCCTCACTATAAGGACAGCAGATATCATAACAAAACAGTAGGACTGCACGTGTGTGGTGCAGGGTTTCAGGAGGGGACAAATGTAGATATAAACTAGAAACCTTTTTTTTTTTTTTTTTTTTTTAAATCCTCTAAATCACAGTTTGTGGTCTCAGGGTTCAGGGTTTCCTTTAGCCTGACACATCTGTGCTATGTTCAGCCACACGAGACAAAAACAACTTCCAGATTTGAGGATGGCAGAGAATTCCAACTGCTGGTCAGTTTGGCAGCAAAGATTGACCCATCCTGGGGTAGGTATGGTCCTTTTCTGCTTTTCTGGGGCATTCAGGGTGGTTTCATTAATGTGCTCTGCCAGCAGCACAGAGGAATCATTATGTGTTATATAAATATATCTATATCTCCTAGTGGGTGCAGGAGACAGGAGTCAATGATGCTGATCAAGAAATAGTTTCCAATCCCATATTCTCCAGCATCCAGAAGTATAAAACAGCTGGGAAATGAAGAATGAATTGTATTTATCTGGAGAAAAGCAGTCCTGCACACTGCAAGTGAGTACCTTTATTTTAACCACTCTATGATCCCATGAACCAACATGAACAGGCACTTCTGAAGTACAGTTCCACTGACTAATTTAAAGTTTAGAGGTAAAAACCTCAGATGGGTCACACCCCAAAGTCAGGACATTCCCTTTAAAGGAGCTTAAAGACTCTCCTGGTCAGGTGTCGACAGCTACAGCAAAAAGCTGGATGACACTGTTTCAACCAATGATATTTGGAATATAAATAAGAAATGTCAAATAATTCCTTAGCTCTTCACTGGCAAGACACCAATTGGAAGGCTTCATCCAGTTTTTTGACAGTACACTTCAGGGAAGGTGTGGACTGATTTAAAAAAGTCTACAGGTGAGTGAGAAATATCAAAGTTCTTGGAAGCCAGGAACTACACAGAAGAGCTAATGAAGGCTAAGTACAGGTTAAATTTTAAAAGGCCAGGGAAGGAGAAGTTGGAGAAAAATAAATATTAATACTTCTCAAGTGTATGTAAAGTTCTTAAAGAGGCTGTGGATACAACAAGAAATGTGGATTTACCTCGCTGCAAGAAAGAATGAAGATGAAGGCTTGACCAGGGCTTTGCCCACTGTGTAGCAAAAGGAAGCAGCTCTAGAAAATCACTTTTCCCCAGGGCTTCTTGGTGCTGAAAGCAGGAGCTCAGCTCTGTCAAATCTCTGCTTATTTCAGTGTCTGCTGACAGAGGACAGGGAGCAGCTAAAAGTGTGCCCATCCTTACCCTGTTCTCCCACCTCTCCCAGTCCCATCTCTTACCCTGGGCCCTCTCCTTGCTGCTGAGACATTTTCCCTCCTCCTTCAGCAACAGACAAAGTTTTGGTCCCCAAATGCAAAGAGAAACCAGGCTCAGGACTCTGTGAGAGCCCAGCAGAGGCTCTGCCACACCAGGGAAACAGAAGCTCATGTGGGCCCACGAGTTAATAGGAGAATAGAAATGCTCTGCATTCTACCTAAACCAGAGATCTGTGGTGCTTTGCACAGTGCCCACAGCAATCTCAAGGAATGATGAAACTACTCACTGCTTCTGCTGTTTCTCAAGCTTTTCTGGTGCCACAGCAGCTGCTTATGTTGAATATTTAACCACCTTACTTTTACAGATTCCAATTTACTGATGTTCTGACAACTTTCCTTTATCTCTCACCCTTTCATCACTCAAGGTGTGGGGAAAAAAGTCAGCCAGTGTGCATTATGAGCCCACAGAAGTGCAGAATGAAAGAGGAGGAAAAACATGCAAATAACTAGGTTTGACTCCTTGCTGCTAGCACACAAACCAGAGTGAAAACAGCCAGAAGCTCCCTAAAGTGGATAAAGAACATGTGTGAGGAGTGTGGCTGATTAATTGAAAGAGAGGCATTTAGTGAAGCCTTTAACTAGTTAACCTTATTTTGTGAAAACTCCTGCATATTTTTAAGGCCTATTTTCAGCCCTGCATTCTGGACACATAATTGTTTGTATTTTGAACAGTTGGCTGAAGTTTTGTAATGAGTTGCAGCAGACATAAATTCTTTCCTTGATGCTTTCCAGTTCTTTTCGCCTAAAAATTTCTTTGCAGACAGATGAACAAACCATACATTGGATTTAAAAAAAGAAAAGAAGGTGCCTCCTTAAGATTCAAGAAAGAATACTTTCATTTTTTCTGTTCTCACAGGTACATGGGGAAAATGGAAGCCCTAGGAAGGTGCTGTTTCTTCTTACCTAGAGAATGCCTTTAAGAGAAACAACTTCAAGTCCATGTTTCATTGAAGTCAACAATTAAATATCTCAGCTTTGCTTTCTCTGGCTGCAGTACTGGCATAAATTCTGAATTCTTCTACCCATCTGGTTCAGAAATATCTTCTATAGCTCTTCTTCATTGTCCTGAGATTAAAAAGGAAAGTAGCACTTTTTAAATTCATATAGAATAATGAATGAGAAAAGCATCCTGTCATTCATTTTAAAGAAGATTGAGGTGGTTATAACACATAATTAATAAATGTAATGAAGTAATTACTTTTCAAATTGATTTCTAATTTCCTACCAAAAGCCAAAAGTTCCCATGGTTATTAATGGAACAGGAATAATTAACAGTACCTACAAATTGAAATTACCCATGCTGTATTGCATACTTGGAGGAGCTGGATAATAAATTTGTGGTGTTCTTTGCATGGAAATGGATCCTAGTTTGAATAAACCTCAAACCACTCATTCCTTCCTGTTGATCCTGTCAGTTTACAACAGCACTTTATGCTGTCTCTTGCCCTGAGTTTCAGTATTCTCCTCTGGAAAAAAGACCTGTGGGTAGCACAGCACATCTGGTGACATGGACAGTGATGAGGAAAGCAAGGAAAAACATTAGTTCTCAGTAAGGTCAGAAAAGACAGCTGGAATTATTCAGGGATCAGAATCACTTCAGTGATGTATTGTCAAAGCTGTCTTAATTCTCTCTGTCAAAGCACAGCTGTCTCACTGGGGATTGTTTTGTTGGAGAGATGTCAGATACCTCAGGATATGGCCTGACTTTATAAATATAAAATTTACAGTTTGGGGAAACTGTAATATCTTCACTTAATGGCAGTGATAGAATTAGGAAAATTAATAACTTTTTGGGCCCCTGCAGTGGCAAGCAGAAAAATTTATAGGATTATGACTTTAGCTAATTGTACAAAGATTCTTTTTTTTCCCTTTAACATTTGTGCTTAAAGAAAAAAAACCCAGAATATAAGAATTAATGAGGGCATTTTAGGCAGATTTTCTTATCTTGTTGTACATAATTTTTAGACTAGGAGAGCACAGGTACATCTCAAAAGACTGAAAAAAAACCAGCCTTGTTCAAAAAGTACCAGGACAACTGACAGAAGTATTTTAAATTGTTGCAATGCATTCCCCAGTTTTAGCTGCCCTAAACACTGCAGACATTTTTGAAATTCCAGAGGTAATAGGCATTTATAGAGCTCAAATGCATTCATTTTTACACTGCCATTGTGGAAAGAATGTGGCAGGGCAAATGTTTAGCATGTAAAACCATTCCAATCCTTATTCAGGGTAGACTTTCTATTTATTCTTTAAATTGCTTGCAGTCAAAATCTCTGTGCTTTCCTCTGGCATCCCAGGTGCTGCTGACTGACCCAGGGAGAGTGATGTGTGATGGAAAATCCTCTGAAGTTTGTCTCACTCTTCAGGTTTGATTGGGCAAGCAGAGATGCAGCAGATTGACAGGACACCAGCCTGCCTTTCCATCTGGGTGCTTCCTCTTCCCCATCTAGCAGAGATCTTTTTGCCTGCTTCATTTAGAGTGTTCACAGCACAGCAAAGTGATTCAGGGGCAGTTATTTGTCTGATTAAGTTGCTTTGTAATAAATCTAGTATGATACTGAAAGCACATTTATTGGACTCAGAACCTGAAGTCTAGACAAAAAGTATTTTGGTTTTTTTGGTTTGTTTTTTGTTTGGTTAGGTTTTTTTGTTGTTGTTGTTGTTTGTTTTTGGTTTTTTGGTGGTTTTCTTGCTTTGTTTTCTTTTGGTTTAGTTTGGGTTTTTTTTTTTTTGTTTTTTGTCTCAGGCAGAATCCTCTGCCAATGGCAAGCTGGGTGCTCTGCACAACACAACTGTTTTTCTTCCTTCCCACATTTTATTTCAGCAACCTTACAATTCCACAGCTTTGTTTTACCTCTCCAGCTTCTTTCTGTGTGAAGACTCAACTTTTCCCACTGGGTGACTTTACCTTATTTGTGTCATTTCCTGCCAGCTGAATTACAGCTTTGAGCCCTCTTGTCAAACCACAATATCCAATTCATGCAGGCTCCCCACAATCCTATTTCTCTTCCCACAGTAAGACATGGTCCTCAATGATAGAAAAATCACCTCAATACCCAGAATGGCATGTTGTGATCTTAACTTGAAAATTGACTTTTCTTTCAATCTTCATTGTGAAATTTAAATTTAAAGCCAAGGGGGTCCTAAGGGTTTGGATATTAAAACTTCATCTCAATGAAATTACTATTTTTAAATGTCAAGAAGTTTCAAAATAATGTAAAAATGCTTCTGTTTGTCTGCACTGCAAAAAAAAAAAAGGATTTTTTTTCTGCACATCTTGATTAGAAAGCAACCCATTTGAAATCTCCTTTCAATTTTTTCCTTTTCCTCTGGCAAAAAAGAGTTACTGGGCCAGTTTCCTTCATTGGTAAATTATATAATAACAAGTCAATTAGAACCGAACAGGTTCTAATTAATCACTTCAGGGTTACTTGATTGACCACACAGTCAATTCCTTGAACAAATCAATGCAGGGGTTAGGAAGTATTTTAAGTTAAAGCTTTTTTTGGACTATATGTAGGAAGAATTCAGAGAAAGGGAAGAAGGCACTAGAAGGAACAACTGCACTGGCCTTTGCCAGCAAATTCAATGCTTGGTATTGCAGATTTTTCTACCTCCTGGCCTTGGCACAACCATTTTTTGGGAAAAAGCACTTGGTCTGTAGTAAGCATTATTGTCCCTTCCAGTGTTTTGCACCATGGAAGTGGAAATGGGAAATATTTCCCAAACTGAGAGTTCTGCTGCAGTCTTGTGTCCTGCTTTTGCATTTCTGGCATCTGGGTGTTCAGTCCAGAGCAGGTTTAAACAGGTCCAAAGGAAAAGAAAAAACACAGTCCAGGGAACCTCTCTCCCTGGAGAGAACTGAAGAAAGACTATTCTAGAGGGGGTAAACTGACTGAAATTTTAGGTTTTGTTTCTTTGCATTGTCATTGGGAAAGAAAGGGGGGAAGAGAAGTGTCCTGAATGTTTTGTTTTGTTTCTTATTACTTTTTCTTGTAATTATTATTAATAAATTTCTCTTTATACCTTTTCAGAGTTCTGAGCCTGCTTTGCCTTTCTCCTAACCCCACTCACAGGAGGAAAGGAGTGCCCTGGTGATTGGCCAGCACTGAACCCACCACACTCTTTGGGGCTTTGGCTGGGAAATCTCCCATGGGTGAACCAAAACCGCTGTGTCTTGATCGATTTCTCTGCTCTTACCTCAAAATCTGGACAGCCCAAGCACAGCCACAGCAGTGAGGGCCAGTGAGACTGGACACAGCTCTCCAGCCAGGCTCTGGTTTCTGATTTGTTTTCTTTGCTCAGTGTGCTGACCTGAACCAGCTCTGACAGCAACCCATGGAAGATCCTGGTGTGGGGCAGAATCTCAGTCCCCTTGTGACACTGATTTATTGGGAGCCTTGGGGCTGAACTCCTGCTCAGCTTCTTTTCTGTCCTGCTCTGAGATGGAGCTGTGAACCAGTTCAGAGCCCACCTCTAGTTTATGAGGGGGAAAGGTGATTTTTTATTGAGGTGTCTCAGGGTTTCCCATCAAGGAGGAAAAGTGGTGTCTAATGGAGGAGTATTTTCCCTCCTTTCAGCTTCACAGCAGTTTCTGAGACAAAGTTACTCAAGTGGCAGCATTAAATCATGTCACTTCATTTAAAGAAACATAATATTTTGGCAATCATCAGTCTCTCAGGTAAGTAAGTAAATATCCAGTCATTTTCCTTCCCTATTTGCACTTGGCTCCTGTATTTATTTATTCAGGTATGACTCTGGGTGCTTGTCCTGGCCTCCTCCATAAACAAATCATGTCTTTGTCCTTTATTTTTAGAAACTAATTATGCATTTTGAAAAACTAGGGAAAATGCATTTTTAAAGTAAACATGGATAAAAGAGCAAACAGAGTTTGTACCTAAGAATGCTGTTTGGCTTGCAGGTTTATAAAATCTCGGAGAAAAAAGGGCAACAAAATAATTTTGCTTCCCTGCTTTCCTGTGTTCCATTCTGGGTCCCTTTGGAGGCTCCTAAATTCCAGAGCAAGGTATAAAACTCCTTGTTTCAATTTCCTGTATTCAGAGGAGGGTTCTTGTGCTTATTCCTTTCCTGTCCTGGTATTGAGAAGGGCAGAGGAGCCCCAGCCAAGCTCCCACTCTCTGGCATCACTGGGAATTTTCAGCTTTCTTGGTGTCTTGTTCATTTCCCACAGATGGATCACACCTGTTCTTTTGAAGAGGAGGATGCCCATGGAATGTGCACATCCAAGGTGGTGGATATGGAGCAGGCAAAGGAGAAGAGAAATAGACATCTTTTAAACAAAAATGTTTCAGTAGCTGCTGAGATTAAGTAGGCTTTTTTAGGTCCTATTTTAAAGTGTGGATAAAGAATAATTTAAGCATGGTCAGAATTCAAAGAAATGCTTATTTGCTACAAAACTTTGATATTGTTTGAGGAAAAATTGTACACTTTTAGTAGTTTTATAAAATATTTTATAGAAAAGATGTGTGTGTGTGCATTGCTGCAGTTATTAGGGAGCTGCATGAATTACTCTAATTCAGCTATTTCAGGCACTTTGTTAATGCTGTATGAAAAGGATTTCTGCAGTTCCAAGACATTGGATAGACAGATAATCCTGTGCCTCAGTAAGAGGGGAAATCACTGCCTAAGAATCTCTGAATTTGCCAGTTTTCTACCAAGTTACATCAGAGAAACATCATTTGTAAGAGAAGCTTAAAACAGGGGCTCACCAGTGAGTAATTATTAAAGTGCAGATTGTAAGGGTGGGTTTCTAACAGCTGCAATTTGCAGCCATCTCTCTGACAAAGGTTTTCCTGTCATTAAGTTCCTTCTAAAAATGATGCTGGTGTTCTTCAGAATGCAGATAAAGTGATGAGCTGAAGGGGTGGAAGCAGGGAAGGGTTTGGTATCTCCTCAGCAAGTTCTCTGAGAACACAAAGCTGGGGGTTGGGGTTGGGACCCAGAGAGCTCTGCAGCCCTTCAGAGGGACCTGGGCACCTTGGAGAGATGGCCAGGGAGGAATAATCTGAAATTCAACACAGGGAAATGCAGAGTGCTGCACCTGGGGAGAAATAATCAGTACAGGTTTGTTATTGCAGCACAGGCTGGGGCCAAAGGGCTGGCAAGCAGCTCTGTGGAGAAGGATCTTGGGGTCCTGGTATGGAGAGGTTGCTCCTGAACCTCAGAAGGGGTGGCTGAAAGTCTCTCAGTCACAAAAACAGCAGCAACCAAAAAAAGAAAAAAAAACCAACCACAAAAAAAAAAAAAAAAACAAAAAAACAAAAAAACACAACCAAAAAAAAAAAAAAACAAACAAACAAACCCCCCAAAAGAAAAAACAAAACAAAACAAAAAAAAAACCACCCAAAACCAACAAAAAACCCCACCAAAAACCACCACCACCAAACAAACAAACAAACAAAAAAACTCACAAAACCAACCAAACAAAAAAACCCTCTAAAACAAACAAACAAACAAACAACCCCAAAATAAAATAAATTCAGACTTTTGAAAACTCTAGAGGTCAGGCCCTATGATGTTCCCCAGTTGAGATGTTTGAGTCAGATGTCTTGAATAGGAAAGTGTCGGAAGCCAGTAAAATAATTAAAATTATTTTACTATAATAATTAATTATTTTACTATAATAATTTTACTATAATTAATTAAAATAATTTTAAAAACAGTAGTTTTTAAAATTATTTTCCCAGTGGGAGTTATAAGATCCAAAGGGCAGTTTGGACTGAATTTAGGGATGACTTGGAAATCAAATCAAAATTTAGCAATTTGTAAGCAAGGTGAAGGGCTTTTCTCTCCTAATTGAAGATCAAAATAAAAAACCCGAATCTTAAGCCTGAACTTTGGCAATTGTCTCAATTGAGGCATTAAGGCATTTAATTTTCTCTGCAGGCTCTTTTTCCCTCTCAGAAGCAACTCCCTAAGTCTTTCAGGCCAGAATTAAAACAAGCACTTTAAGCATCTCCCACTGAGTTGAAAGGCATTGATTTCAGGTTTTTTTTTGTTTTTTTTATTTTTTCCAAGAGCCTTAATTCCAGACAGCTGTTTTCAAAACACTGTGAGTGGGAGCCTGGTCCAGGCTGGCTGCACTCTCAGCTGCATTTGCTACACGAGGGGCTTTAGTTCCACCTACCAATAATTCCACTGAGTCTCCTCCAAAAATCTGTTGCATAATGACAGAGAGCAACATTAATCTTTGTAATGCTGAAAGGTGTGCAGTGGTGTTTCCAGATTTGTTTATGTTCCTAAAAAGCTGTGTTTTTCACATGGATAACATGAAAGTCACCTCTGTGGCTGTGAACCTACTCTGACTATAACACTTAAAGCCATGGTGGTATTCATAAAATATGTGTGTGTGATCATTAGCTCCTTCCTGATCATGACCCCATGCAGAAGCAGGATTTTCACACTCAATAGATAGCAATAATCTGCACCACATCGTGCCAGTCACAGCTTCCAGGTTTTTTTCCTGAGATGTTTTACTGTGGAGAATAGTAAAATAAAAAATAAAAAATCAGGGAATGACATTATCAGTCCTCCTCCCAGCTGCACTCCAGGTTTGGAGGAGCCAGCTCAGAGAGTCTGCGGAGACTCCACACCAAAAAAACCAACGAAATAAAGGGAAAAAACAGCCAAATAAAAATATACAAATTCAAAACTAAAAAACAGCAAGCCAAACACTGGGTGAGAAGAGAACAGGGTAAAATTCTGAGCTGGACACAGCTGGGTGGAGCTAATGCCAGGTGGGTGTTGGGGCTTCAGACCTGCATGAGAGAGAGACCAAGCAAAGCAAGACCTGCAGCATCCTCACAAACATTTGTGTGGAAATGTCACTATTCCACTCACTAGGAATGCTTTAAACAATTCTGACCCTCTGCTGTGTGGTACTGCTGCCAGCACGGGCTCACTGCCTTTGTTTTTCATTCTTAATTGGGAAACTCCCTTGGGTGTCAAGTTTGCAAAACATTTCCTCCCTATGAACCCAGCCAAAAATGCTTCATAATTCTCCTCTCCTGTATCACACAAAAGCAGAGCTGGAGATTCTGCTAAGTTTTATTTTCCATTGCTCTACACCCAGCGAACATGCCAGTTTTTTGGTTTGTGACTTGTTGCATAGGCACAAGTCTTCCTGCTGCCTCTTGGAACATTTCACTTTTTGTTTTCTTTTTAAAGCTTTCCTACAAAGAAATAACTGCCTGATTGGTGCTAAGATATTTCAGGCAGCTGACAATCTGAACTGCTGAGAGCACAGGCAGCTGTTCCTCTATTGCTCTTTACTTTGTGTGTTTTGCTTATTCAAAATGAAACCATGAGCAGGCTCTGGTGGGCCACAAGGGATGACAAAAAGGTGCACTGATATCGTGGGGCAGTGGCATGGCAGAGGAACAAGAAGTTTTTTTTTCTGCCCCAACGATTTTTAGTAGACTCACACACAATAGGTACTGGAGACACAAGGGCAAAAGGGAGATATTGCAATATGTGGGGATCAATAGATGGAGCACTGAAAATAGAGTGGCAAAGAGTTATTTTGAACCCTTTTTAACAGGGGAAATGAGTAGGGAATCAGATCTGACACTGCCAGGCTGACTGAGCATTGCCATTTTCCCATGATGATGTATTTCATTTGGGAACACCCCCAAAAAAGAATCATTTGTACAACCTGATGCTACATGCTGTCTCTGGATTAAAGTTTTTCTTTTCCCCCTCATGTTTGGGATTTTATTAGAGTGTCCTCCCACCAACTAATGTTTTCTTCCTTTCAGAAAGTGTCATTTGTGATGCTTCAAAGATCCAGTGCTCGTTCATATTAAAGTCACTTCAACACTGTTACCCAGCTTTGGTAATAAATGTGATTTGGACCATCATATTTTTCTGCCTAGTGGAAAATTACAGGCAAGGTTGCAAAGATGACAGCATCCAATTTATGGAGTTCCCTTTACAGGGTCCTTGAACCACTCCATTAATACTTATGTAAATACAAATAACTTCCAGTGTCATTGTCAGCACATCATGTTCCTATTAGCTCAGGGTAAATATTTGAACCCAAAAAGGTTGTTTGGTAAGGTTAGGCCCTTTGATGTGCTTAATGATGCATCCACGAGCTCAACATTTGCTTAGATGCATATTCAATTGTGGGCATAAAATATTTGCTGGATTTGCACTGAAAGCATTTGTAAACTCAAGGTAAATATCATGCATCAGTGTACAAGTAAATGCATGCAAATACATGCAAACATAACACACAAATCACATCTAAACACATATTAATTTTCATAGTTAATATTTTAAATAATAGGAATGTTAACGTTCAGTCTTCAATAATTAATATATGTATGAGTTATATATGGTCCTTACCTGCAGAAGGCTGATTTAACTGAGCCAAATGTTATTCCAGAAATGTTTATTCCAAGTATTTTATACCAAAAAAACCTTTATGTGAGACAAAAATTTAAAATAATTGAAAAGTTTTCAGGGTTGTGGTGGCTGGGGAGATGGAAGTGAAACAGTGCTGGTTAGAAATATACTTTAAAAAAAATAAAAAAACAGGTTATTGTCATAGCTGCTTCTCCAGTGCCCATATCAGTAATGCCTCATTCATAAATGGAAATCCACCTGAAATATTTGCATTTGCAAGATTTGCACCTCCTAACTGCAGGCAAGATGTGTCAGGCTGTAAACAGCTGAGCTGTGACTTGGATTTCTGTTCTTTCAGGGTGACTCTTGCACCCAGGGGAAGGGCCAACATCACACACAGGAAATATCTCTCTCAGTCCTGCTCAGAACCTTTTGTGGCAGAGTCAGATGCTCCCCCTGTAAATGATCCTACACTTGAAGTGACAACTGAACTGCAAAGAACACAAATTTTCTTTCCTTTACTCCCAAATTCACTCACCTGGTTACCACTGAAGGCTGTGATGAAGCTTTGAGTTGACTCTAATGCCATCTCAAATGATGGCAGAATATTTTGTTTGCAGCAAAAAATCTCCTGAAAGAAACTCTTCTGGCACTTCCCAGAGCAAATTAGACTGCTTATTTCTAAAAGCATTCCATTTAGCATGAAATAAAAATAAATCTTACCAAAAAATCAGCAATAAGAATGTCTTTCAAGATAAAGTAAGTGGTGATGGCTTAGGAGGACACATAAAGATATTTCAACAAGTCCTACTAGAAGAAAACTCCTTCTTGCATTAGGAATGTGATTTATTAAAATTTTGTTCCTAAAATTCAAACTGTGACACTTCAGGATGTTCCCAAAGGATGTGTGTAATGCTAAGATCAGTTTTTAAAGCTGATGATTTCCACTCACTCTGAAAAATAATTCTGCTTTTCTGTTCCCTTCTTTGTCTTTTTTTTTTTTCTTTTTGTATTGCCAGTAATAGCTCTCAATATAAGTTCTCCAGAATCCATCTCAAACAAGATGATTGTATCCTATGAGCCATGAAAAGTTGATATGGGAAAAAAGAGACACAGGAGAAGGTATTTTATTTTTTTATATTGGCTTGGGATTTTTTTAATAAAGAGGATCACTTACTTCCCAGTATATCAAAGATGAAAATGTGCTTACTGAAAGATGACTCTATAAGTAGAAACTTTTACTTTAGGTTTCAACAGAGCCATTTCATTTTAATCTAAAAATTTGCCTTACATTAGGCTGGGAGCCAGGAATAAAAGTCTGATTTTTATCTTGCCAATGCTTTTGTCACAGGCTGCAGATTAATAAAGATTATAGTAATGGCAGAATTGCACAGCATCACTAAAAACAGATATCACTCAGTCAGGGTTTCACTATGGAGGATAGCAATATTCATTTTTAATGAAAAAATTAATTTTAAGGAATATAAATAAAAAGGTTAATTATTGAACTCCAGATCTCTTTTAAATGCATAGCATTTATAATTTTATGCAAGTATTTATAATACTTTACCCTGAAATAAAACATCAATAGGAGTGGTGAAACTGCTCTCTTGCCAGGCCTGCCTCAGTGTAATTCTGTTTTTATTTCCCAACTGCTCATTTGCAAGGCAGAGAGGAAAGGAATGCAGTCCTGTCCAAATGTCAGCACAGCAATATGCTGGTGACCCAGCACAGGGTAGGACTAAATTTCATGCTTCCCTGAATTGCAAATAATGCACAGAGCCATCACATCCCTGGTTTAATTCCTATTAAATTGGCAGGTGTTTGACCCAGAAATTTGCCATTTAGCACTCAAAAAAAAGAAAAAAAAATTCCTTCATTACAGGATCTCATAAGGGATTTTTTTTTTTTTTTTTGCATTTCTTCCAAACAATTAAATGATGCAGAAAGTTGTAAGTTTTAAATGGAGAGTTTTATTGTACTTGTTGTATCTGAGACTTTTTCATTGCAAGACTCACGCTGCACATTGTAGGTGCATTATAAACACGTAGAAATATTGCAGTGATCTGATTTGGAGTGGGTTTAAAGAAACTTTTTTCCCCTGTTTTACTTCCCAGAAAAAAAAAAAAAACAAAAAACAAGCAAAAAAACCCCCCAAAATTGATATTTTATGGAGAAAAACACCATCTTACTGCTCTTGCAAACTCAGTAGTCTAAGTTGGTCAGACTAGCACTGGGATAAGTTTGCAAAATTTAGTCGTTCGTGTAAAAATGTTCAGCCTATCTTTTTTTTAAGTATCCATAATCCCAGAGCTATGTCTAACACATTGCTCAAATGCATAATGTTCCAAGAGGTTGTGGAATTCCCTCCAGACCTTCCCTTTTGTTTGGCAACATCAACAAAATTTAGACACCTGATGATGTTTTACTCTTAAATGGCTCAAAGGGTGGAGACTCAACCTTTTCCCTAGGCAAGCTATTCTGGTTTTTTCATTATTTTTACCACTGGAAAGCATTTTGTTCTTTCTTCTGAATGCCTGAATCTCCCTTGTCACCACTTACTTTTGTTCTGCCTCCCAGGATTACAGAGAAGGGTCTTTTGTCTCCTTTCTAATAGCACTTGTTACCTGCAGAAAAAAATCCTGAATGGGCTGATGTCTCAGAAGTGCCAGCAATCCACTCCTCTCACTGGAGTCAGGGGAGTCTGAAAGTGCTTTTGCTGTTTACTTCAAGCTACTTTATTGGATGACCTAATTAGAACTTTGGACTTTAACAATTAAAATTTTAATCCAAACCACTCCTACACAATGTCAGAAACTTGCTAACAAAGCCCCTGAAAGTTTCAAAGCATTCTATAGTCCCTGTTGCACTCACCAGCAAGATGAGTCCCTAAAAACACCCTAAACCACAGAAAAACTACAGAGATATTTTTAAAAATCCCCACAGAGCTGTCCATCCCTAGGAAAGCAAACTAGGGAAAAAGAGTTGCCAAAACTTTGCTGGTATGAAAAACCTGAATGGCCACAGCACAGATCTGTGCAAGGACCAATCTAAAGCAGCATCTTGCTTGTGTCCAGCAGCCAGTGCAGCAAAGCTGTTTAAAGCTGTGCTTTAAAATGACCCACGATCACTTTTGAAATTTAAATTGGAAAAAAAAAACAACAACAAACCAAAAAGAAACCAAAAAAGCACCAAACTATTTTCATATTCTGCTTTGCTTAACGCAGAAGAGCAAAGACCAGGAATGAATCTATTCACTTCAGGTCAAAGGAAAAACAAGCAGGAAGAATTGAAACTCCCACAACTGCTGCTGCCCCATAGCCTTTTCTCTTTCAACATGGACAAGACTCCTCATGGGTCTGTTTGTCCCAATATTTTGAGGCAAGTGATGATTTTAATTAAGTTGTGCCTCCCTTTTGTACTGTCTGACTTCTCAAACATCTGCCAAGCATCAAGAAAGCTCCTACTTGCTCTGAGCACTCTTTAAATCAAAGATGAGTAACATGATGAGCAGGTGAGATGTTTTTATTTTTATGTTATTTTTGCTTCATCTCAGGTTTGGAAGCAAAGTCACCCTCCCAAGGATGTCTCAGAAGGAGTTGGAGGAAGAAAACAAAATACCTACAGGGTTTTAGTGGCAATATCCTGGACAAACAGAGTAAAACATGTCACAAATATCTGCTAAAGGAGTGGCCACTGCAGGAAGTGCCAGGAGAGTTGATATCTGTGTCACTTTCACCATTGTCACCAGTGCCATTCTGAGAATAACCTTGGAAATCACTGGGAGCTGAAAATTCAATTACAGTGATATTTTACAACAAGATTACATTTTTTGTAGGCTAGAGAATTGTAAACTTTTTATTCCACCATAAAACATTTTAAAATTAAGAAATCAAGGCTCAAAACTCTAAAATACATCCCTTCTGCATGTATTTAATTACATGTGGTGTAACAGCGATTAAAATTTAGGAGGCAGAAGGGAAAGGTGCCTGCCAGCAGCAATTACATGTGGGATAAAAGCAGTTTAATACCAGTCAAATTTCACATCAATGACTTTGTAAAAATTCATGGAAAACTGCTGGTGCAAGAAGTTATTACTGCTACTACAGTGCAACATTAAACAGTGGTCAAGGAGAAGAAGCTTTTGGTATAAGAATAGTTTGTATGATATGGGCCAACAGGGTTTCATTCAGCTGCCTGTTTTTGCTGAGCAGAATAGGGTGATAGAATGATCAGAATTGGCTATCACTTATTTGCAGGTATGTGTCCCAAAAATATTGCAATAAATAGTGGGCTAAGTCAAATAAGACATCTTTTCTTAGTGCTTCTATTGGTTTGTCATGATGAACTGATGGTGGTTTGTGTTCTCTGCAGAAAGTGGATTAATGTGTTAGAGGATACAGAGGAAAACAGAATTGACTCCAAATTTGTGGGCTGAACTTTACCTGCATGAAGGACAATTGGTCACACCACATTTGCCAGGCAGAGACTGAGAAGAAGATTCCTCCAACAAGCAGGAGTTCATAGCAGGAAGGTCAGAAGCTGCTTGGAAGCTCTGATCAACACCAAAAAAATCACAAAGTTGCCAAAATGACAGTTCAGTTCTGTTCAGTTGCCAAAAAAACAGCCCTCAGTTCTGACCAGACAAAAAAAGCTCCTCATTGCAGATTGTTCTGCTGATGGGTCCAAAGTATAAATCTGTAATGAAGGCAAGGACTGGCAGAGTGATGGTGAAGCTCCTCAGCTTCATGCCACCCCAATTTGATGAATTCAATATAAAATAGACACTTCCATTATTCAACAGAGTATAAAAAATAAATAAATAAACAAAACTTTGCTGCTCCCAGAGCAAAGACACTCCACCAATGCTCCTGTTTCCTGGAAGCACCAGCCTCACTTAGCACATTGTAATTGCACATTATAAAACCACAGCTGGGCCTCCAGTGGAGTAATCTGAGCACAATTTAGCAGTAACATGAGAATAATTCTTCCAGCTCTGCCTTGTGTTAATGGTTGTAGGTCATAGTGGTGTGGGTGCTCAGCTATGGGCATAGTCCAACAAGGGCACCAGGCTGGTCAGAGATTTCCAGGAAAAAAAAAAAATCCATAATTTACACTGGTTTCTACTCTTTTCTCCCTTTTGCCTGCTTCTGCAAGTGCTTTGAAAAAAAAGCAAAGAGGGTGTAATTGCTGTCAAGGCATTTTGATGTTTCAGCTTTCCATTTTTCTCTGTTGTATAGAACACATTTTTCAGGTGGGACTGTTCAGCAGGGCTCCAATAGTCACAGCACATTTTATACACCTTTTTCTCCCTTTTCTTAAAGCATGTGGATGCAAGCTCTGGGAAGCCCAAAACTGTTCTGCAAATGATATTTTGTGCCCCCTTAAGCTACAGCTCTTTCCAAAATGAAAAAAAAAAAAAGGTCAAAGATTATCTGATTTGCAATTATCAAGATCCCAAGGTCAATTTCAACTGGAGAACTCCAAGTTTTAATCCCATTTATTCCCCAAATCACTCTTAAGTCACGAGGCAAAAACCCTTTGCTTGTAATAAGGACAGGATTAGATCTTAACTCACCTGTCCTAGATCCTCATTGCCTCCTGCAGGTTAGAAGCCAGATTTTCCACAAAATGCCAGCCTAATATTCCTTTTTAAATCTAGCAATTTTTTCAGCACTCCTGCTGCTGTTTGGTGCAGGTAGTTTAGTATTTGACACCCAGAGCAATAAAAGAATAAATTTCCTCAAAGAGCAAAGCTCCTCTGGTCAGGCTCTTCCTGAGCTGTGTGGTCCTAAGGTCCCAAATTCTAATTTGGCTCCCCAGGGTGCCTAAATATGGCTTTATAGAAAGATACAGTACATCTCTTCAGGCTCCCTCCAAACCACACCTTTGTTTCATCATGCAGCATGACCAGCAGTTCTCACACCTTTAGGTATGAAATTATCACCTAGAAAACATTCAGGCTTAACTTGCAAATCTGTGATGAAATTCCATGCCCTGTTTTGTTCTCAAGAGCACATGAACATTGGCTGGCTCTGCTGTGACATGGTCTCAAAATATAAATTCAGATGGTTGCTACCAAAGAATTTATTCTGCCTTCAACACACAAAGCAGAGTCCCAGGAAAGAATAAGAGAGTGTAAGAATGGCAGCATTTGTAGCAGATCTGGGCTGAAACAAATGTGAGGTTAACAGGTGAAAGAACTGATGGAAATGGGATATGACTACATTGGTTCCCCTAAATGTTTTATTTCCCTACAGTAGAATATGCATTCAAACTATGTTAGATATCTCCCTGGAAAGATTACACTGTGGAGAAAAAAGAATTAATTTAAGATAAATGAATCACACTGTGAGGTATGTCTTTTAAAATCTCACTCTAACAAATAAATGGGCTGCAATCAGCTTTCTACTTAATTCTTAACAGACAGTGGGAATTCCATATTGGAATCAAATATTTGACTCAATTTTACTGCTGTCAGAAAAGATAAAACACCTTTCCACAGGCTCTTTTGAAATAAAAATCAACAGTAAAAGGAAGTTTACTGTGGTTTTCAGTGGTGTGAAGAAATAGCACCATGTTTCTTCATGGGAATTGTGAAATGCAACTGTGTGAGCAATATTATTTGTACTGGTATTATTTGATCTGGCATATAGCTCAAGCCCTATATGCCAGATCCCCTTACTTTTTAGTATGCTTTCATTATTTTCTCTTTGTCACAGCAACCTTGTGCTTCAGGAACTGAAAGCAAAGAAAATACATTTCCTGTTCTGCCTCTTGAAGACTTCTCAGTTGGTCAATTTTCACCAGGACAGGACACACCAAGCAGGAGTAGATAGGATGGACCAAACAAATCCTTTCTTTTCTTGAGTGTTGAGGTATTGGCATTTGTCACCTTGAAAGACACTTTTCTCATTGTCCAGTGTAGTGGAAAAGGTTCTGTTTTTTTCCTCCTGCAAAGGCAACACAATTTAAAATCACAGGATGCATAAATATCATGCAAATCCTCCCTCTCTTTTAAACATATGGTGCTTGTGGTTGTCCAAAATTATGGATTTTGAAAGTGGCAGAAATTCAGAAACTTGATTATAAAGCAGGAATAATGGGGATTATTCAGCATCCTACAGCACATTATTCAGGCATTACTTCAAAAGCACAAAATCCTGGAAAAAGTCTCAGGGAAAGGCAGGCTTGGGAAACCTCAATAAAGCTCAACATGCAGGAGAAGTGGACCATACTGGGTAAAATGCATCTGTGGGCAAATTTGCCTTCATAATAGCAGGGAGCACTTCTGAAAGCATAATTGGGACCTGAGAGCTGCAATAAGCCTTGCACTGCTGCTGCATGCAGGGACCAGTTCCACTCATCACACACAGCTGGATCACAGGAGCGTGCAGAGGAGTTTCCTTGTAGCTTCATGTGGATCTCCCAGCAATCTGAAGCAGCAAAATGCTGTTTTCTCTTTCATGGAAGGCAGCTCAAAGAAATGGCTCAGAAAGCAGACAAAGCAGCCCAGGTGGAGAAAGGCATTTGCTGTCCTTGCTGCAGCACGAGATCACAGGCAAGCAAAACTGCAATGACTTTCTGCACCTCTCACTGATCTCTAAAGTGCACCCTGAGACATAAAAATAGATCCCAACACAAAGAGGGATTTGCTCTGTTTTTTCCACCTTAGAAGGCACAGTTGGACTAAAGGCTCTGGAATGTACCTCAGTGTGCTAATTGAATTTAAATGTACTCAGAGAAGGGAACAGGATCACACAGAAATCTGCACTCCTGTGCTTTTGTGGGTGGATAGTTTTCTGTTTATCTTCCACATTCCACTATTCAACAGGTTTTATAAGGTTTCTATTATACATAAATTATATGTATAGTCCTATAAGGGATCTTAGTACAAAGGCTATTTGATCATTCCTTCTCTGTGCATTTGTTCACAAAATGATGGCATGGAAAAAAAAAGGAAAAAACATTTTTATATATCCACTAGAGTCCAGAAGCTACATTTATGACATCTTTAACAAATATAAGAATTTGGGGCATGAGGAGGAGAGAAATATATTAGAAAGAAAAAGAAATTATTTTCTAGGTTTGCAGCTCATGTTATCCAGGCCATGCAATCAAAAGGAGAGGTAGCACAGAGTGGGCACTGCAGCTCTCCCCTCATGTGTCCCAAAGACAGGAGATGACTAATTTTTAGGAGCAGCATGTCACCCTTTAGGCCCTGGAAGATAATTTTGACATTACAGTCCAGCTCACCTCAGCAGGAGCACCTCAGCTTTCCATTTGTGTAAATCAAACTCATGTTTGTGTCAGGCAAACTCTTTACAATTAGGCTGAAGCAACTCTCTCAAAAGCCAGAGCATGCCCCACTGTGTAATTTGTTCCAAAAACCATTTTCTGTGCACCAATCCTGAGAGCTTTATATAAATAACCTGACATAAAGGCAGCTACAAACATGTTCATTATTTACATTGTGGTAACAAAAATGTGAGTTAAATTGGAGCTGTGAAAAAAATAAATGAGTGCATGACACAAATTATTACTTTTGCAATTAGATTTTGAATCTTCTATTATGTCTATCCCTTAAAAATAGTGCATTTTAAAAATTACTTTGGTGGGGAATGAAATACATACAATTTAGTTATTAAAAGATTTTTTACACTAGTCACTTCATATTGTAGTAGTCAAAACATCTTACCTAGATGCATTTCTCCCTAAGTATTGTATTTTTGTTAAAAATTTGCATTGTACTGAGATTTATTGTGAAATCCCTCACAATATCCATTGTTTACATCTCAAAATAACAACTGTCTTTCTAAAGATTCGAAGTCAAGTTCATTCAGCAAGGTTGTAGATTGGGGGGTATTTTCAGATTTAGTTGATTCTATAATTTTTATAAATTTCAGGTTTTGTTTTAAGAAAAAATATACAAAGCATAATAAATTTTATTGTAACCAAATGATGGATTTCACAAAATTTGCATTAGAGATGCTGGGAATTTTGGCCCTCATTCTCTTGAAGTTTCATGCTCAGGTTCAGCCAGACATTCACCAGAATTAAAGAATAAAGCAGAAGAGCTGAGATTGGGCACTTTGTTCCTTGCTGTCAATCAGACACCAAAACCAAGGTACTGCCTTTTCCACCCACCTGGAGTGGTTATAGCATCATGACCTCAATATTCTAAAAGCTCCATTAATATTTACTTCTTCCTCATCCTGACTATTTCCAAGGTGTCATGGGCTCACACACTTTTACTCGAAAACCAACAGAATAAAACAGATAAGTGAGAGGTAATTAATTATTGGGGAAGCAGAGCTTCACTGTATTTATCTTTGCTCTCACTAGTTTTTATTAAAGTGTTATTTTCCCCCTATAAAACAGCCAGAGAGTCTTGGTCATCTCTGCAATTCAGGCTTATACATTTGGTAAAAGGAGAAAAAGCTACACACAGGACCTTGCTTCTGCCCACATTAATATTTATGCATGCACCTAATTCTCCTCACCTGAGATCAATTAAGGACTTGCATACACCTTTGCAGAACTGGGGCCAAAATAATTACAGTTTACACAAGACTGTGACAGGGAAATATTTCATTACCACAATTAATCCTTTAGAGCATTACGAAATGGCCAGTTTCTCCGAATAAAGCAGAATATTTGTTGCTAATCAAATGTAAAGTTTATGTAATGGTAATAGATGACATTTAATAGCACAGGAATATATAATATTTAACAGCTCCATAATCCATGGTAATTTTAATTTCACTAATATTTATTGCAAATGGGAGAGAAAGAATGAGAAAGCCTTCCCTTATACTATCAGAGACACTTGGGTTACGTTTTTACATTAGGTGGCACTAATTCCCTATTAACTGGAATTAATGTAATATGCAAAAACCACTTCAATTTCATGGTGTTAATGTATAACTTTAGAGCAGTTACACTTACAAACCATATAGTACAGCACTAAATGCAGGCTTGTCTGTACCTTACACAAGTTATAATAACCTTCAGATGCTCTTCAGCACCAAACAAGTCAGATCACGTTTTGAGGTGCTGGACAATTTCAGAACCCTGGACCAGTCTCAGATATCCAGCACGTTCCTGTCAGCTGCCATCATAAGGAATTGGTGTTAAATCAGATAATTAACCAGTCTTTAGGGGGATAGGCAGTAGAAAACTATTGCCAAGAGAACCGAGCATTTGCATTTGATTAGAAAGGATCTCTTTTTTTTCTTAAGTAACAAAATTTCCTATTAATTAGAAAGTACAAAATTCTGTGGAGAGCAAAGTGGCAGACAAACAGCAGGTCAGATGTAAAACCTCAGCATGCTTTGCTGGTTGAGGGTCCAGTTACCTTTTCAGTGCAGCACAGACCCTGCCAAGCCCAGTCATGGAGCCTGAGGAGCCACAGCTTTGGGACAAACCTGTTGATTTGAGAGGTCACCGAGGAAGAGACAATGGTTTAAAAAGATGTAGGAAGAGCTGCACACAAGTAATGTAACAAGAGAAAAATGAGCCCTTTTGTGACAAGCTCCTGACCCTGAATACATAAAATGTCACCGTAGTGTGGCCCGCAGCAGCTCAGGCCCACGGTGTTCCTGGTGAGATCCTGGAGAAAAGCCCAGGCTGGGCACAGTGCTGAGGGCTGGGCATAAAACCACCCATGTGAAAAGAGAATTGGGCTCCAAGCGGCTTTGAGCACAAACACCACTTTTTCCATGCAAGGATTTCTGTGGAACAGCTGTCATTGGAAAGGCCCCTATTCGGGTCTGCGGATCCGCGCGGTTTCACGGACCTCAGCCGTGTCACAGACTCTCTGCTCCTCCCTGCTCAAATACACACACAGAGACAACGCTGCTTTTCCACCAGAACACAGCAGGACAGGAGATGGAGCTTTCTAACCCCATTCCAGGTCACCTGCCCAGAGTTCAGAGAATGGGTTCACCATTTCCCAATTCCACGTCCATTATCCGCGTGCACCGTCCCGCTCGCGGCTCCGGCGCGTTCTGTTCCAGGGCACGGTGTTTGCTATTGATGAGTGCCAGGTTGATTGCTCAGCAGAGCCACAAGTCCTCCTTGCCAGCACCAATAATTGACACAGCAGTGTGAATTTGCCTTTTCAAAGGAAAGCCTTTTAATGGCTTTGTGGATCGGGAGGGAGAAGTCTCCAGAAGGAGCAGTGAATTAACAGGTGATACAGATCGGGGGAAATGGCTTTTCTGGAAGGTTGGAAGTGGATGCCAGAGAATGTGCAAAATTAATTAGAAGAATCATGAAGGGAAGAGAATGTGGATTTTTTTTTTACCAAGATCCATGCAAATATAATCCTAGATAAAAATGGGAAAACAAATCAAGGTAAATGTCTTAATTTCATTTCAACATTTAAAAGCATGTGTGATTAATTTATTGTTAGATTAACTACAATTTTGATCAGTTTTACAGAGCAAAGAACATCCTTTAGCCAAGCCTAGCTCTTGATGGAAGTAGTAGTTGGAGCACATGGATATGTTCCACAGGATTCTTCTTTTCTCTTAATATTTAAAAAAATTCTTTTCAATTGTCTATGCAATTTCAAAGAGTGTTTAATTTGCTGATGGGTTGACAGATCTTTTTACAGTATATTAGAAACTCTGTAGGTGACAACTATATTTACAGAGTTAAGATTTGGTTTTAGATCTACAGTGATTCCCACCTTAAACTTCCTGACTGGAAAGAAAATTACCTAGCATTATTTCCAAAAAAACTTAAACAAAACAAGTATGTTCATCTGTTTTTTCAAGAATTTCCTGGGTGATTTCTGAGAATTTTGTGGTAAAATTAATCGTAAGATATTATATGACCACAAGAGTATCAGCAGGATCCCCTCCAAAAGACAAACTCCTGCAGATTTAAACAGGGTTACCCTACAAAATTAAGGAAGTGCAATGCAGAGTGAGGAATAAAACCAAAATTATTTTTGCAGTGCTTGGAGACTGAAAATATTTAATGTAAGATAAAATATGGTATAACCACTTGAAGATTGGTATTGATTTTTGCCTTTATAGACTTTGTCAATCTAAACCTTGCACTCTTTATGTGAAATTCACTTGTGTAGGGGTCTAGTGGGAGCAAGACCCCCAAACCAAAGCCCTTTCCTTCTTGTTTTGTGCTTTACTACCATTTAAAAATTAATTTAATGTCTATACTGAAATGCCAGAACAATAAAGGGGTGTTTTATTTTCACAGTAGGTATTTTTAAGTGAGCTGTTTAGTGTTATGGAAATGATTTTGTGTGGCTGGCCTAAGGAAAGGAAAATTTGGGGCAGGTTGGGAGGGGGCTGTGACAAGATATTCTGTTCACAGCTCTTTGCAAATTAAGGTTAAACCTAAGCCAAAAGCCTAGATCTGAAATTTAAGTTATCTTTAAATTCCAGAGCTTTGAATAATAGCTTAAAATTCCTGTATAAATCATCTTAAATTCTCCTTAGGGTGTTATAGAACTCTGCTGATCCACCCAGGTGAGATCTTACCTAGGGTGTGAGAAAGGCAGCTGAACTCAGCCGAACTCTGAGGCGCCTGTGGCTGCTGAGCCAAGCAAGAATTGCAGCACTGGAACATTCCCATCCCCACAGCTGTGGGAACAACACTTTGGAAACTGCAGGGTGCACTTTTTGCAGCTTTTGTGGTGTTTAATTTGCAATAAAAAGGAAGAGGAACGGGGATTCAGCACAGCTTTTCTGCAGCCCTGACATTAACAAATGTTTAGAATAAAGTCTACAGTGTTAAAAAGTAGAAAATGTTTCCGAATCAATGAAAAAGCAACGATGTCCCTTTCAATTTTCTTGCTCTTCATTTTTGCTGGAAAGCAGCAAAGTAGATTATTGCAATGATTAAGACACTGGCCCTCGACTCACACTCAATTCCCTGCTCCTGGATGCTTTTCTCACCATTTCAGCAGCAGAAAGGGCACAGAAGTGGATGATAATGTACTGGCAGAGTGACATTAAGGAAAATTAGATTTTTGTGTAGTGGGGAAAGCAAGTATGAGAAGCACTTGTAGTGACCAGCCATTTTGCACTCACAGCTCGGGTGATGCCTGGTGATCTTTCAGAGTGGAACAAAGCCCTGTATAGAGAAATACTCAACATTTCTGCATCCACACTTCATGATTCCTGTCCTCAGGAATGAGGATCATGGAATAGCTCCTACAGGATGCACTTTTGCCCTAAAACACAAACACTTGGGTTGTCCTGTCCCAATACCCACGCTGCTGAGCCTTCAGGGTGACTGGAAGAGCTGCCCCCAGCAAGTGGGGATTGGCTCTGATCCAAGGGCTTTTCCTACTTAACTCTACTAGGAGAAGGGAGGATGGGACAGAGGAACAACCCAGCATGGCACACACAAAACACAATATAGTACTCAAATCACTACTGCTGACCTAAAAATATAGACCCTCAAGGACTCAAACTGGACCCAAATTTTGTGTTGTAACTGTGCTGAAAACAAGCTGGAATTTGAATGCCATTCCAGGTATGAAAATGCATTTTGCTGGAGAAGTGCCAAGAAATCATTATTTTTATTATGAAAATACTTTTTTTATAAATTGCTCTAGAACACAGGAAAAGCACTGTCAGATCCCAAGGCAAACACAGTATTTGCTTCTCTTCTGTTATCTGATCTCTTTCCCTCCCCTTCCATGTATCATCTCTCTCTTCTCCTACCTCTGCCCTCTCTCCTCCTTACACTGACCAAGTGATGGAAGCTAATGAGAAAAGGGAAGGTCTCTGGCCTCCCTTAATGTTGTCAGGCCACTACAGACCTGCCCCAGTGCCCTCCTGTGCTGGCTGCTCTGCAGCTTTGTCAGGGGGGTGCTGTGCTAAAAAGCTCTGTACTGCTGCATTAAAATTCAGTGTCCAGCTCACCTCTGGCTTCCCAGCAGTGCTGATCTCACAGCAGCATCTGAACCAGCCTCATGAGCCAAACCACATCAAATCCAGGAGCCCCTCAGTGCCCACGGGGCAAAAAAAGCACAGAACCAGCACAGTGCCATGGTGTTGGTGGGCAGAGCAGTTCATTCCTCATCTTTTCCTGCTGGGGACTTCTCCTGCAGGGAACAGCAGATCTGAATATTGATGAAGTGTTTGTGTTTGGAGAGGAACACCATTGAGGAGTGCAGCTTCACCTCATTACTGCTCCAGCAAATGCAGGAACCCCTGCCTTTCCTGCAGGTTAGCAGTGCCAAATCAATATTCCCCTGGCACAGACATCACTGATAGACTTAGTAACAACCTTTTTTTTTATTATTATTTCTTCCTTTTAATCTCTCTAAGGGATGGGAATTATATGTGTGCAACAATCTTGACAGTATCAGCCTGAAATCAAATATTTCTGTTCTCTGTCCCTATTTAATGCATGAAGTTTTATTTGGTATTTATGTCCATGATTCAGGATAGCTCTGGTGAACTAAGTTACAGGTTGAATTTGTTTTTGGAGTAATAGCAAAGAATATGGCTGAGAGCTATAGGAACAGTCAAGAGCTGTGGCAGCTAAGAGACAGTGTTGTGTCCCAGAAAAAACAAAATATTTGGGGTTTGCACCCTTTTTTATCACAGAGTGCCCTCCCCTTACTGATTTAGGTGGAGACATGAAGGATTTTCTCCAGGTCTCTGGGTCTCATATGCTGAGGGCAATGGACCCATAAAAAGTGTAGCACTTATGCATTTTCAAGTGGATAAACAATGTAGGTATATTTACTTGAAAGTATGGAGAAGGATGATATATAAGAATTGCTATTATATTACCAAGAAAACAGATATATTCATCATTTCCTAGAGTGTCTGCAAGGGCTTTACAAATGTTGGGAGGGGCACCATTTTTCTGGTTCAAATACAGATATATCTGAGGTGGATTCATGTATGAGAGCAATCACATACTGCACACCATTTCAGAAAAATGTGTTTTAACAGGAAAAAAAAAAAAAGAAGGAAAAAAGCTGCTGAGTAATTGAAACTGCAAAGGTAATGCAGGCAGGGAAAATTAATTACCCAGTTTAGAACCTGAGCAGGGCAGCTCTGATTAATAGGACTCTCTGGTGAAACCTGCTGTGGGAAAGTTAATCAGTGTTAGGGGCAGGATCTGGGTGTGTCACACTCTGGCAGCCCAGAATACCCAAACTGAATTTCAGGGCCAAGTTGCAGCACTGATTTGGGCTATGAAGGTGGAGGGAATGACACCACCAATTAGTGATCCATAAATTCCACTCCCTGCAGATGTGGTGAGTGAAACCCTCATCAGTTCTACTAACAAGCTAAAGGCTGACTTGCCTTGGAAATCATGATGAGACCATAACTCGAGGAGATGTGACAGCAAATTGTCATTTTATGTATTTTTCATATGCTTTTGTCTCCTTCTTCAGCCTGTGCCCATCATTCCCAATGCAACTGCACCAGTTGCTGAAAGGAGTGTCTCTTAATAAGTTTGGCTACATTTCCTTTGCACTGCTGTGTTGGCTCTGGAGCATTGGATATTTGTTGCATTTTAGTTAGGGACTTAATTTTTAAACCACATCTCAGACAAACAGTGTTGAAATACTACCCCAAAAATGCAACTTTCCCTAAAGACACTGATAAGAGTCTATGTATGTTTGTGTGCTTTTTTCGGCTTTCTGCTGAAAGAATAAAAACCTACTTCCTACCCCAGCAAAAATGGTAATGCCACTGAGTGATTTTCTGTTTTGATGGGATTTGTCCCCTCCAAGCATGCAGGTGAAAAAAGGCAGTTCAAATAAAGTGGCATTAATTGTTGCCTCTTTCTGATTAGGATGGCTCTGCTGGGATGCTGTGCTCTCTTCTCTGAGATGCAGAGACTTGCAGGAAGAGCAGGGATAAACCCTCTTTTTCCTTCAGGCCATGAGCACTCACACCAGACCCAGGGCCAGGTAATTGCTGCCACAGCTCCTGTGGCCAAGGATCTGCTTGGAAAGAAAAGAAATCTCTTCATGGTTGGATCAGAAATAGAAATGCTGTGTCTGCCCACTGCAACAATCTTGAGCAGCAAGTGTGCTTAAAAAAAAAAAACATTCATAGAAAACCTCAGTTCACTTCCCATAAAGGACATGGGAATGTACCCAGTGATGTCATCACAGAAATTTGCTAAAATATGAGTGTAAATTGAAATTCTGGCAAGGAGGGCCAGGCAGGATGAAACACAAGGATATGAAGGGGTTGCTATGGGGGCCCAGACTACAGGGAATGTTGGTTTTAAAATATCCATCCCACAGAAAATACAGCAAGAGGATAGCCACAAGAACTTTTCAGGGGAAGGTCTTTCCCAGATCCAAATTTTGACTTTTTCTGACTTAATTTCATTTCAGAGAAAGTATAGGTGGAATTCCTTAGGAAGACACAGGGGCATCAGCTGTCTGGTTAAGATATTTGTAGAAAACAGACTAAAGCAGAGGGAAGAGCATGAGATGGAAAATGGGAGGGAAAAAAGAGCAATAAAATAGGCTTTGTGAAAATCAAGATGAATAACTCACCCCTCCACCCACAGGTGAGGGGCAATGACTTCAGGGCCATCCTTTTCAAGGGGAACAATTAATTCCCAAGAGTAAAAATATTAATGAAGAGATAAAATAAAATAAAAAGCACAGCCCTGTCAAATTCTGTATTAAAACATAAGTGCCATGTGCTCCACCAAGCTTGGAGCTTACCTTAGTGGTCTTTTATCCAGTCTACCCCAATAATGTCAATATAATGGGAAATACTATTTTTTTCCTTCCCTGTGTTATAGTTCACATACATTTACAATCCTGTGGTAAATTATAGCTGGAGGAAATGGAGTAAGAAATCACCTCTCAGTCTCTCTGACATTATAAAGTACATTCAGCAGGGAGACTTACACATACACACACACAAAAAAAAAATCCTATACCCAAAAAGCACCTAAAAGCTATCCACTTTTTTTTTCAATAAAAATATTTTGTTAGAAGAAAAATATGTCAGCAAGAAAGTGTAAGCTAAGCAAATAATTAATCAATTGCCTATTCTGCTATGAAGGCTTGGTAAAAACAACAACAACAACAAAAATCTGAAGTTTAGTATATGAGGGGTCTTTAGTTTTTAGGCAACCTTTATTTCATCCTCCTCCACAGACTTTTGATATTGCTGCTTTTCTGCACAAGCACTTTTACCTTGGGGGTGCTGTGCTGGTACTCCCAGATTTGAGAGGAAAGCAAAGACAGTTTAAAAACAACAAAAAAAAGATGAATATATGAAAAAAAAAAAAAAAAAGACATAAGGACAGTAATACCAGCCAAGAGAGGGTCAGGAGAGGGGTAAGAGGAATTGTACAGATGTACAATAATCTCATGTTTTAATCTTTGTACTGTGAACCTGTGGGTGAGGCACATTTGCATACAAAGAAGGTTTCACTTGCTAAATCATTCTTATTTTAGCTTTTAACTGACAGCCTGTGGAACAGCCTTGGGACCAATACCAACCTCACCTGCCAATGACCTTTTATCCTTACACAGAGCAGAAAGAGCTGCTTAACCAGCAGCTGCTGTGATGCAGCTTCACCAAAAGCAGACGGAAATTTGCCTTGCCCAGTTTGTCTGAGTGTGAAAGAATTCCCCACCTTGTGCACTCCAATAAGGATACACTGGGCTTTACATCAAAAATAGAAAATATTTGCTGTGAATGCAGTGTCCCCTTTTCCTCTTTCCTTGCAACTGGAGCTTGAACTCTGTACACATCCTTTCATGACAAAGAGAGACAGGGAGAATTCCTGCTGCAGCTCCCTGGAAATCACAGATTTCCTCTTCCATTTCTGAATGAAAATCTAGGAGTGGGTAACATGTATGGTCTTTCCCCTCATGGGTATAATCCAAGGGCATGGCCCAGAGAATGGTTCCATATAAAATATCTCATTTCAATGGACCCTCTTGTTTCTAGAAGGAAACTCTCTCTCCACCAAGCTCTTGTTTCCCCCCTGCCTTGATCTTTGGAAAGGTGTCCTGCCATGTCCCTTCCCTGGGATGAGATCTCTTACATAATTACAGCTGACACCACTGGGAGTTTAAAAAACAAATATAAATATAAGAATCACAGAGGAACATGACACTTTAATGGACATTAAAATTATTAAAAATGGTAGTGGCAGACTGGGTAAATTCCATGTTAGTCAGTGGGCACACACTGGCAAATTTGAAGTCAGCAGGAATTTTGCATGCCTTAACATTTCCCCAAGAAGTTATGGTTTCTTTACTTCTGAAGGAAATTTCATATTTTTGCCATTTAATAAAAATGTTTTGTTGGAAAAGCAATTTTAGTTGGTACCATATTGAACTGTAATTAAAGATTTACAATCCTATTAAAAGGTAATGCCGTAGTTAATCCTTAATACTACACATTTCATAAAAATTCAATGTTTCACACAAAGCTGAGTAGTTGATTCCTCCTGCAAAATATTTGCTGGATTTTCCAAGAGTCAGCAGAGTGCACTACTACAGCTCTGCTTCAAATAATCTATACTATGTGGAAGTGGTTGAGAAAACTCTAAATATTCCTGTTTTTTTATGACCTATACATTTATGCCAATGCCTATTTTTCCATCTTGATTTTGAAGGATTAGCACACTGATAACCCCACTTCATTTCATACAGCTTTCTTGAGGTGAGAGAATTATCAGATTACCGCACAGTGACTTGTTTAATTTTGGAATGAATGGAATTATAGCATTCAAAATAAAAAGGAGATTAAATCAATTCTAATATGGTGCATGAATCAGGGGGAAAAAACCCCAACAATATCCTGTAAAAATAGCACAGTTGTAACTTTAGTAAATTTAAATGAGAGAATTAAATCTATCACGAGCCTTAGACTGAACAACAATAAGTGTTTGGTTGCCTTTCTGTTATCATATTTCACATAACATTGAATTTGTTAGAAATGCTGTTATGCAAGACAAATTATAGATGTGACTGAAATTTGCTAAATTATCTAGTTACACACATTTTTAGGAAAAAAACAAAACAACTCTGTGGGCCAAATATGAATCCAAATTAACACATTCATTTTTTTTCTATGCAAAGCTCCTATTTGGCTTCAGATGATGCAATGTTGATTCAACTCTTCTTTAAAAACTTTTGTTGAAACTCAGCCTAAACCTCAAGCAATGTGGAAGCCAAAAACATTCCATGTAAGAGGCTGATGCAAATATTGCAGATTATTTTAAATAAAAATAGATGGTTATGCAAATGGTTTGACCATTATTCTACAAACAACAAGCCCTCAGAGTGCAGAAAGGGAAGGAGCTGTTGCATTTTATTCAGCTCCAGAACAGGTGGTGGCCAAAGCCAATGCTAAGTTGGGGTGGTAACAAGATTCTTAAGCTTTTATGTAACACCTTGCTGAACTTTTTCCTGTGCTTCATGACACCTCATGCACATCAAATAATTCTTAAACCATTTCTCTCTCTTTGCATTTTGTCAGTGTGACTTTCCTGTCTGCAGCTGGGTTGAGGGAGGTGAGGGGGTTTCTTGCTTGTCTACCCCAAATGTAGCCAAAGCAGCCACACAACCACTAGGAGCCTTTGGTTAATTTGGTTTTTCTCTCCAAAAAAAGCTCCCATTTTCTGCTCCATCCCTTGAGGACTTTCTGCTCCCTGTTTTAGGGTAAGAAAACAGAAGTGCTCCCACAGCTGGTCCACCCTGGGAAGCCATGCTGGAGGGGATATGTGATTTTCCAGGATTCCTATAGGGAATTTTGGACTTGGTGTCCATCCTATATTATCCACACAGGTACAGCAGAATGTGCTGCTTGCTTCATTTCCCTCCTGAGCCTCAGTGCAGCCATTTTTGCCCTGAGGTAAGAGAGAGGAGAGATTGCTCCCTGGCTGTGTTCCATCTCACACAGTGGGACACAGGAGCTGAGAGTCACTTAAAAACAAATGGATGGTCTTGCAGGGGCCATACTAATAAGGTATAAGTACTTGAATTTGGGTTTTTTTTTTCCAGCTTACACTCATTATTTGCTGTCTCTTTTGAGCAAAAGTGATGCTAAAGCAGTATCTTGTCAGAGGTGAGGAATGCTGACAGCCCCAGCATGGTATTTCCCTCATCCTCTGGACTGTGACTCCCAGAGAGGTGAAACTGCTCTGGAGCAAAAGGAGATGCAGCAGGTTTGGGTTTTTTCTGCTCTGCTCCTGCTGTACCCAGCTGAGACACTCCTGTCCCAGCAGAGCTCCCCACATTGTCCCCTGAAGGCACTTCAGGCATGGGTGGCACCTGCAGTGAGAAGAGGCTTAGTGCAGGTGAGCCCATGCCCAATTCAGTGCCAAAATAAGAATATTTTATAAGGAAAAATTGGCAGATACTTCAGTCTCTCTGTTTGCCTCAGAAGCTGGATTTGTTTCCTTCTCTGCAGTAATTTTTCAGCCATTTTAATTTTGTTTCCTCCTTAGTGGAAAGCAATGTTTTCTGCTGAGGGGTTCAAGAATTGCTTGATGATACTCCCAAGAAAAAGGATTTGGAAGGGCAAACCAGATCTAATTGGCATTTTAACTTCAGATAATTGGTCCACAGCAAAGACCTGCCATGATATTTGTCATTTTAGAGATTATTATACCTTCTCAAACTCCTTAAAAATAGTCCTCCCCAAAAACTGCTGCACCAGGTGTGTCAAAATTGTCTCAGAATTCAGGTGGATAAAACAGTATCTAAGATATCACATCTCCTGGCTTATGACATTGAACATAAGATTGGTATTTACACCTTAACTTGCAGTAAATAGGAACATTCTCATAAAGCCTTGACTCCATCTCAAACCATCTCTGAAATAAAGGCCTGAGATGTGTCTTCAGAGGGAAATAAAAAAAAAATCATCCACTTTTTCAAGCTTTTTTTTTTTCATTTTGGGTAATTCTTCTGTCTTCATTTCCACAGTGCACAAATGCCCACCTAATTCACTTGTGAAAGGTTAAAATCTTAGACCACAGGAACATGGTTATTGTCTGAAATTCCATCACAGCTTCTGACACATTATTGCAAGCTAATTGTTTTTTCACGTGAAAGAATAATTCCTTTTGGCAAATTTAAATTATTGCTTTCAATTTAATTTTGTATGCTTACCTACTATTATTATAAAACAAATGTAAAATTACATTTTCTGTAAGCTCTTTGGGTTTTTTCCCTCTTTTCTTAGTTGTTTGATTATCTGTCTTTTTACTGTTTTTAATGAAAAATTAATATCAGTATGACCAGACATGATCAGAACTGCAATCTGTATCATGGTACCATTAGAGTATAATATAGATATAGATATTCATACAGTGATTATTAAACAATCCTGGTTTGTGGAGGTTTTGGAAATCCTCCTCAGTCTTCTCTTTTATGCAATTTTCAAACATTGCCAACACAACACTCCATTTTCCACAGCCCTTAAATATTATGACAACAGTGGGAATCACTTTCTGAATGGAAAATATTTGCAATAATGAAATGTTGGCAATTGATTCCCATTTAGATAGCTTTTTATTCATTTTTTAATGTCAAAATCTCTTTCAGCTTGAGATGAAAAGAATGTTTCAAAATTCCAATTTGTTAATCATCTTGCTTTTACAATGCAGAAACCATCAGACCACTCCCTTGATACTAAATACATTTAATTTAGCTGTGGACATATTTTTATTTCAGTGTATCTGTAGCAAACACAAAAGAAAAAAAAATATCCATAGTTGAAATATTAGTTTTCTAAGCTCACAAAATAAAGTGACTTTATAAATCACCCAGAACTACTGAACAAGTAGTGTTGGAAATTCCCTCTCAAAATTTACCAGTCCATGTTCCCTAATAAATCAGAGATTACCTACTTTAATAGAAACTTCAGGTTTGCTTGTGCTGGTTGAGGTCAGGGAATGGCTGACCCCAGTTTCTCATTAGCAGCTAGTTCAGAGTTCAGGTAAAAGAATCAGCCAAAAGTTGAAATATTCACCTCAGAACCTGGAGTAATTATTTTTCTGAAAATATCATTTTCTTGAAGGAGTTTCATTTTCTGCTTTTCTGTGGGTTTTTTGGTGAGTTTTTTAACTCTTCCTCTCTCTAATCTGAGCTAGCAACTAAAACCCTTTGAAGTACAATAAAAACAGGAAAGAAATAAGACATTTCAACAGAGATTGAACTGGAAACACTTCTGATGACTACACTTGAAGGAAAACTCCTTATACCTTAATTATATTACCAGTATTAATAAACTCTCACTAAAGATAAAAAATAAAGCAAATCACTGACCTAATTAATTATAGGATTATCAATAGTAGGGATGGTATTAGTTTATGGTCCCAGATCTCTCCCAGGTTGACTATTGGGTGAATAACTCAATTTCCCAGGACACACAGCCACATCCACACCTCTGTACCTGCAACTGAGCACCATGGATTGGATTTGAATCAATCACCTTGAAAGAAAATGATCAATCCTAGATTCCATCAGTAACTATAATCTTGGTTAAATATTTGGAAGTTTCAACAAATTTCCTCCTTGAATTCTTTCTGGTTCTGGCCTCTTCTTGTCCATTAGCACTTTAAGAACTGTTGTAGAAAAAAAAAAAAGTTACATAGGTGGGGTTCATGTAAATAGAACTCACTCTTTTAAATCCTTTCTGAAACAAGTGATTATTTTATTAACACACAGCACAGGGAATCTGTGTCCAGAACTAAAAGGCATGGCTGTCTAGGTGTGAATGAAAGAGGAAAGAATCCTCATCCTCTACATGTTGCCCATCATTTTTTTAGAGCAGGTCTGAGTGGCAGATGGTAGAAAAATATTTAATTTTTAGCAAAAAGCATTTTCCTTGCATGGTCATCCCACAACATCTCATTCTCCAGTTATAAGTACAGGGCTTCCATTTGAATAAAGCATTTTTTTTAATTAAAGGGGAAAATATTGAAATATATTAATCAAAGAACATGGAAGGGTCTATTTTCTTATTTGTTTTTAGTTTTCACATCAGAGTGAGGTCTAAGAGAATTGTGTTTTAGTACACTGCACACATTAAAAAGCCTCATGGGCTTAGTGAGAGATATCTCACAAAGGATAAAGATTCTCAGTTCTTGGGGCAGCTTAGAAAAATCTTATTATCGATCATTTTTAGGAAAAAAGAAGACAAGAAAAATCTGCAGCAAATTCTATCTAAAATGAATAATCACTTTACAGCTTGTCCTGAAACAAGATATTTTCAAGTTGATTGAGACTGACATGTTCTCATGTTTAATGTCCCTCCTCATCCTATTGATAAGGTGACAATATCCCTGACTGCTCCCATCCATCACGGCTGAGGATGTGCTGAGCAGCTGTGGCTCTGTTTGAAATCAGCACTGAGGGGCAAAGTCAGTGTGAAATGGCTCTTTATCATCAAGCTGGGGGCTGGAGATTTACTATCTCCTTGCTCAATAAGCAGATCAATGGCCTTAAAACTCCCCATGCTCCACCCCAAACATCCTGAAGCAGAGCAGTGACCCTGCTGCTGTTTCCATCCTCTGTAAACGGTGGCCCAGCTGCACTTAGAGCTTCCTGCAGCCCTTTTCCTGTTGGAAGGAATAAGATTAGTGAGTCTTTACAAACTGACCATGAGGATCTGCTTGCAGATAGGGCCAGGGACTTGCAGATAGGGGAGGAACAGCAGAAACCAGCAGTTCTAGAAAATGTTATTAATGGATGTGGACTGCTGCTCAGACAGGGCCAGGGCAAATTCCTGAACTTGGAGGAAAAGAGCAAAGGCTTCATAGAATTAGGAATAGTGTTTTGTTATAAAAGAGAGGAAAGGAAGGGGGTGCATATTAGAGAGGGGCATAGAGAAGGAAATTTGGGAAGTCTGTACCCTCTGAGTACCTCAGCCAGTGGGGGAAGGGAAGGAAGAGGGAGATGCAGCTGGGAAATTAGGATAAAAAGGGGGCTGCATCCCCCAACAATAAGAGAAATCCCATGGCCTCTCCCTTTATTTGAATAAAGTTCCAGGACTCCTCTGTCTCCTTTTTGGACACAAACCTCTGGGGTTGTGAATTTCTCTGCACACTCCCACAAAAGGGATATTGAACACCCAGCTTCACACACCACAGAGATCCCTGATTTGCAGAAATGACAGGCAGAGCTTACCTGTGATCTGAACCCCTGCCTGGTGCTCATTCCCTGGCACAGCAGCCTTGGAAAAACCCCAGGAAGGGAAGCACAGTTCCAAAATCCATTTGCTGTGTCTGATTTCTCCTTTCTCCCAGAGGCTCATTCCCAGCAGAGCAGCCCTTCTGGATGATCTGGTTCTGCAAAAGGGTTGTTCAAAACATTTAGGACCTTTAAGGCTTTATTTCAACTCATTTGAGGCCTCTATCTGTCCCCTTTCATCCCTTCTGACACCTCCATACAGCTCCAGCAGGTAAGAGTGGCAGGACAATCCTCATGCTGTCAACCCAGGCCTGATTCCCCCTGAGATGGATGCATTCCCACTTGGAATCCTCCAGCACTGCTCAGAAATATTGTCCCTGGGAAAAGACAAGAGCCATGGCAGCGTTCCTCTGTTTCCAAATTACAGGGTAAATTAAAGAGATGATTATTAATATTTAATTGAGAGTAACTGGGCACCCAAAAGAGATAAAAGAGAATGAAATAGGATGCAAGGTAGAATTAATGATGTACTGGAAATAAGGAGTGAAATGAATTGCCTATAAGGAGATAGAAGCTTGAAAATAAGGTCTATAATTCTTGTTCAATAACGTTAATGAAAATTATTAACATTGATGAAAATGGCCATCATGTCAAGCAGTTACTCCTGGATAATTTTCTTTTTTTCTTCAGCTACCCTCTTTCCCATTTTATCTTTAAGCTTTCAAGCCTCCTGGCAGGATTGAGCCACACAGCTCAATTTCTGCCCAGCCTGTGAACTCCATGTAAGTGTCACCACGCTGCTGGGGTTATGGCACTTCATTTGGAAGCTGTGGAAACTTGATACTGGCAGTTTTACTTCAAAATGGGTTAAATTGGAGGTGAGGAAAGTATTTAAGGTGTTTTTTTTTAGCTGAAGACTAGACAAAGTTCATAACACTGAGTAATGTTAAAAACTGTTTTTTCAAGGTGAAGAACTCAGCTTTGTCATAAAACAGAAAGGTGGAAGAAGAGTTTTGACCTGCATGGGCTTTGCAGAGGAAGAGGAAAACTCAATATTAACTCCTGCCATGTTATCTCAGTGGTTTTTGTAGAAGCAAACTACCCCTAAAATAAAAATGAATACAAAATGCCCTAAATATCTCAGCATCCTCTGTTGGTTTCCTTTTAATAAATATATGATGAATTTAAACCTTTTGGAATACATAATGCAATTCTCCACTGGTGACTTGAAAAAATTGTCTTCTCTATTTTCAGAAAAGAAAGAGACAATTTGCCAACTCTGAGGGCAAGATATTATTATTACATAACAGTTATAAAAAGTGCTTTGTTCTCTGAGACTTGAAATACTGAACTGAGATAATCAGGTTTTCTTTAGCTGCCCCAAGAACTGAGAATCTTTATCCTTTGTGAGGTACCTCTCACCAGGTCCACAAAGCTTTTTAATGTGTTGTTTGTTTCTCCCTTTTCTAGGGCTAGCTACAGGTGTTTCTTCTCTCTTCTCCTTTTCCCCCTCCTGTTCACTGCAGAGCTCTTAGATCTCTGATAGGTTTTATTTTGTACATATGACACTTGTGCCTAATTTCCAGTCTTGGATTTCAGAAGAGTGCAGCACCAGCTTGTACTTTCAAAATAAATACAGTGGCAGCCAGCCACTGTAATCAAATGGATATTTTTACTAGCAGGGTACATTACAACTCAGCTCCAGAACATTTCTCTCATTGAACTCGAGAATTGGTTGGAGCTGAATAGATGAAACTGTTCAAAGCCCATTTCAATAAAACATTGGCAGGGGTCCCAAGCCAAAGCCCAGGGATGTCAATGAGGGATGTTTTCTTGGCTTTAGTGCACTGCATGGTTGGCTTAGAGAAACAGAGGGGTTTTTGCAATTATATTAAAGCAATTCTGGGATGGTCATTTACTTTTAGATAAAATCAGTCTTCCATGGCTGGTAACAAAGCTCACAGGTGAGTGCATGACCACCCACAGGTTGCAAGAGAAAACAAAGGCCACATGTCAGGCTAATAATGAGCAAAGTAAAGTACATGTCACAATTCATTAAAGATCCATTACTTAGAAAGTAAAAAAAGAAGTAAAAAAACAAACCACCACCACAACAACAACAAAAAAAACCAACCAAACAAACAAACAAAAAAAAGCCCAATAAAAACAACGAAACAGTAAGATTGCATGTCAGAAAGTATTTCCAGAGTACACATTAATTATGGCAATTACAGGAGATGCTTAAATGGAAATGGTAGAGAAATTATGTGTTTTCAATCTTCTCTCTTGTATTTGGGCAGCAGCACATTCGAAGAATGCCAAAACAGATCTGCCTTGAGCATTCTTCTCCTATCCCCAGTGACCTCTGTTCTGCAAACTGATATCACAGAATGGCTTGGGTTGGAAGGGACCTTAAAAAACGCTTCATTCCAACACCCCTGCCTCAGGCAGAGACAAATTCCACTATCCCAGGGTGCTCCAAGCACCATCCAACCTGGCCTTGAGCATTTCCAGGGATGGGGCATCCACAGCTTCTCTGGGCAACCCTTGCCACAGCCTCACCAGAATTTCTTCCATCTATTTTAAATCTCTCCTCTTTTAGTTTAAAACATACTAATTATGTATGGCCATTCTGGTTAAAAACCCCAGCCCAGGTTTGTGTCCAACCAGAGAATGAATCCTAATGTTCTGAAGGTTTTTGACTCATTTCTGCTGCAGATAAGAGCCCCAACCAACAGTGCAGGTGGTTAGAACTGGCAAGAACAAACCACCCAGTATGGATCTGTTGTGCTGACTGATTAATACAACCCATACAATTTTTATACAGCTTTATAGCCTTTTAAGGGTAGTTTGATCTGCAGAATAGAAATAAATATAGATATAAATACTATAACTATAACTAATAAATATAAATATACATATAAATAATATAAATATAAATATAAATATAAATATAAATATAAATATAAATATAAACATAAATATAATATAAATATAAATATAAATATAGATATAAATATAATATAAATTTTTCTCAGGAATATAAAAATCCTTTACTTTGAGTTGAAGATTCTAGCCCATGAAGCCTCTGTGCCCAGCAAGGTTCATAGTCAGTGTTGTGCTTATGAAAGTCTGTTACAGTTTATGCAGAGGGTGCCAAATAATGATGGTACCAAATGTTTTCATTGGTTTTCCTTCATGTGAAAGGCATGAAAGCAAAAGTTGTTATGTTACTGCTGTCAATGCAGCTTACTTGCAATGACTCTTGGTTTTAATGATCCTGAGTACTGCACCCATCCCAAACACACTACACAAAATTTTCTGCAGTATGGTTCAAACTGGATGGGCACTATTTACACACCCACCATCGACTTCCTCACCCCCAAAGTTCACTCAGCTCAGGGGAGATGACATGGCAGATGTGCTGTGTCACACATAATGAAACTGCCCCTGCAGATTTGAACCCAGATCTCATTTTCAACAGAAAGAGATTTCAGTTTGCTCCTTTAGCGCCTCTTGATGAGCTCTAAGAACAACAGAAGACCTCTTCTCCTTTCCCTTGGCTTCCTGCCCAGCAGTTCTTGCTCACCCACAGCCCTGAAGACAGCTCTTGATTGTGTTTTGATGTTTCTGCTGACCTATTACTGTATTGACCCTGTGGCAGCCAAAACATGGATTTGTGTTCTCATTTTTCCCCTGCACTCCTTCCACTCAATCAAACAGGCACACAGACTTCCACCCAACAGGAGAATGCTTTTAAGCCCTGCTGGTGCTCCTGGGACCAGTGTCATAGGAAATCTCTTTTCTCAGTACAAAACACAATTAGCTGACTGCTGAGACTCACCCTTTGTTTTGCTTCTTCCCACCCTCTGAATACAACAGCCATATTGAGCCTTCTCATGGAAATTACAAAATATTATTTAAAAAAATATTTCCTCTGTGGCAGCTCTTCCCATCCTATGAAATATTTAGTGAGAGTGGTGCAAAGTACTGGATTTTTGATTTGGAGTAAGTTGCTGGTGATGATTTTTTTCATAGGGTGCAAATGTCCATTTGAGTTATCATCAGGTGACATTGCTTGCTGCAGAAACTACAGATCCAAAGATGTCTTCAAAGCACTTCTCATCCTATTTTTTTGCATGTGGGGACACACAAAATTAGATTGAAGTTTGCCCTGGGTCCCTTACACAGCATTACAATCCCACACTGCCTTACATTTTTAGCACCAGTCATGAAACTTAAATTCTCAAAAGGGTATCAACAGAATTACTTCCACTCCATAAAATAAAATACTTCATTGTCCTATCCCTGCTTTAGCTCATTTTTCTCTCCATGTTTGAAACCACTTGTAATATATACCAGCCTGTATCAAAAGCCCTCAGCACCTGCCTTTTCTTCTGGGATCATATTAACCAGAGAGTACCTCTGGAGGCACATCCATCTGGATGGAGGCACTGCTGGCAGGGGCTGGAGCTGAGCTATCTGTATCAAGCCAATTTTCACCTCTGCTACTTTCTTCCAGAGTGACCTTGACCAAAAGCACTCAATCTTTTGGTTCCTCAGTTCTCTCTCTGGACAGAACTAATTAATCCTGGTTTCTGTTCCTGTACTTTGATATCAGTATGGTAGAGATATGGTAGATCTGATTTACAGGATCTTTTTGCCCTTGTTTTATATATATATATATATATATATATATATATATATATATATATATATATATATATACTATATACACAAAATATGCACATAAATATCAATTATATTATATACATTATATATCTTCACTGGATGCATTTTTTTTGGGAAGTCCCTCAAACAACTGCACCTAAAGCAGAGCCTCCGCATTGCACATTTCCCAAGTGCTGAGATAAGGGAAAAATGAAAACAAGTAAAAGTGTATTTTGTGATACCACTAGATACTAAATTAAACTATCAGAACTTCTTTTCTACAAGAGCAAGAACAGCAATTTGTTTGAAATATTACAGCAGGTGCAGTTGGACAAAGGAGAGACACAGTACCTGATATTTCTACATTCTGGTGTTAATCACCAAATATAGAAATAAGAGCTTTAATCCTGATGATTAACAAATTTCTCTCAGGTTGATTTTTGTAAGAATTCAACAAACTTAAAACACAACAATTGTCTACTTTTTTTTGTTTTTTTTTTTTCAATCAAATGCACTGCAACAGTAGCAACCATAATTGTTAAGTAACAACTGCATTCCTAAAACCCAAATGAGGAATGCAGGTGCCTGAGTTATTTGGTTTGGTATTAAATAAGAGCTATTTTCCAATTTTTTGAGTAATGGAATAAAAGAATCCAAACCAAAGCAAATAATAAAATACTGTGTCCCTTTTTCCAGCTGCTTTAACACCAATATTAGGAAGTCCATTTCCACCTGGCAACTGCAAAGATCCTTCAGCACAGGCTGAGAGCCTGATTTAACAGAAAGCTCTGTGGTTGTGAGCCTGAAATGACACAAAAAATGGGGTTCCAGGAAAATCTGTGTGCTCTGACAAGGTCCCTGTGGTAAAGCAGACTGGTTTGAAACGCTGGAAATATAAATACCCAGCTAATATTATTGTCTGAGAATTAGGCTCCTTGGCAAGCATGAGGCTCAGGAAACTCAGAAAATATAAACCCAGAATTATTTAGCTGATAACTTTATATTTTAGCTTGGATTTGCCTCACACAGCTATAAAATTCTCCCTTTTGCAGCAAAGCAGGCAAACTGGTGCTACTGCTTTGCAATACCCAGATGAAAAATAAAAACCAAAGCCCAAAAACTTCCATGCAATTAGAAGAGAATACAAACATTTAGGACAGGAACATTATGTGCTTACACCAAAAAAAGAGTGCAGGTATCATTCTTTCTTGTGTTCCAAAGCTTTCAAGGAATGATTGTGAGGCACATGGCTCTGAAATATTGTATCAATCAAAAACTGAAAAAAACCCCAAACCAAACTTTAAAAGTATTTTCAATTTCAGCTAAAAAACCATTCACAAAAAATAGCTCGAAATTTAAAAAACATAATTAAAGAAATTTGCTTTTTTAAATTACAGATTGCCCTATTCTGGTACTTAGTGCAGCAATTATCACCAAGAAAAAAATTATACTATAAATAAAGTGGTGTTGCTATCATAAAGATTTATGACAACTTTATATGACTCCTGTGATATACTTTGAACCTATTTTCCAAGGAAACTTTTCTGTGCAACATTTTTTATGATACTATTTTAATATCATAAAAAATAGGTTTAGTGTGAGATAATGAAGTTGACAATACCCAGAATAATTTGTAGCCTCATTATGGTTTGGACTGGTTCTTAATTGTGAGCCCACTGCAGAAATCCTAGAGACAGAGTTTGATCAGCAGCCAGCAATAAAGTGGAGTCTTCTCCAAATGAGGCACAGCATGCAGAAGGACTTGTCTGAATGCCAAATATTATTTTATTATAAGAAAATGTATTTGTGAAGCATGAATTTTCTGGGGTGAGTCCAAGCTGAAGGCTTTCCTCTGTGGGTTCAGAGATGGTACCAGAAGCAAACACACCACACTGTGAAGGTAGACCTGCTCTGCCCTCCCTTTTGAAGAGACAACCAAAGCTTGAACATCTTAATGGTTTGGGGTTTTTTTGCAGGACTCTGTTCTGTGGTGCCCAGCCAGAAACCTTTCATGCTCTCAGTGATGTTTGGCTCCCTCCTGTTACCTTTCAGCAGTGAGTCCTGACTGATCCTCAGAGCTGTACCAAGTCACCTCTGCTTTGCCTGCTCCCCGCTCTCCTTGGGCTGCTCCAGCTGCTGCTCATCACTGCTCCCTTTGGGGGTGACATGCCACAGTTACCAGGTGACAACCAGGGAGTCAGCCACCCTACAGAGGAACTCTGCATTTTATCAGCAATTATTTCAGAAAATGTTTTAGAGAAGGACTCTCACCCTGTGTAGGGCCAGCAGCACAAGCACACTCAGGAGCTGCACTCATTAGTGGTGCTCCTCCTTTTCACAGAGCCTTTACACCTTGCCTCACCTTCTGTGCTCCTTCTCACTGCCCATTTTCAGTAATTACTTGTGCTCATTAGTGTTCCTTCTGGTATTTCACCTGTTTAAAGTGGCTCAGGCACTGGGTTATGCAAGGAGTTTAATCTCTGCTTTCTTGTGCATAAGAGAGAGGCAATATTCCCAACTCTCACATTAAGGCAGCCCCAGCTGGTGAATATCTCCTGCTAAAATACACCCCAGTGAAAGCATTCCTGGAAAGAGAATAGTAATGAAGAAAACCCTGTGTTATTATAAAAATTTGGGATAGTTTACCCACATTTATAAATTTAGTTTTCTTCTGTGCAGACCCAGCTCTTAAATCTTTTCCTGAAACACAGTGACATTGCAGCAAAACTTGAAAAACAAAATCCTTCCCCTTGGAAAGAAACTCCTCTATTTTACCATCTGTCTTCATCAGACTTCTCCTGGCCAGAAGCACTTAAAATAATTTCTCTAATAAAGCCCCGTGGGGAAGCCCTGTCTTGGTGTATGTTTGCTTTTGAAGCCAGTTTGTTGGTGGTTTATGGAGAGCCAAATGAGCAGATGACACCTGAAGGGAAATTCTGCTTGCTCCCTCAAAGGTCAGCTCAGAAAAGAAAGCAACATCTTTGTTTGGGCACATGACCTGGGGACTCAGGGACACCACAGTGACAATTTCACTGCTGCCAAATGCTCCAACCATCTGGAGTGACCCAGGGTGATGGATGTGGCACAGCACTTCCCTTCATTGAGGATTTCTAACTTGGCCCAGGCACCTTTTGGAAAGAAGTTTTCATTCCTGGAAAACAATATTTGCAATAACATGAGCCCTATCACTGGTATCACCAGAAGAGATGTGAAAGGTTTGTGGATGTTCACTGGGCATTCAGCTGCTTGGGCACTGCTGGTACATGCCCAGAGCAGGAGGTGGAATGTGTCTCCTGAAAGTTCAGTCATTTATAGGCTATGATTCCAAAAGAGAATTTGAATGTCTCATGCCAGACACAGGGGACAATGTCAACTTATTTTCTTTATATAAGAAATATTATATATTATATATAATATATATATATTATATATTCACTCAGCTGTGGATTATGGTTTTTAAAAAAGCTTGTAATTTTAAAAAGATTATGGCATCCACAGTTTTTCAGAGTCACAAAATGCTTCTTACAAATGAGAGGTTTCAGGTTCAGTGAAGTAACTGAGAAGTTCTTTTAAATAAAGCTTTGCCATATTTATTTTCAGCTTTTTTAGCTTTTTTTTTTTTTAATAGATATTTGCACACTTGACAGGTGATTGGTTTAACAATCCAATTTTGATCCTACAGGTATAGGGGTCTGTGAATCTCTGGTGAGCATTTTTGACTCTGCCAGGATTGACAAGGAAATAAAGAGCTGCCCAAAGGGTAAAGATAAGACAAAACAGACTGCAAAGGATAGAAATCTGATGACCTAACTGCAAATACTGCAAATGTGAAATTCATAAGATCCATTTTGTCTATCCCCATCATTTATGTAATCATTCATCAGTGACATTTTAGAACATTTTCTGATGGGACAGGTTTAACATTGTGAATTTCAAAATGACATATTTCAATAACTCTTTTTTCTTCATGTTTTTTTCAGAGATTTTCTCTATACCTTTAAGAGAATGTTTTGGTAATCTAGCTGGAAAAGGCTAGAAGAACATGGATGAACAGTAAAACTAAGATTTAGATCTTGGCTTCATTAGTTTATCATTAATAAAGCATGCAAATATCAAGGACAAAATGCAATGTGGTGATCTGGATGAATCATTACCACCAACAAAAATGCTGTGAACATTATCAATTGATCTAGTTTTTATTTGAAAATATTTCATATTGAATGCAGACCTACTATTTCCAGAGTGTCTGCAGCTGGCCTTTACAGGTTTATAGTAAGTCACCCAAACCAGAAAATGATTCAAAAGGGTTCATGATTCAGCTCCACCACAACTATCTCACTGATGATTTGCTTGCTCAGACTATTGCCTGAGATCATGCACTTGAGGGTCTGATGAGTGAGGAATAACTATTTGCTGTCATTTACAATAAAAGGAACATCAAGAGATACTGGGGGATGTCAGGTTCAAACAAGCAAGCAACAAGCAAGCAAACAAACAAACAAGTTTCTTCTTCATACTGTGGATAATGAATCTCCTTGGGCACATGGGACACAGCAGCTCAACTGGCCTCAGCAGCTCCAGGCAGTGACCCATTCTTCCCAGGACAGGGTAGTTTAAGTAACTGAAACTTTAATTTATATTTTCTGAAATATAAATTCATCTCCCCCCACCTGCTCCCCAAGCCTTTAGTGAAGAACTGAAAGAAGAAATAAACAGATGATTCCAGGAAAACAGAAAGTATGAGATCTCAACACAAAGATAATAAAACATAAACTACTTTTCCATTTTCAGATCATCAGAAGCTACTGTTAATTAATTGTAGGCTGCTCTGAAGGACTGCTGCAGTTGGTTTAATATATGTGAAAATCTGCTTTTTTGCCCATATGCATCTCTTTGGAAGAACACTGATACCACAAGCTGCAATGACTCTTTCCTGAAATAATATAGCTTGGCTTAATAAAGGGCAATGAAATATTTAAATCAATCTTTTCATGTCAAATGCACAATTAACCCCATGGGAAACAAAAAGGGAAGCATTATACATTTGTTTAATAAGTTCTTTCTTATTAAAAGAATGCAATGTATATTGCAGGTTTTCAAAAAAAGGAAAAAAATTCTAAACTAAATCATCCCCTGTAACTGTGCAATATCTGATCTTTTATGATTTTTTTTAAATGTGTCAGAGATTGTATTGTGTAACAAAATCCTGAGAGATGATGTCCATGAATGTGTTCAGCTCTTCTGTTTCTGAAAATAAAGCTGTTCCTGGGTTTTATGACATGCTGCACCATTCTCAAGCCCCATGGAGTTTTGCCACATCAGGTTGCATATTGCAATTCCTCAGGCTAAAATGCCATATCAGGTATTCCAGGTGTGTTGAGAAGGACTTGTACTTTGTTGCTGCTGCCATCAGAAATGTGCCATGGAACTTTCCACTGCCTTTGCAGACACAGAGCTCCACAGATTTCACTGGAATTGACGCTTTTATAGGCAACTGCACAGGCACACAGGTATGATATTTATTAATTGTGAAGTCAGCTCTGCCAGCCACAGATTTAAAAAGTCTTCCAGTGAAAGGCAGGATCAGCTTTTTGACAGAAATCATCTTCAGTCTTCATAAGAAAAGCCTTTAATGTGATGCCCATCAATTTGCTCATCTTTGAATTTCACTTCAAATATGAAAATATCAATCAAATATGAGAGATCTCCAGGGCTGCTTTGCATTTTGGAGCCTGAGGGAAGCCTCTCCTGATGTGGCTTTCTCACCTCAGCAGTGCAGTGCCTGATTTGTCATAAAAATTTTCATGGACTAAAATAACCACTTTATATAGATTGAGTAGCACCAGGGAAGAGAAAAACCTGAGAAATAAATCAGATGTGAACATAATGGCATCTCAATGGATTTTGTAAAGGACTCATTTTAACCTGGTGGTTCGACAGAGTGGTAGGAAATAGGTGGGGAAAAGAGAAAGGCATAAAAGAAAAGAAGGGGAATAAAGTACTTGCCAGACTAAATGTAACATGGAAGAAATACAAGAAGCTCTGGAGAGATCCCAGGGAGCACAGGCTTACTGAACCCAGGAATCCAATGGGCACATCCTCCCAGAAGGAAGCTCTCATGCAATCAGGCTTTTCAGGAACCTACATCATTCACAATGCTTGCTTTGCAGTTAACCTGTTTCCTTTGCTGCTCAAACTGTGCTCACCTACAATTGTTACAAGTTTAACCTTGGTAATTTTCCTTTTTTCCCTGATTTGAAATGCAGCAACACGATTGCCTCGTTGCTGAAATATATAATTGACTGCAAGGTAAGGAAAATAAGGAAAAGATACAAGGAACTAAAGCCCAAAAGTTCTTTTTGGCCCTTGGAAAGTACTCCAAGGATCTGTATTTTATAGCAGCTGACATGAGTACCATAGTATGATGAAATCTACTGGACCCTGAGCCCTAACATTTGCTTCATGATAAAGCCAACATTTTCCTACCACATTTATTCTGATCAAACGTCTTTTCCTGTCTCTCAAAACTAAAGATTGCTGGCACCACTCATCTGTGTTCAATTCCTGAGATCCACCAGCAGAAGCACCTCTATTCACAACAGCTGTCTCCCTTGTCCTCCACTGCTGGCTTATTCAGAAGGAAGAACCTGAACCCTCAAATCCAGATAAGCTGCTTTTAATAAGGAGCTAGAGAGTGGCAAATTCGCTTCAAATGTCTTCATGGATGGTTCTTATGTAATAGAAATAAAGACTTTTCCATTTTACTTCTTCAAACAAAAGCAGGTATATTTTGATTTTTTTCTAAAAAAAACCCACTCACTTTTAATTTATAGGCCTATTTTAGGTTTTTTCCTTTCCCCTCTTTCCCCTCTCCTCCTCTCCCCTCCCTTCTCCCTGTATTTAATCTTAACTTTGCTTTCACCACATGGACATTTTTGGACATGTGAGCGAAGGCAGACTCTTCATTACTTGAAATTAAAGCCTTCAATAGACAAGGAGAACAATGTCTTTGGCATCAAAATAAATGAAAAATGTGATGGGAAAGACATCCATACTGATCTAGTCAGCAAGGGATTTCTTTGGTTGACTTCTATAGTCCTGATGAAAAATAAGACAAGACTACTTACATGATTTAAGCAAGCACTTAAGCAGGCAGAAGACTTCCAAGTCAAACTTATCTCTTTTTAGTAGTTACATCTTTTAATAGGATGTTATTTGGTGTTAAACAAATAACTGGATCCCTCACTGTGGAGAAATCAGCAGCAGGTGGAAGGATTTTTGATTTCATGGAGGAGAAAGTGAGCTGAAGGAGGAGCAGCACTGAGTTTTTAGACCATTCATGTGATCAGCTCATGAGGCTGAACCCTGCAAATGTCATTTAAAGTTTATAATTTAAATAGGATACATGTACAGATTTCCTTTTTTGCTGCCTTCCTTGGTTCTGTAGTTATATTAGCAAAGATAAATCTTCACACATCTTTTTTTTATTTTTTTGACTAGGGTTGTGTGGTTTTGTACATGTGGGGAATAATTTATAAATTTTTTTGTCAATTAAATATTTTTGTAAACTATATATATTTTTTGCAAATTATATATATATATATATATATATATATATATAGTGTAAATTATATATGTATATTAGTTCCAGGGAGGCATGTTAAAAAACCTAGATTCTCTCTGGGATCATTGAAGCAAGGCAAGAATTATTAATATGAAGAAGAGCATATAGTTTTTAAAAAAACACAAAAGAGGAGAAGCAAAATATCTCATGCATTTCACAGAAGGCCAAAATCACAGATAAGTTTCTACCACGTTGTCAAAGTCACAGATCCTCAAGTTTTACAAACACAACCCTTCTTCACCTGAGCTCTATTCTCCTTGAGGAGCAAAATATTATTATTAAAAACAAATCTAAAGAAAAAACTGAAGGAGCTTGAGTGACTTATGCAAGGCCACAGAGGAGGTCTAGGTCAGAATACACCAATATCTGCTTGGTGCCTAAACCTTAAGAAGGCACTGCAAGTTTAAACTTCTCTCTTGCAGAGAATGCCCAGGATTTATGATCCATTGGAAAACTCACCCAGCTCCCAGGCTTTCCTTTTGTGCCAATTTAAAGCCTGAGCTTATAATAGGATAGCTCTTATTCTAAAAACACTGCTGTGCAGAAGGAATCCCAGATATGACATTTGATCAAAGCTGAGTGTCACAATGAGCCTGTCCTCATCTCTGCACAGCTGAAAGGCATTTGAAACAAGATTTTTTGATGGCCACCCAGAGGCTTAACCAAATGATTTCTTTTGAGTCTTCTGTCATGATTTTCACCCTCAGTATCCCAAATCGCTTGAGCCAGAGGAAATATGTAAACTAGATGAGCAGAATGTCAGAGGTTAAATGGAAAGAGAAGGTTACTGGAGTAACTTAGGTGCTCTAGTCAGTGAGAAGAGTCTGCTGAATAAAAAATGAAGTTATAAAAGTATAAGTCTATTTACATGTATTCATAGAACAGGTGCAGCAGACAATGAACAATGTTATCTTTTGAAGGAAATAATGATTTATACCAAGGGAATTAATTAAACATTTTATTTTTACTCCTGAAACTACCACCAGCAAAAGAAATCAGAGTGGTGGAGCCACCATCCCTGGAGGTGTCCAAGAAACAATTGGATGTGGCACTTAGTGCTCCAGTCTGGCTGACAAGGTGGTGATCAGTCAAATGCTGGACTCAGTGACCTTAGAGGGCTTTCCTAACCTAAGTGATTCTGTGATTCTGCAATTAAAATGTTTATTACTGCACAAGGATACTTCCTGCTCTTTCCAGAATAGCCTAAAGCTGTCAGAACATCTTTTACCATAATTGTTCATCACAGTTTTTTCCTCACTCCTCCCTCAAAAACCTGAGCTAGTAACACAACACCTCTGATATGCACACAGTGACCACACTGCAAGAACCTTCTTCCCCATCCTCTTCTCCTCTGTTGAAAAAATGACAATAAATACCTTTGAACTTGGCTGTGCCACAGCAGAAAATCTAAGCCAGCATTTAGGGTGACTGGAGGACACACAAAATCAAGTCCTCATTATGGAACATGAGATACATTTTTACACAGTAACATTTATGTCTTCTATATATATGTTTAATAATATCAGCTGATTCATTTTTACCCAGAAACTTCCACCTAATGATTAACTTTCTACTTTTACCAGCTTGAAAGAGCAGCCCAAGAGCCATTCTGCATCCCATGACCTGAAAGGGACAAAGATTTGTTAAAAAAAAAAAAACAAATATTTAATTTCAGGTAGGAAAAGGAAGAGCCAAAGTCTAACAGTAATAAGTGAAAAGGACATGCTCCAGTTCTCTAGAGGCAGCATAGGGCAAGCCAGTTTTTTCAGGTTGACTTCTTCAAAAGCTGCAGTAAGAGTCAAATGCTGTAAAAACCTGTTCTATAAAAGGAAGGCTTCCCACATTTAAGGGCAAATTAAAGTTTTGTCTGCAGTGACACTTTTTAGAAAGGTGTAAGGAATGCCCAGCGAAGTAGGCAAGGGACTGAACATCACCAAGGGCTTTAAAACCCTTTCACAAGTCCCATATGGTGAGAAAAGCTCTCCTGAAAACACAAGTAAGAGACAGACACTGAAACAAGTACAGATAGGATGTCTGATCCTGCATTTCTCAAAGGGGAAAACTCCCTTTGAAGTCCATAGGAATACGAGTAAGGATTGCAGCTCCCATCACTTTTCTGTCATCCTCTATCATGCATCTAATTTAAAAAGCACAAGTTCCATTTGAGAGGCTAATTCTCCTCTTTCTTCCCCTCCTTATTCCATTTTCTCCTTTAGCAGCTATTTTCAGCCTCATTCAGCCACCTGTGAGATGCAACCGGATCATTCGGCAGCCGCCACTCAGTTCTCAAAGGGAAATTTATGCAGGGGAAAACGGCACAATTTGAAGGCAGCATTTATCCTTCAAAAGTTAAAAGACCACGGTTGACACTGATCTGAAGCAGCCCAAAAGATGTGGCAGCAAAGTGAATCAAGGTATCAGGCAGCTCCTGGAGCCCTGGTGCTGGGGGCAGAGGAGCTGAGCTCGTGGGAGGCAGATACAGCAGGACACCTGACCCTGGAGACCAGATTTTTGTGCAAAGTGATTTTTGAGCAAAGACTGGCCCAGTGGATGGTTTCTGTACCAAGACGAGTCCAGATCATATCCCTAGCTGATCATCTCCTCTGATGAAATGGAACATCAAGCTCATGGATCTTGATGGATTCAGGGACTAACTCGGTATCGAGTTTCCAGCCCCACGGGGATTTGTGAGAGCACAGACTTTCTTTTCTGTCCCTATTTTTAGCTCCTATCTGTTCAGAAACAGATTTTCTGCTGTCTTGGAAACTGCAGCATTAAACCCTGGTGAGTGTTGTGCAGAGTCCAGGAGCAGAAGTTTTGAACATTACAACTGGAAATTTAGGCTCCCAATTTCTTTTTTGGATCCGCTCTGTCATAATGAGAGGCCCTCAGGAAACATTATGTTCATCCTACTCTAATTAGCTGATGGAATAAAGGCCAAGGCGCTCAAGCTTGATTATTTCTACGTGTCAGGGTAGAGTTCACAGGATATTTTTAATGCAAAGGCTGACACTGTGTTGATTGCATTTAATCAAAGAACAAATAACAGCACGCTCCTTATTGAATAAAAAAATTCTTGTAGAAAAGCCATTCCTTCTCTACTGTCAATATTAAAAGCAGTATGGAAAGGCAATGCATGCTCCTTAATATTGAAATTTGAAAGAAAACCCCCAGAACTACCAAGTCAGGATTTCTACATTAATTCTTCTACAAAAACTAGAGAGCAAGCTTGTGGAGTTTTGTTTTATTTAAAATTATTTTTATTATTGCTGGTTTTGCTGTCAATGTTGTGTTTGTCAGAAGGGACATAAAATACTGAAGATGGTGCTGAGCTTCTTTTAGATCAAGACTTATTGGAAATACCACTCCAAAGAACTAGGATGCCTTTTGTAGCAAAAAAAAAAAAAAAAAAAAAACCAAAAAAATAAAAAAAAAATTCAAAATTAATTTAGCAATTTTGTTAAAATGCCAATCAAATTACTCATACCAACCTATTGACATACCATGGAAAATAAATATGAATCAGAATCAGGCTGATTCCTATTGTAAAAAAAAAAAATAAAAGATATCCTTACTCTTTGACTAACAGTGGAAATTTACTTCCTAAGGTTCAGAATGTGCTGGAAAATAAATATGTTAATATTGAATACAAATTAAATGGCCTTCCAGTATAAAATAGAAACAGCATGAGGTCTCAAAAAATCAGCAACCTCCTATTCCAAACCAATATAATTTTCAGTAAAAGCCAGTGATTTTTGAGGGTATCATAGAATACAAAAATAATGCTGAGATGCATTTTAAAACCTGCAATCTTCTTGTTGAAGCTTTTATATTTAACTTGCAAGGCAGCCATTTTAATGACTTGGAGAAAACTACTGAATTGTTACGAACGCTTAAATGTTGTGCCAATTATTCCAAAACTGAAAATTATTTCACTGCTCAAAATTTGACAAGAATCAGAAGCCTCCAGGTCCTGAAAGCTTATCCTATTTGAGCCTGGAATTCTCTACACTGTAATTTCATTGTCCTCTTAGAAAAATACTTTCATGTGACCCAATAATGAGATAAAAGTTTTACCAGACTCTTGTTAAGTGTTTCCTGCAAGACAAATGAGCCAGGTAGGTTCTACATCTACAGTAAATAGATGATCTAGCCTGATTTATTGTTCCAATAATATTAAAGTATCTTGTGCTTCACCACACTTTTGGTTTAGGATACTCTGTGTATGGTAGATATTTTTCAGCAACCACAAACAAGAAGTACAACCAAAGAGAAGCTTTCAACCTTCAGGGCTCCCCTACAACTTTTAGTAAAATTAGAGAAGGTTTTCCCTTACAGGAAACACAGTATGCACTGTGCCAGCTTTGTTCCAGAAAACTTATGGCATTTGCAACTCACTGCCACAGTCAGGGAAGGATTCAATTTTACAGTAGTTCCTCTTAAGAGAAATTATCTGGCACAGCCAGATGTTACAGTGATATCTGCTTAGAAAAAAAAGATTCCCTTTTAGAAGCAGTGGCTGTGATTTCCTTCTTAGGTAGAATCAATGTGCATTGATAATCAGAAAGGACCTGGAGCACAGCTCTAGTACATGAATAACACAGTGGAATCTGCTAACTAATTAATACTGTTAGCAATTAATCTCCCCAGCTGGTGGAGAAAAAGTTACACATGTTCTAGGTCTACTTCAAACTTTGGGGGTGATTGGGTGGAAAAGGAACCGACTGAAGTTTATTTAATACAGACAGTCATGGAATAAGGACCCCAAAAACAAACTCTAGAATTATCATTATGTCCAGATGACATTTAAGTTCAAAATCTAAAAACCAGCTCCATTCAGAGCAGACAGGGCTCTCTCTAGAGCCCATTTCAAGTAATTTGTCTTTGTTTCTCCAGTTTCACTCTTGGAGTATCCTTAAGTGATCCTTACTCAAAGCCAGAGCAATGCGAGGCCCCCAGCCTGAACTCACTGAAAATTCTTGGCTTTAAAAAGTTAGAAATTACTTGTTCAAGGTTGTTAAATCAGAATATCTTGGAGTGGTTTGGGTTGAAAGGGACCTTAAAGATCACTTGGTTCCTACACCCTGCCATGGGCAGGGAACAGTTTCCACTTTCACAGAGTGCTCCAAGCTCTATCCAGCCTGGCCTTGGACATTTCCAGGGATCCAGGAGCAGCCACAGCTGCTCTGGGCACCCTGTGCCAGGACCTCCCCACCCTCACAAAAACAATTTATTCCTAATGTCTAATATCTAATCTTAACCTAATCTCTTTCAGTTTAAAGCCATGTAACCTTTCCAACATGCCTCGAGTAAATAACTTTATGCAAAACCAAAACACTTGCAAGGAGATGACACAAATTTGGCCATCAGATTTACAATATCAGTGACAGGGTTTTTAACTTGAACCTCATTCTGTAAACATGTGGTTCATATCAAGCATCAATGTGATTTTAACATAATTAATCTGAAGCTTGATGGGATGAAAATGCAATGTCAACATTTTCTGGAATGGGATTTTAAGAAGAGTGAGTTTCCTGCTTCTGGTTTTCATAGAATGACTGAGAATTTGAAAAGAAAAATAACTCGCCTTCTTTCATAAAATTGTATCTGTGAGCTCTGTCAGTTTTAGTGCTCCTATCTTGATCTCTGGCAGCCGAAAGCACTGCATATAAAGTTATTCTTTTGTTATCATTGCTTCCCAAGCTGAGAAAGAAACCCCAGGTATTTTTCTATCACTCACAGAAGTAGATCTTCATTTTTTATAGCCAAGATTATCATTCACTTTTCATTTCTTCAAGTCTGAAAAAGCATAAGATTTGATTCAGACATTCACTTTGGAGCAGCCAATTATAGGTGTCATTTTTACAGTCTGAATTCTCTCTTCCACTGTAAGTTTATTTTTATACATCATAAACTCTTTTCCTATAGCACTGAATTTTACTAAAGGAACTTCAGGGAAAGCACATAGCCAGGTGCAGTTGTCAACTCAGATACTGTGCACTGATATGTTACTTTTGATTTACAGAGAGTTAACAGTGCAATAGTGTGAAGTCAAAACCCTCCTGTCCTTCTGTTGCCTTTGTTTAGGCAAAATGGGTAATGTTGATGGCATATTTAATCTAACACATTTCTGAACAGCCTTTAGCTAAAAATACTTTGAAAAAATTTAAGTAGATACCTAGGAGCAATGAAAAAACCATAAAGGATATATTTGTTACCTCACTACAACAAATTTTTTTTTGTTAGTGCTTTCCCATTAATGAAAAATTACAAACAAGCAGTTCAAAAAATCAGTCCTCGCTTTTCAACTATCTTTTTAACATTATGACCTATGTCCACATTTCTGATGGAAGGAGTATGAACTGAATTAGCTAATAAAATTATAGTCATTTATTGCATCATATTGTAATATTAATAAAGGCCACATCATGCAATTATGCTAATAAACTTAAATTCCAGTAAAGTTGTGTCATTAAGGAGAACGTACTACATTATGTAATGAGTCTTCTCCTGTTACAAAAATTATAAGAATTATATCAAAATGAAAGCTCTAATTTAATGAATGCTTAAGCAAAGAGTTTATCTCTCAGATAAAAACCCTGCAAAGGGCTAATTATTCAACAGGAAGCTAAAGCTGATAAATAATCAGTTTCAACCTTAATATCAGAAGGCTAAGGAGAGTCGGGGTTAATATTTTTGTTTGTGCACTGATTTCAGGGGACCAGAGACCATTTCTCCTCCAGGGAATGCGGGTTCTGTTGATGTTGATCAGACAAGGAGCAGTTTGCTCCAGCAGCTCCAGCCACGCTTGAGTTCTTAATAACTCCAGGAGAGGAGACCTCACTGTCCCTTTGTGCAAACTGTTCCCTTCTGCAACCACTCTCACAGCAAAAAAGTGTTTTTACCCATGAACATTTCGCATTGTCACCTCACAGGGTTTGCAAGTTCCTGAGAGAATTCAAGGATATTTTGCTTGTGCTGGTGAAGTGCTCCTTGACTGTCAGGAAGATGAGGCACTCATGACCAGGGAGCCTCCTGTCCGTAGCAAAGGATTTCAGAAAGAGGTTTTGTCTTTAAAATAAAGAAAAAAACCTTAATTAATTACCAAATAAATCCTAAAATATGATGCCTGAGCCTGAGTCTGATAAAGACAGAAATACTTGGAATGGTTATTCAGACAGTTCCAGGGTAAGAAAGTAAAATAGGCCAATGTCAATTGTGTCTTTGGTGTTTTTCCATATAAATACAAAACAGGACACTTCTTCAGGTTCCCTTCAGAAAGAGAAATAAGCAGGAAAGCAAATTCCTGTGTGTATAAACACACACAAATATACATGTACACACATCTGTATGTATAGACAAACAGGTTCAATATTTCAGAGTTGATACCACCATGCTGGCAGGGGGGGATGGATGTGGCACTCTCTGAAAACAAGTTTTAACTAATTTTCCAGAGGAAGGAGATATCAAATCCGTGTGCAATGTCAGGGTTCATTATTTTAATGAAAATAGTCAAACTCAAACAAGAAAATAATGTGATTTAGAAGAGGATTGCAGAACAAAGGTATTTTTCATCTGCTCACTAAGCATAAAATTATTTCACTGAGAAAGCAAGTAATAATAATAATAATAATAATAATAATAATAGTTATAAAATAATAAATTAAATGCATTGTGTATCAGTTGGCTGCTCATTTTTAAGTTAATAAACCCAAGCCTGTATAGTTTGCAATAAGCAAATGTAAGGACAGGCCACGTTTTCAGCTGTTCTGAGGGTGGCTGGTTCATTTCCTCTGCTTAAGAGACCTAATTTCTGATGATGCCTGCAGTTATTTAGGGTTAATGGCCTTCCCTCATTTCATTATGCTTTTGTGAAGTGCAAAATTTTTCAAGGTAAGTAGGCTAAGATTTAGAGATGTTCTGAGCTGAAGATTGTTTCCTCATCTCTTTCCTTGCCACTCTTCTGCAGCAAATAAAATGACATCTCTGCATTTTCAGCAGTTTTCGTATTGATCTTGTTCTAAAGTAAATGTTGGCCACACAAGCTTATGGTCTCCAATTTGGGATTCAATGCCTGATGCCAAGTTTGGTTTCCCATCAATTTCTTGCTTTTCCTTAAAGAAAGAGCCCTTCAGAGAGAGCTGCATATAAAATCCAACTTCCTACTCCATCTCCTCAAAAGACATCAGAAAATACCTTCCTCTGGACTGAACTTCCTTTACATAAAAAATGTGTCTTGTTCTTTTCTTATTTAGAATTACAGCAGGCAATTCTGTTATGACTCTTTTTTAACTGGACTGAAAAGATGTCAGCATGACTGCAATACTCACACGGCCATAATTCAGATGTGTGAGCACAAAAATGGTCCCATAAAATAATGACAATTTTAATTGTGCTCTTTCAAAGCCACAAATTTATAGTGCATACTAGCTGACAAAAAATGTAATTGATAGATTATTTCCCATTGATTTAATGAACAGAATAGAATAAACTAAATTTCAAGATTAATAAAAAAACTGACATAAACTGTAAAGTCTGTGGTAATACTTTTATCTGAATTTATTTTCACTAAACTAGTTTAGAAGCTTTGCAGGAAGTTTGCAACTAAAACAGCAGCAGAGTTTTAGCTGTCAAATTCAATTCTCTTCTTTTTCTGACCAAGATAATTTGGTAGATTTTAGGCCAACTGAAAAGAAACCCACTGGTTGTTTTGGTAAGCAGACCAAGAACAATTATTTTCAAATAATCAATTTTTGTTCTATGTAAGCATGGCAGTGCCTCTGAGCAAGTGTTGTGTAAATGTTAACTGTGTTTACCATTAGCAGTGTATCTCTAATCACACTTGATAACACTTAATCTTGCAAAGAATTTTGTTAATATTTCAGGGGAAGAATAAAAGGCTGCTCCTTCTCTGGGCATTCAGATAACACTGCTGTCACAAACTCATATACGAAAAACAGTGATTTTTTTTTCCACTGGGTCATGCTCAAATCTCAGAGAACCCTTTTGCCATGTGACCATATCAGAATTTCAGCTTTGCTTTATAAAACAAATTTCTAGCCTCCAGAAGATAAGACTATGAACTTAAACCTCAAGATTATAAAAGATAAATTAAAAAAAAAAAAAAAAAACAACTCAAAATTACTTTTATCTTCTCTCATGGGTCTGACTCATATTTGAGCACTGCTACTACCGGGATGACTTGAAGGACAAAAGAAACAAAGAAAATATCTGGGTCTGGCTTTGGCAAGAAAAGAACTCTGCAATTCCACTCAGTAACTCCTGTGCTTCACTATGGCTCTAAAATCCTTGAATTCCTGTCCTGTATGTAGAAAGAAAAATGTCTTTTTAAAAATATTTATAACTAAAACCCAAACACACCCACTGTGACAAGGCAGGTGAAGAGGGAGGGGGTGACACAAATTCATCTCTGATAGAAACACTTTGAAATGGAAGTGAGTGCTACCAGAAAATGTGTTTTTTCTTTCCACAGGTTTGGAATGCTGATTTCAAATCACAGGTCTGTGTTGTCACTTTGGAATCTCTGGCAGCAGGAGTCATTTGGTGAGGATAACTGGAAAAACAAAAGACTGAATCTCAACACCCACATCCAGGCTGGTGTGGTCTCAGGATGGACAGGCACATGTGAAGAGCTGAAATGGGGCTGAAGATATACCCATTATGAGCCTTATATGAGAAAAACCCTATTAAAGATTCTTTTTTTCATCACAGCTCATTGACCCTAAAGTAATTAGCATTAAATATCACTTAGGGAAATTGCTAATCATTAATATCTGACAGAGTGAAAGAAGGAAAGAGGAACTCTCACTGACTCACACAGCTTTGAACTTTCCTTCCTAAATACCACACAGCTCTCCAATGCTGTAGCAAGTAACCCAAGAGGTGACCCCCAGCCCTCAGGATAATGGAATGAGGCATGAAGCTCCTGCTTATTCTGCCCTATAAAAGGCTGTCACTGTACATAATCATTCCTCTTATTCCAGCCTGGTGAATGGCACTGCTCTCCTACCCAGAATTTTTATGAGTTTGAGTCATGGCTTTCAAGAATTCCAAATCATGACTTCCTGGCCTTGTAAAGTGTTGTGAATGTTCCTAAGACACTAAAAACTCACTGCTGCCTCTGTGTAAGCATGGCAAATCTTCTGCATGACACTTTTGTCAATATTGCATCACCCAGGAAATCCCATTTTATCCTAGAATCACTGAAGTTAAGATCTACTAGAGAGCAATTCCTACCTGTTATCACAAATAGGTTTCAACAAACCCCTTTACAGCATTCCGTAGCAGCAACAGAAACTAAAACCAGTTTACACTTTTTCTTTTTTTTCCTTTGTGCCAGAGGCCCAACAAAAAAGCCTTCAGTCCATAAAACAGACAACAACAGCAAAATAGACAGTTCTTTAAAATAATAAAAAGTTGATTTCTGCCAAAAAAACCTCACATGATCTACAACAGCATTGTGTCATTTTATACTCAGAGAAATTTTGGCAGCTTTTTTTGTTGGTTTGTTTGTTTTTTCAATGTAATAAGGGCCTGCAATCAGGTTTCTAAAATATATCTGTAAACACTGGACCAATTTCTTGAAGTCAGAGCTTTTTTTTTGAGCTTTGGAGGTGGCTCTGTAGGGTGGGGGGTTTTGAGGCTTCTTACCTCCTTTTAGTGCTATCAGTGTGATCCCAAGTAACTCTTCAGAAGTCAATGGAATAATCTAACAAAAACACATATACACCTATGCAATAAAAGGCTCAGAGTCACTGGAATAAGTCTGTGCTTGTTTGCCTTCCACAACTGTGAAATGAAAATGTTCTTTGCTGTGAGATGGAATCTGTCAGAGCTTTCCTTCCTCAGATCCTGTGGAACACCAAAAGAGAGCTTTTACTCTCCTGTGCTACATTTCATTCCTTGCTCTGTGTGAATTTTTTGGATGTTACAACTCCTTTGTGAAATTTGAGGACAATTCAGACATGGGACCAGTCAAAGCTGTTTTGTACCCTCAGATCTTCCTGTACCAAGATCTTTGTTACAGGCAGCCTGGCTGGGCATTTTACTGAGATTACTTCTTGTGTGTTTCTGCCTATATGCCACTATTTGTAATTCATTCACCTCTCATGATGACACTAAACAAAATTTGCTGCTATTATCACCTTTTTTTCACACACTGATTATTTTTTAGAAAGGTTTAGCTAAATTAGACTGATCTGCTATAATGTATCATAAGTCACTGGTTACATTAAAATCCTCAAGCTGGATATAATCAGGAAATATTTTAAATGGAAGACTGAGGGCAGAAAGTAGGGGGCTGAAAATCCCTTTCTGCACCAGTAGATGATGTTGCTTATTATTGTGATACCTACCACACTGAAAAAATATTTCCCCATGCCCACCTCCTCCAGCTGTGCTTGGCCTTTTATTTCTAATTTGTGCTCAGTAGATATGGATGCAAACCTGAGAAATTACATCTTTGTAATTCCACTTAAACCATGGATGCTTAACCTTAAATGAGAGTTTCTACAGATCTTTTGAAAGGACAAGTTAACAAAGTTCAGTCTGTCTCTTTTGACCAAAAATTTAAAAAAAAAAAAAAAAGCCTTTTTAAAATCTTCTTGGACCACGAATCTTTGGCACAGATCCAAAAACCTACTCATTTTAGAAAAAGTAGTGCATTTGCTTCATAACCAGTAATACTCCCTTTAATACTATCTTCTCTCTGAGTTTTTTTATGTATTTGTTTCATTTTTATGTGGCCTTTCCTGTATTGAATTTTTAGAGGGAGAATCCTGTTTCTAAGTTACCCTCACTGTGACTTAATGATGATCACTTATCAGGTAAAAAATGGGAAGTCAAAAGAGGCAATTTGTTTCTTTTAGACAAAAAACAGTTGGATTGCCTTATGTAACCTTATGGTCTTTTCTAAGGGGAAAAAAAAAAAAAGAAAAATGAAAAAGGGGGAGGGAAAGAAAAGGGAAAAGAAAATACTTTAAAAGAACTGTGGTTTGTGGTTTTCCAGGTTTTTGTGGTGGTATTTGCCCAAAATTCCACTGAATCCCTCCCTCAACAGCATCAAAAGTAAGAAGAGGCAGGAAGAGGAAATATTTTCTAACATTTTAACATCTTTACAGGCAATTTTCCAGTTAATAGCTCATTAAAGTAAATCTGATTTATGGATTTGATCAGACACCCCCAGACACACAGTCCACACACAAAACAAGAAATTCATTGGCTCTTGGTCTTTTTTTGCAAGATACAGTCAAGACACCTCCTGTCATCTGAAACCTCATTGACCTAAAGATGCACTCAGGTCTTATAAATTTGCAAAAACTCCCTCCCAAAACACTCCTTCCATCTCCCAGCTTTTGAAAAGCTTATGGTTTAAATAGTTAAATATTACCTAAACCTGTTACATAAAAAAATATTGCTTTATTTGGATATAGCATATTTGAAATGTGTCTGTGCTCTAAAACAGTGAAACCACCAAATTTCAGTTTAGAAAGGGAAATACTTGGGTCCTTTATTTTTTTTTTGTTTTGTTTTGTTTTGTTTTGGGGGGGGGGTCCTTTATTATTTTTTTGTTTTGTTTTTTTTTTTTTTTTTTGGAGGGGGGTATTTTTTGTAGTTGTATTAATCTTATTGTGGAATAGTCTAGACTTAGTTTTTCTCAAAAATATTGGCAGAATTGGCTTCTGGCCTCTTTATAAAAGTCTGCTGATTTTCTTGTTAGGAAAGGCTGTAGTCTTCATTGCAGAGCTTTGTTGGGGCTGGGGAAAATCCAGATTAATCTGACAGGGTTTTCTCATTGGTTTTGTTGTTGTTGTTGTTGGTTGTTTGTTTGCTTTGAGGGTTTTTTCTGATAAGAAAAATGAAGTAATATAGCTCTCCTCTGGTCTTCTGGAAGTGTGGAGACTCTACTGCCCATTTCAAAAGGGATTTCCAGCACTAAAATTTTCTGCTCTAAAATTACCTGGTGTTCCATTTCTTGCTATTGTCATTAAAAAAAAAGGTCCTTTTCATTCACATTTTTATGCTTATCTTGAGGCTAAACAATATTCACTCTTTTTTTGGCCAGACCTAAAATCTACAGCCAGCCTTAATGAGGCCTGTTTATATTCAAGAGAATCTGACTCGTTCCAGCCATACATCTTGGAGTTCTGCAATTTGTTGACATGTAATTTGTCAACACATAATTTGTCACGGGCTCAGGGGATGTCCTGGGAGAAATATGAGGGCTAAAACCCATAAAAGGCTGTGTCAAAACTTTGCTCTGTGCCCTCCTGCAGTGGAAGTGCATTTCAGAGGCTCAGCACACCTGGTTTTGGCCACACATCCACCCCTGCACATGCACAAATAGAGGTGTGATGGTCCTTTCTCCCTCCCTGTGTTTTGTTATTGTATTTATTTGGGTTTGATGCTGCACAAATGTGGGATTCCCAGCACCTGAAGGGGGATAAAATTTGCTCATTACCTGCATTCCTTTCATCCTGACTTGTTCAAACAGCCATTTTAATATGCCATTTGTTGTCAGGCATTTGTTACTGAGATATGAAAACCTCCTCTGTACCTCTCACTCACCATTTCTCATTGCAGAACAGAAGCCAAATTTATTTAGCCAAAGTGAAGCTTTAGGGGAAGGAGTTTGCTTTTTTCCTCCTCACCAGAGTAAGAAACCCACTGTCAGCATTTAAATTGCTATGTTAAAAGCTTTACCCTGCATGCAGCAAAACAGCTGCATGTGGAGAACTGTCTTAATTCACCTTTCAGAATTCTGGGGGTTTTTCTTCTGCAGTTCCAGTGCAACAACTTCAAGCTGAGTTTTCACCAAATAATATCCTCTGTTCTCCTCAAGAAGGATGGGGTTGGTGGCAGCACCAATCTTCCTACATATTGTGGCATTGTGCTAATCAGGCTTTGCAGCCTGGTCAATTCATTAACTGGAGGTCCATGACACAGTTGTTGCCTGAGTGCTGCACTGAAGTCCTTAAAAGACTTTAGAAAAGTCAGGTGAGCATGAAATGATCCACTTTCATACCATTTTCCCAAGTAATTTAGATACTGATTTACACCACAACAGTGGTACTGTAGCTCAACAAAACTACAGCTTTGTGGGGCCCAAATGATGTAATTTCTGATCTTGAGGAAGCTTTATGGTCATGGCATTCCAAAATGGCTTAAATTAGGCAGCTACAAATCATTGGTTACTCTGAACATTTGAATTTAAGTGATTTCATTAAGCCTAATATAAAAAGAGCCTGCCAAATTAATCTCCTCTTGGATGCCAAAATTGAATGTTTCAGGAATAATATTTTTAAATACAGATGATTATACTTAAAACAATTAAAGCAATCTCACGGTTCATTCATTTTAAAGACCTTTAAATCATTCCAGTCTTGAATCTAATTTTAAACTTGCAAGCATTACTGAAGTGACTTGGAGTGTTTAATGCAATACATATGGGATGGTAATGTTGATAACTTCCCCTGGGCTTGGCTGAAAACAAATGGGATTTTGCAAGTTGTGCCTGGAAGAACAGTTCTTTCCCTAATAATTGAAAATCAGACAAGTTTCAGAGGACTGTTATTATTTTTGTTAAATTCATTATGAGCTCCTTAACCAAATCTGCCTCACTCTGCTACCACATTTTCCTTTCAGTAGTCATTTAACACACTGATATTCATCCAATTCTAAGAATTTCAGAGGGAAAGCCATAAGCCAAGGAAGAATTGACCTTTAAGAGGTTGCCTATGCACATCCACATTCCCAAAATTTTCCATGGTACACATTTCCACCCTCCTGTCCCTTCTTTGAGGTACCTGTGATCCCAGCTGTAAATGCAATAGTAGAAAATAACTTTCTTTTAAATAACCCTTTCTGTTCATTCTGTGCAATAAATTCCTTGAGTAGCTTTTCACTCTTGCTATGGTTACAGTTCAGGGCTGCTTGCCAAATTATTCCTTGCTGCAAGGGAAAAAAAGGCAGGGAAGAGCTTGAGCTAGGCAAGAAGAGAACTGACACAGGTCCTGTTCTCAGTGACAGCAGCTAACTAGGCATAAAATGGGCATGGAGAGAGATAACAGCCTGCCTGACACTTCCATCTGTCCCATCCTCCTTGCTCCTTCTGGAACACTCCGAGCTGGTGGAGGGGACAGTCTTATTTCAAACCTCATGTTCTGTTTTGCTTTTGCAGCTGACTGAATTGCTGCAAAGGTGGCAGATGATGCAGGGAAATTGCATCCACATCCCATTTCCACAGAGCCAGAATTCCTGTCTTCTGTAGTTATTTGCAGAATAAAGCAGCTCACAATGCTCTGTCTCTGTGTGGCTTTGCACTGGAGTGACACTGAACCTTCACTTTGTGCAAAACCCAGGTCTTTCAGCCTGAAAAGGTGTAAGAAATGGAAAGAACTGGGTTATCAAAAGAGCTTTAGACAAAACCTTCTAATAGTGTTGATTTCCTTTCTAAATGTTTTTTTTTAATGCTTCTGCATACAATGTTTAGGCCTAATTTTACTTTTGAAACAGCACTATTTTATACAACTCAATTAAAAAAAATGTGTTTTTCTCCCTTAACCCCCAAATCATTACAACATACCTATAATCTGAACATTTACCTGTAATTATGAGAATTACCAATTGCCCAGCATTGTAGAATACATTGCTTCTGATCCTGACCTAATATGGAACCTGACTTATCTTCAGTCTTGTCATGATTCACGTGGGTGTGAATCACTTCCATTTCACTTGCAGCCTTCAATTTAATATAAGAGTAACATCTAGAAATAATCCCTGGTATTTATCTTACTGTGGATTGTAGATCAATCTCCTGTGACTGTATTAGTAGGTATAGTATTTTAATTTTTGTGAAAAACAATTTCTTGTTGTCACAGTGTGGCTGAAAATTATTTTCTAATCTCTCTTCTCTCCAGCAACATGCCAGGGATGGCTGGGATTTAAAACTTAACTCTTTTATTATTGTTTTTCCTTTTATTACAGCTTTGAAGGGGAATTTGGGTGAGGCCAAAGAATTATAAAACTTTGCTAGGAAACTTATAACTGAGAGGAAGCATTATGAAATAAACCTGATGGAGTGGAGTTTGCTGTTCAGTTTTGTAATTCTTAATGAGGAAAACAACTGCACTCCTGCTGTAAGAGGATAAGATTCAGCCTCTGCTGCCTCTTTCTGACAACAAAGGGAACCCAGGGGATGCAGAGCTTAAGTAGGAGTCACATTATAACTGTTTTAAGTGCTGGTGAGACCATTAGTATCACTGCTGTAGCTGAACTCCTTATTTTGCTTTCAGAGTTGACTCCTCTGTGATGGCTGGGGTTTGAAAATGTATATTAATTGGCTAAATCCTTTTATTTTTCAGCTAAAAGTCTTGGTTAGCAAACAGACCCTGGCTACCACATGGCTGTTATTACAGAAGGAATTGTCCAGCTAAATGAGAGTTTTCAGGTTCTCAAGGACTTTTTGAGGATTAGGTCCCAGCACTGAGTCTACCTGATATAAATATTATCTTGACCGAAGAATTATATTCTGTCAAAGACTCAAAGGTTTATCTATTTTCTCTCTCTTCTCCCCCTCATTTTCAGCAATTCCTGATCTTTGCCAGCTGCTCATTTGCTTCAACCCTTGTTTTCTCTGGCCTCTCTCTGTGCCTGCCCACTGCTGGTGCTCTGGGCAGGACATTGTGGAGTCCAGGTTCAGCCACTCTCTCCTGTGATTTTCCCATTCTGCAACAGGAACTGGAACCTGGGCAGAAAACATTCCCAGGACTCATCATCTCCATTATACACTTTGGTCAGTTATTGGTGCCTCCCAAGGTTTTTCAACAATGTGATGTGTAAATGACCAAAATATCAAGCAAACCTAACTCTATAATCCACATTTCTTTACCATTATTACTGTGCTAACCTAGGCAAGCCTGTTTTGTCCTGCTAGGTTCTGTCTCATTTTCACAACTTTACATTTTCTTCTGGAAACAATGCTCTTTACAAAGTTATTCAATTATGCCAAACTATCTTTTTGTACCAAGGTTTCCCAGTTTTCTGAAACACTTTTTATTAAAAAATCTCTTCTTTAGCAATGGGAATGAAGGAGTTTTTTACTTGACATTTGAAAATGTAAAACTTTCCCTTTTTTTGTTACAGGCTTAAAATAACTGAACCACCTGTCAAGTTTTTCCCAGTCTTACAGTTCAATTCATTATTGTTTATATATTACCAAAGGTGAATTGCTAAATCCTTACAAAGAAGTTACAAAGAAATGTTGAAAGGAAAAACCAACCCCTGCCTCACAGGGCTGTGGCTTCCCACCAATGCAGACCTGCCACCTACACTAATTCTGCAGAAGTTGTTCCAACAAACCCCTCCTTCCTTGCCCTGTGCACATCTTAAACTCTGCAGAGAAGGAATGTGTCAATAATCAATTTAATCCAGTTCATGGCTCTGGGAGTTGTTCACCACAGAAATGAGGAATTTGTGCTTTGCAAAGTGGTGTGCTCTTAAGAAAATCCACTCTGCTGAACACTGGTGGAAAAAAGGCATTCTGTGAGTTTGCTTTGAGTGAGCCTATATAAAGCACACTGGTTATGAATTATTAATGCAATAAGCCAGAAGGCTTAAGAAGAAAAGCCCTCTAGGAGAAGGGAAGAGGTAACGTGGGAAGGCTTCATTTGCATCGATTATTATTCAGCACCAGTGCATTCTTCACTCAGCATTTTGCTGTGGCAGGGCTGAGTTCTGAGCCTGGGAGTGAAGCCTGGGAGCTTCAGGAGGAGGAAAAGGCTGAGGAAGACATAGCCTGGGGAAAGTCACTGCCCTGGGCAAACTCTCAGGTAGGGGAATCAAAGGCAATAATGGCATCCTCTGATGGCTCCTGGCAGCGCCTCTCTTTGCTCAGAGGTGTCAAACCCTCCTCAAAGCCCAGGCTGCAGGACCAGATCAGGACCAGCAGTGGCAGCTTTGGATAGAACCTGGGAGCAGAGATTTGCCTGAAGCTGAGCAGGGAGAAAGTGCAAAAGCAGCCCTGGGATGATCCTGACCGCTTGAATTTGTGGGAGGTGATTTAAAAAATAAAGGTGATGGAAAAAAAGCTCCTCTCCTCGTGGATGAGGAGCTGTATTTCAGAAATCCAAACAATTTTAACTGAAGTGATGCAGCACCAGCCCTATCTCTGTCAAACTCTTGCAACTATAGTTACCTTCACTCAAATAAAAAAAAATACACTTTTCCACTAACCTGAGCTCAGTTGCAGCAAACCATATTATAATTACTGCCAGGTGTGAGGGAGAGGTAAGGGCACACAGAGGAATCAAAACCTAGATTTTAAAACAAGGAATTAACTTTCCAACTCGAAAATGGAGCTGTAATTTTATCTTTATCTTACACTGTCTTCGTGGCTCTGCTTTTGAAGGCAGCCCAGCACAGTGACATCAACATTTGGCAGCAGAAAAAATGCAATAACCTGGATTTATTCATGCATTTCCAGACATTTTATGGAGGGAAGATATTAGTCCAGTTTGTTTTGCTAGGTGTCAGCAACACACTTGTAGACTTTAATTCCTCTTACTTTTTTGCCTACAACAAAATTCACAGCTAGCAGACAAGAGTTGCAGACCTCAAAGAAAATTAATCACTTGTGAAATAGTCTAGCTGGAAAATACTCTAGACTCCTCTATTTCTAGCAGAAGGGAATGCAGACTTCCCAGAATTTTTTTAAGAAAGTCAACACTAGTTTGCATGAAAAACGGAAGATTATTTTAAAATTTTCCATTGCTTTCTGTTTCCAGTATGTAAATTGAGTATTTGTAGAATTCATTACACTTCCCTAAAGGTTCTGGAAATGTTAAACTAGCATTATTCAATTATGTAAAGCAGCAGGAAAGCCTTTCTTCTTTGTGTCTTGATATACATATTAGCATAAGTCAATATTCATGCTAATATTAATTGAAAAATGAATGCCATTTTATTATTGTTGTCAGAAATAATAAATATAAACCCTGATTAAATAGATAGACAACACTCCAGTTTCCCCACTTCATAAGATTATTTTCAGTGTTTCTTCATACTGCAATTAGCCATGGGTAAATCAACTGTGCTAGGCAACCTCTTAAAAGCTGGGCTAATATTTGGCCTCCTTTTATCTCATGAGGAAGGTTCAGTGGGCTCCTCTTCATGTGAAAACTTCCATTTTAAAGAGCCCCTCTTTCCCCTGCCTCAGTGGCTTTTACTCCAGACATCCTAACTGCCACTAAAATATATGGACATAACAAAGATATTTCCTAGGGTTTTGAGGGTTTGTCTTGTCTGATAATTCTGTTTCAAATGAACACACTCAGATCATTCAGACTCTTGCCCAAAAGTGATTATAAATACATGCATAAATCTGGGAACACCAAAGGAACATCACAGATAAAATTAAGGCTCTTGAAGCCTAAGCTAGCTTCTCACTCATTAAAATTACTTTTAACTATGCAAGTTAGAGAAGTAATAAATAATTAACAGACATATCCACTGCACTCTCCAAACTGATTTTAAACACAATCATGTTCTGTTTAATCCTCAAATTATAAAATGTAAGCTGGGGATTGGTGACTCTTCTTAGGGAGCTGAGCCTTGCCTTGCCATTACCCTGACAGAATTGCTCTAACCTGTGTGATGTTCCTGATTTTCATTGTTAAAAGCAGGCTGAAGGCCAAAGAATGAGGTGAAAGTCACACCTTGAAAAAGAGTGTTAAACGGTGACATCTTGCTTCTTGATATTTATCTTAATCTTTAGCCTTCCATCTCTTTTTTCTCATAATAAAAATCAGGAAGATTGTTAAAAAGCTCCATATACTTAAATAAAACCAGGTTTATTTCCCATGGTTACAACAAAGGATTGTTCAAGTTTGTGACTGATTGTGGTTTGTTGCAACCACAAACAAAGGATTGTTTCTCAAAAGAAAACATAATGAAATTCCTCAGTGTGCAAAAACAGGCTCCTTTTTCTTCTCTTTGAGTTTTGCAGCCACTGTATAATGCTAATTTTGCCCAGTATCTTTGTGATTTCAAACTGCAGCATGACAGACACACCTTTAATACCTCTCATAAAAATGGCCAAAGTAGATATGGTGGAATACTTTTCAGAAAATGCAGTTTGATAGTGTAAAAATTGTGCTAAATAACAGAGTAACTGTTCATATAGCAGCTCTGACAGGTAATTCAGTCTGAATCACACAAGGAAGGATAACATAAGGGAGCATGAGAAGGAAGTTTCCCTTCTCTTAAGGTGCTGAGGTGCTGTGTGCTCTTGGAAAGCTCTTTCCAGAACTGGTTCCTTTGCTGTTTTTGCTTTGTTCTGCTCACCCTTTCTGTGTAAAGCACATTCTCCTGTTGGAGCAGCCCTCTGCATGCAGTGGCAGAGCATTTGCTGCTGGTGCCTGGTCTCTAAGAACCATAAAATATTCCTGAAGTACCATGGCTTTGGGGTTGGGTCTCTGTTTGGGTTTTGAGAGGGGTTTTTTGGGGGTTTTATTTTTCCCCATAGTCATTGCACTGGAGATGACAAAATCCTCCAGGGCACTAGAACATTAAGTTTGAAGTTATTTTTGGACAAAGGAGGAACATGCAGAGACTAAAACTGAGCTGCCCATGCAGTGGGATGGAGTGCAGAGGCCCCAGTGCTCAGGGATCTCAAATTCAACCCAGCCAATTCTTCTCTTCTGCCTTTGAGGCACCTTCATCCCTCATAAAGTGAGAGTAGGAAGCTCTGGCAGAAGAAATCCACTGATTTTCCTCTCTTTTGTCTGAGTCACAGCCGCAGACAAGGTATCCAGAGTTTCCAAAGGTCTGTAGGAAGGGAGTTCTACATTATTTTGAAGCTCTAAGGTAAATAAACCAAGTATAATTCAGGACTCATGTTTGGATGTGTTTGCCTGAGTTCTAACAGCAAAAAACCACATGGGCCCTTTTAATTGAGAGGCAAACCTTCCAAAAGATTTTAGTCCAAGGTAGCCAAGATTTGAGTGCTTCACTACTGAGGCTGCATAGACTCCAGGAAGCTGTTATCCACTACTGGGGATGAGGAAATTGACCTCTGTAATTAACAAGTCTCATTGAAGACTGAATTCTTCATCACCATGGATTGTGAGAGAACACTGCACAAAAGCAAATGCCAGCTCTTTGTGACTCAGAACTAATTAATATTTCTAAAGCCTTTAATATATCACTGTGTCAAAAAATAGGAATCTTATCTTTCTTGGTAGTACCTTAGAAGGAAAGCAAACTGATTAAGAAATCCACATGGCTTTATTAATTAGGCAGTGGAAGAATTAAACCTCATTTTCCTGTATCCTGCATCAGAAAATGGCAGGACCTAAATCTATGTACAGAAGTTGGGGATTTGCCTCTTTTTATTAACTTCTCCCAGTAAAATTAAGAAAAACAGTCTCATGTAGATTTCCTTAATGTTATTTTATGTACTCATTCTTTATGATGCCTACATTGCAATTCTTTACCTTACACAAAAAAAGCTGAACAAAGAGATTTCTCTAAACTGAATTTTGAAACAAAATTCTGGGAATAGTTAAGAGGCTGAATGAGCAGTTCTGTTTTCAATGGGAAAGCAAAATAAAGCAAAATTTTTGAAAGTCTTCTAATGGCAGCAACAATTCCCCACATGGCCCCAGGTCCTGTTGTCAGGCATGCAGGGCCTCTGCCCACCAGGCTACTGAGAAAATTAATTTCTCTCTAAGATTCTGATCTAGCCTTCACACTATTTCAAGCATTTTACATTGAAAAGTCACAAATCAAAGTATTTTAGGATACAAGGACCTTGCAGAAGTCTCACAAAACAACAGTTTGGGAGCACAGCTGCATTGCAGTGGGAAGGACTAGCTTTGAGCAACATGAACAAAAGCCACTGCACCATCTAATCTGGAAATAAAAGAATGGGTAGGCATCAGATAAAAAAGGGTTTTTAAAATAAATTATTTCTTTTTATAAGGTTATTTATATTTATACTGAGGTACAATGAATTTGACTGATGTTCACAGGGGAAGCTGAGCTGGCTGCAGTTTCCAGGAGGGGTTAATAGAGTGTAAAGGAAGCACATTTTGGTGTGGAAAAGGGACCTCAGATTCATGGGGAAAACAAGGTCACATGCATTTCAAACAAATGTTTTCTGCTCGGTGTCTGAACTTCCAAAAGCAGATAGAAAGTGAAAGCAGGTCAGAAGGCAGCAAAAGGTGGCAGAACAGAACCATTGTGAGGATTGAGCAGTTAATCACCTCCCACAAGAGGTGGATAAACTTGGAAGTCAATACAGATAAGCAAGAAATTCTTCAGGGAAACAAAGATGAGGTAATGTGTGAAATGGGCACTTTAAACTGAATTAGCCTCCCTCTAGACTTTATCTAGAGTCAATCACTTCCCAGTGTGTGAGTCAAACCCCTACATATCAGCTCAAGATTTGATTAACTGAGAGTAAGCCTTCCTAATGCTCCTGCCAAGGGACTTACAAGGGTAGGAGTAAAGCTCCAGAAGCCTCTGCAAAAGTCTATTACAAAATGTAGATTAAATAAGCCAAACCCCACTCTGACCTTCCTGCGTTCCTTGCACATCCCAGCCTTTAAGTCAATCTTAGTTTGCATTCATTTCCTACTCTCACAGCTGGCCACTGAGGGAGCCTGAGCCTGTGCACATCGAATTTTGGGCTGCTCACCCTGGGGGAAAGGGCAGGCAAAGATGGGTCCTCTCAGTGTTTAAAACCCATGGATTGCTCCTGCCTCATGCCTCTTCAACAAGGCAGCACGAGTTCCAGGAGGAGACAGAGTTTGCAGGAGTAGAGGGACCAGCCACAGCCAGAAGGGTTTTAGCTGAACAGGACTGAGGAGGATCAAGGGGCTTGTGGGAAGTGAAGCATTCTTTTACAAGAGGAAACTACTGGATTAAGAGAAAAGCTGAAAGAAATGAACTCTCAATTCAAAAGAAGGAAAAAATAGTGTTTTTTCATAGGTGGTCTTCCAAGAGTTGGAAGGACTTAATCAGTAATAAGAAAAACAGTATGAGGTACCTGGCAGTAATTTATCAGAAACTTTGATAAGCTTGTCATTTTCTACCCTGTTTTTATCTAAATCCAGGCCTGCACACAAAGCAGAGAACCAGAGATACAAAACACTAAACTGAGGTGGAAGGACAATGGGTTTACTTGTCAGAACTCTGCTTTCAGTTCTCCTCTCCACTACACTCCCTATGTAAAATCTAGCCACCCTTTATTCCAGGTTTTAGAAAAGAGAACTTTTCCTGTGATCCTTTCTGTTGTAGCTGGGAGCACTCAGCACAAACAGATGGCTAGACCAACACCCAACCACAGCTTGCTCAGGAAGGATTCAGAACAGGTTTCCAGCCACAAATTCAGCACAAAGATATCTCCTGGAAGCACAGACTGCTTGTCCTGCTGAGAGAAAGAAGATGAGGAAGGATGGAAATACAGGGAATGGATATGGCAGAATCTTTTTCAGAAAATGCTGAAACCTGTTCCTCCTGCTTTACACTAAAGGTCATTTTTCCAACAATTGTCCTATCATCATAAACAGGGTATTTGTGTGGGTAGAGATGTCTGAAGAGTGGAAAGAAAGGAAGGTAAATTCATGGGAAGGTTACAAAACCTGGATCCAGGCTGAGAACTGGTGTTTTGCTCCAGCCACTCGATTTTCCCTGGGTGGCACGGGTGAATTGTGAATTATCACCTCATCTTCTGTAATTAACCACTCCAAACTCCTGCACTTTTCAATCTTCATCCATTACTGCTTCCACCAGGACACGTTGTAATGGACATATTAAATGGCAGGAAACTGCTCCTGGTCTCAGTGCACGGAATAATGCATTCCCACTTCCACCCAGATGAGAAAATTAACAATAGGAAATGAGGAGACTTGGAATATGTATTTCTCATAAATCACTGACAAAATGTTTTATGACCTCCAAGATAAGAGGCAAGACAAAGGAGATATTAGGAGATTTGTTAAAAAATGAGAATAGTTTTGGCAGAATAGAATTCTTTTCTGTTTCAGAAGTACCTGTGGAGAAAAAGTTTCCCTGGAAAAAGAGATGGTACAATTCAGGCTAGACTCTTACCCAGTGTGAGGTCATTAATACACTCATTTGGGAACATAAATATACCCTTCATAATGGTAGTTTGGTATCAGATCTGAGCATTTTACTGCATTGTTTAGATAGATGCTAAATCTGAATTTTCCCCATTTTTTTCTTATATCTATATATTTAGTTTTCCTTATATTTCTTTATATTTGTGTATTTAGCTTTTCCAGTGTTGCTTTACAGTAACAGTAGAAGAAGAGCAAATAAAACTGCTGCTTTTGTATTGGAAACATGATCTATCAAAGATGGGATGGGGGAGAAGTGTAGAGAGGAGAGGCCTGAGCCACCACATTGTCTATTTTTACCTTTCCTTTCAAAAATTAACTTCAGGAAAAGCTGAGTATTTTCCTGAATGGCATTGATTGTACCACTATAGAATTATGAAACTGAGGAAATTTTGTTTCATTTTGATTTGTGAAAATGAAAAAGGTATTAAGTACCTTATTTTTCCCTCTCTCCTCAATTTTTCATGGTTGTCATTAAATAACATAAAAAACAGATATTCTCCTTTCCTTGCATTCCCATCCCTTTCCCTTTTTTCCCTTCAGGTAAAGTAGTTCTGAGATTTTAAGTAAGAAAAGTGAAAATAGCACTTTTTTGAAACTGGGTGAAATGTCATTTACCATGGATTGACAATGGTCTTAGCTGGGTTATGTTTGGCTTTTTTTGTACAGACATAGAATTATTGATGATGGTGATGGTGACATTGCTGAGAAGATTAAAAAGAGGTGACTTTTTAAAGCAAATGGATGCTCTATGAAAATAAAATCACTTTTTCAAAATATGTGAAATGGAGAAAAACAAATCTCTCTTCTTAAAAACCAGATTCAAATTTTAAAGGAAAAAGATATGACTGGAAGTGTCACATCTGGCAGATGTGTTAGCTGCCTTGTATCACTCACACAGAAATGAGAAAAAATGGTTCAAGATTCCTAGTCAGATAACTCAAGGTTTCTTTGTTCCCTGAATATGTAACAAATTGTTAAAACCCCTTAGGCTTCAGGAAAAATAGCTTTTAAAGAGATAGCCAGGAAATGCTAATATAACACTTCTGTAGCTAAACCTTGTCTGAGACACTGCAAGACTGTGTGGGGCCATCAATTTAACAAAATGGGCAATTAACCAGAGGGCAAAAGCCCTTAACATTTTCCATTTCCTTATAGAGATGTTAAACACACCCAAAGCTGCACAAGCTCCCAAAAGCTTCCACCTGAAATCTTGCAGGTTTTGTAACAACCCTCAAGGCACTCAAATATTTATCCTGTCCCTGTGTCTGAGAAAAGCCCAGCCTGGTCCATTGCCAGGCTGAGTCAAACCACAAGGAGAAGTTCTCAGCAGAGCTGGGCAGGGTTCTCCTCCCCAGCCTGCTGGTGAGTGGGCAGCATTGCCACACCTCAGGGGTCACTGGAGCCTCTCTGGCTGCTGAACCTCCCTTCCCTAAAAATCCCCTGTCTGCCATCCACCCCGTTGTGCTGGGATGACAGAACAGGGCAATAGCAGCCCCTGAAAGGACACAGGAGCAGGACTGAAAGAAGGGGTGTTCTTGAGAGGGAGGAATGGACTAAAGCCCTCCCCTGAGGGGACAGCTGGGCTCTGGGCAGTGGGAGGGAGTTCTAAGGAATTGTCATCATTCAAAACTCCACAAAATATCCCATCATTTCCAAAAATTCACTGGGTTTAATCTTTCACATGGCAATAGTCTGATGCAGCTGTGATTGCTCTCTGCCATCTCATTTTCCCACTTGCCCTGATACTCACTAGGACACCATCAAAACAGACTTTCACCTGTTCTTTTTTTCTTATTTTTGCTCACCCCCGTCTTGAGCTACCTGTGGCAGCTCCCTTAGCTGTCCCCAGACTTGGAGAAGCCCAACAGGAGCACTACCCAGAGCACTGCTGCCATCTGCCATGCACCAAAGCCTGGCTGACACAGCAGCGTGGGCTTTGACAGAAGTGGAGCCATCTGTGCCAGCCCCTCTGCCAGGCTGCCATCCTTCCATGGATGATAGCTGCTGCATTCAGACCAGGGCAGGCACAGCTCTCCTCTCCCAGCCCAGGCTCTGGCTGCTTCCTGCCTCCATCCTGGAGCATGAGTGATGAGGATTCAGGAAGGGAACTTGGGCACGGGCTGGTGTGAAGGACACGGTGGTGGATAGGAGTCAGGCCCTGGTGAACATCTCAAGGACAGCCACAGTGTGTCCCTGCTCCTCTCTCCACCAGCTGCTGCAACAACCACACAGATCCAGGCATGGTCCAGCTTGGAAAACAAACCTGCCTCTGCTTTCCACTGAGGAACATGCACACAGCCCTAATAATTTAAGTTTTTACCTGATCTACTCCTAATCATCTGCTGAGGTGGCCCCTGCCCATCTGTTTCAAGTGAAGAGTCCCCAGTGACCTTCTAAACTATTTGGTAAGAGGAAAAAAAAGTGTGTTAGAATTTTATTATAGGGTAGGCAGTCTAAGGAGAGACACAAAAGAGTTCTGACTGTGGTTATGTGACTTTCCCTGAGGCTGAAGTGACTGATCTCAAATGATTCTCCCTCCAGCTGCCACCAGATCACAAGATCACCTCAGATGTTCCACCAAACACCTGATGAGTGCAGTTTCACCCCATTCTCTTGTCACACCTATGGCTATGGCAAATTTTCAGACAATAAAACAAGAAAATATCAAAAACACAGTAAAACCAAACATTGTTAAGCACAGGATCTCTCAAGGGGTCAAAAAACATTTCTTGCTAAACATAAGTTTTATGAGCTGGAATTCAACTCCCCCTTCTGCCCATTGATAGAGAGTTTTTAGGATACTGCAGTGCTCCAGAGGGCAAGGGAAATTTAGCAGTGTTATTATCTTTTTCTTTAGTCCAAGCAATGGCACATCCATTTACTCAAGTATTTACCTTATCCTTAACAGATTTGCTGCTCTCCTTTGCAGCTGAACTGATACTGGAGGCTGGAAACTTCCTTATAATTATTTATGAAAGCAGTGAGGGATGTGATTATTGGGATGTGCATTTTTCAGTTTGCAGCACTATGAGGTAAAACCAAGCACAAAGCAAACGACAGATGAAACTTTACAAGCTTTGTTTTCATTAAAGAATAATGTTCAAATTTCAGCTCTAAATATTTCCTTTCCTGAAGAAACACCTGGCCAAATTTCATCCAGAAAAAAGAAAACTGTTCAGGAATGAAACAGAAAAAGGGTGATTAAAATATGATTGTGTTTTCAAGAGTGATTTTGTTGGGAGAGCCAGGTTATGTAATAGACAATTACAGAAGATATTATGGAACTCAGGTTTGCTTGATTTGCTATTCAGGAACAGCAAACTTTGTTTGCACTAGCTTTAGGACTTTTCAACCACATACTTTGTTTCTCCTGTTAAAATTAACAAAACTTTAGTTTAAGGAGTTTACAGCTGTCAAAGGGAGAACCCAAAAATGCACTGCCTTGGCCACTCAGTACCACAGTGCAGCCCTTTGGAATATCTGTTCCACAACCAAAAGTGCAGCTGAAGTTCCTGTAGTCAGGTTAATTCTAAATTAGCCAGTGCAGTGCAAAGCTCAGTGCAGCTGGGACAGGTTCCCACAGCTCCTCAGAGGCAGATTGAGCACTGCTCTGAGCACTGAACACCTCCAATTACAGCATAATCAGTGCTTGAGCTGTCTTGTTGGGACCAGCTCAGTGAGATCTGTGCACACAAAGGGCAGAACAGACCTCTTGGACAATAACACCTAAGTGAAGTCTCAGAATGAGTCAAGGCAAAAGGAGAACATCATCCACACAGGGATACAGGGAAAAAAGTGGAAAGTGCCCTTTTAGCTGTTTCAGACCCCTCCTGGCAATCACATTTGGAAGTGAGGCTCTGTTTACAGAGTGAGTTCTCAGCCTTGCATTCCTCAGTTCTGTGGGCAAGAGCAGCATGAATTGCCTCTCTTTGATACCAGGAGACCAAAGTGCTCCTCCAGACACACTGATATTAAGGGACACTTGCTTGTGCATGAAGTTGTGCATAATGAGACTTAAGAAGCTTAAAGAGCTACCCCTGCTTTTCTCTATTTGACCACATCCAGTTATTTAATTTCCTTGGTGATAGAAAGCCCTGGCTGTCAGAACAGGCAGCAGGTTTGGGTATCTTGGCACTCTGATCCTTTCTTCACATCATTAGGATGGGTGAAGCAAGGGTCACAGGGGAGAAGTACTGATAAAAAATTCACTCTGAGCTCTTTCCAGTTGTATTATTGAGCCATCATCCTTTAAACTGATCACTATTTATGATGTGCACAAAATACATAATTCATTGTCCAATTCAACACTAGCACTGTGGCCTGTGACAGACTTTTATTTATCTTAGCAAGTTTTTTTCTTTCCCTGGGTTTATAATGTTGCCTAAGAAAATCAATTTGGCCAAATTCCCCCGGAAGTTCAAGGGAACAAACCACTCCTTCATTTCCACTGGAGTTGTTGTTATTGGATTTGAAATTTTCCTCTTAACAAAGAATTAATTTGTATACATTACCAGCTACACAGCTCTAAAATCAGGAAGCTAAAGAAATACAGATACACATTCCAGTATTTTTAACTGAAAAACAACCCCCTGTCACCAGGAAGCAAGTTCTGACTACATCTGCTGTGAGAATGAAAATGCTGCAAACATAAACAATTCTTAGTATCTCTTTGATAAAGGTGGGGAAAAGGCCCCTGTGGATGGAACAGTGACTTCACACAGAGTGGTCAGGACTCTGGGATGTACAAATGTAATTTCTATGCTTTTGGAGGCAAGACAGACAGATTTTGTTTCAGATGTCATTTTTCCAAATAGCAGCACTATGGAGAGGACTGTGGCACTACAAATAACAGTAAATAGATATAGTCAGATATTAATCATGCCTGCAGTAATATCTCAACTCCTTATGTGTGTACACTTTATTAAATAAAACAATTCCACCTGTTTTTCTGACACTTTTACGCTTTCTTTCCTTTGAGTGATTCAGTGATATGCAACAAAATTTTAATTTAAAAACTTCGTATTTTTGTTTCTCTCGCTAATCCTCTACGGTCTGAAAAAAAATTCCAATGATCAGCTGCATATACAAGATATTTAAAACCATGGGGGAAAAAAACCCAAACCTATAATCCACTGGCTACAGCTACCAAATAAAATAGAAATTAATCTCAGTGTTTTGCTTTTGATTAATTTTCTATCAAAGTCTGAAATGCAAGAAGGTCCTAACTCCTGGAACTCTTCAGAGCAACCCGGGTGTTAAGGAATTATTCTCAGTGCTGGAATAGCAACAGTCAGAACTTGAGTCCTGCTCGTGATGAAGTTCATGATAAAACCAAGTGAATTAAACAGGGACATTGGAAAGTATCCTTCAGTTTTTAGAGTACCATCTGCTTATTAATTCATACCCTCAGGACTTATTCTCAGGCTATAGCTTGTGAGCAGCTTCAAACAATTGGCATTATACAGCAAAAAGTCAATCTAGTGGAGGATATGATTTTTGTTATTCCCTCCAAAATCTGTGCCCAACGATTCTCTTGAACTTCTCACACCCAACTGGAGCCTTTTTAAAATTTTTGTAAAGCAGAAAATATAATACACCACGTCTGTAAGCAGCACTTTTTGTGTTGTATGATTCTAGCCCACCTGAACTTTGCTAGAGATGAAGTTCAAGCCCTTCTGTAAAATGACAGTGATGTGTAGTTGTAGCACAGCCTCATTCAGATTTGATCTGTTTAAATTTTTTTTGCCAAGAAAGGATGGCACCCAGAAACAAAGCCTGAAGGTGTTTTCCAGTAACAAAAGAGCAGCAGGGCACCTCTACAGAGACCCACAGTCCTTCCAAGGTTTTATTTGCATTAGCACACTTTAATAATGATGAATTTAGGATTACTCTCACCCATTCATCATAACCACTACCTGGAGACTGGAGCAATGAGCTAGGACTCCACCACTGTCCACATAAAACATAACTCTGAAACAGGGGGCACTTTGTTCCCACAGTGATGGTGCCTGTCAGATCCCATTGATGAAGCTTGAACATTATTGTGCCCTGAAGTCCATTTCATTGCAGCTGCAGAGTTTAAGATGAACAAAGGTCTTGTCTTGCTTTTAAAGGAACACCTCCAGGATTGCTTGAAACACCAAACCCTTAGCAAATGGTTACTATAGCAAAGTCAAACTAATCCTCTTGTACCTCCTACAAGCAGCTCCTCTGCTGGCTCAAGAAGGTTCTTTAGTCTTTGGCCTGCTTTCTTCTGCTTGCTCCCCTCGGCACCAGCTAAATTGTTATAAAAATAACAGAAAAGATGAAGCTGCAAACAGGAGCTTCTCCTTCACCTGCTCAGAGCAGACAGTTTGCCAGGGCAACATGATAAAATGTGTGGAAGGAGTGATTCCATGGCATGGGATCTCTCCTGGGGCAGGGAAGTTTCAAATACTGGGTTTCTCTCAGCAGTGCAGCCTAAGGCAGAGCTCTGCCATCAACACTCCTGATAGATGCCTTGATTTACCAGGAAAAATGAGGTAGCCCTGAACTTCCACCCCTAAAATTCCCCGAACTTCCTTTCAGTATCCTAAAGAAACTCATTTTTGATCACATCTTCAGTACAGAACTGTCTGAGAATACCTTCCTGTCTCTCTGTTGGTGCAAATGAAAGTAATGAGGGCTGGCTCCTATGTCCAGCTATTATGGAAATGGTAATTTTTAAAAAAGTTTTAAGCCTTATGTTATTAAGAAGTTTCTTGACATATTCATCACCGCCATTTGAATGGACCACAACTATTTATTGAAATGATCAAATAAATATTTGCTTTAAAATGCAGCCCTGCTTTTGATTTATTGTATTCATTAAACACTGTCTGCCTTACAGGGACAGCAGCAAAACCAACACATAGCAGTATTTTTCTTTTGGGTGTGTGTGTTGAATCTGACCACTGATGGTGAATCTGAAGGTGAGTAAGTGAATTCATCCTCATACATGATCTTATTTATGCTTTTGATGCTGTCAACCTCCCCAGATAGAAGTGGATGGTTTATTAATTCATTTTATTCTGCCTCAAGTGCAATATCTCACAAGACTGCTCAAACTGTTTCACATAAATTAGAAGAGTAAAAACATCTTTGTCTTCTTTAACCTTGATGCTACTGTATCCTAATGTACATGGAGACTCGAGAACACACTGAGCCCCCTTCCAAGTAGAATCAGGTGCTTTTAATTAAAAAGTAATGAAGAAATTTATTGCCACGTGGAGGTTGTCCTACCTTTTTCTCACAGCAATATCTACTTAACATTCCTAACCACTGTTGCTGTTTGTTGATCCTATCTGAGTTTTAGGGTTAGAGGAGATCTCATTATAAGAGAGTGTAACTTACTCTCTCACAGTAAGTTTAAATGCTGATAAGAAATCGGACTTTTGTCCTCAGAAAACATGAGTTTGAAACCAAATTTAAGGTGAATAATGAGAAATAAGTCTTCATGAATAACTGAATTCTTGCTGGTCTTGCACTGTTTTAAATGAGTGACAGGTGATTAATCACTGTGATGAACTTCCTTCCTTGTTATTTTTCATTTGCACACCTACAGCTGGATGTTTTCATTTTTGGAAATCAGAGTCAACAGGTTAACAGGTGCAGTTTGGGATTCCTTAGTCTTTGCCATAGATTTTTAATTGTTGTTTTTAAATCCAAATCTTATCTTCAAAGGAAAAACCACCTGAACATAAAACGTGAAGTCCTCTCTTTTCCATATGAATGGTTTTTCTCTGAAGCCAAGGTACAGACCTCTTGGCAGACCTGGTTTTGGCAGATTCTAATCCATTCAATGTCCAATAATTATTCCCAGTCTGTATTCTTATTTTTTGTGTAATAAATGGACTTTCCTTTTTGCTGCAGGCACCTGGGTTTTACTCCTGCTAACATACACATTTGTGTAAAACAAAAGAAAACTGGGAATAATTTTTAAGAAATCCCCTGATAGACCTGATTCCAAAGCCAGTTTTAACAGACTATGCAGCACATAACTCTAAACTAACTGTATGAAAAACTAAGGTTAAAAGCACATGCTAGGAACTAAAATAAACAGAAAAGAAATTTCAAAGTATAGAATTTTAGAGCCTATTCATTCTTAACTCTACTCTCTAATGATATTTTGGGATATTGTTACGTACAAACTATCAGTAACAAAAAAATTATGGTTATAAAATTTTCATTTTAAAACCCTGTTAACTTAATTTACCCTAAATATGTGCTGTTGTACAGAAAAGTAAGGCTACATTTCCTTTTAATGAGGAGCTCTCCCAATGGTATTAATAAACAAAATCAACCAAAAACCTACAAAATTTTGGTCCTTCTAATCTGATTGATTGAAACCTCTTTGGTAAGATGAAGGAAACTCATTGGTGACCACAAACATTCTCACATTCACACTGCTCCTCTCAGCAGCTCTGTCAGAAGGATAACATCACTATTTACTCCTGCACCCAAATATTTTCTGATAAATTAAAACAAATCAAAAATCCAAAGAATGGATTTTTTTAGCCAGAGAGCCACAAAGGAATAATCTTAACAAATGTTTCATGGCAGTTGCTCTGCCTATTTATCTGCTTTTTTAATTATTAGTGGCACAAGGCAAACCACATCTTAGGTACCAGCAATAGCTGGTGTTAAGCTTGAGAAGGAAACAAACATTTCTGAGGAGGCCAAAAGTCTGGAAGAGTTATTGCTTCCCTTAAAAATCTGAACTAGCTTCTATGGGCAAATGATTTCCTGAAGATTGGACTACTGGGTGACTACTGCAGTTCCTGAAATAAAGCCCCTTCTTCCAGCTTCTGGACAGGCTCTGTGCCCACTTAGCAGGAATTTAAAATACAGACAGACTTGCAAGGGCAGTTCTGAGGGAAGTGCTGAAGTGCTTCATTTGCCCTGCATGAGAAGCACAGCCCAAATCAGTCAAATTTCAGGGACTGCAGCCTGCCAAGTGCCCACAGATGTGCATTGCAATTCTGAATTTAGTCACTATCACCTACCTGGGTCTTGCTTTGAATGCAAATGAACTTTTGAATGTAATCTCACAGTGGTGCCTGGGGTATAGAGGTGAAAGTCAAACATAGCCTGAGCACATCTTTCATTGGCAATCACAAATTCTTTTGCTTCACCATCTTTCCTTTGTATTTAATTCTTTACCAAGAATAATGCATTATGCTATGAACTTTCAGAACTGTCAGTAGGAGTCTCCTTCCATTTATCCATCAGGTGGCATCCAAAGTAATTACAGAAGGAAAGAACCATGAGCACCTGACATGCTGGCAAAGGCAAGCTGGTTGAACTGAGGGCTGTAAACTCTGGGTGTATATTGACAACATTTGTGATGTCAAGACAGCATTTGTACATTTATTGTGAGGGGTTTGCTTGCCACATTGAGCACACATGTGCAGGGTGACACGGTGTGCTGGGTAAGTCAGGGATTTTATATTCATCTGTTCATTTATTGCTCATTCTGCAGCTCCTGCTGGGTGACACCTTGCTCTGCATCTCTTTGCTGTACACAGTGCATTGAAGGCACTCTTAGTGACAGATGAGGGTTTTTTAATAACTTTAAGTTTCTTTTCAGCTACAAATACAGGGCCTGGCTTGTGAGCAAGAAAATAGAGCTTTCCACAGTTTGGTGCTTTCAGTTTTTTGTTGCTACCGCTTTTTATTTTATATCCCAAATTTTCCTTATGGTGAAGCATCCTTCCCTTCAAGGGGAAGATAGAACAGCTTTACTGCTAGAAGGTGGCCACTGTCCACCTCTATTCAGTTTTTCACACTGCTTGGAAACACAGCTTTTAAGTCAGTTTGGTCCTTTTTCTATCTAGAATGTGTCCAGCAGCCAACAGCTCACATAAAAATGATCCAAACATCTCCATTCTTTGCTCCTTGCCTGAGCACAGCAGGTTCCAGGAGTGCACACCCAGTGACCCACAGCTCCCTGGAGGGGAACCTTGCAGAGCCTCATCAAAGAACACGCTACCAAAAAGCTGTAACTATTCTCTTAGGGTGGCTGTAACACTACTCTTAGAAGAGCTAGACCTGCAGAAAAATAAACAAGATTTATATTTAAGGCTCTACAATGGAGTAAACACTAAAAGCAGCTACTGCAAATCTTTGGGCATTGAAAGAAAGAGACTTGGAGTAATTCAGATACCAGCATAAAAACTGCAGAAGCAAATATTCAAAGACCCTGAAAAATACATTAAACATTTCACATCTTGCCTGAAATTTTCCCATCTAAATATTTTAGTTACCTTGATGCTTTTTCCCATTAGACAGCTTATTTTACTTCAGTGTTTATAGACTGGAGTGGAAAGGATGGATCAGGTAGACTAGAGGGTCAAGAAATGGACACAGTCTCACTTCTTGTTCACATTAAATGCTCTCAGTCTTCTAGTTTGCTTGCTGACTCTCCCAAAGCTCTGAATTATTAAAAAACCCCAGTACAATTGAAGTTAAGGGCTTGCATAATCCTTTTTCTAAAGATGTAAGATATAGCTATGAACACAGTGCTCACTTGTAATACCTGCTGTGATCTGCAGTCCAGCTGCAGCTTGTCAACAGGATAAACACAAGACATTTTCATGTATCTATTTGTGCATGACAGCTGTGAAAAGGAGATTATAAACCCCCACTTTGTCACCAGCCTCATGGAAGGGAAGCTTTAAATGACACAGGAAAGATAAAGCTAAAAAGAGATTTTTGTCACGAGGAAAGAGCCTGCACCAACATCACACCTTTGTCTAATTTCTTATATGTTTATTACCTCAAAACTTTTTAAAGGCTTGACATTTTTATGCTTTCAGATTCCCTGCCCAGATTAAGCCTAATCTCCCCCTAGTATTTTTATTTAAAGTGGGATTTGTGGCTTTGGCTGCATGATTCCTATTGAAGTTAATGGGAGCCAGTAGGCCAAATCCTCACATGCTATTTTATTTTTCTCTCTATGTGTGTTTAACTCTTCTAAACAAATAAGCCTGAGCCTGATAATTAAATAAACAAAATCCACTTCACTGTTTACACAGATGAATTAGGCTTCCAGTACACCTGATAAGATTTACAAGACAGCTGAAACAAGCTCAATTAAAAAACCCCAACCCTAATTTTGTGACAATAAAACTGCAATGGCTCTCAAGGAATAAAGGAATTCCCCTGACCTACAAGTTCATTGCAAGTGGTTTGAATATGTGTAAATTGGTGCTTGTGTGGGTTTGTGGGTTGGTTTTTTTCTTTGGCTTTGGTTTTTTTCTTTTGTGTGTGAGTGTGTGCGTGTGTGTGTTTGGTTTTTTAGTTATGATTTGCTTTTTTGGGGATTTTTTTTCCCCTAAGGAATAACCAGATTTTTTTAAGCTGCATGTGTCTTTTCTAAGCATATTTTAATTCTGACAAAAAATACCATTAAATATTCAGACTGCAATTTCTACAGGAACAAGATCAAATTTGAAAACCTCCATTCCCTGCTAAATACAGAGGTGAAATGGCTTTATGATTAGCTGAGAGACAACACTTCTGACCTCCTATCTAAATAAAGGTGCCACACCTCAGTTTCCCAGGCTGAGAACAGGTTGCCCATGGAGATTGTGGTTGCCTCATCCCTGGAAATCTTCAAGGACAGGTTGGATGAGGCCCTGATCAACCTGACCTAGGGAGTGGCACCCCTGCCCACTAGGAGATGGCCTGGATTTGTAGGATTACAGAAAATCTTGCAACACCTTAAAACAAACCCTAAATGAGTTTGCTCTGGAAATGAGGACTCTTTATTGAAGGAGAGTCGAAGACATGGATTGACTTATTCTGTCATGTCAGTCATTTTGACAACAGAGAAGCAGCTGGCAGAGTCTGCAGGTCTGGAGAAGCACCTGCTTGCATTGGGAGAGAGCATGGCAGGTACAGGGCTACCTGAGGCAAATTGCACTCAGCAGCTCTCCAGGGCTCTGACATTTATTCCTGAGTGAGAAGTGGAGGAACAGCTCACTGGAATGTGTGAAAATGACTGCCTGGATAGATTCAGTTCTGTCCACATTATGATAGTTTATTATAATTTTATGTATGTTATGTATTTTCCATTCTTCTTCTCAATGTGATGCCCAGGCCACTCTGAATGATTTGTGTTGAGGTGGTATAAATGTGTGCTGTGTGTGATCACTCCACTGCTTCAGGGAATAGAGGTGTAAAGTGCTGGTTAACATTCCTTCAAACATTTTTCATTGCTTCTTTACCATGATAATCTTTCCTGACCCCCACACTAATTTCATTTCAGAATCTTCCTGAAGGGAATAGCTGGAGGTGTGAAATAGCTGGAGGAGGATAATGTGACACCTTATTATGAATCAGTAGTGAATTATGAGTGTGTGAATGGTGTCAGCTTGGTCCCTGGTTTTAGAAAGGAATACAACACTCTACATGAGCTGCATTTTGAACAGATGGGCCTAGTCATACATACAGCATGAAACCCAGTCAGATTTAATACATATGATCCCTCTCCAGATGCAGGCATATTGGTATTGCTACCACTGCCATTTTCATCCTGCTGCTCTAGAAGGACACAAATATTTGCAGCACAGATAAGCAAACACCCATCCCAAACACAAACTAGATCTTTATCACATGCAGCTGACTCCAAAATGTTCACAACCTATGAATGAGATGAGAATAACATGAAAGTGCAGCCAGACAAGTGCAAAGAAAGACAAAGAGACTATTGATCAGTCTGACCAAAGAGCTGCTGGTTGAGGTACCTACAGCCTGTGTGCTCAGTTCCCCCTGGACAACTGAAAAACTGCTGCTCATCAATTGTAGCCCAGAACCACAGCAAGGACAGCTCTCTTTAGTGGCTGAATATCTCTGAATGAACAACCTAAACTTCCACCATCAAGACCTGGAGACCATCTAAGGATCTTTGCCTTAGATACTTGGCAGAGCTGTGTTACTTTTCCATGTGAAAAAGATGAATTCCACAAGATAAAGCTGAAAATTAGATCTACCCAAAAATTTTGGTAAACAGCAATGATGTTTGAAAGAAAACCACCATTCTATCTGCTTCCCTTCCTTTTTCCCTCTGTCCCTTTCAAGTTGTTCCCACCCCCTCTTTTTTTTCTTTCCCCACATGTCATTCTCTGTTTTATTATTAATGTTCCTCTGTGTACCACACAAGCATTTTTAAGATGTTGAGCAGTCTTTAGGGTCAGCCCTAAGTATGATCCACTTGAGGATCACTCTCTGAACAAACCACACAATCATGGAACAGATAAGGTTGGAAAAGATCTCTAAGATCCTCAAGTCCAGCCATTAACACTGCACTGCCGAGTCCACCACATCTCCCAGTTCATCAGTTTCCTAGTTTTACTTTCCTAACTCCTAACACTGTTTGGAAAAAATGTCTGGTGAACCCAACCCACATCCTTTACTTCACATTTTTGGCAGGAAAACATTGCCAATGGCTGTGCTCATTGCTGCTGCATCATAGAATATAAAACAAAGAAATTTGTGTTTTCTTTTTCAGAGAAATAACATTTGACAAAGTTTGAAAGTTAAAGAATAAAACCCTTAACTAGAAAATTTACCTGGAGTCCTGTGGGAGGTTTAAAAAGCACAAATATGGAATAGTTAAAAGGCAATCCAGAGAGAGACTGATATATCTGATTAAGACTTCATGAAAACCAACACAGACAGTGAGCTGAATAATAAAGTATTCAGAAGGAGAGCGCTTAAGCAAATTATTTCTATTTATGGAAACAGGGACTTGCTATGAGATATAAAGTCAGAAAAATCCTGGCACAGACATAGGAAGCAATTAGATTGTGACAGATTTATTCTTGTCATTACAAGCACAATGGAAAAGTTACTTTTAAAGGCAAGGTATCTGTGTAGCTTCCACTCTTCTCTGAATGATGGATTTTACATAAATCAGGTTTTAGGGTACCCATCACTGTATTAGTATGTGACACGTATTCTAACAAATGCCTCTTACACTGAGGAAGAAAAAGTCAATAATCAATGGAATTTAACTAAACTTCTGCAGTTCTGGTGCTGGTACAAAGTAGAGACCTACTGACTTCCACAGAACTGCACCAGAGGCTGCACCATTCATGCCCAGAGTTTCAGAGTAAGTTACCTACAAAGAAATTGCCATTTCACATGACTTAAGCTTGAGCTTCCTCTCCAAAACACAAAAGGCCTGAACAGCAGAAAATTGTTCCTTCATCTGCCTCAATTCGCACCAGCTTTCTTCAGATAACTCATTGTTCTCTGAAAAGAACCTAAATTTTCACATTACTTGAACAAAAAAGTATTTCTTTCAGAAACTGGGACAAAAGGAATATTTAAAACCAATGACGCACTCACAATTATAAACCTCAACCTGTTGAGTGGAAAAAGCCATTCACATTGAATTCAGAAGACATTTATAGAACTGCAGCTGAATTCTACTTTGTAAATGAACCATCTCCTATTTCAGAATTGAAACTATGTGGGGAGATGTTCCAGTTATGCCAGTGATAGATCCACACTAGTAACTGGCCATGATAAGCTTACACTGAAGTAGCCACATACCTCTCCTATCAGAAAACCTGTGCCTGGGAGACAGCCCAGAACCCTATTTTTACAGAAATTAAATCTCTCTTATGGAAAGTTTAGGGGAAAAAAAAAATCAAGCAGGACTTTCCACTATGAAAACACAGTGCTTTAACTATTGGAGGGCCATGGCTATGATTTATGGCTGTCACTTGGTTGCAGAGCTTGAAGATTCTGCCCAAGATCTCCCCTCCTACTGCTCTGTGCTCCCATTCTCATGGAGGTCAAGACCCAGTGGAAAGCTTCTGAAAGAAGAGGTTAAAAACCTCTGCATAGCTCTGCAGCTGGCATTAACCTGTGCCAGGGTAAGAAAGGAGACACAGAGAAAAGCCTTTCTGTCAAAGTGGGACAGACACTTTCTTTTTTACCCATCGTTCACCTACTTAGCTTACATAGACTGCAAGCACCTCAGAGTCCTGATTTTATTTTAATTAGCACAGTAGGCCCTGATCTAGGGAGTATGAGCTGCTGGAATATCAATGATCTGGTAATGCTGCCTTTCAGAAAGGTCTCTGTACTGCAAATCTGGGAGCCCTGGGGTAATTTTTATCCCTCCCTCACCCACCCAGACAGTTTCATCTGAGGGTTCCACTCCCAGCATGGGAGCTTTGCTTCAGCACCAGCTCTTGCCCCTCTCCCTGCCCCCACCAGCCCAGGCAGGGAGCCAAGCTCAGATGGAGCCTCCAGGTGGGGCTGGTTTGGGAAAGCAGAGCCTCCAGAGAGGTGCTCTCCAGCCCTGATCATTTCTAACTCTGCCCTCCCTCCTCCCAGCACTGCCTTCCTCCTGTTGCCATGCTGCCAGCATCTTAGTGCCATAGCAGGGACTGCATTTCACTTATTAAGATCTCTCAGGAAACTGCCTCTAATAATTTAGTACATCCATCATCTGGTTGTATTTCAGCTTTTTGTTAACTTTACCTGGCAAACACAATCTAAGCTACATGCAGCATTCAGGAAGGTGAGGACAGGGGCTCATGCAAAGCAGTCCTCTGTGCTGCTTTAAGCATTGCCATTTCCAAATGTTTTGGAAAAGCAAACCCACCAGAATCACTAATTGGCTGCAAATCAAGAGGGATTTTTCCTGGTTGCTCTTTAAAGCAGTATCTCTGTTTTGTTTCAGTTTCTTTATTTTCTGCTGTGCTGGGGAAAAAAGGAGCTTGGTCTGTCTGGAGGTTTATTCAAAACACCAAACTCTGGCTGACAGCAGAGGTGATCCTTTTAAAGCTAGTGACTTGATGTTAGGAAAACAAATACTATTAGAGAAATACTCAAAAACAGTACAAACAGAGCAAATGTTGTGCTATTAGAGAATGAATTTTGTGCAAGCATAGAATGAGGTACTGCTTGAATAACATACTGAACTCACCCCCAAATTCAGTAAAATTATTTGATTTCTATCAATCCTTTTCCTAATTTATATTCATTTCAGTGGATGCTTGACTAGGCAGAAATCTAACAGGCTCCTGATTTTTTATAACTTAAACATTTATTTGTAAAACACTTAAAAATATTTTGGCACTACCAACAGAATCTCTGTACTGAGAGACTCGAGTACTTCTGTGACTTGAACTTGATTAATGCCATTACTTTGACAGCTGGAGGCAAGCAGGCTCCACTGTCCCCATCAGGGACTCAAAATGTTACAGCTCCACAAATGCTCTTTCAAAACAGCCAAAATTTTAGGCCACCAGTAAATTTTTCATTACTGTTTAAGAATGAAGAATGAGAATTCTCCCCAGAGGCAGGCAGGGACAATCTGGGATAAATACTCAGAACTCTGATTATGGCAGAATTCATGGATGCCTCTGAGAAAGCCATTCAGTTTTTTGGGATTTTTTTGTTTGTTTGTTTTAATTTGGTTTGGTTTGATTGGGGTTTTTTGTTTGTTTGTTAGTTTTGGGTTTTGATTGTTTTGGGGTTTTGGTGTTTTTTTTCAGTTTTTGTTGTCTTTTTAGTAAATAAAACTGATTTTGTGCCATATTGCTCAATTTTTAATAATGTGATAAGTCTTTGGAGCAACTGATCTGCCAGTAGAGATTACTGTAATATGAAATATTAAGGAGGACATAATGCTAAAAGGTCTAATTGGGCACTAGATTTTTCCAGCAGGGAAAGATTTTAGTAGATATGCTAATAGCACAGTGGAGGTACAAACCCTTCTGTGACAATTCTCTTCGCTCAGTATTTCTTTTAAAGTAAATCCAAATAGACACATATTTTTTTAAAACTTTTAAGAGGGGGTTTAGTGACATAAAAAGTTGTAAAAAATAATTCACTGTAAACATGCCTTTATAAATTTGAAATCCACTCATGGAAGAGTAATGGAAAGATGCAAGTAAAGCACCAAAAATAATGTCTCTTTCTTCTACCCCTCTGTTAGAGTTACTCTTTTTTACTTATCACCTATGTATTTCTAAATCCTGACACTTCACATGCCTAGGCACTGAGGTGCTCTCATGAATCATGAAACAGATTCCCTTTAAGGAGTTATTTTTCCTTTTTCTGAAGGTTCTAAGAGAACAGATACTTTCCCAGCCATTGCTACCTTTATCAGCTTTCTTGCTAATGATGCCTCAGACATCAAAATATCAATAACTTTAAGTTATTAGAACAACTGGCACTGTAGTTTAAAACAGAATGGAAAACATCTAAGAAGGAAGATAAAGTGATGCTTGGCACAGCTGAGGAAAGAAATACACTGAAAGTAGTGAAGTGTTAGAAAGAAAAATATCCTGTGCTGGTTCTCTGTCAGGTGCAGTGTCTTAAGTGATACCAGTGCTGCAAATGCCTTTGTCTTTATCCAACATAAAATGGGAGTGGCTTAGTTTGTTTTTCTTCAAAGCTTTTTTGGTTTTACTTCAGCTTAAAGAAAAACAAAAGACAAAAAAAGAACATAATCAACGGTATTTCTACCTTTTATATTAGTTACCCATGAAAATTTCATTTTCTGACATCTTAGGGGCAGGAAAGTTCACTTGATCATCCAATTTGATCTCCCATTTCCAAAAAGCATGTAATTAAAGTGTAATCAGTCTCTGACTAATGCATTTTCCAGAAAGCCACTCACCCCTGAAGAAATCCAGTGATGCTGTATATGTAGTACAAAGTCATTTACTCCTTCCAGGAGACCCCCTGACAACTTTTCTCTGTACTGTCTTCAACTGTCCAACTGACTCCTAAAATTAGACACAAATTTCATCTGTGCTCCCTAACAGGATTTTGGCATGACCCAACTGAGTGGTTTTCCTGCTGCTATCTAAGTATTGCACATGCCCTTTGTGTTGCAGCTCTTCCTCCTTTTTCCTGAGTGTGGGCATGCTGGCTGTGTTTCCAGCCATATTAAATACTAAGAAAGTATTTTATATGACTGGAACCATCCCACTGGGTGATCCATACAGCTCTGTAAGACTTTTGCCACATCTCTCCTTTCAATAAAGCTTTTCTGTTGTCAAGCACTTTAAGGCCAGCCAATTCTGCAGTTCTTTCACAATTATTTTTATTCCCAATGTCCAATCTAAGTAAAATAACTATAGGGTGTTATTTTTCTTAGTCAGATGCATCATCCATCTAACAAATAAAATCAGGTTTATCTCTCCCAAGGCCATTTTCCAGAAAGCCACATGAACTATCATGAGAAGGAAACGTGCTAAAAGGGAATATTGCCCTTCTCTGGCAACCAAATGGAAGCTGCAGGTGGAAAAGAGCCACAGTTTGATCTCCTTTACTGGGCCAGGCTGATGACAAACTGGGGGGGTGGCCTTGGAGGACAACTGGATTTTTGGGCAGGATACTTCTGCATAGGAGTGTGTCTGCATGGGCTTAAACTGAGCTACAGCTCCAGTTGTCCAGAAAAACAGCTGGAAAAAGCAGCTGGAAGCCTGAAGAAACTACCCGACACATTCCATAGGGACTGCCTGGAAAATGCACCAATGTGCCTGTGACTGCTGCTGCACAGGGTGTTCAAATCTGAAGTCAGAACAGGAATACCCGAAAAATTGACAGTTAGAAGTGTGTAATGGTTAGGATTAATTAAACTCAGGATTTAATGTGCATCCCCTGACATATTAGAAGCTTTGTTGCACCTACTTGAGGAATAATAATATGTGTGAGGTTTCTTGAAGAGATTTTATGGAATAGGCTTTAAAGGGTCTCTGACACAATGGTTTGGTGAAGTAGACCGCACAGAGAATTAGCATAATCTGTTTTTCATTTGAACAAAATCCCTTCCTCAGCAGAGAGCTCCACTTTTCTAGGAGTTTTTACAAAGAAGCACACTTATCAGACCATTACACAATATTAACAGTGACTTTTAAAATAATTTTGAAGTAGATAGCACACTGAAAACATATCAATTAAAGTTTTGAAGACATTACATCCCAGGCCACTTGTTTTCCTTTGAGTCCCTGAATTGCTCTGCAATTTTCCTCAATGGAGTTGAGCATTCAACACCAGGGAGCAAAGTCTGCTGATGCTTGTTCAGCCTGTGGTGTGGAGCATGGACTTTTTGGTGAAATGTGAAAATTAGAGCCCTCTATCCCAGAATGATGGATTCTCATGTTGGTGCTAAATATTTGAACTTCAGTAGGTGAACCTCACAACTTGAGTATTAACAGTTATCACATTCTAGATTATCCCAGGAAATATTTAGCAGACTGGTAAAAATACATATTTTCACACATTTTTTTACTATTTAGGCATCTTTATAAATTTCAATTTAGCAGCATTTTTTCAACATCAACACATCACAAACACATCAAACACAACTCCAAAAACTTGTGCTGTGATTTTGCATTGAGTTTAAGCTATAAGTATTACACAGTAGAAATATTCACAAATAAGCCTTTCAAAGTTAAAATTCTGCCTTCTACCTTTAACTATTTTAGGTATTAAACAAGCAAAGCATGAAAGTATATTTTTAAACATTTTAATTCTGAAAGATTCATTTGTTGGCTACCTTTGCTAAAGAATATCTTTAAACAGCACTGAAAGTTACTAATGGTGCTCAAGCCTTGAGAATGATTGTCACATTTATCAATATTCTGTAAGCTGCTTTTAACAATTCCTTATGGCTGTGTTGGTTAACAAAACATTCTTTCAATGCATTCTGAACATCATTTTCATGAGTGAGTCTATTGTTGGCTCCCACTGAATTGTAAATCAAGAAATACCTACATTATATATTTGTGTGCCTGTATATATATATATATATATATATATATGTATGTATCTATATATGAATATGTGTATATGTATGTGTAATAATAAAATTTCAGACTGCAATCACTTAATGTAAATCCAGTCCTAATTTAGCAGCTACACAAACAATATTACACTGAAATCTTCAAAATGGAATCTTATCCCCCTTTATTGAAAATAAGTTTGCCTTCTCCTTATTTGTTTCTTGGCTCATGTTCTTGTATCTCGCCTTTAATGAGGATAAATTATTTATGCAGGTTGCAGAATCTCACAAACCTTTCCATCTTGTCAACAAATATTGATAAATATTTGGTGTAGACAAAAAAATAATATTCCTTGGTAGTATTATCTTACATCAGAACTGGGTTTGATTTTTCAATTACATAAGTTTGCACTTTCCAGTCCTGATTTAAGACTGGTTTAAAGTTGATTTGAGGTAATTCCAGGGAAATGCTCAACCAAGCCCTGTGGAAATGAAGTTCATCACTATTCTCAGTGATCCTTCAGTGAATGAGAGAAACACAGCAAACAAGTATCAATAAAAATATTATTTTCTACACTTAAACAGAAAAAAAATTGAGCTGTATGTATTCTAAAGGAGTAATCACTGACTAAGTAGCAATCTTACAGGAGAGATCTGCAGGTTTTAATGGATTTTAAACTGGACATGAATAAACATGTCAACCATTTGGACAAAAGAGGAATATTTGGACCAGGAGGAATAAACCCATCCTACAAAATACACAGCACAATCCTTTCCACTTGGTCAGACCCCATGTGGGCCAAGTGGAGACCAGGGGAGAGCAGGAACTGGAGAAAAATGGGATTTGACAGTGGGGTTTTGTCTGGCATGAGAGGACAGTGCTGCAGCTCTAAAGTGCCAGAAAGTTGATGCAAAATTCTCAGTCCATGGCAATGGGACAAGCAGTAATGAGCTTAGGCTGCATTAAAAGAGATTCAGGTGAGCCATGGTGATAAATTTGCTAATGATGGGATAAAGAAGCCCACTGGAATGGATTGCCCAGGGAGGCAGCAGAATCTCTGACAGATCTTTAGCAGGAGCTGGACAGGTGTTGGGCCAGGAGAGGGATTAGAAGTTCCCTTGCTGTCCTTTCATCCCCAGTGCTCAGGACTGTGCTGACAAATCTGCAAGGGAGCACGTGGCAAGCTGAGTGTGGCTGTAAATACATTGCAGCCCTTCAGGCCAGTGATGCATTTTGATTTCTGGTTAGGCAACCTTTAAATTTCTGAGATTCAATGGGAGGAAAGGGGATTAAAGCCTTTGTACAGTATTTCATCTGTCAGGGAGAGGTCCCATCAATCCTAAATTGATCACGATGCAAATGGGAACGGAAGCGCCGAGATTTTTCTTTAACTGAGAATTTTTTGTTCATGACCTATCACTGCACACAACCCCTGTGCTGCTTCTTCAGGGGAATGAAGGGTCACAACAGTGAGTCATGTTTGGAGTAAAGAAAAGGAGCACAGCCAGAGAAGTCATTACAGGTTATTGTGCAAAAAAATGACCATTAATGATGTTTGTCCAGTGTTTCATGATTTCAGCCATTAAAGTTATGGTTGGAAAAAAAATATTCCCCACTCAGAAACACATCTTTTGGAAACTCTTTTCTGTCTGATGGATCTGGAAGAAGCCCCCTGTTCTGTTGTGTAAAGGTGAGTTTGTTTTCATCATTTAAACTCTATAGAGTTTTTCTAGCTGTGGTTCAACTTCTGGAAATGCATGGCACTAAAGCTCTGACCATGTGAGAGCACTGTAAATAGGTACACACAGAAAATTACTAATGGAAAAGAATAGAGAAGTTAATAAATCAGAAATACATTTGCAATTGTTATAACCTATAATGTCCCAAGCTCTTAGTTTTATTTAATTGGTTTTCTTAGGAATATAATTATTTTTAAACTATCCCATGCTCATTATATTTCAAATACTATAATCCAGTTATGCTATCTTACTGTTTCACCAGTTTTCACTGAAATTAAATTTAGCATTTAGTGTCATTAAAAAAAGAACATTCTCTCCTTGTAAACAAATTTGCTTTTGAATTTGACCTTTGACTGTGTTATGCAAAATGCTTCACTTTATGATTGTCTGCAAACCATTTAGTGAAGCTGAATATTTGAAATTCCCTGTTTGAAAGTTTGACTGGTCACTTAATCCACCTGGCTGTTTCTCCTGCGTGAGTTTCTGTTTTGTAAAGATAAAATTTTTAGACAGAGAAGGATGAGGGAGAATCAGAGGACTTCCAATTTTGTCAGTAAGGATGCAGTCTTCAGATGAAACAGCCATAAGTTTCACGGTGATATAAGAAATGTCCTCATAGGTTTAGGCATGTGTGTTGTTTCCAGGCTTAAAATCCCAGATTGGCAATGTGTCACTTTGCCATTTCCCAAAATTCCACAGTGATTTTTCAGTGATTTGAGTATCAGTTAGTTGGACTTGGTCTGTAAACCTCTATGAAACTTCCTGTAGGTATACCTGTTAGCTTGTCAGGTAAATAAAAATGTCATATTGCAAGGGAAACACACTTCTACTTCTTATAAATTTCTGACTGAGTCTCTTAAAACCATTCCACTCTCCTCAACTGTGCTTTTACCCAGATCCAATGAAGCAGACATTTCATACTCAGCAAGATGCTTCCTAAATTTAGTTGGAAGTGACTACAAGAGGAGACTTTACAGGACAGGAATAACCTTCAGCTCTTTTGGGAAAAGAGCCCAAAATATAGAGTTGTTATATTAAAAGCTGTTAAAATAAATGTTTCAATTAAAATAATTTATCACTGAACTTCCCTGATTTTCTGTTCTGCCTCCTGTGGGTTGGACACTTGATTTTGTCAACTTCCAGGCAGCACCACCTGGCTCAGGGATTTCATATACATAATTTCATTTAATTTATTTATTTGATCAGTTTATTTAATTAATAGTTATAATTTGCCACTTGCAAGGCAAGGCAGGCAGGAGGGAAGTCCCATCTGTTTTTCTGCCTTTGTAGGAGAGCAAGGCAGGGCAGATGTGAAACCCATCTTTCAGAGAACACCCCAACAGCATATCCTAACAGAACTATTTGGAATAATCAGCATTTCCTTTTTTTTTTCCTAATTAAGAAGGAGCAGGAGAATGGGGAGAAGCAAGCATTTCTTCTGAAATCTTTGGATTCAGGCCCTATTTGCTGTCATGCAAATGTCAATTTAGTGTGTAAATACAGCAGGGAAAATAATACCCATTAGCATCATATTTGAAATTCAGAGGCACTGCAGGTCATGAGGTGCTGAGCACACACTGGGCCAGAGAGACATTTCTGAAATTGTGTCTTTGCTCCAACATGGCTCTGTAGCTTTTAGGCCATTAACTCATCCTCAGGATGAAACTTGCCAATTAAACCCTGAACATTCATGTTAAACATGAAGGAGTTTTCACATTCAATTAGTCCCTAATATGAATCCCCCCCAAAAAGCATTTTATAAATGGCAAAATGTTTGTTTCTATTCTTAGGGTTCTTGGTTTTGCAGGTAGAGGTACAACACATCAGATTATTCAGGATCACACTTAGTTGAGAACTCAGAAAAATCAGAGATGATTATCATCTCACATTAGCCATGGTTCTGGAGGTTAAATTCTGGACTTTGGAGATTTTTCTGAAAAACAGATCCACTGCAAGAACTTAAGGGGTAAATTCAGCCTGGAAATGAAGACAAATTTCCTGACAAGGGAGGCAAAAGTAGAGTTTCCTCAATAAGGCTTTCAGGCCAAGATTAGATTTCAGGATGAGAAGCATTTTCCAGCTCTTGGATACAATGGAAGTGAAAGCAGATCAGCCAAGATCAATGATCTCAGTCACCAATTATATATAATTTACTGAATTTATGCCATCTTGATTATTGTGCCATGCCTACATATAAACTTCTTATCCAAGAAACAGAAATCTCAGATGCTTAGTGGCTCCTGTTCCTAAATATTTATTGCCTTGTAACCAACTGCAGCCTTTCACAAATACCAAACAAATCTCTCTTAAGCATAAAGAGAAATAAAGGAAGGTTCATACCAATGCAAGAGACAGAATGAGGATGTTTGGTATGAAAAGATGTCAAATACTATAAAAATGCTCTTGTTCTGGCTAAAATTACTGGCAGATTCTAACAGAGGGTAAACACATCAGAAAGAATTCTGGTTGTCTCAGTGTTTATGTCACCAGATTATCCAGATTAATAGCTCAGGGGAAAAGTAGTGATTTACTTAATTATCCCAGTATTAGACTAACTGAAAATGTTAGCATGAATGATCATTAAGAAACTCTGGTTTTCATAGCTTATCTCCACCATTCTCTAGAACAATACCCAAACAGTTGGGTTAATGTCTTCCAGTAAGAGTACAGTCTCCTGATGTTTTACTTGAATTTTAAATGCTATTTTAAATCCTCCTGCAATAAAGGAATGCTGGCAATAACAAATAAAACCCTTAAATGAAAAGCCAAAAATAACATTTTATGAGTAAACCTAGATCAAACTGCAGGGTCAACTTTCTTTCAATGGGACTGAGCTGATCTTGTGACTTACCCATAGTTCTGATATTCTGGATGATGCTTCCCAAATTTCAAGTTTTTTACTTTTATATTTTATCTTTGTGTCTTTTAAAACATTCCACTATATCAGTATTCCTACTTTTGTAAAGAATATTCCTGGGTTTTTTTCTCCTGTAGGCAGACAAGATGCCTGGAAATGCCTAGAAAGGATTGTTTAGAGGTAGGAAAGATCACACATAGCAACAAAAAAATTCCTCCTTGTAATACCCACCCAATCTGCAGCTGCACCAGACCCATGAAATCAACTTACACATGAAATTTTAATATTTTCTCAGTGCAAAACCTGCCTGTGTATTTGTCAGATGTGACCGAGTAGTTTGCAAAATAATTCTTTAGCTGCTCTTTCTCCTCCAGTTTACACTAAACAGAGGAATCTTTGTAATCCTTTAAATATTCATCTCCAAATCTGGGAAAACATTAAAAAAAAAAAAATCAACCAGATTAGAATGAGTGGGAAAGTGGAAACATTCCTGGAAAAAAAATGAAAGGAAGGAAAAGCAGGATATATCCTACAGATGATATGTGTGCACGTGTCTATATCTGAGAAATGCAGAGGTTCACTTCCTTGCTTTGGGAAAATTAGGTTTACTTCAATTTGTGTCTAACTGCAAGATAACAGCCTCCAAAACAACCACCATGAATTTTTAAAGCTGCAAGTCAACTAGTGCTGAACTTTGAAGCCAGTAAGTGTGTTTTAATGTGCCAATGAATTCAGTGTCTTAATCTAGGAAACAAAGAGAGAGGAAAAAATACCAAACAAAGGAGACTCATAATTCCTTGCACATTTTAATACCAAGAGTGATAATGCACATCTAGCCAAACCTACTGACTCAGTGGATTTTCTGTTATATAAAGAGTCTAAATCAAGCTCAGTGTCATTTAAAATTCTCTGTCTGTAGTTTTAAATGCAAACTGTGGTCTTGCAGCATAAATTAATTGGATGAGGTACTTAGTGTAGCTAATACAGGAAGTCAGACTTAATAATCAGCATGCTCCTGCCTGCCCTTAAAATCTATGAAATGCCAAACAAATACTTTAGCAGGAGATCTACCAGAGATGACATTCCCAGGAGAAAAATCTGGCCTTTTATTTTATGTATCTATCAATACCTGAAGAGAAAGGTCTTTAATATATGGTTCTGGTCAAACTAAAAGGAAATGTCTGATGTATGAAAGGTAAAGGTCAAATGACACTTAATAAAAATTTCAACACTGGAAAGTGAGGAAATTAACTTTGTTTTATAACTGGCTTCCTGCTATCCAAAAGAAGAGTTGGTTTCTACATGCTAAGTCTGTGCCTTTGCTTCAGGGACCACAAATCCTCAATTTTCCTCAGCTGGACACCCCACTAAGGCAACACAATTGTGTGTGTTCTGCAGTGAAAAACTATTTTATTTCCAATGAACCAAATGTTTGACATTGAACCCAATTAACCACATTGGAGCATTTAATCCAGGAAGAGGAGATGGATGGATTTGTACTTTGTGTGCCAAATGGGAGGATACTGGAGTAGCATCACCTGTGCACTCTTTGCCTCACCTCTCAAAACTAATCTCTCTTTTTAATTCAGCTCTCTGTCTTTCTGATGTTGAACAGCACAGGACTGGGAGACACCTTTTTCAATATAGCAATAATAGCAGTGGGAGTTTCATTAAAATGAAAATAAACAATGTTTTTTCTAAGTGTAATTTTGTGAGAAAGGCTTGGAGGAAGAAAAGGAGGGCCCACAAAACACCCATCAATCCATCCATGCCCAAGTCCTAATATGAACCCATTGCTCAAGGACTAAAGGAAAACCTCCTTTCACATTCTGCTTTGGGCAAGAAACTCCAAGGAAAAGGCCACAATATTATAATCTCTCTCACAGCAAAAGGGAAAGAAATGGAAAGGACTAAGGGACTCAAAGGGCCTTAAAGTCTGGGGATTTATATCACAGAGTCAAGGTTTAAAAATCTTTGGTATCTAAGTTTTTGCAGAACTCTTAACAAATAATAGCTGGTCTTATGAAAGGAAGCTCTGTAACATTGTTTTAATTAGTATTTTCAACAGTTTTTCCTGCTTATTTACTTTGCACAGTTTTTTCCCTCTCTTTTAAAAATATGATTTGATAGTCATTTGGCTCAGGATTCCAAGCAGAGAAAATTAAATCCTGAGCATCAGAGCAGCTTAGTGCCGTTTTTTTTTTTTCAGGTTTCTGTTGGTAACTTGAATCAGTGTTTCAGACATTAAACTCTTTAAACCTTACCCAAGCTGTGATAGAAGGAAAAGCCAGAGCAGTGAAATGAGGTTGAAAACACACCTGGTGTGTCATTCTCCTCTCTGAATGCAGCAAATCTTTACTGCATGGGCACTCAGCAGACAGAGGCTGCTTATTTGCAAGATCATTAATTAAGAAAAGTGAGCTTAGAGGAATTTCTATCTTTCTTTTCAATTCATGCAAATTTTCATGCCAGAGATATCCAGCATTTCAGCATATGCAGAATGAAGAGGCTTAGGGAAGAAACAAACCTATGTTCCTTATTGAAGTTTCAGTTTGAGTAACTGAAAAAAAAAATATTCCCTTTTTTTCCACTATGGTAATTAATTACCCTTCACATCTCTTTAGTCAACAGAGGAGCAGTAGAAAATAAGTAATGGATTTTCTGTGCTGCCAACACCAGAAGATGACAACCATGGTATCTTCTTAAAAATGCCAGCAGCAGCTTTGTCTCTGCCACTGATAACATTAAATGTGGGCTAATGTCACACTTGGTGGGCTGCTGGCTGCTTGGAGAATAATAAAATCATGTCATCTGAGCTGATACATTACACACACACACACAGATACATCTTTGAAAAATTATAATCACATAATGAATTGCATGTTTAAAATAGGAAGAGTAAATGTGATTATTAGAGTATGATTGCAGGCAATAATATTTTGTAAATGTCTGGTTTGACTGCATGCATGGATAAGTTGCTCAAATGTTTCTGGGAAAATCTTAACGGAGGAAAAGGAAGGCAAAAAATACTTTTTGAAGAGTAATTTAGAAAAAAGGAAAATTAGAGCTACTGCAGATTTTGAAAACTCATTTTGAGAGTAGGAACATCATCTGCAAGATAAAAGAAATCTCTAATATCTATAAACATGTGATCAGATGAAAGATAAGCACATTTTCACATTGAGAAATGTTATTAAGCAAAAGGAAAGTCCTTGATTAAGCAATGGAACATTTTACAGCTTTTCAGCCTTTGAATGCTTCCTCATCTTTCCTCATTCCTGGCCCTTTATTTAAGTGTAACCCTCAGGAATGAACTGACTCAGCTCAGTTCAGACAATTCCTTGCACTGTTGCAGCTCTTGCACTCAGCTCAGGTAAAGGAGCTGAGCACATTGACCAAGTTCAGAGAGATTTAATAAGTCCTGGCCACTCCTTCCTTGCAAAAAAAAAAGAAATTCTGCCTTTTTCACTGTTAGCGACCGAATAGCATAGAGAGAGAATAGACTCACAACCCCAAAATTCAGCAGAGGTTTAAGAACATAATTACCTTTCTATCAGCCAGAAAAATGCCTAAGCACATTGGTAAAGTCCAGTCTGGAGGCAGTTCCAGCACTGTTAAAGCAGCTAAACAAAGCTTCAAGTAATTCCTAAATGTGAAGCCAACATTGTGCCACAGCAATTGATGCCTTAAGGAGCTGGCACAGAGGCTGGATGGAGTTAAGGGGAATAAAGTGGATTTTTATTGAAGTGCCTTCAAAGGCCACACCCTGGCAGGACCAGAGCCACAGTCCTGGCTCTGCCCAGATGGCTCCAAGATGGAAGCAGAAGAGGGCTTGGTCATTTTTATAAGTTTTAGTCCATTTTCATACAGGAGCCAAATGTTTAATTAACAGCTTCAAATGATGAAGTCTCATCCTCCTTGCTTGCTTGCCCACCCTCCTCTTTTCAGTTGTTTATGCTTTGGGCCTGAAGTTTGAAGAGATTGTCCTTGAGCCTCCAGCTGGAACAGGATTGTTTTGTCTTCACCACCCCGGGAAAAGATCCTAGTAACAATTAACATAAAGCTAAAAGCTGCACACCAAAACAGAACAGAAACACTTAAAACCCAAGGAATCACAATCCTGGAGGAGAACCACTTCCCTTCTCTCATACAACTCTGTAGCTCTCAGAATTGTTTTCCCTCTGCTTTGTTCCAAGGCAGTGGGAGAAGCAAATGGGAGCCCATCTGCCTCTACACATGAAGGGACTGTTCAATTCTGTACATTTTACTGGTGTTTTTTGACTGTATAAGCAAACAGCTGCAGCCAGTGACCTGTATCTTGCTATCAGCCCTCCTAAAACAAGCAGCTAACAATAAACACTCTTCAGGCAGTTTGCAGCAATTTCTGAAACAGAAAGAAGTTTTGTTTCAAATGAGCTTGAAGCACTGATTGTTGGAAAGAAGGGGGTTTTGACATGAATTTAATATGGATTTGAGGATAGCAAATAACCAGTGAAGAGAAAGATGCTATTTTTCAGCATGACTTAACCAAAGTTTTGCAAGACTGATCTCCCTTTCATCCACTTGAGATTGAATCAGGTAAGACAGACCAGTGCCTTCCCTGAATAGAACAGAACAGAATAGACTGAGGGTGGTACTGATTGTACCTTCATCTAAGGGTTCTCAAAAGAGAAATGGATTCCATTGTGTGCAGCAGTGTCTTTCAAGCCAAACAAAGGCTGTCCAGCTCGGTTTTAAGAGCACACATTCCAATTGTGTGTCCTGACAGGATCATTGCCAATACTCTGCTTGTATCTCCACAGTTTACAGTATCAGATTCTTGCTCGCTGTCTTAAAGCTATTCTAAAAAAGATGAGGACATTATTCTCTTTCAGTAATTAGGAAAAATTGCATTTACTATGTAATAAAACACTGACAAACTTTCATCATCACTGATATAAAAATGCTACACAATCACCCCTTCTCTGGAAATATATATTAAGCTGCACATGTGACCAGAATAGTACCACACCTGCACAGCTTGAAATACAATTTACACCTTGGAAAAGAAGTTGTAAAATATGCAGCCTGCCCTTTGATTAATTACAAAGATTATTTCATGTTCTTTCTGATGCAGTAAAGAAGCAGCATTCTGTCCCACTTTACATGGCCTTTGAGAACTTCAAAGTGGTACCTTCTGGATAAATGGGAAGAGCTGCCCCTTTCCATTCCCTTGCACAGGAGAGGCCAACCCATGGCTCCTGAGGGCTGTGTGTGACACCACAACACTTACAGCTGAATTTTCTGCTATTTTTTGCCCAAACCAGCCCCACATTTGATCTGAGGCATCCCTGAGGAGCATGGCAAGTGCTCCAGGAACTCTTTTCTGTCTGTGCCATGACCACATGAAGAGTGCTGTAAGACCAGGAATATTTTCCCACCATGCCTTATTGACATTGCAATGCAAAGATGCAGTGCTCCAACCCAAAAATCAAGCCAGCAGACATAATCAGGGCCTCAGGAGGTTCTCTCTTTTCCAGAGGAGCCCCACTAGCTCCCCTGCTAGGCAGCACAGTTAATTTAGTTTATATTAGTTAATTTAGTTTACTGGCTCAAGCCATGGTGAAATCTATTTTCTCATGCTAGTGGGAGCTCTTTCACAGGGTTGTGCATCTTTCACTGCCTTTTGTGCATCAGAAATGGGCTTAACCAAGGAAGGCATTAACTGGGATGAAATGACAAAAAATTAGCACCAATATAACTTCAAGGCAAGATCTATACTCTTTCTGATTCTTCCTCAACCTTCGTTTATGAATGACAGGTTGTTTCTAAACAGAAATATAAAGTGCCTGACTTGAGGCATTCAGGCAGGAGACCATGATTTCCCAGAGTTGCTGAGACCAGCAAACCCTGAAGGGAGACACTGCAGCATCATGAGGCTTTGTTTTTGTTTAGGAGTTCAAATATTGGTCTAGCCATTTAGCTGTGAGTGCCTAAATTGAAAAGGGTTGGCATCCATACCAATTAATAATTTTAAAATGCTGAACTTGCTTGTGAAACAACAGGCAATGAGCTAAATGTAGGTGTCCTCCCAATACTGAGGACAATCTGTTAAGATCCTAAACAAATAAGGACAAACCCAACACTTTGGTATTTACATTTAACTGCCTTAGGCAGTTAGGTTTTTTTTCAAAACAATTTTCTATTTATCAAATTCTCTTTAACTAGTACACCATTGTGGCTAAATCCAAAAATCTGGTTAATTATACAGCCATCAGAAATACTAAAGACAATTATTTTGCAGAAGTTTAACAGAGTAGTTAGGAGATATGTAAATAAAACAGCATATATCTACTTAGGAACTGGTTTAGGATATTATTATAAAGTGAACAAATAGTGCACAGTCTTACATTTTATTTCAACAATGGCTTAGACACTCAAGGATGAGAAATCTCTTGGTTTTAACCCTCATGTTACTGTACATTTAATAAAGAAAAAAAAATGTTTCACTTTATCAGCAGCACTGCTATCTGGCCATGTCTGACACTTCAGAACCATACAAGCAAAAAGTCCCAATTCAGGAAGAGAGACATTAAGAATAATAAATATCTCTTTCTACAAGCCAGGAAAGGGCTAGGCTGGAAATACCTGGAGAGAAGGGAAAAGACAATGTCAAGTTGTTACCAGCTAAAAACTCAAGGCCTGTTTTGAAGAGCAATTTCCCTCATTCCCTCTAGCTTCTCTTGCCCCTTTGCTGGTCTGGCTGCAGAAGTTCAAGAATGAAGGTTTGAGGGGCTGCACTCCAATTTTTCCATCTCCTCTCAATCAAGACTACACAGAACTCAACTTACAGGACCACGAGGGCAGCAACAAAGCTGTGGAAAAGCTGAAAGATATAGTAAATGATGGAGAATTCAGAGAGGAGTAGGGTGGCACACACAAGAGCCAGGAAAATGACTGTGCCAGTGTCCAGCATGAATAAGGACGTGTCCAAAGTGACCAAGTAAAATCAGCCTAGGAAGCACATTGAAGCCAAACTGAAGAAAACCCAAGATTTTCTTTAGGTACAGGAGTATCCCACTGCACACAATTATATTCTTTCTTTGCCAGATATTTTAAAAACCAGTTCCCATTGGAAGGGGATAGTAAGAGAAAGATAATTGCATATGGACTTAATTACACAGCATATATTAGAGACAAATGGCACTTTTGCTTTCCAAAGAAAATAATCATAATCACTACAGAGCCTTCAGAATCTTTAATTGCCTTTGAGTAATTATCCATTTCTCCTTACACTATGTTCAATTTAATTTGGGCAACAATTAACTGAAATAAAACACAAAAGTAAAAATAACCAGGTTTTCTCTTTAATTATTTATTTAAGACTAAGAAGATAAATCATCCCAGATTTTAAAAGCCGGTTTCCTCATTCTTGTCATTAAATTCTGGATATTTATTTGCATTTCCAGTTGTTGGCACAGAATCACCTTGTGAGCTCACATATTAAGGAAGACAGCTATAACCATTTTAATGGTTTTAAAAATTAGTAAGGTGATAAACATAAAATAAAGATATTCTGCATCAGTGTGTTCTTCATTCCTTTTTATGCTGCTGACACAGTTTAGTTTTTAATTATGATACTGTTTTGTGATGCACTGGCAGCATCACTTGAAGATATAATAATGAAATCTTTTTTTAACAGGATATACATAGAATAAAAGGAGATTTTGCCATAGTAATCCCTCTCTGAGAAATTGCCACTTGTGTGTGAGAGTGAGGAAGTCTATGTTTTAATAAAATGTGGAATAGGTACATTTTGGTGTGTATTTTTTGGTTTTAGAAAAAGAGATGGAGTACATTCAGCAGAGGACTTTTCACAAAATCAGCTTCAGCTTTGTGTTTCCATTCCTTTCTCCATAAACTAAACTCATTGCAGGCTTGGTTTTATGGAAAGTCAATTTTATGAACATAGTTTTGCACTGCCATAAAGTGGAAATTGTATTCATCAGTAGGGAGAGAAACCTTTCAACAGGATATCATAAAGAATTTTAAACAGAATCTTTTTTTTTTCTTCCCAGTTCTGGGGGTGCAAACAAAATTGGAATTTTTCCCAGTTACACCTCTTGTTCATTTTGTATAGTTTCTGAAGTCACCATTGTGTCTCATCCTGAGCCTGTATGTAGTGATGGGTGTTTTAAATCAGGCAGCTGCTGGTGGCTAAGCCAACACAAGAAATAACCTCTCCTCCCCTGCGTATGAAATTGGACTTGATACATTATTCAGTAAACTCATGCAAAATTTCTGGGTATTAATGACAACCCAGAGAAATGCTAAGCTTCATAATTAATTCCAAGTAAAAGAGATTAAATACATCCTAATGGTACACACTGTTAAAATGATCATCTGAGAAAGGTCACACACTGCATGTCTGCCCCATCCCACACTAAGGAGGACCATGGCAGAAAAAATAATTTATTACCTATTACCTGTTCTATTAGCTGGTGGTAAAGTCCAAAAGTCTGAAGTCTAAAATGACAAGAGCAGTTTTCTCTTCACATGTGAGCATTCAGTCCATGGCATCCTGGTCTCTGCCACTTCTGCTAAGTACTTATCTAATAACAAACAGTATCTGCAGGTTTTAGGCTGGTGCACAAGCTAAGGCAGAAGAAAATATCTATCCTCCCCTTGATTCCTTAGTAAAATCACACCATACAACTGTTAGATTAGTGCAGGCACCACAGAGCTCAATAAACAGAAATTGTCAGAAACCCTCCTAAAAGGTGGCATGAATAAAAATGAATCAAATTCTGAATTCTTCGCTATCTTATCAAGGAAGAAGTCACAGATGGCCCATTGAGGAATCAATTATGGATGGAAGGTTCATGATCCAAAAGCTTTGTGCCAGTGAGATGAATCTTAAAGGTATAATAAATGATGATAATGTTAGGAGGGAGATACATAGCAGAGGAGAAAAGATAAAGTGAAAATGGCCTGCAGGATGGAGCCTCACTCATTTGTCACAGCTGCTACAGAAGGCACAAAAATTGCCTTTCTTTCCCCTTCCCCATCCCAGTCAGGTCTTTATTCTGAAACTCTCTCTCAAGTAGAGGTAATTTCAATATTGTGCTGGATAAGAGCCACCAGAAACTTTGGTAGCCTGCACTTTCCAGGGAAATATGGTCAGGCCCACTCCCAGAACTAAAGAAATGCACTCTGACACACAATTTCTTTGCATTTCAATATAACCAGAAGTGGGAAAATGTTCTTTTTCAGGTGACTGAACCAGTTTAAAATTCCCTCCTTGAAATGTGTTGGCTGCCACCGGAGCTTCTGTTCGAATCAAAAGCTCAGTGCAGGATCTCATCCAGACACTGCATGGAGGGAGAAGCACAAAACAGAGGAATTCCCTGCAAAACTCTTCTCTTCCCACAGGTGGGACACAAAAATATTTATTTTTCCAACAGTAATGGAGCAGAATCCATCCAAGGAGTAACCAAGTGCTTGCTGTGGAAACAGCTGTGTCCCATCCCTGGGTGAGAAATCTTTCCCAGTGAAGCTGGGGGGGGCATTCTTCAAATATCATCAGAGAATGATGACAATGAATATAAAACTGGAATAACAGCAAAGCTACTTTTTTTTTATAGGCCACCTAGAGAAACTCTGTGAATACAATTTGAAAGGGCTAATATTAGCAAAACACATTTAGAAGCAAGTAGGGTTGACGAGGATAAAACATAATATGAATGCCTTCTCCAAAATGGAGAAAAAATGTTAAAAACGTCATTCTATTCTGATTCATCATGTCTCCTTTGTGTATTCATAAACTTCCTCCTAAAGATGGTTACAAATTATTTTTTTTAATCAATTTCACTTTTTCCTGTATAAATCATGCTTTTCCACAGGCTGGAAAACAACTTTAGGTTTGCAAGTTGAACTTTATTAAAAGGCGCAGTCATCATTCCAAGCCTTTATTGCACTTGTCTGCGAGCTTGAATTTTTTTAGTTTTAAACAGGATGATAAATAACAGAGGGTTGACTTTTATGACTGGAATGTGTCTGGGAACATTAGCACTGCCTTTGACATAATGGCCTTTATTTTTTCTCTTTTCACTGATAGAAGCTACCCATTAATTATTCTCATACATCCATGAAAACATTTTGGAGCCTTTTGGTACCAAACAAAAAAACTTCTCAGGTAATGAGGATGTAGTCCAGGAATGCACAGAAGATTTTCATTCAGATTCTCCTTTACAAAGTCTATCACAAGTTTATAGTAGCTCAATACTAGAAAAGGAATTAGCACCAGGTAAGAATGAGCCAACCCTTAAGAGTTCTAATCTTTGCACAGAGTAAAAAATAAGAAGCAACAGCACGCCCACATGTAAGAGTGCCTGTTTCCTTGTTCACTAATTTTAAGATTTCAGAAAAGCTGGAAATATTGCCTGTAAAAATTCCAATAAATTTCAGAATTTGCTCCTTTTTCCAGGCTTTTTTTTACACTGTAGGATACTTTGCTTTCATTCCACCTGAAGTTTAAAATTTTTCAGTAAATCTTGCCTGACCCAATCATCAATTCTAACAATTCTGAAATTGTACTTTCAATAAATGCATAATTTGCTGATTTTGTTCTATGTTGACTGCCCAGTACTGGGCATGCAGCTTTACTGGTGGTATCTGAAACTTGGACCAGACAGGACTAAAAAAAGCCAGAATATAGAACCTTTTTTCTAGGAAACATTTCTTTATAAAAAGAAATCTGAGCAGGATTTTCTTCTGGCAAAACTGCCTGTGTACCACATTGTTTTATCCTCTCTGACAAAGGCAAGCATGGTTGTTTACAACTTATGAATAGCAACAGACCAGCAGAAAATATTTCAAAGTCTGTGCTACTTTTTTCCTTTCAACTAAAAACCTGATGTATTGTAAAGCCCCAGCATCTGCTGCCATTCAGCATGGGGCAACAGTAGATAATTGCTGCTGCTGCTGCTCTGCAAGAAGAAAAATATGTAATTTCTACAGTCTTGCAACTGCCTTTCATAGCCTTTTTTCTTCTACCACAGAAATCCCACATGTTCTGCAACTGAAAATTCTCCAGTATTAAAATCTGAGAATATATGGACAGCACTGAACAGGGACCTCCTGTCCTTCCTACAAGTCAGAAAATCTTTTAGTGAAAAAGTTGAGGGAGCCTCAGGCTAGCACAACAGAAAATATTCCTCTGGAGCTGGTGGGAATCATGCCAGGCTGATGCTGCATTCAACCACTGGTTCCACCTCCTCTTTTGTACAGAAATTAACTGAATCTCTCAGGTTTAGGAAGAAATGTGTTAGAATTCAGCAGGTGCCTGGACAGTCAGTAAAAATAGGAATTACAAATAATAGCAGATGTGTGGGAGAGCACAGAGAGAGGCTTGGTCTGCCCACAGCAGCAATGCACAGGGGCTGGAGAAAGGCAGAGGGACTCACAGGCTGAAAGGAGCAGAAAACACATTTTCCATTTAAAATGTCTTGTTCACTCACAGCTGCCTTCAAAACAGTAGTTCAGAGGATAAAACAACAATTCATTTTTAAATATATTGCAAGTAATGTGGAAATAGCTCTTATACATAAGTTGCTGCCTGAAGCACACATGGGTTTGTCCCCCAGTTAAATTATGAGGATAAAAAAAATCTCAAAGTCCTGCTAAAATCTGCATCTTGCATTCAATTTGTAGGAACACAGTACCAGACAGGCCCACAGAACTGTGCCTGTCAAATTTTAACCTAGATGTAAATAAATCTAACCCAGCCAGACAATTCCCAGTGTAAAAGTTTTAAAAATTGCTGCAAAAATATTTATTCTAGGAGGCCAAATCTCAAAATAAAAATAATTAATGAACATTTGTAAAGGATATAATAACAAGTAGGTGTTTTTTGATAGTACAGAGGCAGCCTTAGATCTATTATCTTCTCTGTTTTGAGCATCTTCCTGGAGGTTTCTTTGATATTCATAAAAATCAGAGTACCTGTACCCTGGTTTCTTAAGAGTGCTGTGATATTTGCCTCCTCCCAGCAATGGGGAGCTGAACACTTTAGAATGGCTCACTTCCTTCCTTGGGGAAAAATCCTCTCATCATTCTCTCCCAAACTGCCTCTCAGCCCTGCCAGTCTTTTCTTGAGTCCCCTCCCATTGATGCCTCACTCTGTGCCACTGTTGGAGCACCAGAACCCAAAAAGTGACAGAATTCAGCACTGGAACAGCACAGCCTCGTTGGGACAGGCTGAAAATCCTAAAGCCAACCCCTAAACTTTCAGGTACAGCCTTGTCCCAGCTGTGGGTGTGCAAAGAAGCCTGATTCACCTCCTGCCTGGGCCATGCTGAACTGGTTCCATTCCAGTTCCCTCATTCAGAGCTTCCAAAAAGCCCCAAAATGCAGTCTGGCCATGCCTGGATGCCACACAGCTTCCCACCCTAACAATAAACATTAGTGGATTGATGGAAACAAAGCAGTTAAAACACAATAAAACAATTAATTCCACAATTAGCATTAGTTGTCTCACAACCTATTAACAGACATTTCCTGACTGCAAAATTAAGTCTTAACAAACTTGTTTCTTCTAGGTTTTGTACAGGCCACATGGCTTTCTCTGGTCAGTAATATTCTCTTTAGTGTAATATCTCAATGTTATATCAACCTTGCTGTGGCCTTATTTATCCTTTCCAGACACTCTGCACATTCCACACTCTTTAACAGGTAAGTGCAGCCAGACTGGTGGCCATAAATCTTCCTTAGCCAGCCTTGTAGCCTGCACTGAAAATTATGATGCAGAGCAAACAGGGGAGCAGCTACATGGAGTAGCTACAGGAGTTATCAGGAAGCAAACCAGGCTATAATTTTATAGTGTGTCAGATGCTCTGCTAAATGCAGTGTCTGTGTGTGTGCTCTTTCTCTGGCAGGAAGGAGGGTTTGCTGCTCCAAATCTAGTGAAATTCTTTGCATTATCAGAAATGATAAATACAAAGGCACACACACAAGTACTGTCAAGTGTTTATACCTGTGCCTGTACTATATAAAGTGTATAAAATACTTATAGGCAGTGAATCCCTGTCCTCAGTGAATCTCTGAACCAGCATTACCACAAAGTTATTCAGAGGTGACTGAGAGAATATCTAAATCCCAAGGACTGGTGCATAAAACAAGAATAAATTGGTTCAAAATGTACAGATTAATGTAGCAGTGATAAAGGGAGTGTAAGCACTTGGCACTTTCCTGCAGACAAAACAACTCTGTGCCCACAGCATCCAGAGGAGGCAACCAGGTCACATTTAACCTCAGAGGGCAGGGCACATACAAGGGCTAGATATATTTGCTACCATGATCCCTTTCCACTTATAATAAAACCAAGGCCTGTCTTTCTTGATAGAATTTTGAAAAAATTTTGAATTCAAGCATTCAATTAATATTTTTTCCTTCAGCACTTTAACCATGTCTGTAGGCCTGAAATAGTCTTCTGCTAGTTGAGAGGCATTAAACCAACAAACAAAACTACTCTGTTTTCCATCTCCATTTCCCTCCCATAAAACTCTCCATGAAAAACTGGGTGGAAACAAGAGGAGTGGTGGGTTATTTTCCATAAATGCAAGATGTGTGATGGTGAAAGAACTGGCATTCTCAGAGGGGCTGAGGACTCCCCTGCCAGCCCCCAGCCCTTGTCCTGCAGTGCAGCCAGCCCACCTTGGGGCTGGGCATTCCAGAAGGAGCCTGGCACACCTGGAGGGCTGCTACACCTTCTGCCAGATGATGCAGACAAGGCTTGAGCTTTCTTATCCACTCTCCTGCAGTGCCCATGAAAACAGGGATAATCTCCCAGTAAACTCCCTCCAGACAAAATGTTCCATTTCAGAGCACACCTGCACTTCAAGATGCACTTCAAGTGACATCAGGGCCAGGGGACACATTGGCCTTCTGTGCCTGAGACAGCTGAAGAGAGAAACTCTTATAAATGCCATTTCAGGACTGGGAATAGAAATCTTTCTTTTCTCACTAAGTACTGCCAGCACAGTATCTTTTTTACTTTTCTTTATATGTAATATCACTTGCAAGGCCAGCTTTGAGTTACAATGCACAAAGAACTACACAAAGAATGGACTATCCAATCCTTTATAGACTGCTTAGGTAATAGAGAAAAGAGATAAAACCACCACAGAAAAGTGTCTTGACCATGGCAGACCTTCATGGAGGAGGCAGGGATGACCATTATGTCATACCCTGGGAGAAACTGCATTGTCAGATATATTTCAATGGGTTAAAATAAATTGGTTGCTTTTTAAACTATACTGTAGGAGTGAGATATGTAAAATTACCCAAGTGATTTCCCTGGATTTATTTTTTTCCTACTGAAAAACAGCAACATTTTTGTTCCTAAATAATTTGTGATTTTATAAAGAACAAGTACAATAAAGGAAATTCTAGCAGTTTAGCTACACCCTTTGTCATTGCTGCAGGACCAAATCCACAAACCCAGCCTGCAGGAAGCTGAAACAGACTGCATTCATTAAACAACCACCAAGAAATATTCATAAATTTTCCCTAGATCACTGATTCTTCACCTACTCTATATGCAAATATTTTTCAACACACCGAGCAAAATCCTTCTGCTCACTGACAATACTTAAGCAGCAAGAAAGACAATAGTCCCAAGTAAGGAATAATGGGGAAAAATTAACAGTACTCAACATTGTACTTTTCATTAATAGCTATCATAGCAGTATCTTGATCCCCTTTTTTATTCCTCTTCAGTTAAGAAACTGAGAAACAGAGAGCTGATGTCATTTTTGAAAAGTCAGGAATTGATAAGCAATCTGATGCCCATCTAGGGAGACAAAAACCTCATTGTTCCTTCCTGAAAAGGCTAGAAATGTTTAATGAAAAGAAAATCAAATTAGCCCACTATCTTGGATACCTTTTGTACTGTAAATTGCACAGGATGCTGAATAAAAATAACTAGGTGGTTTTATTTTTTCCTGCACACAAGCTTTAAATGATTGTATTGTTTATCACAGTGATCATGAAGACTCTACTAAAAACTTAATAAGTATTTAAATATTCATCTTTTTATCCCCTGGAAGATTTTTAGCAAAAAATGCTGGCAGGATAGTGGGTACAGATAAAAGTGCATGAGTCATACTCCCGTGACAGAAAAAAAAGTACTTTAAGTGACTTCTCTCTTGTCTGCTTTTGAGTATTCAACTGAGCACAAAGCAATAAATTAACTTACTTTTCAATATTGAAGGAGAACCATAAGAGTACTCAGTCTTCTGTGATGAGTAATAAGGGTTGAAAACAAACAAAAAATCCCCCCAAACATCTAAAGTAGCTAATTCTCTTCTTAGAAAGCACAATAGCTGGTGACCACAGGTTTTTCTGCAGACATTTTTACATTTTCTACCATTCATTGCACATTTTGAAACGTGCATTAAAAAATGTATGACACTGCTGTGCAACCAGAAGAACACACAAGAGGTTCATTTACTGACAATTCCAGGGCTGAAATAAGAACTTTATGCATAATCCATAATCCTCCAGTTCTAGAATGCATATGGAACAATTCTACAATCCAAAACTTGCTCTCTTGAAACCAAATTTAAAGGTATGAATGGGGACAGGACGAGGTGATCTGAGGACAGATTTGAAGACTTTTAAAAAAAGCTTTACCTGTGGATTTTATGCATGTTTAAAGAGAGGAAAATCCAACTTTTGGCAAAAACCTTACAAAGCACAGATTTATTTCATTTTGAGTCCTCAACTCATCCACACCATCAGGAAAGGATTCAAGCACATGGATCTTCTACATATTTTCAGTATGAAAGATACAGCTAAGAGAGAAGTATTCAATATGTTCCTGCTACCCAGAACAGTTCTGCTGGAGACTGAATTGAATTTGAAACTGATCTCACTAAACACACCTTCCTATTTCAACTTCCATTTCTTCTTCCCTTTACTCAAATTCTTTCAGGAGCTAAAGAGAATATTCTGGAAACAAGAAAATCAATGTTGCTCCAATGGCAATCCAAGACATCTGCCCTGGGTGTGGGATTTTTTTAAAGTATTCTGACTGAATTTTGGGTCTTTTTATGCATCCATTTTGTATCTTTATAGCAAATGTCTTTGCAGGAATAGAACCAAAGAAAAGTCCAGTCAATCAGTCTCTTATACCCCAAAGAAGAAAATGTGCTAGTTAGTCTTCTAAATGCCTGTCTGATGAACTTCTCTACATTTCTGATATGCACACAGAGGTGACAGCTCTCCCTGCTGTACCATACCTAAAAATTTTAAAGCAATTATCAAAAGATTTCTTAGAGATGGAAATGTGGGAATGTCTGCTTGAAATGGAGGGGTGTCATCAATCCAGATTTACCAATGGTGGGCTAAGGTGCAGTGAGGTTAAATAATTTACTGTAAAACATACAGTAAATTGGTAAATTAGTAACATCAAGAAGTGATTTACAACTCTTCTTCAAAATCTCTTTTCAATTTTATTTGAAAAAGTTATAAACTTGAAAACAAAATGTTCCAGCTCTCAATGAAAACTTTTTTAGGGGACCTATGAAGACTAGCAGCTGTTGAATTTGACAAAAATAAATAGGCAGTCATCATTTTGGATTTATTGATATAGGATTTAAATTGTTCAAATTAGATATTGGTGGGGAAAAAAAAGTTCTTTTTATGCTCCCATAAGCTTTAAATTCCCTCTGGATACTTTTAGAACTGACAGATGAAGTTTTGCTATCCTGCTCTGTTCCTCATGGTTTTGTGACTGTCAACCACACTTCTTGAGGAGTTCCATTCTTCTACCAGCAGACACATAGATCTCAAGATGGTTGTTTGAAAAAGACATCTTCTCACCCTTTCCCCAAAAGACATTTTAACCCCTCCAAGATCTGTTTTATTTTTTTATTTGATTTCTTCTTTCACACTACTGAAGAGTCCAAGGCTTCTTTAGTGCAAAATTTACAGATTCCATTAGAGCTTGAAATAAAGGCCTCTGAAATAAATATGGTGGAGAGTGTTTATGGAAATTAATTCAGAGGAAACTCCTAGGAATGACAAGATTTTTCTCTGAAAAATCTTTGTTAAATTTGGAGACTTAGCTTTTTCTGAAAACCTGCCTCTGCTTAAAAATACCCTTTTTCTTCCTCCCAGGATATTAAGACCTTTTAGGCAGCTGAACCATGACACTTTCAAACCAGTAGAGTTATGTGGCACTCATGGCTGAGCTGGGAGCTGAAATTCCCCCATTCATTCCCCTGTTCAGGCTATTTTTGAGGTCTTGTGAAAGTCAGGTACTTGTTTTCCCGTCTCTTACTTGCTGGCTGGAATGTAAGCATTTACTTATTTCTGACTTCTGACCTCATTCCTGACTTCTTTACAGCAACCCTGTCCCAGGGACAGAACAAATCTGCCCAGACACAGATGACCAGCAAAGTAAATGCAGCCTTTTTGTGAAAGAATAAAGAAAAATAAGCATTAGAGTCCTATTAAGTCTAAAAACATAAGGTTTAATGACAGTTTGTTTCAGTAATCTTTTTTTTTTTTTGGGTTTTGTGTGATAACTTCCATTTGAAAGCCTGGTGCAGGGCATCTTTTTCCTGCATGGGCAGTCCTGTTTTTATATTCTGTAGCTTAACTTATGGCTTTCTCATTTTCTCTGTTATTTAGGAAGGCTATTCTATTTTAGCCTATTATATTATATATTTGAGTCAGTCTGGCATGGCTCCTTTTGCATATTAGTTATTCCACAAAGAGGAAGAAGGAGGATAAAAGATAAATGTCAGTAGTGATGGAGAAATATGATGATATCTGGAAATTTCAGTTCAAGCATTGTCACATTGCTCTTCAAAGCTCTCCTGAAAATTCATTCCAGTGAAATACAATGCTGGTTATCTCACACCAGACTTGCCCTCCATCTCTTAAGGACCTGATAACTCTTTTTCTGTGCTCTATCTTGGCATGTGAGTGCTACAACAGGCATTAAGTGATCTCTCTTCAAGCATGCACAGAACGTGGTGGGGAAAAGACAGCAATAATTTCTAGCAGCTGGATAGTCTGGATTCCTTTGCTAGTTGTCAGTACTGCTCCAGCCTTAAAACCAGCAGATTTTAAACATATTACATTTTCTATGTAACAGATGCATTAAATGCTTTAACCTTAGCAAAAGGAAGGCATTAGACCCTTATTTTTGGAGGCACTGAGGTGTCTCCACAGTCCATGCTCATATCAGAGTGTGCCTCTGAAGATTTCTTCTTAATTCTGACTAAAAACTGAAATAGCTTTGTTTAGAAATTCCTTTCTGTTAATCCAACTTCAGAGAGCACCTTGCTTGTTAACATGTTAGCACTGGCAACAGGCATCCAAAATGGATCTCCAAAGCTGGAGACAACCAACAGTTTTAGGAATGTGAGCAAAAGGATTTCTGCACAGGCAAAACCCCTCATTTTTACAGCTTTGAACAGCTGCATGCTGTACTTGCATTCTCTAATCACTCCAGGAGATTCCTTGATAGCTCATTCCAAATAATAAGTAGATTATTTTAACCTCAGAGCTCTCAGAAGTGACAGACTCTCAAAATTAAGGAAAACAAAAGTTGGAAAGACAATACTTTGGTTTTAAAAATGCATTGCTTAAGTTGTTTCATCACAGAGGAAACCATTAGGTCACCTCATCTGAAGAAAGGTAAATGCCAAAGCAGACAAATCAATGCTATTAATATTAAAACTATTTAATAATGTATTGTTTGGACCCTTCCCTGGGATTTCTCCTTGCAGTGCCTGGGACTTCATAGTGGCAGCAAAGCAGATCAGAGAGGCAAAGCAGTTTCCATGACAACAGAACTACAACTTGATGCATGAGATATAATTAAAAGGTCCAGAACTTCTGCCTTGCATCCCAGCTCTCTTCTCTTTGGAACACTCCATGTCACAGATCACATGGGTGACCAGGCACCTCTACTCTGCACACATTTGGCTTTCCCCAGTCATGCTGAAGGGCAGAAGTAGAAACTGTTCTCCTAATTAGGGAGTTCACTCACCTTCCAAATAGCAGCCAAGCTGCTGAGGCAGAACCTGTTGTTTCAGAACTGCCTCTAAAGAGGGACAGGTGGGAAAATAGCATTAATAGACAGAGAGAAGATGTAATCAAATGTTTCCTTAAGTGTCCTGGCTTTTTGGGAATACAGTCTTTGAAATATTTATTCCTTAATTCTAGAGGCTGAAAAAAATACATTGCTTTCTCCATCTGCCTCTGCTTCTTCTCAGCTCTGCATGAAAAAGCAGAGACTGGGGAAGTTCTGCCCAGCTGCAGCAAACAAGGCTTGAGCAGCAGCACATCCCTTCCAATTTAGTGGTTAAAGAATTTGGCTGCATCCTGACACCCACATTACCATCCACACAGCATCACCCTGCAAGGATGGCACACTCTGCCACCCAATGGGGTTTTATGCTTTATGGAGCATTTACTACTCTTAATTGCTCACACCTTTAAATTCATTAAAATTGCAACAACAAAGGAAAGTTCTCACTTCTCTTCAACCTCTTTTCTTGTCCAAGCAAGAGATGTGAAGATGGGGAGCAGCTGAAGAGCAGCTGAGGGATCTAGGGTTTTTCAGCCTGGAGAAAAGGAGGCTTAGGGGAGACCTCATTACTGTCTGCAACTCCCTGAAAGGAGACTGTTGCCAACTGGGGGGCAAACTCTTATCCCAAATAATGGGACAAGAGAAAACAGCCTCAAGTTGCAGCAAGGGAGGTTAGATTGGATAGGAGCAAAAAATTCTTCACTGAAAGAGTGGTCAAGCATTGAAAGGGGCTGCCCAGGAAAGTGTTGCAGTCACCATTCCTGGAAGTGTGCAAACACAATGGATATGTGGTTTTTGTTAGCATTCCAAGCCTTTATTTTGCAATCTAAACAAGGTTTATGACCACAGCTCTTTGCACATGAAGGCTTTCATTCATTCAAAGCAGACTTGAAGAGTATAAATTTCTATTTTAGCACAGTTATTTACTGCTGTGGTTACTGGCAAAGCAGGAGCCAGTGGCTGCTTTCTCTCCCTGCTGTCTCCTGACTCCAGCAGATGCAGCATCATCTGCTGCTTTGCAGGACACAGCAGAAAATGTGCTCTTTCAGAGGTGCATCCCCAAACTGACTGGATTTCCTCTGTCTTACAGCAAAGGCTTTTTCCAAACACTGCAGGGATTAATATTTTCCAAAGGAAAGGTCATGCAAATCCTTTCTAATGGGAGAAGAATTAAGTGACTTAACTGACCCAGCTGAGGAACAGCAGCTCCCACAGCATCAGTCAGCAGTGGTTTCAGCTTAGCTATTGACAGACTAAAATATCCCTGGTATTTATACTCTGCCTTCTCCCAGGGCCAAGAGGGATAGTAGGATTCCTGACCAGGGACTGAGCACACACCTTCACCCTTTTAAAGCCTTACTTAGGCTTTAGGGTGAGAATAATGTGTGCTGGACCCCTGAATATCTCTTAATACCATGTTTTCAGGTTAGTGGAAAGGTGTCATGCTCATCTTTTAAAGAGAAGCTTCCTGACTTTTCTGCTCAAGCACAGCATAGCTCCAAGTTACATTCATCCTCCCTTTCTATTAATTACAACATTTTCCAGTATATTCATTTCCTTCAAAACTAGAGGAACATTCCATTCCTGATTTATCTGTATCACTCTGTTAAAATAAAAGCATGGCAGCAACCAAAATCTGAACTAGTGTGCAGTAAACCTCTAAAGCTGCATTTTAAAAACATGCAAACATTAGTACAAGTATCTCTTTTGCCCTCACAGATGACACAGCAAATGTTACAGTGAGGTCTCCTTAGTAAGACTTCATTATCTTGTCAATCAATGAACAATATTCATTAGCAATATAATAAAATAATATCAAAATGTATTATGCATATTATGTATAAAAAGGTATATTAAAATTATAGCTTTTGTAGTAAGGAAACACTGTGGTGCAGTAAATTTGACTTTTCATAATGCCTGTCCATTTCTTAGCTAATTCACAGAATTCAATAAACCTCTGTAAAGTGTCCAAGTGGGTGGGGAGGTTTGGTAAGATTTTAATGTACTGTAGTGACAGCCTTGTTCACCATGTAATTAAGAAAAAATTATTCAAGCATTGCTTTAAATACATGGTCAAGCCCACTTACCAGCTCACAGTGGTCTTAGATGGATTTTTATTTCCATGCACAAACCAGCTTGCATTAGTGCAATGTAAATCTGCTCATTTAATATCATTTGTAATAGTAATGATTTCCATTTTTAATGTCAAGAGAAAAATCACTGGTTGCCTGCTCCAAGGAGCACTTAATGTCCATTACAGCACAAGGCACAAATGAGTTTGCAAATTTAAGCAGACTTTTCAGCAATAGTTATTATCTTCCGTCTATCTGGACAGTGCAGGTGTGGTAAGAGCCATTGTCTTTTTATTCATAGGCATAAAAGCACTTGAAAGTCTTTAAAATATCAAGAGCTTTGATATTTTTAAGACTGCAGGGGTATTTAAACACATAAAAATTAAAAATCCCCTCCTTGCACTGTACTACAACTGCCATAAGTTGTGTTGATGCTGACTCTTAAAATTAACTGTGTGTCTACTTCTTCCCTGGCACTACCAAAGGAGTGGCAGAGCATCCCAGAGTGGATGATGAGAGCAGCACATCTGAACTTTTATAAAGGCTCTGGGTACCTGTGCCTGCAGCAAAGCCAAGAGAGCAAGACTTGTCAACTCAGAAAATGCTTAAAGCAAAGGTGGCAAAATATAAACAGCAAGGGCTATATCAAGAATGTACACAGGAACAGACATAAATACTGAGGGTGAGTGATTTGCTCTTCATCTTATAGAAAAAAACCAAACAAAACAACCAAACCAAACCAGCAAAAATGGGTTTAAGAACTGAGGAGCACTGAATATAACACTGCATTCTTTTATGTTCTTATTTTTTTTGATCTTCAGTACAGGTTCTTTTGGACATCAGAGATATCCCTTGATGTGTGAACACCTTGGTACCCTCACTATGACCTGTGAATTGTTAAATTAGTGGTAAGAAAAGGGTTCAGACAGAGTTAAATGATCTGTAGTTCATAAATCTGTGTAACACCTCAAAATACCACAAACAAAAATGGGCTATTTTATCAGTCCAGGAGCCACACAAAGTTTTCTGTTACTAAGTCTAATAAAACTTCTTTTGTAGTACCTGTGATCCTGGAATAATCCCTATTTTGAATTGTGTTTGAATGACAACTGCAGCCCTGTTGCACCTGTGTGAGGCTCAGACCCCCACACTTCCTCCTGACTGGAACTCTTGCTGAGGATCAGATATTGAGAAAAATGAAATAACCCCTGCATCTCCCAAGGTCGCAGCTGCATTTCTTGCCACTGACTAAATATGCATCCAGCAATCAATAACATTATATTCCCAAGGTACATGCTGCTGTTCAATTATGGTATTGAGATGGAGGGCCTCTCAGTATCATCTAGCTCAATAATACTTTGCAGATCTCATTTTATACAAATCTCTCCTGCCAATTTAAGGTTGGGGAAAAGATCTGTATTTTCTGTAGGTTTCTTGTATAAACTTCCTTCTCCAGAAGTTTTTTGCTTTGTTCTGATTTCTCATTATTTCCAGAAAATAATTAATTTAAATTTGACATTATGATGTCAATTTTACCTTCCCAAACAGCTTTCCTTTTAATGTCTACATAAACCTTAGCAAAGAGCTGAGCTTCTGCCAACAGATGAACTGTGGTGGTGTTTTTACAGCACTATCATGTCCTCCATGCATGAAACATTAAAATTATGACAGGTTGCCAGTCTGGAGGCAACAGACTGGTTTAAATGCCTCAGAGGTGCCATGCCAATCAATTCTCCTGTCTCACTCTTACTGGCCACAGAAATATGTATTAATGAAGGGTGAATAATTAAAGAGAGGGGATGAATTACAAGGGACAAGACAATGTCACAAGAGTGGCAACTCAAAAGAGAGGAGTTAAGGAGAAGGATCCAGTCTACTGAAAGACAGTAAAATTCACTGTGTGCCACTCACAGCAGCCACACATTTCCTCCTACCTGCCTCATTCTGGAAATTCAAAGCACCTGGCTTGATCTGAAGATGTCAGAAGCTGATCTGAAAGGCTGCAGATGAAAACTATTTCTCCACACAAGCTCTGCAATATTCAGGGGTATTTGCTGTTCCTGACTTCACAACAGAGTGGCCCAAAAGAAGCACCACAAAAGAAAGAATTCTGTGCTGCACAAACACCAGACTGAAATTTCTAGAGGAGGCACATGAAGGGAGGGCCTCCTGCAGCAGGTAAATTGCTTTAGGCACACTGAACTTATCTGTCAGGGAATACTGGGGATGAAGGAAACGACAAGGAAATACTGTCAAGAAGTTTTGGCCTTTAGAAAAGACCAACTTCTACCTGTTCATCAGGGCATGTCTGTCTAGGTTCATGTCTAGAATCATGTGGATCCACCTGGAATACCCATCTAGAAAGGATGATAATAGCAATAATCACCATCATTTCTTAGACAGCCAGCAACCTCAGTAAAGCTCAATTTTATTTATTATTCCTTTTATCTAACCATTCTTTCATCAGATATCCTGGATCTCCTTCCTTTTTAATTCTCTGAATTGCCCAGTGAAAGGCAAAGCAAATTCTGGAAGGATTCTCTGCCCTTATCACCATGTGCAGCTCTGTTTGGATGCCTCAGGTTTGAGCTTTTATATTTTTCAGATTCTGTGCTGCTTTAGTGTGTAGTTCTGAGCTTCATATTATGGGATGGCAAGCTCTCTGCACAGAGTAGGGAGACAAAACAATTCCTTCTCTAGCTGGGGACTAAAGACAAATAACCTAAATTTCAGTCCCAAGAGCATAAACAGTGTGGGCTGAAGAGAGAAAAACAAGAAGGATGGGACTGCATGGGCTGGAGCTGGAACTGGACAATTAACTCCAAGATGCAAATGAACCAGAACTTATAAAAAAAAGTCAGAGGCCCTTTGAGTGGTTGTGCATTTTGGGACCATCTTGGTTCATCTTGGGTGCAGCCCTGGCTGGGCTCTTGTGCTGCCCAAGGTGGATCCACTGAGGCCTTTTAACAAATCCCTGCTTTATTCTTTAACTCTGTCCAGCCTCTGTTCCATGTTAGCCTACACAAGGCATCAGCTTTTCCACCTACCCCTCCCTCAAGTAATCCAGAAAGCCTCTCGGCCATGTAGTAGGGAAAATAAAAACCTTTTTTTCTCTCTTGGAACACAGAAACACTCATTCAGCCCACAAAGGCTGAACCAGAACCACTGCCATGGTTAATGTAACACTCTCTATAAGCACAGCTCCTTTCCATATTCATGGAGCCACATTTGGTTCTGACTTTCATTTATTTGCAAGGTAATTCTGTCTCCAGGAGAAAAGTCAATTATGGATAAAGTCAAGGGCAATACAAAATACAATACAAGGCTAATGCAATTACAGATTAGGTTCAGGTATTAAAACTAGCCTAATAAGCCAAGTAGAAAGAGCTGAAGTCCAAACTAAGCATGTGTAAATTCTGTACTCAAAACCTATGGAGTTTATCACTATCAGTTTTTAAAAGTGGAAAAAAAAGCTGGATTAATGTGAAATACTGATTAAAATAATAACACAAGTGTTTACAAGTGTTTACAAGTGTTTATCCAGTTGACAGCCAAACTATTTTTTTCCACCTACTATGGAAACAAAACCAGCATGATATTCTAACAGATATCTAGAGAAAAAATAACATTTTTCAGTTGGGGCTTTTTTTTTGTGATCAAAACCCTCCGTATTTTCTATTTTATATCTAATAAGTAAAACATGTCTTTATATCCTGACACAAGACAAACATTTTACGGATGTGGAATGCAATGAATGGAGTAGATGAAACATGTAACAATGGATGCCACTGGTGGATATTGGGAAATAGGATTCAAAATAGGCTAGGAAAAATGAAAGTATTGAATGTGATTTAAAGTAAGATTAGTTTACAGCCAACAGAGCTAATTTTCTAAGGCATCACACTGTGCCAGAACAGAAAACAAACTTTACTCTTCTTGAACAAGCTTGCTCTTATGTCCAAGAAGTTTCCTAGTTGGAGGCCATTCCCGTGCCACTGAACTTGCTAAAAGTCTAGCACTGTTCTCAACTGCTGTCCCAAGAGTGCAATTTTATACAGAAGATCTCATTGTGCTCTGATGCAGATTTAAATATTCATTTTTAAACAGAAGTTAGTTGCAGGGATCTGAGATAATGGATTGTTTCATTCACAACTGGGTGGAAGTCTTTAGTGGATGTTTATTTCCCTGCAGAATGTTTTCCAGCATTTGTTTACAATTATATGGCACTGTTAGCAAAAAATTATAATTTCCACAGGAAGCAGACAACTGAATTTCTCAATAACTGAGGTCTTGGCACACTCAAGAGCGTGAGAGGCAGAGGGAAGTGTGATTGAACATTGAGTGAAATTCCTCTCTTTTGTGGTTCAAGTGAGCTTATAAAAAAACCCTTCATCCTTTGGAAATGAGATGGCAGCTTGCTTTGAACCTTAACATGGAGGGGGGATGGCAGGTTTTGCTTCAATTTCATTTGGAGCTCAGAGACATTTGTTGGATTACTCAGCCACACATTCCATTGCAATCCCAGAAGGACAAGCAGCAGCATTCCAAAACTTGCTGGCCAGCACTTGAACTTCTAGTGAGCCTTTTAGTGAACACCCAGCAATTATTTATAAATTCCATGTAAGTACCAGATTCTTTCTATTCCAAACCAACATACAAGAATATGCCCAAAATCTAAATTAAGAAGATAGAATTAAAATCCCAGCAACCTGTAGATCACCCCCATTTTTCTAGAAAGTTTTTTCCCTTTCCTTATGTCTTTTTTGGAGAGGTATTATGCAAGGTGTAACAGGGTTTTCACTAGAGCTTTGACCACTCTCAGTACAAATGCATAACAGAAAATGGAGCTCAAAGATGAAAATCTCATTGGGATGGGATTCTGCAAGCACTTGTTACACTAAACCAGAATTACAACTGTGTTCCCCAGAATTACCACACCTGCAGAACAGGGCTGTAATCAGATTTAAAGGATCATTACTTTTACCTTCTCATTTACCAAGCTTCAGGCTCCTTTGGAGATATGTGGTAACACTGCCTGAACAAATACTGTCCTGCCTCTGCCACCTGAAGACTGAATCTTGATCACCTTCAGCCCTTCTTCCCACCTCCACATACCTTATTTTCCTTTGGGTTTCTGAATTTAATGTAAAAACAGAAAACAAACAAACAAAAAAAACCAAACCAAAACCCACCATATTTGGTTATAATGACTTTCAGGCTATCCATTTTCTGTCTCTTGATTTCCTTAATATCCCACTGTTCTTAAGGACAAAAATCTATACCTACATAGAGACATCTTTTTTAACCCCCTAGATGCAATTTACTATGCAAACTATGTTAACATAGATGCAAACTATGTGTTAACATACCACTTTTTATTGCTCTTGTCAGTTTTATGCATATAACTAAGAATCTTTATTAAACCTAATAATTAATTATAATTAGCTACAGGCTATTGGTGCTCAAGCTCCAGTGTTATTTGTAACTCCTTCATGCCTGTGGAAACATAAAACTAAAGTTGGCCTATTTATAAAAGGTGATTATTGAACTGCTTTATTTATTATAGGGATCTGATTCAGTAAAGTTGAAGCAGGGAGTAAATGCACTTGAAAAGGGTGGTTTGATTCCCTCACAAGGAAAAAGGGAGGGCAGTGTTGTTCTAGCAGCAATGATGCTCTTATGTACTGAAAAAATCTGAGGGAATTACTGTGTTTAACAAATTTCTGATCTTGCAATTGACTCCAAAATACAAAGGAAACATGTAAAACCTTTGCAATGTAGCATAAAGTTAATCCCTGTAAGGAGGTAATGAAGCTGCTAATGTTTGGCCAAGTACCATCCTTAGCTAACACAGCTCTGCAGGCACTGAAGAGCCAATGACTTCCCTCAGCCTCACCCAAAACTGATCCTTTATTACTGCAGGGCAGCACAGGCCAGAAGGAATATCAGTCAAATCACTCTGGTGAGAGCTGCCCTTACAAAAGCAGAGCAGAAAACCAAAATACTGGCTCCAATTAACAGCAGAGAAGACACCTAATCTCTCAATGCAACCCCTAGAACTGGTTTGCTGCCTGCTTGACCTTCTGAACTCTCCACTTAGCCACTTCAAGTGATTTCCTTTATTTAGGCTTGATTATTCATCATCCCATGGCCAGCCCTGGCAGGTGAATCAATAAATGTGTATCTGTTCTGAGCAAGTTCCCACACAAAACAAACTAAAGGAAAACAAGCTGGACACCTCCAAGTGAAAATGGACTCATCGATTCTCTCCTGATTGCTGTTAACTGCTGCTGCACACTCGGCAGGGATTGCCTCAAGTGTCCTGCAGCCTTGCAAGACAGCAGGGGGCCACATAATGTAAGACATCAGGTAAATGAACTCAAAAATGGGGTTTAAAAGGTGGTCACAAGAAGAGGAGAGAGCAGTAAAATTTTCAAGGATAAAAATGTGAAAGCATGACAGTGGCTAAGTTAAGATGTAAAAATTTGTGTTGTTGTAATACAAAGTGCCCAGAAAATCGACTTGAAAACCTTCAAACTCTGCCATTCATCTGAAATTAAATACTGCATAGAAACAAACTAAGAGACACTCTTGTGGAAATGTGATTTGATTGTGTGGGGCAAGAAAAAGTCTATTAGCTGAGTTCCTGCCCAGGGAATGAATGAGGGCATCTCATTCAAGCTCCTTTTGCATGTTTGCTGTCTCCTTTCAGAAGCAAACACTTGTTCAAGTCACAGGCTGGCCCAAAGTGGCCACTGGTGATGACTGACTGCCATAAATGAGAAATAACAACTTCTTACAAGACTGAGAAATGAGTCAATGTAGACACAGAATGGTTTGGATTGGGAGGAACCTTAAAGATTATAATCCTTACTACCACCACCATGATCATTACATAATTATCATGGTTTCCATGAGGTTATGGGTTAAAACCCCTTTCTAAGAAGGACCTGCTCCGGAATAATCAAATAATACATCTGAACACCTCTCAAATGGGATTATTTTTATTATCCCAGAAGATTTTAAATGGAGAACCAGATCCTTGTGCGTTCAATTCTTCATCCTGTCTGACTCATTCAACAGCTTTTACAACCAGTGGAACCCCTGAAGAAAATTATCCACATTTCCTCCCCATACTCAGGTCTTCCACAAGGTGATGCAGGCTCTCTTTGGAATTTGAGGTGGGACTGGCATTGATAGAAAGGATTTATCTCCTTTTCAGAAAGTAGTTCCAACCAGGTAATTTTTCTAGATGAAGTCAGCAAACTGGACACCTAATACCTGAGAATATATTGTCTATTTCCTTATTTTAGAAAAATAAGTGAGGATATGTAAAACATAAAATTAAAATTTAAAAAGATGTCACACCTACCTAAAAAACCCCTAAATCTTAAATACAGGCTAAAAATAGAAAAATAAAAGCCAAACCAAATAACAAAAACTCCTTGCAAAGCTTTGTTTTTTAATGTCTTTTCATGGAATCTTGAGAAAGTGCAGAACACAATAAAAATTGTCAAAGCCATTATGGTACTCTGTGGTGGAGAAGTCTATGACAAATTGAACAGAGCTACAGGGAAAAATAATTGTTGCCTTGCATTGGAACAACATAAAATCTCTATCTCCTAAGTGGTACAAGATTTTGGAAGTACTAATGACTAATTTATATCTTTAAAGAAGAAGTTTGACATAAGCAGAGACAAAAAGGCTCTAAAAATTTGGTTGATAATGAGTTTCTAATAAAAAAATTAAATAAGCTTTGGACAAATCAGGTCTCAAAAGCCTTGGAGCCAGGCAGAATACTACTGCTAGTGTTGTGATGTGATCCTCATAAAAATGGAAGTGATTTAATGCTCCATTTTTACTCAAATAGGAGATAAGAACACTAAATTATTAGAAAAGTGAACAGCAACCATGTTCTGTATTAAGTAGCCTGATAGGCTGTGTGCTATTTCTGCCTGTAACATCTGTGACTGGTGAGAATATGGATATTTCATTTTGGAAAGCTGAAGGAAAAATAGATGTTGCTATCTGCTCCTTTCCACTGCAATTGCAAAAGCATCTCTTCTGACATTGAAAAATAGAAAGTGTTTGGTTTGAAAATGTAATGGGTTAAAAAAATTATTTCCTTCATAGCTAGCTTATTAGGTTTCTGCTTTATTTTGAAAATTAAAATAGAATGCAGGTGCAAAAAGCGGGTACAACAACAACAGCAAATCTTATTTGCCTAAAATGTCCTAAAACATTTCCAAATGATATTCTGACTGCCACTGAGCTTCCATCAGTGGTTAATGTTTTTAACTTCTCAGTTTCAATAAAAAAGTACAACTGGGCTTCAACTAAATAGGGTCTTACTGAAGTTTTTGAAGTGAAACATTTTATGCAGAGAATTAGCTGAGAGTGGAATGCAATGTTAAGAGTGGCAAACAGGGACAGGAATTACTTCCCCTAGAAGTTAAAATGTCCTTCCAGTGTTAGAAAGCAAAAACATCACTGAGGAAATATGGGAATCTGGGAAGCTGTGAAGAAAAAAAGGAAAAAATCCCTGATAAATGAAGCACAGAACAACTTGTGTTTAAAAAACACAGTACTTGGTATGGTTTTGATCACTGAAGAGAAATGAATAGTATTTTACATTTCCAGGAGTTTGTATGTATTACATATATTTAAGTTGATGACTGAAAGAAAGCTGGTGTCAGAGGGATCTGATCTTACAGCACTGCATTAGAGTCTGTAATAAGTCTGATGACTTTCCCTGTCCTCTGATATGGAAAAGGCAACTTTTTTTACCACACATCAGACATATTTATATGAAGAATAAAATTAACAGAATTAAAAAAAAAACCCTCAAACACATAAACTCTGCCTGTGGTGTGCAAATTTCTTGCCAAAAGTTCTCACCACAAAAACTTAGATATAACAGATCCAAAGTGCTGTAATCAGATCAGAAATCCCATCTGCTCTTCATTCCTACACAGACATTGCTTTTCTACCAGTGAAGACACACCCATGGGCTTGTAGGACATCAGGAATTTCAGATATCTGCTCAAAGTGGCTTTGAGGTCACAGTACTGGGTTTTTCCCCCACCCTTATCTTGAAATTTGAAATCACTATTAAAGTACAAAATAATGGAGAAATAATTCCTAACTGAAATTTTCTCACTTTGCCAAGAGGCAAGGCAACCTTTATTCAAAATAAACAGACAGATTTTCTGGGACATTCACCTTGCAAGACCCACAGACAGCCCAACACAAAAAATTGCAATGATATGAAGAAAAAAAAAATCAAACACTGGAACAGATTGTCCAAAAAAGTTATCAAATCTCCTTCTGTGGTGATTTTCAAATTTTAATTCTTCAAACAATCTGACTGAAAGCTCAGAGTGACCCAGGCTCTGAGTGGGTGTTCAGACCAGATGACCTTCGGAGATTTTTTTCCCAAACTAAATTCCTATAAAATTCTATGAAACTACCCAACAAAAGAAGTAGGCACTGATGGATTAGTGAGAAAATAAGAAAGCTGTCAGTGATTCTGTTCTCCTTGTGGAGCACAGCTCCAATTCCAAATGCCAAGTTGCTGAGAAGCCTTTCCTTCATCTCCTGAAGGATGTTCCAGAAGTGGTCAATAATGCCACAGAAGGAAGTTATTCACAAAGAATTAGTTTCTCCAACATTCCTATTGTAAATATTGTGTGCAAAGCCTGCAGGCTTGGTTTAGGTTACTCAGCAGGGAACTTGTGGACTGAACAAGGCAACACCAGTGGGCACCATCATTTCCACAAAAACCGGAATTTTCAAGTTCCTTGGAAGATGGTGTCTGATTACTTCTGGAGCATGGAGGAAAACAAATCCAGGTAGGCCATGAATCCCCTGGGTGGGGTTTCAGGGTGTTGAAGAAACAAAATATTCTCAAGATTGAGAGTACATATGGAAACTAACAAAAAAGACATGGAATATTTACATATTCTGGCTGCAAATAAGATACATTCCTACACAGATATCATATAAAGAATACTTTTGAAAAGAAAATTGATTTTAAACCTAAGTGTAGCAGGACATGAGCAATTTCTCACAGACCTTCAGGCTCATATATCTGAAATGTTTCTAAAATTTAGCACTTTACTCAGAGTTCACTGAGTTCATTTAAAACACCATTTGTAAACATGCTTTCAAGGAAAAGGAACTGCTGCTGGTGGTTGTAATTCTGAGTTTTACAATAAATGTTTGAAAGTATTTGCTGTGCATTTGAAAATCCAATCATCTCCTCAGAAGATGGCATGAGAGACACGCTTTTAAATTACTGAAAGACTGTTCAAGGCATTTATTCAGAGACCAGAAGCAACAACACACAAGGTCCTTTAACATATAAGATGCATCAAGAATGTATGTGATGTAAAACTTCTGTCATGAGCCATCAGTCTAAATAATTTTAATCCAATTTATCAAATGATAGCTAAAACACATTCTGAGGAAATCACAGAAGTAACTAGAAAGGACTTGTTATACAAAAGAAAGGCTATAATTACAGAGCTGTTATTTTTTTTGTTAATTCTCTCCCTTAGCCATCATCCTCATTTCCAGCAATATTTAGGTGGGTGTGCTTACTCCTTAGATTTTATGGCTTAGTTTTGTTTCCAACAAGTATCCAAAATCTGAAAAATCTGCTCCACTTATTTGCTGATGCAATGGAAACTTTGGAATTTTAAGATTTGGAAAATTTCCAAAGGAAAGAAATCAATGCAGCTGAAAGCAATTGCTTGGTACTTCCCTGCTGCTTTTCTTCCCTGAGCAGTATTTTTTAGGGACATGGATGGGAAATACAGGCTGTCCTTGGAAAACCTGTGTTTCATACCAGGGCCTCCTGTTATTTAGCAACAATTCCAGTTTGGGGTTTTAATCTTAACTTTAGGTACAAAATGTAGCTGGCTGAGCGGATTAGACTGGGGATAATCTAGAGCAGTGTTGGAGAGAAGTGAAAATATTTGCTTTGGGGGCCTGGCATCTTCAGCAAATTCCTCTTTCCCCCCAGGACTGAAATGACCAAAGAATTCTGATTTCTGAGGACTCTGCCCACAACCCCACCATTCTTCTCTCAGGCCACATGTAAAGAGGCAACTTTAAACATCCATCTGAGACACAATAGGGGGCAAATGCTGATTTCCTTTACTTCTGAAATATACAAGTGCAGAGTTGGAGTGCCATGAGAACACCAACAGCTTATTTCAAGGGAGTGATGCACTGGAACTTCCCTTTTAGTTCCAGTTTTGCACACCAGCACTGGTTTTCACTCATGCCATGCCAAGCTGATAATTATTCTCTCTGCACTGCTGCTCCTCTGCCCCTGAGCTGCATGGTCAGGCAACAGCCCCTGCCCTCCTGGGTGAAAGAAGACTGACATATTCCAAGTGTCAAAATTCCATTTTTTAGCACTTCACCCCTAATGCAAAGGATTTGTCCTCTGAAATGTTGGAACTTTTCATCAAAGAAGGAAGCACTTCTGAAAATCTGTCTTGGATTGTAATACTCCCCCAATAAAACTGCTTTCAATAGCAAAATCTGCTACTTCAATCTCACACTTGCTAATAAAATTCTCAGGTACAGCAAATAAAAACAAAGCAAGTCCATCAAAGTGACACTGCAACTCCAGACTGCAATTTGCACTCAATTGCCCTGTCATGAATTCTAAGGTTTTGCCCTAATCCCTTGATATAATATCGTGCCTTGGTACAAAGTTCCAATAACAGACCATGTTTGGATGCTGCTTCTTGTATATCACGGTGTCATTTAAGGTAAAAGAAAGCCTTATTTTACCTTATTTAACCTGTTCATTTGTTTGCTTTCCTGAATTAGAAATAAAACAACCATGAGTGACAAATAACTTAGAATGAAATTTAAGGCACATTAATTTTTGATGATTCTCCCACAGTTCATTTTAATTTGGCTGTATGCATCATTTGCCTTCTTAATTTTTCCAGTTAGTGAATTTATAACTAAACAAATCTATAATACTTCTTTTAAAGGGAAAAAATATTGAGCTAGTCCTTTCTTGCATGGAAATCATTGGTCATTTACTTACAAGTAAAGCAGTTGGTAGTGAAAAGGATTAACACAGAATGCACCCTGTGACATGGAAATACATGATTATTTTTGTCTCCTACAACCTCTCTTCTTGCTGAAGGTAATTACTTTTGTGTCTACTATCTGAGCCATAATTGACAGCAAATGTGTGGGAGCATGCATTTCATTTGTAATCAAAGGGAATTTACTGAGTCAAAACTAGTTAGTATTTGAAGGGAAAGTTCTACTAAATCTGTGGGTTTAAGTTTTCAGTAATTATCCAATATTGTACTAGCTTTCCAAACTCTCTTTTCACAAACTTTTGGTAGAACAAGCAGGTCTACAGTGGCAGAGTAAAAGATTTTGAGGATAAAAACCCTCATATAGTAAATACGAAAATTTCTTAAATGTCCTTTTTCCTCTTGAGTGCAAAATAAATAAAAATCAAGCTATCAAGAGCATTTATCTAGCTGTACAAGAGTGACTTACAAGAAGACTTCATTCCATTTGAGCCTATTCTTACAAAATTGCATCTGGCACTCAGCTGCCAGAATTTCTATTTTGACGTCTTGAAAGTACATAATATCACATTGTTCTCAGAGTGAAAAAGTGTTTTCTAATCAGCAAATTTCCCTGTTACACATTCCTGCCTGCACTTGCCAGCCCTTTCCAATCCTTGCAGCCAATTTACTCTTAGACAGCTGTAGAATAATTTTAAATGCATTGGAGAGAATAAAATCTAAGGGTCTCCAAAAATCAGTAATGTTGGTTTGGCTGCACATCAGGTGATACCTGGATGGTTCCTTTAGAGGGCTTTCTGTCAATGTCATTTTTATTAAAAAGTTCCAGCCCTGCAAAACAAACTTCAAATCCTTCTTTTTTTTTTTCTTTTTGTTCCTCTTCCTAAATTCCGAAGTGTAACAGATAATGAAAGCAGAGAGATTGTTCAAAGCAGTACTTTGATCTTGTAGCTAACATCCATCAAACTCTTTGAGAGTCCTGTGTCAGCCTGATTTCCCCTCTCCTGCTCATGAGTTTCTGTGAAATAATTTCTTGAAGTGTGGTCTTGATGAAATGAGCCATGTACAACAGAGACTGGTGAAAACATGACATTTCTAAGAACCAAAAATAAAATTGTATCTATTAGGAGAAGACTCAATTCTAAAACATTAACATTTTATCACCCATTCACTTGAACTTCAAAATTAAATTCTGAGCAGGTAATTATTATCCATTTATTTTAAGTCTGCTATAAGCAAGACAAGTCGTTTCTATAACTTTTGATACTTTTTTCCTAGAGGGAGAACATTTGTTCATGCTGACCTTTTCTTGAGGAAGGTTCTGATTCTGATGAACTGAGTATTTTGTTTGTTTTCCTTTTTTTTTTTTTTTTTTTAAGAGACAAGTATCTTTTAAAAAAAATTTGAACCAGCTCAAATCTACAAGTTACGCCTCTCCTGGCTGAGGCCAGTGCAGTTCTGTCACCAGGCAGAGAATATGAGAAGAGGTTTTTTTTCCATGCAGCCACAGAGGATCTGCCCCCTCCAAAATCTGGAATCATTGCTAAGAGCTGCACAGAGGTTCAGCTCCACTGCACTCTGAGGGATTATTTTGAACCTGCAGATTGATTTGTCATGTTCTACAGCAGCACCTTTTGAACTCTCAAGACTGAGAGGAAGGGCAAAATGTAATATTCTCATAAATCTTGAAGGTTACTCCTTCCTTGAAATTTTTCCGCTGTGTACTTGGAATTCTCTGAATAAAATAGGGACGAACAGAGCCCTGAACTTTGCTGATCCAATCTGCTCTGCATGGATGGTCACAGAGCATTCATTAAAGTGGGTTCTCTGAAGTTTCCTTCAACCATGCCATTTGTAGCTTGGTTCTACACTGAAGAATTCACCTGAGATTGACTTTCTGACATTTATCCAAATACAAACTCTAAAAACCTTTAAGGATTTTTTTTTGTCTTACAATTCAAACTCTAAAAAATCCATTTTAGGTTATTTCCAAAACCAGATTTGCAGTACAGGTATGCAGAGCCATTGCCAATGGCACTAAGCAGTGTCAGAAATATTTCTAAATTAGACTTGCAAGCCAACAAAAATAATTGACTTCAGGAGAACCAAATGACATAATAAATACTAAGTTCCTATGCCCCTATAGGAGAGAGGGAGTGATACATCACACCAAACTCACTGAAACTTTTCCCACTTCATAGTTTGCACTGTACACTTAAAAATTAAACATGGTTATAACTATTCATTAAAAGGAATTAATTCAGAGAGATCAGCATATTATTGCTGTATTTTTGAGTGGTTTTGCACATATATGGGTACATTTTACCCACAGCTGCATTTGTGTTTGTGTGTGCACATATGGGCATGCACGTTTAGAAGTACATGTGACAGATTGTCCTGCAGATTTTTATCAACTTCTCCTTAAATCCACTTAACTTCCTTATGTTCCAAGCAACATCTGTTGTTCCTACATCACACTGCCCAGTGATTTCCATGGAATCACAGAATTGTTAAACCTGGAAAGGGTCTCCAAGATCATTGAGTCCAAGTGTCAACCCAGCAGTGCCAAGTCCTCCATTCACCCACGTCCCCAGAGCCACATCCACAGGGGCTTTGGTGCCACCCCTGCCCTGCACATCCTGTTCCAATGCCTGACCACCCTTTCAGGGAAGAAATCCTTTCCTAATGTCCAACCTAAACCTCCCCTGGCACCACTTGAGGGCATTTCCTCTTATCCTGTCCCTTGTTTCCTGGGAGAAGAGACTCTGGGCTCAGCCATCCAGCCGGTTTTTCACCCAGCACAGACTACACCCATCCATACCATGGGAAGCCAGTTTTTCCAGGAAAATTCTGTGTCCAAAAATCAGTGACAAAATCAGTGTCAAATCCTTTAAAATAAACTCTGGACAGACAACATTCACAGCCTTTCCCTCCTCCACCAAGTCACCTTGTCATAAAGGAAGCTCAGGTGGGACAAGCAGCACCTGACTTTCATAAATCCATGCTGACCAGGCCTAAAGCCCTTGTTGTCCTGTTAAAAATAATATTTCTGGACAGTATTCTATTTTCATCTGCTCCAGAACTGTGTAGGTTTCAAGATCTAAGTGGAGAGCTAAGGTAAAATGCATTATTTTGAGAGCCATCATGTCCACACTCTTAATGTAGAGTGAATGGTTTGGTTATTAATGCCTGAAAATGAGGCCAGTACAGGAAAACCTTTTTTCATAGCATATTTCAAAACTTAATTCATATTGAATCATACACTGAAAGATACAACAGTGTAAAAATTCCTACAAAGTAGGTATTATAAAGTCTTGTGTCACTGACTTCCTAATTGGTCTCTCAATTTTAAAGTACAAAATGTGTCAACTAGCTATTAAAGAGAAAAAAAAAAATCCCAGCATAATTCTCCCAACAAACTTGTGGGGTATTCAGGCAGTTTTGTAATGTAGCACTGTAGGGTGTCAAGGCAGCCTGCTGAAAATTACTGGGATGGAGCAGAATTATGAGCCCTGGTGCAATCTGATGTATTTTGAGGGGATTGCTGGGCTGGATTCAGTCCTGCAGACACTTTTATGACTTTTCTGATCTCTGTATCGCTACTGAAATCAAAGATCCAAACAAGATGTAAGCATCACCCTCTGAGCATCCAGCTTTCCAGAGCAAACTAGTAGGCAAGAGGTAATTAAGCACCCTCATGAATTTTTCTTTGGCTTGGATGCCTAAATTTGGCTCCTACATCTATGCAAGTGACCTATTTTTTAAATACGCTGAGTGCCTGCAATTCCCAACAATTTGTGCAATCAATCATCATTAAACTGTATGAAAATACTGATGAAACCTAAGTTGCCCACAGGCATTTATTTCTGCTCATTGTTACTATTAGAGAAATTGCATTTGTTCTGAGAAAAACTTCTCTAAAACTTAAGAACAGAAATGCATTTTTAAATGTTGAAAAGCTGCATACCATGATTTTTGTTTCAGGAAGGAGGAGGAAATACTCTTACATTACTCAACTAGAGCATATCACTGAATAATGAAATGGATCATATCTCCAAAATTTGAAATTATGAAAATATAGAGGAGCATTAGCAGATTCTTGAAATAGGGTATTTTTGGACTGCATTGCTTGGATCAAAAGAGACATTTTTGAAACAGCAGGACAGACAGCCCTTCAGCTTCCTTAAAAATTGCCATCACTTTCCCTTTCCAGGACCTTGAGAGCACTAAATTTCCTTTCAGCCTTTGGTGAAACCAAGCAGAGAATTTATTCAAATGTGGATCATGGCAATGCAGGTATTCAGTTGGTGGAAGAGCATTTCTTTACAGCAGCTGCACCAACCCAAGAGTTTTCTCACTTTTACCCTTCTGATCCTCTCCCCTTTCCCACAGGGGAGTTTGAGCAAAAACAGCTGCATGGGGCTTATTTGACACCAAACCACAAAACCACAAAACCAACACATTTCAAATAGGTAAACAGAAAATAGAAACTGGACTTCTTCAGGACCCCGGGAGAGCAGCTCTTCAAAGCCTGATATGAATATATTTGCTACGTGCACTTTTAGAAATAAGACCACACATGGGAATTTTGCATCCTAATTTTGCACAGGCTTGATAAGAGCACATTTCCTTGGAGATGTGAGACTCTGACATCCCTGAGACAGCCTGAGCACTCAGGTGAACCAGGAGGGTTAATGAGGGGTTCACATGCTCTCCATTCAAGTCCTGAATACCAGCACATCTTGGTCCTTGTGGACATACTGTGAATACAAAACAAAATTAATGACATTTATTTACACCTATGCTGACATTTTTCTGTATGCAGAGGAAAATCATCAACATATTTTCTTAAAGGTCAAAAGCCTTTGCATAATATATTTCACTGCATGGAATGGATACCCTCTGATATAATTCAATTGCTGTGTTTACCCTAAAAACCTGATTCTTTATCCTTTTTTAATGTACTGGTGTGTTTTCTTTGTTTTATTTCCCATTTTGGAATCATATTTTTTATTCTCTCAGCATAGACCATGTGCTTACTGTTCAGTTTGAGTTGACATACTTTAATTTTCATGGTTTTCCTATCCATTTTCTCTATCAACAATTATATTGTGATGAATATTTCAAGAAATGGATACACCTTTAAAAACAGTATCCTCCTTGTTTCTCTCTGCAGATTTCCTTGTACTTACACATTTTTAGGTACTACAGACGCCACCATTTTTTCCTTCATCTGGATGAACTGACACTAAGCTTTTTTAAATTCATTCAGCATTTTTCTTTAGGGATCCCACTTCTGTACCTTTGTTTCTGAAAAAGCAAACTGCAGTGAGATGTTCTGTAGCAAGCAGAACATCAGGGGAAGAGACTTGACTGGTGTATGAATACAAGGATGGAGTTAGATATTTTTATTTTAATTAGATATATCGTGAAGGATGATGTTTCCCAATCTGCTATGATATCTGCTGCTCAGCCTCTAAGTCTGTCCTAATCAACTCTTGCATACAAAACAACAGGGAAAACTTTATTCCAGGCGGCTGAGAGACAAAACTTAGCTGAGGTCAGAATTTAACAGAGGAGAGGGAAAAAAAAAGTAGCAGAAATTGCACCATTTACAGTCTCTGTCACTCTCATCACTTTGAATTCAAATGCAGGGAATTAGTTTACAACAACTTCAAACTTCATGTTTATTCTTTTGCATTATTTGCCTTTGTCCTTTAAATAATCTTTCAATATTATTCCACTTAATCTCTCCTGTTTCTCATTTTGATAATATATTGAATGTATATTAACATATATTTAACTCCTTATATTAATAAGGAGGAAGAATTTAAAACACCTCTTCCAAAGCCCTTTTTCCAAAGCATCCTGAGAACTTGGTGACCTATACAGCCCTCCTCTCTAAAAACCTAAGTACAACCCAGTCGCATTTTGCATTTTCATGAAAACAAAGCAAGGATCTATTGATTCTGCCCAGGGTATATTTCTGGGGAGACCCTACTGTTATGGAAAAAAACCCCAAACACAGTCATTAATTAGTGACTGAAGACCTTATTTAGGCCTAGAAATTAGGTATAGTTCTCAGGCTGGACTGGTTTCCCACAAATGCCTAAAACATTTGTGCTTAACACCATCAACTTCTCCCTTTGCCAGTTCACAGGCTCTATTTTGCAAAGATCATTTTCATGATTATTTTCAGTTGCAGAGGTTCATGACTTGAAACAAAACCTGCTCTTCTCACCAATGTTTTCCCTCCCCAGCTTTCCTGCCACAGTGATTATGGCAATTGCTTTGGTATGAAGCAACAGTGAAAGTACATGTATTAAATTGATATTATTTATAAGGGGTTAAGCTACCTGGGCCCTGAGAATGGTTAAATAAAGTGACAATATTTATGAAGACTTGAATGAATGAGTGGATTTAGTATATTAAGTGATTACTCATCTTATTTCTCATCTAAAGAGATTCCTTGATAAGGCACCACCTAAGAATGCACCCTGTGCCACAGCTGGAAAGATTTAAAGGTGCAGGAACACACTTCTGTTCTGGGATGGAATTTAGAAACAATGTGCAGTCTCCACCAAGCCTGAAGAGTCAGAGAAAGAACCAAATCTTTGAGCTCCTACATGCCAAGGCAGAATTAATCATCCAGACAGAGCAGCAGAGGGAATTTCTTCAGGGGACAGGAATCTTCCCACTCACAGAAACGAGTGCTCTTGGCACAGTCCTGGAGCAGGGAGGGTGTTGAGGCAGGGTTTGAAGGAGACACAGAAAGCAGGAGCAGCTTTTTCTCTTTCAGAAAAACAAAAAGTGGACCCGGGCTTGAATCATCCTTCAGGTTTCTGAACAGTGGTTTGGGTAAAGGCATTTCTATAAAATCCCTTCTATAAAAGGGATCACAGAGGGGTGTCCCACTCAAAATTCTGCTGTGAGCTAAAAACATACCTTGTAAATAAAGTTGGGAATTTACTGTTATTACATCTGAAATGTACATAGCTGAAACAATGAACTATGATTAATTCACATTTAATTATTGCAGGAAGAGAAAATGAGATACTAGGGGAAAATTTCTTAATATCATTATATGCACATGCTTGATATCTCTGGGGTTTTTTCTGGTGTCCTTCATTGCCTCTCTGCATATTAAAATTATTCACTTGGATGTGTGGGACTGGGGACACACAAGTCCCCTTCTCTGGGAGGAGTATGATGTTGGTGATTTCTTTCTCCTCCTCCCTGTGGAATGTGTTTGGGATTATGTTTGGATTTTTTTTAAGATGTTTTTACACCACTCTTTATTGGTACACAAGGTGACATTGCATCCAAATATACCATAAAAGTCTTCACATGTGTTGGATGGTCACCTTTGGTTTCTTTGCTGTCCTAAAACTGTTTGTGCTCAGTTCCAGGTCTATAATCTATTGGTGCTCCCTCCATTTCCCTTTTCCTAAACATCTCATGTCTGTCCACCTGTAAATACCCACTTGAGAGGAATTGGCTGCAATCCCAGGACTGTCACCCTCCACAGTGCATCAGTGTGACACAGCCAGGAATGTTCCAGTCTGCACGGAGTAACTACTCATTGCTAATATCTGTGTCAAAATCATGGCTCTACCCACTAAGACAAACACAAAAAGGTGCAGAATACTGCACTTGGGGGGGAAAAAGTCCAGGCAGCTGGAAAGCAGGAGGTCCTGGTGCACACCCAGCTGACCATGAGCCAGCAATGCCTTCCTTGAAAGAGGAAAGAGTCAAAGACCCTTCTCTGAGGTATCCAGGCAAGAGGCAATGGAAACAAAGCAAAACATGTGAAATTACATTTAAATGTAAACTAAAACTTATTGTTATTATAAGGGTGGTGAAACATTGGAGCAGGTTGTCCAGAGATTTCAATCCTTGGAGATATTCAAGATATTCTGCCTGAGTTGGGGTTTGGACTACATAATCTCCACAGACCACTTCCAGCCTTTAGGAGTCTGTGACTCTGTGAGAAGTGAAATAAATCAGACACAGCCTCCTGACAGGCAAGCCCAAACAAACTCCAGGCAGTTCAAGACAAGTTAAGGCAAAGAAAACTTCACACCTTCCAGTTTGGGAGGTTTGCCACTTCAATATGTGTGTTTCTATTCTAGGAAATACTGCCAATACTGGGCTGCAGAGGTGTACTTTTGCTTTCATTAAAAAAAAATTTAAAATCACAGGTGTAGATGAAGAACATATGAAAAAATATTCTCTTTAATTGCCTGTGTATTTCTCTTCACTCTACCTGTAGGATTCTACACAAAGTAACCTTTGCTCCTTTTTCATTAATTTTCTCAAGTGTCACCCATTTATGTGTAAGTAATCCACTGATCATGAATTCTGTTTGCTTTGAATAAACTATTCGTGGAGCAGCATGAGAAACATAACAGTTTTGACATCAACATTTCAGCATTTTTTATTTACACTGGTTATTTAGCATTTGAGCAATGCACAGCCTTTTAACCACATCCTCCAAATCAAATAAAAATTAGATTTCTGAACAAGAAAGAACTGCTGATCTGACCATGATGTTGTACACTAGGGCAGTGTCTTTTTCATTCTGTTTTACAGTAGAAAAAGAACAGATTACTTTAAAATTATTCAAAACATAAAATATTGAAGCCAAAGTGCTGAGTTGCACAGTCCTCAAGAATTTCACTGTGGTTTGCATTTCATTCTGGAAAGTTTGCATTCATTTCAGGGAATTTAATCTCTGTTAAGTTACACAGAAAAACTTAACAACGCATTTTTAACATGTACCTTCTAAATAGGAAATGGTCCAATTAAATCTCTTCTCCCAAGCACCCACATTAAATAGCTTTTTGAAATCGTTGTGTATCTCTAGGAAACCCTAAATAAAAAATCCTGAGATGCATCTTGCCAGTTAATTTCTAATCCTCCTCTGTGGTTAGAGGCTAAACAATGAAAAGATGCAATGATATTTGCCAGTTTGTTCTTTTTTACCCATCAGATCAAGATAAGGTGATGTGAACTTGTAGATAATGAAAGTACCCCTTTGGCAATTTGTCACCATTAACTGAAGGAACATTCTAAACATGCAGTATTAAAATTTGTTATTTTTGCACAAACCTTAATTTTCCTTCTTATTTTTCTTACATTTTTCAGTTTAACCTACAATCCCCATTAGTTGATGCACATGCTGCCCATCTAAAATGCACTTTTGTCTTTTTTTCTTTTTTCCCTCACAATATTTAATTTACACACAGGATAAAAAAAATGCAAAAGGTGATAGACATGCACTTACCAAATCTACTTGGAAAAATATGCTGCCAGCCCTCTCATGACAATATTTTGTGCTTTCTTGGGGTTTTTGAAATGAATTCTGTGTGCACCTGATAAGCAGTGGATCATAGAAGCTCCTACCTTTCACCACACCAGGAGCATAACAGGCTTCATCAAGTCCATATTTTGACTTGAGTACAGCAGCTGCTGGAGGTCATTGAGTATTTTTAAATGCAAACTTGTATCTTCTATGAGCAAATTCAGCATATCTACTGTGCACCCTGTCTAAATATTCCCAGTCACTTCCTAATTATTTTCAGGATGTTTCCTGGCATGACAGATCATGCTAACAGCTTCATTAACTCTGCTGTGCAGCACCACTGCATGAACAGTGTGCACAGCCTCATCTGGGCAGCAAAAACTGTGCAACTCCCCAGCTTCAGCAGAATAACCATTGCTCACTCTCAGGGTGTTGATGAGATTGGAAAACTGTTTCAGGTGAAGCCATCAGAACATTAATACAAACTGTTCTGGCTCTGTGTGCAGTCATTTTTCAGCCGCTGTGCCTTTTTATAGCACTGCTGCTTCATTAAAGAAAACTGATAAAGGTGCCTTTGACAGGGCTCCTTCATTTACAGATTACACAATAATGGAGCTTGGTGGTCTCTGTTGGTAATCATGAAAATTTCATTCAATTCATGTTTAGCTGTGAAAGATCTGATTTTTTCAGTAAATTTTTACCTAAACACTCACTCACTGAACACAGTAAATTTTTATCTAAACACTCACAAGCACTGAATATAATAGATGGTGTAGAGACAGCACATTCTTTTCTTCCAGCAGTCTCCAAAATTTCAAGTTCATTCATTCACCTTTCCAAAGCTATATTTCTGTAGCTATTGATTACCACTAGTAATAGTTGCTGGAAGGAGGAACACTATTCCTTCACTGTATGACCTGAATTTATTTGGCAGGAATTATTTTTTCTGTTAAATGACAATAAATAGCAGTGATCTATGTTTCAGGCTTTCCTGTCATTAATGGGCCCATCCCTGTTACAGCATTTTAACCCAACTGGTGAGCTGCACACGGTCAATAAAATTGGAAATTGAACAATATTGAAAAAAATAAAAAAGAAAGAAAGAAAGAAAGAAAGAAAGAAAGCATTGAGACATTTGCTTTGACACTCTATTAAAAATATAAAGTACAAGGTTTTTAATGGAAAGATCAGCACAAGACAGAGTTACCCTTTTCATGAAAAAAACATACATAACTGACCCAAAGTATTTAATGTTTATATTCCAACACCTTTTAAGAATAAAGTTGATGCCTGAGCTGATCTGTTCTCCAAGGCAGTGGGTTTTTTCTACCTGCTGGCAAAGTGCTATGTCAGACTTGATGATCCAGTCAAGTTTATACAACCTCGTCTTGACTCAGTTCATTTTGGACTCAGCCCATGCATTGATGAATTGCATAATCAAACTGGGGCAGCATCAAAGGGGAATCACCTTCTGGCCAGGCCTGAGAGAACTGTGTCCAGTCTTCTCCAGCTGAAGTCACAAAGCCAAACTCAGCTCTGGCAGACACAGGCAGGCCTCCACTAAATCAATGAGATAATCAAAGCTTTATAATTAGATCACTGCAAAGAACAGCAGCAAGGCCTGGCAAAAATCTGCACTGGATCTGGGTCCAGGTATATCCAGGGCTGAGTTTGTCCCAGGAATTTTTCATGCCTTTGAACAGCTGTAGTGAGGCAGAAATTCAGAGTATTTTTGGATCCTGCTGTTCCCAGCCAAAGAATACCAGATTTCCCTGTTACCTGGTACCTCAGCTTTCTCTGGCTGATGAGGAGCACAGCAACCACAAATCCCATCTCTAACCTGACAAACTCACTGAGTATGAAGAGAGGTAGAAAATAATCAATTTAAAAATAATAATAATCAATAACCAAATAATAAAATTTGAGTCTATCAAGATATATCCATCAGACAACCCTCAACATCTGCAGTCTGGGCACCCTTTTAATGAAATAATAATTAAGAAGCTCAGGAAGAGTTTCTGAATTACAAGATTTTGTGCAGAAATTCTGAAACCTTTTAAGAGGGTTGTAAGATGTTTTCTAATGTTTCTTTTTGTGACTGGAGGAGAAGGAAAATACTGACAATATCTTATTTTATCCCTGATTTAATTCCCTCAGGGGAAAAGAAAAAGGAAAAAAAAACAGTCTGATTTTACAAAAGCCTTAAAAAGCAGGGAGTTGTATACAGAATTGTATATTCTGTACAGTGTATAATGTTCTCACCTTCTATTTCTCTGTCAGGAAATGTTCTTTGAACTCAAAGGCATTTTCTCAAGAATCAGAGTCCCATCGTGCTGGGACTTGTGCATTGACAGAAAATTGCACTTCCCTTGACTGCAGAACTGTGTTTGAGCACGTTGATTCCCGTGTCACATTAAATGACTCTGCACCAATCCAGCATTGTTTTGTCTGCTGTAACCAAATTTGAGTTCCATATTTCAGAAATCACCTGTGCCACAGCAGAGCAATGCTCTGGTAGCCTTGGGGAAGGCTCCAAATTTTTACTTAACACAGAAACCTTTTCTCTTTTGTTCTCCAAAATTTGTGTGAAAATATCAACACTACTAACGTATTCCTCTAATATCAGGAAGAGACAAGACAGAAAATTAGTCACCTTGAGTGGAAACCTGAGTCAGTGCAGGGTATATGATTTTGCTGAGGTAAAGCAGAATTTGCAGCTTTCAAGGTTTGGCTAGAGAACTGTTGTTTAGAGGAAATTGAGACAAATGTGTTGCTCTGCCAATAGCATTAAGATAAAAGGAGGCTTGTATTAAACAAGAGTGTTCCACTTAGATCATGCACCCACTTAAGGCTGGCCATCTCAACATCCCCATCGAGCAAAGAGACCACCCTGATCCTTTTCTCTGCAGCCTGGCTGATTTGAGCTGTAGCAATTGCTGAACTACAAATGTTCTGAGCTGATTTGGGCTGGCTGCACTTTAATCGAGGCCAGAAGGCATTAACTATTTCACTGCTGCTTCATGGTGCAAAATTCATCCCGAGTGCCCCCTCTCGTGACAGTGTGCAGACCCAAAGGGCTGGCAAAAGTGGCCAGGGGTAACTGTACAAAAACATCAGTAAAAGCCATCAGAAGAAAAGGAAAAAAACCCAACCACATGCAGTATGTTTCCCCCTTTGAACAGACAGAAATATTTACAGTTTTTCAAAGTGCTAAGTCACACACTGAGGCTTATCAAGGCAAGCCTTTTAATTTAGGATGCCTAAGTGACAATACATGAGTCCCAGCGAGTGGCAGCCATTCAGTTCAGGGGGGCTCCTCACATGATGAAGAACTAATCAGTGAGCTCAGCTCTGATCCCTGCTTCATGTCCCAGCCCAAGGAGATCAGAGATCAGCGTGGCACAAAGGTCTGGTGCAGCAGAGCCTGCTCAGAGAGCAGCCAGAGGATCGCCCGCTGGGAGGATTGAACTCCCCCAAAGGAGGGGGCAGTGGCAGCCAGGCAGGGAGGGACAAAATGAGAAAGGAAGAAAGCTTCCTGAACAAACCAGGCAGGCTGAGAAGGGCAGGGTGAGAAACAAGGCTGCTTATTAAATTGAATGAGTTAAGGGGACAGAGAATTCTATTTTTTCAGAAGGTCTGTAGCACCCAATCGAGATAGATCTTCCATGAACACTCAGCTCGTGCCTGCCCACATCCCTACCCTACCAAACCTTCTTTCTTCTCGTCCTATTAAGGAAAAAGCTCCCCCATAACATCATAACATTTCCCAAAATGTATCTGGAATACAAAAAGTCTCAAATTTATACTTCTGGGAGTAGAGGAGTACACTGAATTCTGAATATTTTTGCCTTCTGACGAGATCTAAGCTTTTTCCTGGCTGTTATCAGTGGAAAAGGAAACAGATCTTGGGCAGGCTGCCTGAGGAATTGAAAACTTTTAAGAAGCAGCTGGAAAAGGTGTCAAGCAAGGGATTACAGCAGATTAACCTCAAAAGATTTCATTCTTCTCAGGTCTGTCTATTCACAGTCAGGTACCACAGGTTGGCTATAAACAGATGTACAGCAGAGGCAGCAGTTCTTCAAGATACATGGATATCCTTGGCCACCCATCTGGGAGGAGAATCAATCCCTTTTTGTACTAAACTTCCCTTTAGCTCTCCTTTCCCAACTTGTTAAAAACAAACCACGGAAAAAAACACACAGCAAATCTCTTGGAACACCCCTATGCACACACACAAAAGCACAGGCACATTTATATCCCCTTCCTGCTGCATTTCCACAGCAGATATTGAATTTACTGCTGTACCTTCTAGGGCATTGACTACATAACTTAACACAGTTCTAATTATTACCCTGATCCTCTAGGAGATTGTTCAGCAACACACATCAGCACATACAAAACAGAGCTTTTTAAAATATTTTTCAGTAGCAGACATCATTTGGTCAGTTACTTTTACAAAGAAACCTTGGCTATACTTGCAGCTCACACAAAATTAACTTGTTTTACATATTCAGCATTCAAGCCAAACTTGTTTTGACAGGACACAACAGAGAGGCTCCTGGAGATCTGAAATCCTCCCCAGGACCTGCAGATTGTGAGTTAAAATATATATCAGAAATGTGAACAATCCCCAGTGTTCAAAATCAAATATTTTGTTTACTGACACCCTTGTTAAGCTTTACCAGCCAGCTTAAAATTTAAGTTGCTTCCAACAACTGGCACAACACAGAGATACATTTATTTTAAGGCACATATTGCATATGCTTTTAAGAAAAGTGAAAAAGATAAAAATATTCTTCTCCCCTCCCCTCAGAGCACATTGGTCACCAAAAGAATTTAAAATCCTGTTAAGAGGAATTTATGCACAGAAAGAAATACTCCTGTTCTGTGCAGTTTAATTAATCACTTCCATAAAGCTCAAGGCCATCTGTTCAATGCATGGTGAGGAGAAAAAGGGTGAGATGAGACTGGAGAAGACAATTGTGGTGGGGTTCATGTGCACTTCGTGTGGCAATTGCAATACAAAAATACTCAGCCAGAAAATACAAGAGAATATTCTCATACTTACAAGAAATGCTCACAGTGAATGCAAAAATATTTTTAGGGGGAAAACATTGCTAAAGCAATAGTAGGTTCTGTTACAGCAGCAATCAGTTTTCCATTTGAAATGCTGACAAAACCTTGAGTACAAAATTCAGCTCTGACAGTGATCACCCAACCTGGCCTGCATTCCAGGACTTGGAATGGGTGGGTTTCACAGGAAACTGCCTCTTGAAATCTTCATTTTCTCCCATACTGGCAAATTCCTTGCAAGTATAAAAGCTAAAATTTTACCTACAATCCCACCTCAAGTAATATATCACCCATATTTCACGTGGAAGTTACACATGGATTATAAAGTTGCATCTTTTTCTGAAGGCTACTGATCCCAGCAGCAAGCAGAGACACATAAACTTTGGGATTTTTATGTGTTGGAGGAACAAAGCTCCAGAAAGCATAAGAAAATTGAGAATTCTGTCTCATCCTCTATTCTTCCAAAATGGATAGTTCATTCCCTGAATAATACATGTCATAATTTCTCCACCAAGGTTATGTTTAGAGCCTTGTTATCTGATACAATTTCCCAAAAATAACTATATACAGCAAAACTATTATTCCCACTCCATAATTTGATATGGCAAAGCACATATTAACCTTTCTTTTATATCCTGCACCAAAAACAAATTGAGTGTTCTGCTGCATTCTCTGACAAAATTGTTAGTCAGTGTACATATTAATATAATTGACATGTTGAATTGATACTTGAAACAGTTCACAGCTGGTAGCTTGCTGAGTGAGATTTTATTATTTTTCCCACCACAAAATGATGTCTCAGAGAGTTTTCCTTGTGTGCTCGTTTTTGCTTTGGAAAACCTAACAACTGGCAGGCTTCTGAAGTGTTCCACAGTAATTAATGACTCTGATTTACATGTCTACAGGACATTACACAGGCACATGTCAGGCTGGAACTCTGAGTGCCTAAAAGCTGCGATTCCCCCATCCTAAGGCTTGGATTTGCACATAGCAGATACCAACAGCAAAAATTTTGACCCAGCTCAGTGATGGCAGGCGATGTGACAGACTTCCCACCAAAATATTCTCTGCACATGGCAGGGAAGCAGCCAACCCACTGCTCACAGGGGAAGTCAAGACACCATCTGATGCATTTTTAGGAGAAGCCAGAGCTGGTAGAGGGTGCTGATTGCAGCTCAGCACTTTTGAGCTGTGTGGCTGCAGTTCCTGTCCCTTGGCACCAGGGATATGAAAGCCAAACCCCTTTTTTATTGAGCCATAGCCCAACTGCAGCAGGCAAAGCATTCCAACCCTGAAAATCTCCCCAAACTTCAGCTCTTATGTAAATCCGCAAATGCACAAAGCTTAATTTTATTTTTTTCTGATTTTTTGGGTTTCTTTGTTTCAAGCACGACCTAACATCTGACCATTACTCTTTTTTTAAACAAATGGAATAAACTTGGGATTTACCAAACCAGCTTGACAGACTTTTTCACCTCGTGGCAGTTTTGTCCCACCTTGCAGCAAATACATCCCAGGCTGGAGCAGTCCTAATGGTCCATTCAGATTTCTTCTCTAAGATTTGAATAACTTTACATGAAAAATAATATATAAAATATTAAAATAGGGCTGTCATCTTTAAGCTTGTATTCTAAAAATAGCAATCAGAATTGTGTGATTTTTGTGCTCTCTCCTTCCCCAGTAATGTCACATTTCTTTTTTGCTTAAGGAAGCTTAGGAAGAACAGAGTGTGGGTAAAGCATCCCTGAAGTCTTGCAATTCTTCCACACAGTTACCTCATTTAGGAGTGCATTTTCTCATCTCTGCTATTAACAATATCTCATATGGGTTGCAAATGCCATGCTGAAATATTCATCTTTTTAAAAAGAAAAATTATTCTCAAAGAAACCTGAGGAAAACCACTCTACACATTGCATTTCAAGTAAGATTTTTTCCATCTGACAAATAAAACAGTTTTTCTAAAAGCACATAAACCAAACCTGGTGGGTGAGTCACAAAGAGCTCACAAAAGTGTGTTTTTACAGGTTTGTAGTTGAGACCTAGTTAAACCTGACAGTTTCCTTTAAATTAAATTACTAAGTTCAAGATCATAGCATAAAAAGTGCTTGATAAAAAAAAAAAAAAAGCTTTCTTATTCTCTAAAAATGTTCAGAATTAGGGCAAGAGATCTTGCTTTTCAGCTGAATGAAACAGACCTATCAAGGTAAGAAAGAAGTGGATACAATATGAAAAAACAGCTCTGCATTCATTTAAGCTGTGCTGTGTAGGGTGAAAAAGGACTTTTTGCCTTGACTTTTTCTCGTGTTACACAGGCCAATTTTAAGGCTCTCTCCCACTACACATGCCAATTTAATTTTTGTAACAACATGAGAAGGAAAAATGCAGGCTTGATAAGAAAAGGGAAGCAAGGAAATTCCACTAAATCAACACAGGTTTAGACTCAAGGACAAGAGGAAAATCATTGCCATAGAAGAATATCTCTTCCTCAGTAAACACCTCCATGATCTCCTTGCTTAAAGCAAAATCGAGTTGTGTTTATCTCTTAAATAAATTATCAATTAATAATTACCATGTATTTATAAAATTCATTATTGGTATGATATTCTTCATCATATTCACTCCTTTCCTAATAAATAATGTTTGTGTGTGTCTCCAAAGCTATTAAAAAGATATCCACAAGAGTAATTATAAGGACATTCCAGTTCCTTTTACCTCAGAAGAGATAAGAGATTTTCATCAAAGTGTTTTGAAGTGTCTTTCACCATTTCAGAGCTCATGGACTTTTTATTCAAATAACAATAAAAATTAAAACAGCTAAATGGTCATTGCAGCTCTAGAAGTTTTAAGATTTTTAAAGAGATGAAACAGGAGGGAATAAGGTTCCTGTAGGAGAGAACACTTTCAAACCCAGGTGTCATGATGCCAGGAAAGCTGAAATCCATGGTTGTGAGCAGTCTGACTGGAGCAGCCTGGTGGCAAATGGAGCTGGACAGGCTGAAGGGACAATTTGGGAATGGGATTTGTGCTTGTTCCTCACAAAGACTGATTAATGCTGGAACTGAGGGAGGAAATGAAACCACTTTCAGCAATTCTCCAGATTCTACATCACTTGTCTGAAAGCTGGGAACTGTAATGTGTAATTTTGGTGCTGGAAGTCTCCTTTAATTATAAATTGAGGGGAAGGTGGACAGCTCTGGAAGTGTAATGACTTAACTGATCCTTGCTGTCCTACAAGTGCCAGGGATCTGGGATATTAGATTCTGCTGGCTTCCTTAGAGAGATAACTCCATTTTTATCTTAGTACCCATCAGCAAGGACACTGCTCACAACAGGCAGTGACAAGTTTGGGGTTCCAGCCTTTTGTCCCCTCGTGCTGCTCCTTCAGGGCCATTTTCTGTTCTCAGAACTTTCAGTTAAACCAAAGCCTGGCTTCTTGAGATTACCACTGAAATGGACCCCCCAAAATATGTAGTAGTTTTTAAAAATATTCCACTTTCAGTCTTAATTTAATCAACCTATGTTTACTATTGACCTCAATGATCTTAGAGGTCTTTTCCTCCCTAAAAGATACCATGATATTTACATTTTGAGTTCTTATATTCTGTTGTCTCTCCTGTACCAGCTCAAGCTATTCAGGATGTGTGGTACCATAAACAATGTGCTGTATAGAACAGAATTTCATATCAGTATAAGGAAGCAGCTACAAGTACTTCTTTAAGAACCTATCAGATTGTTCCATCAAAAATAACTATACAGGCAATGACATGAAAATTACATGAATCTATATAAAAGAGCAAAGATTAATATTAGACAAATAAGATATTTACATATCATAGTGAAGCAGAGGTAAAGGAATATCTCAATTATTAAAAGCTCTCCAAGCAAAAGAGGATGCTGTTGTCATTGACTTTTGACTTTATACAGTCACAGTGCTGTGGTAGGATGTCACGAGGTCAAAAGATCAAGCACTTTGAATAGCTGGTCTTCTCTGCATTACTGAATATTTATATTCAAGAATATCTTTGTTTATCTAAGCAGCAAAACAAAAAAACAAGCCATTATCAGACCTGATTATATTTCTTACTGAAAATCAATTAGTGAGGCAGTTGTCTCGAGATTAGATAAAAAGCCAAGCTGAAATGCTGTGATTATAATCACATGGCCTGACTAAAGGCTGCCAGACAGGAGAGGTAAACCCCTTCTCCCACTCTGTATCCCCCATACCTCAAGGTCAACATTAAAACCATATTTTAGGATCTTCACCTTTTAACTTCTTCCTACCAAATAATCTCATCAAAATACTCCTTTGAATAGCTCTTCTCTGATCATTTCTGCTTTCATTCACCTAGAAAGAACCAAATAAATAACAGAAAATTTCCCTTCTTCCTCCAAAAATTTTTTTAAGAAACAAATATTGCATGTGATTTGTGATTCCCAAGTAAATGTATTTCCTGATTAAAAGCAGAGCAACTCCATCTGCTCCATTTATGTGCAGCTCCAGCATTCAGGGGGAATATGTGAGAAACCTGTCAACACTCAGCAAGAGGAGGAGGAATATGGTATTATCACAGAATTTAATTGAATTTCATAACTAGGCATAAACAACTGAGTCTAATGCCCATAGGAAAGAAAATATTGCACTTTTATTGGGTAGTTTTTTCAGCAGAAAAGCACCCACTACAGGAAGTACAATGACGTTGTATTAGGGTTCTGCCCTCAGAACCAGAATATCAGACTTGGGCAAGGACAGTGGAAGATAACAGGGGGAGTGACACACACTGGTGACACAGTAACTAAACAAAAAGTTTAAAGAAAGCAGCAAGAATTCCCACACTGAGTTTTTCCCACACTGAGTTGTCTTTTTCCTTTGGATTTAAATTGCCTCTTATATAAGATTATCACAGGGTTGCCATATCCTTTAAAATTTTATTTCTTCTGAGAAAAAGCCTATGAAGGGTCAAATGGTTGTTTATTTGGAAGTCCTTAAGCCAAATACTTTTTTAAACTTTATGGTGTAGGGAAAAAAATATGGCTGGTTCTGTGTACAAAGCACTTGATCTGTTTGAATAGGAGCAGGAAGGAGGGAGATGCTCACGGGTTCTGTCATCACCACAGGGAGCATGAAAAAAACACATTTGACCTCCTGCTATTTTCCACATTACACCTGTAAAATTTCTACTGAAAATTTACAATGGCAACAAAGGGTTTGGATGCAACAGAAACCACTGGATAGGACAACAGAAAAGGCCAATTCTAGAGTGCATGTTAGAAAAGCCTCTACTGGCTGATGGGTTTGATTTAGAATGATCAATATTGCACTGAAATAAACTTCTTGTTCTCAAGTCATCCTGATAAAAATTAGGCTTACGATATCAATACTCAGATTTTAGTTGGTAGTCAGAACCTCTCTCCCTTATTTGTACAGATATTTACAAATATTTATTTCCCCAGAATTGTGACACCATGATGTAATATGAGCATCCTTTCCTCTTTTAAGATAGCTTAAAACAGACCAACAGACACATTAAACTGCACTAACCTCCACTACAGAAAGAATGAAACCATGCTGTACATCACCAGCCTTCAAGGACAAATCTCTCTCTGTCCTGCTTTGAGCCCTCAACTTATCATTCATAATGAACTTTTCTGCCAACAGGCACAACTGTCAACAGGTGACAAATCATTGCATCAAGTGGCAATTTTTCAATTTGTTGCTCCAGTTTCCTCTCTGGCATCCTCTTATAGGATATATATTTGCTACAGAAATGAATGCATGATGTATTACCAGCCCTTAATTTCTCCAAATTCACTTTCAAAATGACACAATGAACTTTAGGTTTTGCTTTTTCATGGGCAGAGAGTGATAGGACAAGGGGGAATGATTTTAATTAAAAGGGAAAGGATTTAGATTAAATGTTGGGTAGAAAAGTTTTACTCAGAGGTCAGCAAGGCACTGGAAGAAGTTCTCCAAGCCTCATTCTTCTGCAGAAATTAACCCTGTGCCTTTTAAAATGTGTACTTTTTTGAACTCTTCCACTCAACCAGGTTGCTCAAAGCCTCATCCAACATCCATACAGCAAGCAAATATCTAAAATGCACATTTTGTTCCCAGAAAGCAACAAAGAAATGTGCACAAGCCCCTTTTGATCATGTACCTGATCAAACCTTTCCTTTCCACTAAAATTTCCACTAAATCCAAAACACAGCATTTTGCCCATTCTGGCCATTTCTCTCTCAATATTTCCAGCTTCCTGATTGTACTACCAATGAAATTTGAGGAAGAAAAAACAAATGGCAGAGGCGGAACTGTAAAAGATGGGACAAGGGATGCCATTAGCCCTTGTCACATCCAAAATAAAGAAAAAATACCAAGTTCAAAACTACCTGAGAGAATAGAATTATTTGTACAGATTATCTTAGACCATCATGAACAAACAAACACAAAAGTGAGAGTTATATGTGCTTGATTTTTATGTCTTGACATTAACAGTGCTTTTAAGTGGGATTTTATTTTGCTGTTGGAAAGATTAATAAATCAAGAAACACACATAAGCATTGCTGTAGCAGCTTTCACAGGCACTGGGCAATTGTGCTTGTGGAGGAGACAAATGGGCAAACAGTTTGAGCAGGATGAAATCCTAAACTTCCCACAATGAAGGATTTGCTGCTGCCTGGCAGTGAAGGGGAGTGAGAGAGGGATGGGGAAGGGAATCAGGAGGGAATTCCACACGTGATTTACTGACACACTCAGAGAGCATTTACAGCCATTAAGGCAATTCCTTCCTGCAGAGGCACCCAGGAGATTCCTCTGATGTCAGGAATGGGAAATGACAAATCCAGTGGGATTGTCAGGAATGTATCCTCTCACAGCTCCACGGGACTATTGTGCTGTGACTGCTTGCACTGTTGTCCCTCTCTTGCACATAAATGTAATTCTCATTACAGCTCCAGGGCTCTGTAGAAGCAGTGTAAGGAAAGGAAATTGCAGATTGCTGGTCAGTAAAATTCGAATAATTTGCAATTGCTAAGTGGGTCAGAAGGTCATCCACACCTAGGAAATGCCAGCTGCCACCACGTGGAGCTGAGGTGCACATTTGTGATTGAAAAAAAAAAACCAGAATTAAAAAGGGAAGTGAGTGGGCAGAGCAGCAATGGCCCTTTCAGCTCCAGCACTGATGGTAAATAGAGGCAGCCAAACTCTGAGTGCCTGGGTAAAGGAGTGTCTGACCTATTCTTTGTCTATTTCTGGCCCATTTCTCACCTCTTTCTGTTCCATTGCAGGTTTTGGCATATGAATACACACCACCGTTCAAATAAGCATCAACTCAATTTCTACAAACACACTGGAAATATATTTTTAATTCCCAAACAGACTTCTGCCTTGATCAAATAAAGTAATGAAATACATACTCTACTCACAACTGAGCCCTTCAAACCAGGGTAGCACACAAGCTGATATTTAGGGCACATATTCCTCTAGACAGTAAAAAAAGAAACTTGGGATTAATAAAACAAAGCAAAGTACTCATTTCTCCCAAACCCTACTTAAAAGCTCTATTTTCCAGGCAAGACAAAGGGCATACATGGATCACAAATGAAATATTCCTATATACAGAAATCAAGGCTTTTTCCTGCATGCTGTTGCTGGATGGAAAGCACATTTTTCAAATGAAAAAAGAAAGAAAATGGAAGAAAAAGTATAAAAGCAGGCAAAATTTATTTGTTGAAAGATCATAATTGGTCATAGTATGCAGCATTCATTTAGAAACTGTCTTGGGCTTGCTAAATTATATATAAAGCTTACAAGGGATGAAATATTTGAAGAACACAGGTGTTTTTCATCCTCAGAAGCTGGAAAAAAAACCCCTTTTTCACATTGCAGAAAGCCAAATGCACCATCAGTGTGGATGGAGCAGTTAGAATGAATGTCAGGTATTACAGCATATAAAAGAGCAATCCACACTTCACAAAAAACAGGTGGATAAATGGATTTCCTGCCTTGGTTTGCCAGAGTCAGAGCTGGTTGCTTTTTAGAGTGTGTTGTAGAACTTTATAAATGTGATTTTTGCCCTCTCTTTCTCTCTGTCACACGCACAGAGGTCAAAGAAAAGGAGCACCTTGAGTAGCAGTGAGGAGATGTTTTCTGGTGACCTATGATCACCTGTGGACATTAACCTAAAGTAAAAAAAATCTGTTTAATAGCCAGAGAACACTCTCTGATAGAGCAGTATCACATTATAACACTGATTTAAGTAAATTACATTGCAATTACTGAGGTTATAATGACCTAAACAATACTGACACAGGAATTTCGTTTTCTGAACTCCAGACTTGGTCATATAGAGAGTTTTTGGTGGGTTTTGCTTTTTAAAAACGATTTTTATTTATTAATTATAATTCTTCTCCTAGAAGTGGCATGAGAAATGCCACTTAAAAGAAATAAATATGTTTTTGTGTTTATATGGCAGGAGCAGCTGACTGGCAGATAGAGCCTTTCTTTTTTGGCCACTGGTAGGAAATAAATCAAAAGTGAAACAAGTTTTTCAGTGCCATGTGAAGCAAGGTAGTGCCTTCATTAAGTTTATAGCAGCCAAATGCTGATGTTTAATAAAAAAAACCAAACCAAACCAAAACAATCAATGAAGATTTCCTTATTGTCAGTTTTAAAGAAATTTCTGATTCTGTACCTCAGATTTATGCCATATTTTCAGAGCTCTTTCCCTCCAATTTCTCAGCTTCATTATGCAAAAACCACCCATGGCTACATCTTAATCTACATGACAGTCAACAATTGAAAGAAAAAAAAAAAAAAAGAAAAAAATATTTCTCAGCTCTGAAATTTCTTGCCTTAATATTCTGCTTTTCAACATGGAAGAATTCCTTCCAATAATAAGGAAGAAGATTTAAAAAAATTCTTCTCCATTTGATGAGAATGAAACACACATTTCTCTTCAAGATATAAAAAGCATGTTTTGCTCTGCTCAAATTTAAATTATATTAAAATACTTAGCATACTACTTTATTATATACACCCAATGAAAATTTCATAGTATATTATTTTTGTGAAGAGATTAAATTGTTCTGCTGGATGTCTGAAATGTTTAAGAGTAGAATAAATTCTATTATGGCCTCTGCTCACATAACTTTTCTTCCTTTTTTTCCTTTTTTTTTTAATGCCTGTCAAGGATTGCAATTGTGTTGAATCAGTTTTTTTAGAAAAGAATTTTCCAAAAGTTTGGTGAGATTCACTTGTGGTTCTCTTTCATATTAACCAGGGCTGATGTGGAATATTTTTGTCATACAGGCACAGGGATCAAGAGTAATGAAGTATATGGCCAATCGTGAATATTTTTAGGTTTCATTGCAAAGATCAGGGGGAGAGGCTAAAATTTGAGCAACAAAAATTACTGCAGCAATAAGGACAGTTGCATTCTTGTTATATCAGTGGCAAATTATTTTTTATCAACTCAACATTTATGCATTTTGTCAGTAAGCTCTACCCTGAGCTAGCAGGTGCTTTACATTTCGATCTTTTCTAAACTTACACAAACACAGAAGTTAAGATGGAATACATTACTTCTAACAACACTTTTCAAAGTCTAAAGAAAACAAGGAAGGAAAGATTTTGAAAAAGTACAATTTTACTAGAGCTCCAGCAGTCTAAATATCATTTTAGATCAAAGACATTTCAAGAGCTTCAACACCTTGAATGAACACACCACAATGAATATTTCTGATTCTGCTGCTGTGAACTTGAAGGGACAAAGATCAGATGTGGTTTAAGCAGGTATCTGCCTCCATGACAGTAGAGCTTAGCACCCCAATTTGGAAAGAAATTAAAGCAATATTGCTTCTTTTTTATTGATTTTTGTTTTAGCTGATTTCTCATCCAGGAGAAATATAGTTACAAAATGCAGATGTAAATGCTGTACTGTGAAAAGTAATTTTACCTTGACATTAAAAATTACAGCAAGGAGTTAAAATAAAGAAATCTTGTCACCAAAGGTTTTCCACACACAAGAGGGTGAATTTAGGTACAAAAATAATTTCTGACTATTGAGAGGATTTCCATCTCAGCCATAACCAAGCTTCTAGTAACACTTTTCCTTCTGTGAATATAGAGGCCTTTGAAAAGTGAGCCCCAAGTCCTGAACAAAGCATGAGGGCATTTTAAGGCTGTGGAGAAGCAGAGCTGATCTGTGAGCAAGCTGTTAGCAGGAGCTGTGATTCAGGCAGGGATCACAGCTCCTATCTGAAGGACTTCCCCAAGCCCTGAGAGGGGGAAAAGCAGGAATGAGCTTTTCTGGATGAAGCTGAAGAACAGCAGCAGAACCACAGACTCAGCCCAGTAAATCCCTTTCCCTCCCTGGGGAAAAAAAAAGGAGAAGCTCTCTCAGATCAGAGTCAAATAAAGAACATTGGCAAACTGCTAATGCAGCCATCAACAGCATCCAGAACACAGCTGAGATTAGGAGTGTTACCTGGTTATTAAACCTAAAAGGTCTCTCTCTGTATCCAGCTCATTTGCTGAGATTGGCTATTTTCTCAGAACACATTTCCACAGGGATTCTGCCTTCCTCCTCTCTCTGTGGCTCAGGTTTCATTTGCTGGCAGGAAAACATTCCCAAGGGGAGCACCTGAGATTTGATAACTTGGCTCGTTCTGGCAGTAATGTAGCTAGAATTAATTTATCCTTAATTCTTTAATTGCAAAAGCATCTTGATTCTAGGCCTTGAAGGTCTGGGCCTAGAACAACTTCAACTAAAGTTCTGTAGATATAAAAGTATCATTTTGTTGTTTTCTACACAAAATTGAAACTGAACAGGTCTTCAGAGCCCTCCTCAGCTTGGACAACTCAGAGCTTCTGGCATCTTGTGCTGGACAGGGATTCTACCACACACAGACCCACACAGTCTCCTCCCAGTAAAAAATATATTATTTCCTTGCTATAAAGTTCCTTTAAAACAAGAGCCATGTAAAGCTTCCTTATGGGAGGACTTTAAAGTTGATAAGGCCAGATTGTTCCAAAGGCTCCTTCTGCAAATTCGGTTCTTTGTAAGAAGGGAAGAAGGAAAAAAATCCCACATTAATTCTCCAGAGCTGTTAGGGAAACAAAGCTAACCTTCTTAAATTACTCAATGAGTATCGCTCAAAACATCTTCAATTAAGTAGTTTAATTTTCTGAACCTAGCTACTATCATCCCACACAAATTTTACTCCAGCTTTTACAAACTCTTTTTTTCCCCTTTTGTAATTAACAATGTAATTATAAATTAAAATCTATGTTGGGACAAAGGTTAAAAACATTGTGGCTGTGTACTGGTTCTGAAGTGGGAAGCAAGACTATTATTTTCAGCCAACTACAGGCTTTTTATGATCTTCAAAAATTTAATTAAAGACCAAACAATAAGAACCTTTCAGCTTTTTCTTTTCACCCTTTGGTTTATTAATACATATTAGGCTTTTGGGGCCAGAAATCTTTTCTTACTAATTCTGCATTCTGAGCTTAATAAAATAGGCATTCCTTCCACAATACCTCATTTTATCTCTATGCCCACACAATATAGCACCAATAGGAAAAAGCTCCTAAAAAGCAGCCTGCAGGAGAGAACTAGGAAAATTCAGATGAGTAAAAAAAAAAAAAATCTTTTTTAAAAGTGCACCTTTTAGTTCCTTGATCATATGAAATAATTTTAGTTCATTTTGTGTCATTTCAGTTACATTCATTCATAACATTCATTCATCCACATGAAAGCAGCCTATTGTAAGGGGGAAATTGCAGTAAATAAAAGGCAAATGGCTCAGTTACTGCTTGCAAGAATTTCATTTGTCAAAGGCACAGAAGGATATCGAGCACAATTTTAGCTTCAGGTGCAAGGTAAGAAAGGGAGGCACACTCTGGTCAGTGCCTCCAGGCAGGAGAATTTCAGGTACAAAAGCAGTTTTCTTGGCTAGATAAGGTGCAGGTGGGCCTGGAAGTGGGAGATGTTTGCTTGGAATGAAGAAGGGCAAGAAAAAAAACTACTCAAAGCAAAATAGCTTCCCCACTAACAGCTACACATATATTTACCCACCATCCTTTCATTTAGGTGGAATCTGTCCCTCTTTTTGCTTGTGTCAACATGAAATCTGTAGGCTTTAGATTGCTGTTTGAGAATGTCACACTGTCAAGAAGTGAAACAGTGATGATGGTTGTCAGAAAGGGGAGGAGGAATATCTATCATGCTAAAGAAACCAGATAAATAATAGATGACAGAATGTGTTCTGTGAAACATTGCTAGGAGCATAATCTTCAGGAGGACACTGGATTTTGATCAGAAACAGAAATCAACTTAAATATTCTCATGTGTTCTTAATATCAATGACAATAAAAATGCAGGAAATTTTGAAATTAATGTTACAAACATTCCTGGAAAAAATATTTGCAAAGAGTGAATACCAGCTTCAAATTCAATAAATTGATAGACTGTCTAAAAAGTGGCAAGGAAATCCCATAAAATTCCTAGTTATATCTTCACAGTTCTTGCTTCACCACTGAAATGATTCTTGAATCTACTCCATTATTTCTAGCCTTAGACAAAAATATTTCCCTTTCACAATCATTACATATTGCATTAAACACATCCATAATTTTAGTCACAGGTGGAAAAAATAACCCCACTGCCTAAATCAAAGGCAGGTTATTTCCACAATCTAGAGCTAATCTGAAAGCAGACAGATGGCTCTAAGAAACTCTGCTTTTATCACACAACTGACAGATGTTCCTGAATGGTTTTTTGGTAATTGTCAGATAACCTTGCCTGTCTTGCATGTGAGCTCTCTCTTAGCTCCTCACTTTAACTGTTGCCATCTTTGTCTCAAAAAATTCAGGCTGACAGCTTGAAGATAGCAAAGTCTCTGCACTGTGGAAGCTTCAGTCAGCTCCAAGAAAGGGACTGGGAAGCTGTCTGAGGTCAAGGAGGGAGTGCTGGAGCTCTTTCAGGTAACACAAAGCAGCTCAGGCATAGTCCCCTGTCACAGACATATTTTCTGAAAAATCCTTTGCTAGGATTTTTTCTCCTGAGAAGCCTCCAAGGAAAAGAAAAATAATAATTATCTGCTGCTGTGGAATGCAAGAGGTGCATCTTTGATTGCTCCATGTGAGTTGTTTCTACTTGATGGCCAATCCCAGGTCCAGCTGTGTTGGGACTGGTCAGTCAAGATTTTATCATTCCATTCTTTTCTTTGCTAGCCTTTTGATGTCTTCATTTCTTTAGTGTAGTTCTAATATATCATTTTCTTTTAATATAATAAATATCATAAAATAATAAATCAGCCTTCTGAAACATGGAGTCAAGATTCTCATCTCTTCCCTTGTCCTGGGACCCCTGCAAACACCACCACAGTCCCCATCCTTAAGTCTGGAAATACATCCCTAAATAAGCTCTGAACTTTTTTTTTTTTTACTGCTTGAAGAAAGCCAGAAATATTACTGCTGTAGTAGCAGCCTCAACTTGAGATCTTAAGTACAGACAGAAGGTTAAGATGGCAAAGTCAAAAACCAAGCGAGGTGCAGCAGAGCCTTAGGGAAACAGGCACATGGTACCTTACACAGCTGTGAGAAATCTGGCAGCAAACATTTGGATGGATGAATGTGGAAGTGTGGCAAAATAAAGTGTTAGGAGGAAAAAAAAGCATAGAACACTGGCTCAAGGACTGAAATGCAACAATCTGCATCTAGAGATCATGCAGGCTCTGGAATTATACTGTTAAGAAAAACTGAGATAATGAATGATGAAAAGCATATAAAAGTATCTATAAGTATAAAAAGAGACTTATAAAAAGCTACACAATTCTATGAATTATTAAATCAATTTTAAAAATACAGATGTGTTCTTTTGATGAAGATTTTGAGAGTTCACTTAAGTCCAGTCATACAGGAATTTTTGAAACATTCAAAAATATTTCATCATCATAATAATATTATTATATGTGTAATAATAGCAATATGTATCATTTGCCATCATTATAGGCTTTTAAATATTTGTTTAGCACACCTCCTGCAGCAGTCTTTATTCTGTCTTTTTAATACTGTAAAGTTATTTTACTTACTGTACTCAGTACATATTTAGCAATTATTTTTTCACACAGCTGTGAATTCTGAAATTAGAGTTCCTTTTAAAGCCTCACCATTTAATAACCATGAAAAACAGTGTATCTGAGAGATTTCAATTATTTCACTGTGCATAGTGACATTTTGCATGCTGGCAGATACTAAAGGCTAGTATGCAACATTGACCCAGCCAGATTCATTCATAGTAAAACTCTGACTTTAAATAAAAATATGTATATTCTTACAAAAGTGTAAAATCAACACTGCTTCCCATGGTGAGAAAACAGGTACTCTTGGGTCTTAGGATTTGAGGGAACTCTCTGTTAACCTAAACTGACAAAAATTCAATCTAGAGTCATATTCTGAATTATGTCAAATGAGATTCCAACCTGCTGACAACTATGATTTCATTTCCAGCAATGCTTGTATTTCCACCTCAAGAAAGCTTCAAATTGAAGAGAACTTTGAACAGCTGGAACAAAAATCCCCCAAGTACAGACATTTTTTCCTCATTTAAAAAAAATAAAGCCATAGATGCTTAAGGAAAGCAGAAAAACAGGTTTATAATCAGGATTTTGTTCTTTTTATCCACTCAGTCCAGTGGAGATAGTTATGCTAAAGCCTGTGGATATTTGAGCAGATCTATAATCCACTTGGTGCAATGGACAGGTAATTACTTTGTTTACACAAAAGAAAATTATACACACAAAAATCAAAGTTTGTTTTTCCATGTGTATGTATTTTTTCCCCCAATATTTCTTAGAATGTAAAGTTATTAGAAAAACCAGACTATCTCCTGGCAAAAAGGTAATAGCAATGTGGAGAAGAGAGAAGACAGAGTAATTATTTCCTGTGAAGAGAAGTTCACTAAATGAATGGGAGTGCAGTAATTGAGATGAAATTGAGCATTTCCAAATGACACTGAATAGCAGGAAAAGTTCACAAAGCTCTTCTGAGGAGGGGCTCTTTCTATGCCTGTCTGCTGCAACAGCTCCAGAGGAATTTGCTTGGGTTGGTTTCCATCTCAGGCCCTGAGATTCTTTCCTTTCTGAGAGCCAAAAGCCTTGATCTTGTTTCAGGTTTGCAATGACAACTGAAATGAAAATCAGCAATCAGCTCTGGCTGCATTATTCCATCTGTAAATGAGCCAGCTTTGAAATGCTGGTATGGAATACTTGGAATTACCTTAGATCCTCTAGAATCAATATCTTATCCAGATTTCCCTGCTATCCAGGGACTTCTGCATTTGTGTAATGTGATGGGAAATGGACATGTATGAAATATATACTTTTGATAGACTTCTTCCTAAAATCACAAATCTTAATCTGCAAGTTTAGATTAATAAACAAGAAGTTTGAATTGCATTGAGTCAATGAAAACCAAGCCCTGTAATTATCTGCTAAATGTTGGAAATCCCCAATGCAGACAAGCACAACTTTAGCTGCACAAACAAGCACAGAGCCCAGGCCCAAAAAGTCTTAAATCAAAACCATTCCACATGTTTCTCACTCCTTTAATGCAATCATACAGAGCTGAAATTATGTACATTTAGATTAAGGCAGAGTGATAGGACAGAATATAGAGTAATATTTTAAATGACAGGGATAGAGGAAAGCTTTTAAAGTAAGGTTTTTTTCCTCTTAAGAATATTCATCCTTTAATATTTTTCCCAAAATGATACCAGTAACTCCATCATTGTCCTTCTTAATCAAATACAGGAATTAAATCAGTGGCACTGATGAGGAAAACCTCAGTAGAAATGTATTTAAGCTTATTCCATACTACTTTCTGATTAGGGACCCAGCATCCCTTCACAGACTGAGATACATGATTATATTTTCAATTTTTTATGACTGATATGTTTTTATTTTCATTTCAATTCCATGAAATTGTTATCTAAAATTTAGAATGTAAAACTGAGCTGCACTCCTAAGACTGAAGTTTTACAGGAAACTAAATGGGAACAGTGCTAAATTTTTGTGTTTGTGTGTTTCCTATTTATATATTTAAGTTGTTTTCTTCATGGATTTCAAGAGTTCATGGAGAGAGGAAAAAAAAAAAAGATCCACATTATTCAGTGCAAAATAGCTTTTGGGAACAAAGATGATCTTTAGAAATTACAGGGTCCACTGGTTTCTTCCACTCATTATAAATAAAAGTCTCATTTTTAAATACAAAATAATATAGAACAGCGATTATGCCAGACTGCATTTAACATATATCTGTAGCTCTCTTTGCATCTTATTTTTGAATATCCAAAGAGATGGTCCCAATGAAGGGAAGAAGGACAATGCTCCTATACTTGAAACACTTATATTTAACTTTTCCAGAAATTGTCAATCACACAAGAGACTCTATCGTTGTGAAAACACAGAATATTTGTAAGATACTCTTCTACGTTTAGGAAAAAATATGTATATATGCAGGACATATGCAGAAATAAATAGGATGAATTATGGCTTATAAATCCATAGTGTTATGATTGCCTCATTAATCAGTTATTCTAAGACAGCACTTCTCAGTGTATCACTGAAACAGCTTCATCCTAATATGGATTTTGTAAAAGAAAAGCTTTATGAAAAATTAGGTGTTAAATGTTAATTAGTTAATAGGTAATTAAACCTTTTAGTTGATTAGCTATTAGTTAATTTTCACTGTGTTTTGCACAAGATTGACCTGCAGCATTTCACACCAAAAGACAACATACCTTACAAAAGCCCTTCCTGTACTGGTTTGATCATTTGTCCTCTGGTGAAATGTAAATACTTGGGTAACTAAATAGGTAACACTGCAGGTTTTGAACTGCTAAATTTACCTTCAAATTCTGTAGCTGGAAGGAAAATATCCTAGGCAAAAAAAAAGCTGGATGAAAGAGATGTTCTACACAGAAACAATCTGTCCTGATACAGGAAGAAAATCAAGCCTACTGCTTTTATACTGTGTAAAACTTAAGAGAATCACAGCACTCAAACTTGCATGGTCACCTTGTCATCTTCACTAAGAGGGGAGAACATTCTGGGGGAGTGGAAGCTTCACTCAGCTAAATTCCTTCCATAATGCAAAGAGCCATCCCTGAGAGAACCTGCACAGATTTATCCTGCTCAGAGGATGGGGAGCTTCAGCTGCCAGGGAAGAGGCTCCAGGAGCAGCCATCTGCTGGTGCATTTGGCCCTCACTTGTTCTTTTCCTGGTTTTCAGTCCAGGTCTTGCCTGCTGAGAAGTACTTCTGCCCTTCCTTCCCCTGGAAGGCCTGGCATGGGACACAGAGAAGGAGCAGGCAGTGCACGCAGCTGCTGTCTGGTTGGCATTTTATGGGCCGTGCTTTTGGGCAAACAGCACGAAGGCAGCCCATGAGTGTCACATTAAAGTGATCTCTTTGTAGGAGGACTAGGAACTAACTCCAGCTACCACCTCAGTTCTGTATTGACAGACTGACTCTGGGCTCCCTAGCAACACTCCCTTCCCACAACTTCCACGCCTTGGATGCACAGTGCCGTACCTGGCACTTCCTCACCTCTCTCTTTGCCCAAGGTTTTCCCTTCAAAGCCAAATTCAGAGGGTTCTTATGTACAGGACAGCTGGTCCACGGCTGCTGCCACACTGAGCCAAGTCTGCCTTTTCCACAGCTCCTTCCAAGCAGGCAAATGCCAGCAGCAGTAAATCCACAGGCATTGCTATCCACCTGGATACAATTAGTTGTGGTGGAAAAGACAAAATGCATTGCCCAGTTGCAAGGGTCATTATCTGATATCCGTGCCTGTGCATCAGATATTTCCAAGAGATACAGAACCCAGGGCAGTACCAGCATTGCCTTCTTCTTCCCAGGTCAGAATTCCAGCATAAAACAGTATATTAGAATAACTATTCAACTCATGTTAAACTCATAAATTGCAAAAATACATCCTTGAGAGCCTGCTCCTCTAATTCAACACAGCTCACATGGATCAAATGATTTAATATGGCTTTTTTATTTAATCCCGGGTACATCCTTGTATAGAGACAATAATGGGAGTGGAAGGAATTACCTGCAGTCAGGCTGTGATGAAATCAAGCCTTGGCTGTGACCCTGCAAAGCACAACATGAAGTGTGTGCCATTAAACCTTACATCTCAACCCCACACTTTGCCACATTCAAAGGCTGAAACCTTTGCACTTCTAAGAATGAAACTATACAGCTAAAAATAGAAGGGACCTACTTGCTGCCTTCTCAGTAACAATAAACAATAAAACAAAAGCCACGTTTAAGAAATACTGTATGAAAAGAGGAAATTGTCCAACGCATTAAGTACTAAATTGGGCTTGAAGTGTTTTGAATGGTGAAGCAAGTGCTACATGCAGTCCTGATTGTTACATTCCTTTTCATCAAAAGAGCTGACCCCCAGGGGGTCACAAGGAGGAAATCGATGGATTCTGAAGTGGGTAGGGCTGAAGGAGCCACAGAAAGCTGCAAGGTGACCCTGCAGCACTCAGCCACTTCTATAAAGGTCTGCACAGGGAAAGGAGCCAGGAGCGCTTTTTGCACCCGCTTGGCAGGAAAACAGCTTGGCTGGAAGATGGAACTCCCAACAAAGGAGCTGGAACTCCTAGGTCAGGTTGGAAGGGTAAAACGAGAGACACACAGTTGTGAGGCACTGAAAGCCTTTGTGGGGGGTTGCAAGGACAGGGAGAGGTGCTCACATGCTCATTCCCACTGTCACCTCAGATGCTCTGCAGGCGGGAGTTACCCAAGGGGCCTCCTGAGGGAGATCAGAGTGCTTCCCAAGCCATGCTGAGCAGCCCCTGCTCCATAAACACCTGCAGGATTCTGAAAGCTGTCTCAGTGTCATCTCACATCAGCCCTCAGAGCCTTTAGGTCCAGGCTGTAGCTGTAACCAGGGCGGGTGCATTACTCCCCCCCAGTTCTTGCTCTGAAAGACAGGTGGGAATACACCAATAAGCTCACCTATGTACTGGGCAGAACATGCACTTTGGATTATTGCTATGCAGACAATTATACTCCTGAAGTGCTAGGAGAGGACAAGTCAGAGCCTATGGAGCAGAAGAACAGGAGCCAGAGGAAGCTGGGGCTGCACCCAAGCAGAAAGAGGCAGCAGAATGAACAGGCTTTCATAAGAATCCAGAAGTGCAACAGCTGCCCTGTGCATAACATTCCCTGGGCTGTGTAAAGCAGAAGAACCACAGGATCTTGCTGCCTCTACCCCTGCTCACCTCTAGGCCTGAAGTGAAGGGAAAGAAATTAAGGATGATTTTCAAGGAGGGGAGGACACATAACATCTCCCAAATCCTCTATCAGATGGGGACACATGGAGCAGTAGAAACGAGACCAGAAGGCACAGCACACCTGCTGTCTGCAGATCCACACCTCTGGATTCCCAATGGCAGCAATTCCAACTGAGATACTGAAAGTAAGAATTCACTGCTCATTTCCTTCCTAGCTTTGCTTTTATAAAATACACACTTTCTCCTCATCAAGCCAGAGATGATATTTGCTTTGAGACAAACGATTACCAGGCTGGTGTAGTTTAGAAATGTAACTCACCCCTCTAATATCAGAAATTAAGATTTTATGACAATGTCTCTGCAGAGCAACACTGCATTATTGGTCTGAAGAATGAGAACATGGATTACACTCTTTTTGCTCATTCAAGCTGTCTGACCCATGCAATACAGACACTGTCAATACAATGATTAACTGCAATGACTCAAAGATAGCTAAGGATGTTTGCTGGTGCATGGATGGCATTTGTTGCATTCCTAACACTCCCTGAAAAAAACCCCTCATAAATGACAGACTCTTCTGATTACAAACAAAGAACAAAAAACACCTCTATATTAATATAGGTATAATTTGGAAAACATTGTTTTTTCATGGTTCACTGATAACACCATTTTTTACATCCTGCATGTTAAATCCTTTTCAAAGTGCTTACCTACTTTCTGCTTGGGGCATTAGAATTCATGGCTTGATAAAAACGAACAAACCAACATAGCCTGGGGTGATAAACTCGAAAAAGCGGGGAATACACCACTACTAGAGCTGCATCCAGATTTAGTGACAGAATTTACTTCACTGAAGTTTGGATAAGGGCATTGAAATAAGGTATAAGGTATAAAGTAATAATAGTTGACATACAAAAATCCTCTGACCTCTGGGAAGACAAGATTTGGATTGCATTTGAGTTCATCTGATCTGTTTCAGGAAAAATAAAAAAAAAACAACCTCAAAACAACTCACCCCAAAGCATTTTTGCTATAGGAGAGATCAATAGCAAAAAGAGATTATATTTACTTCAGGAGCATCTGAGCCATGTTTAAGTCCATTCTGGAAGAGATGTTTGAAAAATGCTGTAAAAATAGTTTTATAGCAGAGTAGTCACCACTAAGAAGATCAAGATAAACCTGTGATTCAGTTTTTGATGTTCTGCAGTGTAAGATCAGACATGAAAGAAAATAGAGAGTACTTTGCAGAGAGCAGTAGGAACCAGGAGGCAGCGAGCTAGCTGACTCCATCCTGGAGTGACTGAAATGAAAGCAAAAGGAAGAGCCCTACACACTGGGGGTGGGAATCCTTTTATGCCACAAGAAATGATGAAATTAGGGGATTCAAATGAGAAAAATATCCCATAAAATAAGATAGGCTTGGAGCATGACTCAGAGAAGCCTTTACTCAGCTTCCCCAAGTCTCTAAGCTGATCCTTTGTGTTACAGCATACCCCATTTAAACTGGGAAATTCAATCCAGACCATGCAACTACTTACTGTCTACCCTAAAATTGCAACATTGAGTTTCTTGGTTCTTTTAATCTGTTTAATTCTCATTAGAGTTTTGTCTTCTTCATTTTCATAATTCAGGCAAAGCAGGATTGTCTGGGCAGTGCCTGGCAAGGGGCAGCAGTGTGCAGGGGAGCCAAGGAGTTCTGCAGGTTCTGCAGAAAACAGAAGGGCAGGAAAAAATGCCCAAAGGATTAGGGCAGAGCCAGAAAATGGCAATACTTTTGCTGAAGTTTGAATAGTTTTCATTCTAAAGGAGCACACGAGATTTTAAAGAAAAAACCCCAAAACAATCTGAAAACTCATTGTTCAAGGAAAAATCTATTAATGAGTTAACCACCAGCTAAAGCAGAGACTGACTCTGTGACCTACCCTGTTAAATATGCCAGTGGCACACTCTGATGCTGGCATTTCTTAACTTGATTCTTGACTTAAATGCCCTTTTAACGTGCTCATTAGTGAAATTTTCTAATTAAAAAATGCAGCGGCTAAAAAGACGCCCTCTCCTCCACAAGTCACATGGAACCAACCTGAACACCTCCACGGTTCATTAGCTGAACTGGCAATTTCAGATCCCACAGCAGTTCTCCACCACTTCTGCTAATTGAAAAACTTGTAACAGAAGTAGGCTGCTATCTTTTTTGTGCACCTGTCACAAAAGGCGGAGCGGAATTTATTCTATGGAAATAAAGTTTTTGCTGCCTAGAAAAGCTCAGGAAGCCAGAGGCTTGCAATAGTTTGGCCATTTTTAAGAATTATGGAGGAAAGTGCTGTCATAAAATTATCTGCCCCATTTCAGACACCTTCTACCTAGTCCTTTTTCCATCCCTCAGCCACCTGCCATGGTCCCCTGCACATGTAGTGCATCATTTGGCTTTATACCCTCTTCTAGCTCACATTTCTTGTGCCATATTCTCACCCCACCTCATTTAAATCCCTCTCTCCCTCTTCAGCAAGGATCCTCCAGACACCAATACCATTCCCACATGGAAGTTAATGCATGACCTGCAAGTGTTACCCACATTTAAATGCATTACCCTTCCCACATCTGCTTCACACATTATTTCTATAATGTGCTGTAGTGCAGTTTTTCTGTTGTTTTGGTTTTGTTTGTTTGGGTTTTTACTTTGCATTCATCTTCAGCTTGCACCATGGCTTATTGACAGACATTAAGTTTTTCTTTTTCATAGCTCCAGTGTCCAATCCATGTCACTCTTTCATCTCTCTTGCACATCACTCTGGGGCTGAGTTAAATCTAATTTTCTTCATATTGACTGGTATGGGGCTGTTTTCCCTCACCATGCAAATTTATTTTAACCAACAGTTTAAATCAAATCAGTTTTTCTCAAGTCTCTTTTGTCTGTGACAGTAACTTGTCAGTGATCTCCCTGCACTTATCTCCACCCATGAGCTTTTCTATTTGATTTTCTCAGTCTGAGCTGAGTGAGGAGCAGGAGTGTGGCTGAGGGGCCTCCCACAGCCAGCCAAGGTCAAACCACCTCAACACCTTCAAAACCTGCAGAAATTCAACCTCAGTGAGGACTGGAGTTCCAGCAAGAACAGCCAGATTCTCCTTTTCCTTCCTCACAAGCCTTGTGAGCCAAAGGATCAACACTAAATACCCAACAGAGGTTGCACCAATTACCCAGAGACTGAAAAAGTAATATTCAAAGTATTTACCATTCATTCCAAAAAAGGAAACTATGGGATTCAGATTTAAATGATTTTATACATTTTTTTTACAGAAGGGCCTTTTAAAAAAGCCAATATTTCTTCTGATTTAAATTTTAAAGCATTATGGATGAATTTTTAATTTAAGATGAAGTTTCTTAGCCCCTGGAGCTATGAAAAAATTCATCCCTTTATGATAGAATTTGGGGCCATTTTATCAGTTCCACTGTTGGCTCAAGGTCTCCTTCTGCAGAAATCCCATTTGAAAATGGATGTTGGCTTCCCTACTCCTGCCCAGAGACTTGCTATGTGGCCTAAGAGCCACGTCAAGGACACAAAACCTGCTCATTTGCCACTGACAGCCACCTTCCTGAGCTGTCTGAAAAATCTCAATGTCAACATTCTTTGTACCTCTGCCCAAAATAAAGAACTTATCAGATACATGGAATGGTGAGGACTCAAAAAGCTCTTCAAAGACCTAAGGATCCCGTTATTTCCAATCCCATGGGTAAAGGTGGAAATACCAATAGAGAATTTTTGTTACCTACAATGTTGGTGCCTTAAGATCTAAAATTTACATACAGAGCAGCCTGAAGCTTATTAGCAGCAGTTATTTTCTGTGTTCAATTCAGAAAGGGTTTTCCTTTCCTGCAAGTGCAGGGATACTCCTGGAATCCTGCCCTCATCCACAGCCTAACACAGACAAGGCTTCAGGAGAGATACAACTGCACACTTGATAAACAAAGCCCTAATAAAGCCATTTTTAGATTGCAACCTGAAAAAACCAAAACCCAATAATCACTTAAATAATACATCACAACAAAGAGAATTTGTCCAGGCTGAAGAAGACTGAGACACAAGTTTTCCTCTGTCTGAAGGAGATTCAACCAACACCTCTCAGCACATTTACTGTCAGTGCATTAGGCTGGAAGAGTCACCAACACTCCTCTCAGTGAGATGATGGCATCTGGCTGAAAAGAACTGAAGATGTGTGAAAAAAAGAGAAGTCTGGGAATGCCAAAACCCTTTTCCTGGTTTGTATATGAGGATGAAGCATCTCAAACCTCCTCTCTCCCCCTGCTGGGCCATCTCACACACAGGAGCCACAACTGCACACACTCAGCTCTCTCTGAAGCCATTCCAGGACTTGCCAAGGATCCCTGCAGAGTCCACAGAGCTTCAGATTCTTCACTGGGCTTAAGGAGGATTTAGGTGTTGTCTGATCAGACTGGAGTAACTACAGCCATAAAATGCAGCCATTTTGGAAACTCTCACACCAAAATGAGCTGCTAATGAACTTAGACTGACTCAAGAGTTCATTGACAACAGACTGGAGGCTTTCAGGGGCCAAAGTTCCAATTCAGAAGCTTCCATTTTGCCAAATTGTGCTGGATCCCCAGCTAAATCCATGTGCAGACACACCTGGAGGAAGAGTTGCTTATTCCCTGATGGCCACACCACTCCACGGAGCATTAAAGCCACTCACAGTGAAGAGTGCTCGACTCCCATTCTCTCCTACAACATTCCTATTTCCCCTAGTGAGACATGCTCAGAAAGCTCTTGCAATAATTCCTGAATTCATCCTCACCCTGCTGCAGGGGAAAACAAGCCCTCTGTGGCAGTAGCATCTCTTCAGGCAGCTGCTTTCTGGAATTTAGTGACATTCTCCTGGGAATTACAAGACATATTCCAAACACAAGACCAGAACAAGGCTTACACTGGAGCCCAAGTAACTCTTCTTTAGATTAAAGTGAGGCTTGGAAGGTTTATTTGATCCACAATAGGTTTACTGATCTACAAAAGGCTGTTCTTCAAAGCCCACTGGGAAAAAAGGAGGAAGGACTTTCTAAAAATATGGGAAGTGCTTTGGTCTTGGCTGTGTTTTTGCTCCAGTCCTTGCACGTATTTTAACTTAAAAACAAGATGTGTGGTTAAAATTAAAGGAAAAGAGAATCAATCATACAGGACCCTCTGCTATCATTTCACCTCAAAGCTTTTCAAAATACATGCAGCTTAGCTCATCAGAAATGTGACTTTGTCCTTGGACATGAGCATTCATCTAACAGTACACCTAAAGAGAAAGATATTTTCTTCCCATTATTCAACCCATTTTTGCTTAAATTAAAAATATTAACATGAAAAGTACATGTTTTTCTTCTCTGAAAATACCCCAGAGGCTTTATGAGTTAAGGTAACACTGAGTGCCAGAGTCAGTAAAGTGTTTAAAAACAACCATACTCTTCACCACAGTCATCACAAAATTCTAATCACCTGGAAAAGGAAGAGAAACTTTGCTTTTAACCTATCTTCCCACACTTCATTTAGCTGCATTCTGAAAATTAATTCTATTCCCTGATGTGATTTCCCCTTGCCCATCCAACATTTCAAATCTACATGACTTAATCTATACACTAATGGACTCCTAATTTTCTGGGGTAGTCAACCACATAAGACACTAACACAGATCATTAAAAGAAGTGGAAAATCTAAACAAAGACATAACAATTAATTCTGTGCAAGCAATAGCTCCACCGCAAACCTATGAAAAAATATTTATGGCATTGTTTTTCCAAGCAGGGTGTAATTTCAATAGCTAATTCTTCCATCAAGTTGATTTTATGACTCTCACATCTTCAATGTTTGAAAAGAAGCAGTCTCTAAATCTGTCCAAATTTCTAAATTTCTTGTTGTTGTCTTTCCGTTAACCAGAATTTCGGCAGATTATTCAATCAGTCATTTGGCCTTGCTTCATTTCTGCCCCTCTGCAGTTAGTTCTCAGTGGTTTCTTTGTCCTCAGAGACAGAATTTCATTACATTGTACCATGCTGGTGAGGCCTTGGAATAGGGAAGCTTCATCAATGCACAGTATCGAAATGTACAGGAAAAGGGAACGATTGCATTAAAACAATTCAGCCCACTCTCTGTTAAAGCTGACTACCAAAGAGCCAAGAGTGACTTCTTTAAACTGCTATTGTGGGGTTCTCTGTTAGCAGAAAGCTGTAATGTATCAGCAGCCAACTAATTCAGAATTGTCTGTCTCTTCTCAGCCACCCTCACACCAGTTGCACAAGGAGCAGCAAAGGAGATTTGTCTGTGCAATCACCTGTACTGCATGAACGGCATCAGTAAAACCTTTTTTATGGGTGGGCATGAAGGAACCATAATATGGGAATAAAATTGCTTATCTAAGGCTCAATTGAAAGCTTAAAGCTGCTGTTAAATCAGAGAGCAGAGAATGAACCACAGAAGCAGCAATAACTATAAAATGTAATTTTACTCGGAACGGAAAATGTGTATTTGATTAATTGTTATGGTCTAAAATATGCAGTACAAAAATGTCAGAAGTTTTCCATTTACTAGCTAAAATCCCAGGATGAGAAGCACTTCCCTTTTGATATTTTTTTTTTAAATTTCCTTTTTTTTTGGTACACAAATGTCTTGATTCGTTATCTCTGGCTGCTCTCTAACATTCACATTGGGTGAAAAATATTGCGTTATCTACTCCTGGTAAGCAAGGTTCTTTCTTTCTGACAAACAATTCTAGATAACTAATGAAATGTTATTCCTGGCAAATGAATGAACTATTTGCTTTTTTATTGAATTTCTTTGAGGCTGTCATGGTCTAGAAGGCACCATTAAGGCATGCATATAACTTAGCACCAACGAATGTGAATTGTTTTGTTTTCATTTCACCAAGTTCAATGTATACCCTACATATTTACAGAGGTAAATAACATTCTTCATGAAGCACAGCATCAATTTCATCAATACAGAACTTCCAATACAAGCAGATTGCTCCACTGAATTTTAATTTTTTTAAGATAAAGTGTGTTTCCTCAAAGAAATTTCCAAATACTGCTTTTTTATTTTTTTCCCCGAGGGCATATTTTCTTCAATCATTCAAACAAATATATGTGTGGTACCTTCCATATATTTTGTTCAGCATTCCTGTTTCTTACTTATGTTTTAATCAATTTCTCCCATAATTACCTACATTGTCAGAACACAAAAAATTAAAAGCCTGAATGAATGAGCCTTGTAGTTAAGCAACAGTATTATTTAGAACCTACTTTTTTGGTGTTTGATGGGTGTAGGATGGCAAAGTATAAGAGTAAAGCTGATACCACTGGTCACTGCCCTCAAACGTGACTGTTTTTTTCAGCATGTGCCTCCTAGAGTCTACAGTTTTCCACAAAAAATAAAATTGACTTTAAAAAGCACGTAATTCTGAGTTACAAACTAATGCCCACGTCTTATATCTATATCAGGTCGAAGATTTGGTCTTTACAGTGTATTCTTTCAGGGTTTTACCAAAAATATGATTTGCAAACAGCGCTGGGGAGAAGGAGGAATGCTGAAAGGTAAAACAAAAGTGCCTTTTGTTCCTTTCAGAGTCCCTTCACTCATCTCCTTTGTTAAGGTCCTTCCAGTGCCTGTTAATTAATTGCTGTGATTGAGGTCAAGTTTGAAGATGATATGGGGTTAATTTTAGACTCTCTAGAGGGCAGACTGAGAAACTCATTACTGCTCCTGATGCTGGAATGTCAAGTTAGGCAGACCTATAATATCTCAGGCTCTCAAGGATGTTGACCTTTCTGCAAAGAGCTGCCTTGGCCTGGGTCGTGGAAGTCTGTGCTTACAGTACTTCTTAAATTTCTTTGCTTCTGTTGCCAGATTAAAAATTACAAGTGAGAGCTCAGTGTTTCTAATTAGTCTGGTGTTCTCCAGGGGGGGCTGGTGAATATAATGCAGCAACACATGTAACTACCACTCAACATGCTTTTAGCAGAAAGCCAATTAAAAAGAAAATGGAAAGAAAAATTGCTCTGTGCTTACTCCCTTGCTCACTACTTCGAAATAACTCAGTGAGTCTGATTGTTGGCCAGCAAGAGTCTCACTGATTCTAAGCTAAGTTTATAATGAGGGAAGTTCATAATCAATTTATATTTTATTATGAACTCCTCTAGAAGTCAGAAGCATTTACAAACTCCGCCGGTTACAAAGTGACAAGCAGTGAGAGCAAACACTTCTGACATCTTCTGTACCAAGAGTCAGGATGCAATTTGTAAAAATGGGATGCATTCACTTTAATCTATCAGTTCTTTTAGACAGTGGTTTGGTTTGGGTTAAAAGTGCTGCAGAAACACCAGGCCATTGTCTCTCTTTTCTGAAAACTTCTGTGGCCGTACAGGAAGAGAGATAAAGCTCATAAAAATCCAATTGTAAAAGAAAATCAATGGTGACAATGCAAGCTGCAGTTGATACTCTGCTCATGACAAACTCTTCAACACAGAGCATTTGCAGCTAAAGTCCTCTGTGGCTTATGTAAGAAAGGCACCTCTTTGTACATGAATTTTCAGTGAGCAGTCAAGCCACTAGTCCCTAAAACTGTGGGTGACTCTCTCTCATTAACCTGAATTTTGTCACAATTCAGGGTTATGACTTTCTATTTTTATAGAAAGTCATCAGAAACAGCTAAACTTAAATCCCAATAAATTCCTGCAGGCATGCTCAGCAACATGCCAAAACCAGGTGCTCAAAAGAAGCTTTAAAAAAAAATATTGCCATAAGCTGGTTTCAAACATATGTCTTTGTATTTAAATCAGTATACTTTATATTTCTTTGTCTCAATGAGAGGATTAAATTTGAACTCAGCAAGAGTCAATGAACCTTAGAGTAGAGGTTTAGATGTATTTACAATACAGTGGTGGAAAAAATATAATCTAATATTACTGATAATAAAAGAAGTAAACTGAAATTGAGGTTGATTCTGGCAGTCATATTCACACCAAAAACATATACACAGGATAACGAGGCTTCTCTTTTTAAGAATTTGTTCTTGGGCAATCAGAAACAGAGAAATTATTTATGATTAATATAGTTGTCGTTATCCACTCAAAGTCCCATCATTTCCTTTGCTGATGCAGTAGCTACAGTTAAACAGCAAGAGGAAGAACAAAAACCATGGAAAGGAGATCCAATATTTATAAACCAAAATGATTTAAAGTCCCTGTGCTCCAACATGTGCTCACCACCTCCCTGGGAAGCGCATCTGAAGCAAGCTGTCAATCTGAGATGCAATAAAACAAGGCAAAGATATTCTCTGACTTCATCTCAGCTAAATTTACAGACAAAACTGCCACATCAAGGCATCATCACTCCTCAGCCTGTCCATTTATTACTGCCACACAGGGGACAGGGCCTTCACTGTTGTGGGTGTGACAAAGAGCTGGATAGCTTCACTCCTATTGTGTGGCAAGCAGGCAATATTTCTTTCAGAGATAATCCACAGACAATACTTCTTTCAGAAATAATCCACCAGGACACTGCTCCCCTACTCCCAGCACTGCTTTTCTTTTCTGCCCACTCCAGACCCACCCTGCTGGCTGGTTTTGCATTTGTAATGTTGTTTAGGAGCACTGGGTGAGGTTTGAAGTCAGCTCTTTGCTCAGCTTTATTATCCACGTGCTGTTTCAGTTCTTCAGGCACTTTGGGAGTGTGCTGATAGCATCAAACCTGCTCTGGCTCCAGAGTCCCATCTGGGGGATGCCTGATCCAGGCAACCAGACAAAACTTGCTCTAAAGCAAACTCTGAATGACACAAGGAGGGGTTTTAGGGCTCTTGGCACAAACCACCTCAACCTACTGACCTTTCCCTACAGCATGAACTAATTCTTAACACAGGCATTATGGCACTGAATTCCTATCAGAAACCCTCAAAAGTTATCATAAAGTTCACTTTTTCTTGATAGTCTCACCAGAGTTACAAAGATGCATCTCTTATTGCACAAGAACAGCAGAAGTTTCATTCACTTTTACTGTTCTGCAGCATTAAGGTGTGTGGAGACAAGTTAATGCACTTTCAGGGCTCCATTTAACCACCTCTATCCCCAAAAGCCATCCTTGTCCATGTGGTAACAGGGAGCTCACACACAGGATTTGCCTGAATGAAATCAGTTGCAGGAGTTAAACGACTGGAGTTTACCACAGCTAGCATCCAGGAATGTTACCTTCTTTCTTTAATTACTTTTTAAAATGCTAATTAGCTCTAGGATGCAAAGTCACCAGAGAACTGCAAAATTCTCATGCAAGCGGTTTTGCAGGCAGAAGAACCCATTTGGATCCCACTGGTTTCCATTTCAAAAGTAATTATTCTGCAGCTTTATTGCAAATTGCTGCTTTGCAACAACAAAGCTGAGCATTTGCACTTCTTTTCAAGTGCAGTTGTGAAAACAGAATCGGGGAGAGACCCCTCACAGCTGCTCAGCTCCTTTTGCTCACCATCTTGAGGGGCAGCTGGAGTTCTACTCATACCAGGCAGAGCAAGGAAGAGTTTTTCTGTTCCCTCTTTGCTGACCCCTACTCTTCCTACCAACAAAATGTTTCATTCCATGCATGTATTTGTACACTGAATGCAAGCTTGTGTACAAAACTGCCTCTTAAAAATCCAGATATAAGATACCACCTGAAAAATAAAAGCTCAGGAATACAAAATAAAGCATGGGTTTGACCTTTTTCTTTTTTATTTTTAGCTTCAATATCATAATCTCACATGGAAACACAAGCCACCTTTTTTTTATTTTACCCTGGAAAGATCAGGAAGCTGATCTGCTCACCGATTGCAACACAAATTCATTCCCAGTCATCATCTTTGCTGTGACACCTTCCCTGGTGCTGATGGTTGCTGTCAGTGAACTGGTGCTGCTAGCAAAAGGATTCATTTGGCCCTGAACCTGCTCTCTGACATGGAAGTGCAAACCACTCTCCTGCCATGGATCCCATAGGATGGACATCTCTGCCTGAGAATAGCTACTGCCCTAAAGAACAATGAAATGAGGAGTGGGAGGGATCTGAAATGAAATTTGAAATGTGGAGTGGGAATGGGACCAGGCACTACAATAAAAAAGAGTCTTAAAATGGTCCAATAACCTGCTTTTGTTGCACATCTTATGCAAATTATTTGATATTTTTTGTAGACTATTTTGTAAATTGCCTTAAATATATTATGATTGGCAAAATGCATTTACACTGTGGTTTTTTTTTTAGAGAAGACAAAATTAGGCCAAAGAAATCAGCTCAAATAGAAAAGTCCATACCTGAATCCTGAAAGCCTGCAAAGTCATTTTTACATGTCCATCATCTGCTAGATACTCCAAAGTTTACACTCCAACATTATTATGGTCCAACATAATGAGGTCTAAGTGGGGAGGTGAGGCTCTGGGAACTGCAGCCAAACCAGCAGAGGTTTAAGGAAAAGGAGAGCAAGGATACCTGCTGGCCCCAGGACAATAAGGACAATCCTGTAATACATACTTGACATATTCTCCTTGCCCAAAGGGGCTGTGGAGTCTCCATCCTGGGAGATGCTCCCAAAACCCATCTGGACATGGTCCTGGGAAACCAGCTCCAGGTGACCTCTCTTGAATAGGCTGGTTGGGCCCTAAGCCCTCTAGAGGAACCTCCCAAGCTCAGTTCTTCTGTGAAATTCATAGAAGGCAAAGGCCTCAAATTGAACATATGCAAAAATGCAGATTGCAAACCATAACTTGGTTACAAATTGCATCCATTGTCTTTAGCATTCCAGTCCTCTTAGTAGACTTCACTCATTCACTTTGTAGAATTTTTAAAGAGAAACCCAAGATGACAAAACAACTCAGGCAACAGGAGCTAACAACAACCCATGTTCAGAATTACAATTGCATGGAGAGAGGGATTAAAAGTGGGTGTAGAACTAAAAGTACAATTCTAGCACACTTGGTGTCAATAGCTGCCCAACTGTAACAATTTGGGTCATCATTCTATTATACCAGATAATAGTGTAAGATAATAATTGCCCACTATGATCTTAGTTTGCTGTTAGTTGTGAAGTACAAGTTGCACTAAAAAAAGTGAAAAATAATTAACCTCAGCTGTACTAGAAGAGAATCACTATGGGTGATTTTGAGCATTATTTTATGTCAGTGCAGCACAATCTCATTCTGATTTTTCGATCCCACAGGAAAACTCTCTACTGATTTCAGAGTGCTGCAGCATCACTACCATTTGGTCTTTTTTTATACTTAGCTACTGATAAACCTTTCCAAAAGGAAAGGGCTTATAATTAAAACTGTGATAAGAGAAAAAGCATTTTCCTGGGCTGGGGTATTTGGGGAGGAAGACATGGGAAATGTGATCACTGATCAGCAATATTTCTAATGAATCTATATTCATCTGAGTCATTTCACTATGTTGGTTTTATAGGTTTGTAAGTCCAGAAAAAGCCTCTTTGATGTTAAACTAGATGCTAGAAAAAGATCTTTTTAATGCTGCTCTCTTAAATGCTGCAAGTGCTGGACATTTCCCCTTGGAATTGCTAAGTCTTGGTTCCCTTCTCTCCATTACATTCCTTTTAAGGTACAAAGGGTTCACTGATGGATGGCAAAAATGATTAGAGGCACGCCAAAGCTTCCCCCTTTAGAAATGAGCAGGCTAAGATTGAGATGTTTATAGATGAGACAAATAAGAGAGGACACTCCAGAACTTTACACAGTAATGAATGTTGCAAAAAAGACAAATGGAGTGGAGGTGCTCCTATTTGTCACTTCTCATAATAGAGGAAGAATGGGTACTTCAATGGCCCTGAAATGCAGCAGATAAAGGATTTTTTTTTCCTCCCATAAACAACAGGTAGGAGTCAGGAGATTACATTTTATTCCATCAAATTCTTTGAAGTGTCAGATTTGAAGTAGAAAATAAAAAACATGAACTTTCTCAAGTAACATCTTAGAAAAATTAAATACTCTTCAGAGGAACTGAAAACTCATATTTCCATTTTCATTTAGCAAGGAGAAAAAAGGGAACTTTTAAGACTGAGCTTTTTTCTGAACAAAATTTTAAGTGCTGAAGCATTTTCAGTTTCTTGAAAGAACTTATTTGGATTTTTCTGCTAAATAAAATTTGAATTTTTAGCTCTTCATATGTAAAACTTGAGGCAACTGAGTTCTAGGTAAAATATTTGCCAACCATTTTTACTCTGAGCTAGGAAAAGCTATTTCCACTACATATTTCTGCAATTAAAAAAAAGAAATGCAAATGAAAGGGATATAGCTTTTTGTCTTAGTTAAAAAAACAGCGACTCTAGGTCAGAACACAACGAGGTTTCTTAAATCTTTTGTAGCTGTGTCTGGTAATCAGACTAATTAGAAGACTGAACTCAAACTGCTGGCTGGTATTTTAGTTTATGCACTCCTGAATTCACAGCTCCTACACATTATGCTCATGTTATTTTCTTCCCCAGAGAATTAGAATTCATTTTCTATGAAAAAAGGTGCAAGACACGGTGCAAGCTGCTACCTGGTGAGAAAGAAGGTAAAAATATGTAAAGGGTTATTAAAATTTAGGCTATGTAACTCATTCACTAAACCTTATTTTTCCATGCTTATATCAATTTTACTATTAAAATAGGAAGGTAACCTAAAAGATAGAAAATGCAAAATAAGCTGTGGCAGCATGCAGAATCAGAGCTTTTGACTGCATGAAAATTCTTGCTGTGAAAAATTCAGAACTAAACAATACAAATAATAATACACACATTCACATCTATTTCTTATTTAGTGGAAAAAATAAACTTATTTAAAACAGTCCCAGCAATATACTTTGTTTATTCAGCCTGAATAATTTACCGGCATTTCGCTGAGGATTATTTTAAGCGGTCAATATAAACTAGAATTGTTTTATTTTGTGTAATGGGAAAACCATTCATTTAGTTGGTAAAAAACAAACAATTTTTTACCAGCTGTTTGGGCTGGCAACCAAGCACAGAAACAAGCACTGTGCACCCAAGACTATAATTCTGCACAACAAATTTTTGATGCTCTCTAGCCCCTGTTTAATGGTGTCATTAACAGCATGTTATGGCTTTAACTAAGTGTGACTCCACTTTGTTTTGACTACTCTGTCATTATTAATTCATTTAGAATCTGCTGTAGTAATGCTGATCATAATGAATTCATTTGATATTAATGTGCATGTCATACTCATTATCATGGGGTTTTCCACCATAATTTTGCCTGAATGAGAATGAAACCAATTGCAAAAACAATTTGTTTGTTGTGACAATGTATTAGGAAGGAATAACCTGCCTCCAGTTTTCACAGCACCAAGAGGCATGGGATGAGCGTCCCTTTACAGGTTCCTTCAAAGGCATTTTTCCTTATCCCATTTGAGCTGCCACAGTAATCTACAGAACTGTGGGCTGCTCATGATTGCTGGTATGCAGAGTGTGGTCTTGCCTACAAGGTTTTCTCGTGTTTCCTAATGTTGCATCACTGACATCATCGAAAAAAAATATTCTGAAACCTTCCTGAGACATTTTCAGGCATTGTGGAGCAGTAACAATTTAAATTTTATTGAGTAGAAAGATCCAGATAAGAAGTTCTCTCATGAAAATGCTTCAGCTCCTGCTGAGTAAAACATTTAAAATTTTGCTCAGAAACAAGCTCGGTCTTAAAATGTCCTTTTTTTTCTTGCTAAATGAAAATATAAGACAAGTTTTCAATTCCTCTGAAGAACATTTAATTTTTCTGAGCTGTTATTTCAGAAGGTTCTCTTCACACCTTGCAAAGCCATGCTGCCATCACCAAGCACAGGGCACTCACCCTCCTCACACCTGATGGAGCCACATCCCTCACACAAAATTCCAGAAAGATTTTGGTTAGGAGGGATAAATGAAGATCTCCAGCTCTACCACCTGCTCAAAGCAGGAAAACTTCAAAGCCTGACCACATCATTCACAGTTACATCTTGCACAGTTACACTCTGATCTTCCCCAAATACAGAGAACCCACATCCTCCCAGCACTCCTGCTCATTCAATATCAAAATTCAGCACAAAATCACAGAAAGACCCACATCTCCTTGGGCTCCAACTTGCCCTTTGACTTCGGTTTTTCAAAAATATAATCAGCAGAAACACTTCCTACAGTCCACAGCCTGTGGAGTCCAAACTACATTAAAAACCTCCTTAGCTAATAATGGCCAAACTTGATATTTTCCATGTCCAAAAAGGGGAGTTCTGCCAGATGGTCAGCGGCTCCCTCAGCCACTTCCTGGAAAGGATTTCTCTGTACCAACTCCCACTGTTATGAAAGTGTTTAAGGTCTCAGGACCAGTGGATTCCCTGAAAAATACCCCTGAGGAATCCACAGGAACTGTACTTGGGAACACACAAGATTATCTTTTTGACTGAACACTTCCTAACAACTGCAGTCCTTGTGAAGATTCTGAATCTTAGTTGCACTCACAAAAATGACAGTTTTCAACAGCAGAGACAAAGAAGTGGTCAGAATTTTAAAAGAAAAGGAGATGGACCACAATTTTCAGTCCTGCTCTATTTAAACAAGTACATTTTAGCATCAGCTGTCCTTCACAACAAATTATTTTTGTGTTGGTTATTTTTGCCATGATTTTTTTTTTTAAAGGACTTGGATTTCTGCATTTTTTTTACTCTCCCACAGAGCTTCCATTAGGACACGACTTCTTCTACATGGAGCTGTTAGAACACATAATCACTGGGAGGGTGAATTTACAGACACCATTAACATTGAAAATTTTCCTTCAAGATAAAAGGCACACACATTGTAACGCAAAATTTCATCATTAAACCAAAGAGAATTAAAGCACATTTTAGAATCAAAGCCCAGTCCAAATTCACTGGGGAAGCTGTAGAAGTAATGGAAAAAGTAATGTATCACAAGTAATGGAAAAATCTGTTACAGCAGCAGTACCCCAGTGTTGATGAAAAACCAGGTCCTGCTGTCCTGAACATCCAATTGGAGGAGCACACACACACTCTGAATCCAAGAGTTCTGGAGACCAACCAACAACACTTTATACAAAAATAGAAAGCATTAGAAATCAGAGGGAGAGTGTAGCAAAAAAAGGCAGGGGCATTTACAACTGAAATGTAAAATAAAAACGATGTCTTTGCTTTGTCCTTAATTTGGGCACATCTCTACAGAGTCATTTCACTTAGGGTGAAAAGAACCTTTGCCTCTTGCTTTAAACTCACACTTGCATGTAAGGCTGATGCCTATTTAACCTCTGGCTGTACAAGCCTGTTTACTGTCAATATAATCTTGATTATTTCCATTTTATTTGTTGAGGAGACGAGCAAGTGAGTACCAAGTCCCTGCCATACCCAGCACTGCATTTCACACACTGCCCAATGTATCATGGACATGCTCTCAGCCTCCCTTTTGCAATTAAAAATTGCAAAGCAATTTTTAATCCCAACATAAACCAGCCTTTCCTGAGCACAAGAATTACTCACACTCAAGGGCCTGATCTCTCCTGTGTCAGAGCAAGCATCTCTGACTGCAATTTTCTTAACAGGTTCAGAAAAACCTTAATATTCAGAAAGTACAAACTAAGGTTCTATGGAAAAGAAATTTCTGCCTCTTGGGAGGTTTGGGTGATTTGTTTTCTTTTTTTTTTTTTAATGTAGAAATCCCAGCCCTAGCTTGGGCATGGGGCTGCCCTCACCCAGCATCAATTCTCAGGCCACTCAAGCAAAGGCCAAAGATTATAAAGAAAAGTAAAATTCAAAATACCTTAACTCTTCCACCAGACAAGTTGCATCCACCCTGGTTTTGGGCTGTTTCTTGACCTCTGGTGTTAGAATCCTTCAGCTGAGAAGGATTTGCTGTAAATTGCTCTGTTTCCCAGTTCAAGCCCAGAGCAGCCCTGCAGGGAGGTGCAGTGATAACAACACAGCTGTTTGTCATTCTCTGATAATTTAAGCATTTCCCCCCAGCTTTCAGCTGTTACATAGCCCAGAGCTGCCCCAGCTGCCCTCCACACCCCAAAGGGCAGCTCCTGCTCCCCCTGCAAGGCTGAGGTGTCCCAGCCTTGGGCTCTCAGTAGGTTTCAGAAAAAGAGCTATGAGATTATAAATCTAATGTCAGGCTTTGGCAATCACCTAAATACTTAATGCTTCAAAATAATAAAGTGTAGAAATGAAATTATTTACTCTTCCAAAATAAGGTTTCCTTCCATTTCAGAAAAAAAACAAAGCAACAAGCAAACAATAAACTGAGCGTTTCAGCACAAACTCTGGGTATTTCAGAACACCAGAAAAGCTTTCCAGTTTCAGGCAGCCCCCACTGCATTCTTCTCAAGACCCTAAAACTTGCACAGAAAATTGCAGAAAGTTTCACAGTAGAGTTTGCTGCAACTTCTCAAAAGTTCAGCATAATTGTTACCACTGTATCAAAGGTAATCAGTACCTGGATAATTTTCTGGTTTTTCAAAACCACAAGTGGATGTGTTTGTAAAGCATAACTTCGAGTTTTGCCACAAGTAACTCAGTCCAATAGAGGGGATGATTGCTCAATTTAAAGAGTGAATTTATTTGACTTACATTATGCAGAAGGTCAGACCAAATCTTCCAAGAGGTTTCTTTTCTCTACAAAAATCAATAATTCTATTGGCCTCTAAGGCAAACAATAAATGGGTCTGAGAGAGGCAAACACCTCTTTACCTTTTGAATTATTTATTCTAAAAATATTCTCTCTTCATGTGGATGTTTCTGTGAAGCTTTTAATGTGCAGTTTCTGAATGCATATTAAAAAGGGGGAAAGAATCAAGAAACTGTTGGGGAAAACTGTGATTTTTCAGATCTTTCACAAGAAAATAATACTAATACTACTACTAACAATAATAGCCCTGTGAAAGTGCTTGCATATTTATTTTCAAGAAGGTAAGAACATCTTAGTCCCCTGAACATCTGTCAGATTTTAATTCAACCCTCTGAGTTGATATCATAAAATGCTGCAATACCAGTACTGAAATCTGTGTTGAATTAATACCTGGAAGCAGTAAAGTCAAAGTAAAATATACTGGATTAAGTAACAAAATCAAGAGAGGGCTACTCCTACCACATGTTTACGATACTTTATATAGGATATCCAATGTCCTCCTTTTTTCCCTAAGAGAAAAGATGGTAGAATTTCCTTCAGCACTGCAGAACTTGCAATTCAATTTAAACCCAGCTTATTAAGGCAGGCACAGAGCCATAATGACACCCTACACTGCTGCTTATTGTGCTGCAGCTGATTTCTGCTGGATAAATGCATGTCATACAACCTGCAGCACACCCAATTAACACTCAAAAGACAGAACAAGAACGTTTAGTCATCAAATACATTCAGAAACAGTCAGGTTCACCAAACTGGTGCACTGGACTTTACTTTAAAATTCTTTTCTTTCATTCTCTTGCTTTCCTCTCTTATCACTGTGTGTACCAAGCCTCCAAGGAAAATGCAACAAAGCCTGATCAATTCTAAAATGAAAAATGTTAAATATTTTCTCAGCTAGATTGTATTTCCCAAGTCCTCCATGGCAAAGAGGGAACACAGCCCCCAGGAGCCCTTTCTGGGTTGATGATGGAGATGAGTGCACTGCATGTCTGGTACTCAACCATCCTTTCAACAGTGATAAGTAACAACTTTTTTTCTGTGAGTTCCAACATGAGGCACCCAAAGAAAAGTTGGGCAGAGCTCAGAAATTCCAGCTGAATCCCAGGTTTATCCCAACCTGACCTTGCTCTTGTATCAAGATGTAAAATTCCAAACTTCTGGCCCTTTACAAATGCCCCAGGTCATTCTCAAGAGAGAATTCAGTGGAATTGGGCTAAAATGTTGGGATCTCATTTACGTGTTACTGAGTTCAAGACTCATTTAGAATGCCAATTCCATCTCAGCAGATTTACATTTACAGAATTACTTTGGGTTTGTTGTGTTTGTTTGAAAACAGACATCATAATGCAATATATGGGGAGTTGAACCCTACTCCAGCCCAAGACTTGCATTTTGACTTGAATTTTTCTCAGCAGTCCTATTTTCCTGTCTGTGGTCAGCCTTCCATGGTGATTTATGATGCCAGCTAATGAGATCAAAAAAATAAACACTGGGGAGGTTGATTATAGATGGTATCTCAGCTCAGCCTCAGAATGCTCTGTTGTTTACAGGATCCTTCTCTAGTGTTCTTCTGTTGTTTTGAGTGCAAGTTCAAATTAATGCTCTTTAATTAACCTCTTTTTTTCTTCATTTTAACCAAAGGGAAAGAAAAAAAGAGGGGAAAAACAAAACAAGATCTACATCCCACTAAAACCTACAGGACTGAAGGTCTTGGTTGGACTTCACCCATCATCAGCAAGCTGCTGGCAGTGAATTCCGTCCTCTTTTTTTGGATTTTAAACAATCTGATGAATCTTCTGCCTCATAAAGGCTGATTTTTTTGATCTCCAAATTGTCAGAGACTCTCCGATTTTCCACATTTCAGATCTAGTAAATAAAGGCTAATTTGTAAATCTCACTGTGTAAATGTATATCATGGATATTAATGAAAAACAAGCTCACAGATTGAGTGGCTCATTTTACAGAGAGGCTGCTTTGTACAATATTGTGAGAGTCTTCTAAATCTAGTCTCAATTATTTGTTCTATCACACATTCTCATGTTCTAAGGGTATTGTAAAATTGGATTCACTACCAATTTTGGATATCCTATATTAGCACACTTGATTTGTGTGTTAAATCATACTTGATGATGGTGTCTTATGGTTCAAAATATCAGCTTGTATTTTAAATTAAAAAACAACAACAGCCAAAATAAAACCAGATATAACAAAGAATGAAACAAAACCCCCAAAACTAAACAAACAAACAAAAAAGTTATTTGAACTGTGGAAAAAATACCCCCAAACCACATCAAATTGTGTAAGTATTGTGGAGATGGAACTGGAGAGCTGCCAGGTTAAGACAGCTGGGGTGAAATGTATTATCGACTAGAATATCAGATATATTATATAATTATATATAAAATATTATATACATGATACAAATATATATAATATAATATATATTATAATTACTAGAATATAAAATATATAATGATATCATATATATATAAATATATAATCACATATATTATATATTATAATTTTGGAACTTTTTTTGTTGTTATGCATCCCAGCGAGATTACAGTAAAAGCATGGAGCCCTGTTGGGTTTTTTTATTATTTATTTTCTTTTACATGGGGTTTTTAAATTTTTATTTTGTGAATTAGATGGCAGGACTGGAAGCACAGCATAACTTCAAGGGTTTTCCCCAGTAAAGGGAATGGTGACTTTTATTTCCAGTACTAGACAAAGGAGCATTTGGGTGTGACTGTGTGCCTCAGAGATCCTAATAACCACCATGTACAGCCCTAAATACATGGACAATGAGTTCTTGTTTCAATCCAGCCCTGGGAGTTTGTCTGAATCCCCCTGCCTCAACTCTAAGCCTCAGGAACTGGGATGAGCAGGTCTGCTAGTACAATCTATCTCCTCAAAATCTTCAAAAAGTAGCTTCTTTTAGGATTTAAAGTTCATACAGTCTGTCTTCTGGGTGGACTGTGAGAATTAGACCTTTTTTTCCTATTTCAATCTCTCAGTTCCTGTAATGGAAAGTTTGTGCTAAAGCTGCTCTCCAGTGACAAAGGAAAAGGAGTCACATGCAAAAGTGAAACATTCTGTCATTTGTTCCCTTCACCAAAAATTAAAAAATTGTCACATCTTCCATTTCAGACCACAAATGATTGCTTCATTCATTAGCACTGTGGTCCAGTTTGGTTTTCCTGGGGCTTAAGAATATAGTTAACAGAAAGTAAATTGAAAGGGACAATCTTTTACACATTGCTCACTGAGATGTTCTAATATGATGATGTGAATCCAGCTAAAAATAATAAGATTAGGCTCAAGTCACTGACTAGGTCAAATAGTACACTTACTTTATTATCTATTTCTGCTATAATAATGGAATGGGCTGAAAAAACTTGAAATTAAAAAATAAAATAAAACAAAAGCACACCATGTTAATCACCAAAGCCTTCCAGTAATCCCCAGGGCTGATTAGCTTTCAGTCATTTTCCATATCATTTGACTCCTTCTAATAAGATTAAACCAGGCTTTTTAACTTCTCATCATCATTCAAAAGGTCCCGTTGACTATTCACCTCTCTCACACTGTAATTCAAACTTTAAATGAGTTGTGGACTCAGCTTTAGATAAATCTCACCAACCGCACCTGAGCCACGCACAAGCAGAGAATTATTGCAAACTACAGCAGTGCTCATGTTATTGTCACTTGTTAGGACCAGCTCTAATCTCTTAGCCCTGTGGAATCACTGCTTCTCTAACTCATGACTGAACATTCATTCTAATGAATGAGAACAGTTATTTTAAATATGCAAACCCCAAAAACTACTCTTTCCTGTCCCTTAATCTCATCATACCAAAATCAGTGTTGCATATTTCTGACCAAGTCAAACAGAGCACCTTGAATGTCAGTGAATAGAAGTGAAAATCAACAAGGGTCTGTGGCTCCTGGTCAGTGTGAAGAAGGTAACTCTGCTGAACATGAATTTTAACAGCTCACTAAGTGGCATTTCTACAAATGTCCCTCTAGATCATCATGGGATGATTCACTGAATTGACATTCATGCCCTTTTTGTTGTATAATCTTTTTTCCCTTTACCATTTCCTGTACCTAATCCTACCCAGCCAGGGTTGCAGAAGGTGAGATGTGACTCTCAAACTAACAGAATTAAGATTCCTTAAACATTGCATTCAGATGAAGATCTTCCACAACCTGAATGGGGGCAAACCCTGAAGGGAGCCATGGCATCTTCTCAAGGTTCCTGACATGGCAAACCCTGGGCTCTTCAGAAACTGAGGTGCAAATCTCCAGCTGGGGCCTGCCTAAATTAATAAAATTTAAATTTATATTTGAAATTCATAGAAAAGCTGGTTTGGTTTTTTTTTTTTAATTAGCCATTAGCTTCAGCCCCCTGAGGAAATGCCTCACCTACTGCCTCAGTGGAGCTGCTCACGTGTTGTTTATATCCCATAAAACCCACAGACCTTGGGGGATTTTCAGCTGGGCAAACTCCTTCAGTGCCAACACCTTACAGGATGAAGTGCAGCTCTGCTGTACATTACCAAACTGAGCTTGAAAAAGCATTTCCAGAAACACTTGAAAGGTACAAGAGAGACTCCCAAACATTTATATTTCAAATAATTTCCACCTAAGCAAATAGTGATGACAGCTGTACAACTAGAGAGTTCTATCAAGAAATCAGCATTACACATTTTTAATCTCTATATTGTATTGAGAATTGCCCTTTTCTGCGTTAGTAAAAATTGCCTTTACTAAAAAAAACCTAAAATAAAATTAATCTTCTTTTAGGGCTTTTATAACAAACAAATTAAGCCCTTTACCTACATGTTCGCCTAAAACAACTGAGCAGTAAATGAATGTGCTCAACAAAAAAAATCCACAGTCTAACAGCCCCCAAACCTGATATTCCTCCATAGGACACCAGACACATTAATCCCTGAAACATAATTAAAGCTTTCAGGGCAGATGATTAACAGCTGTATCAAACAAACTGTTGGACCCCTGTATATCAGCTGAGAAGAATTTCATGTCTTCTCTTAATCTTGCCAAGCACTTGCTAGATAAGCACAGGGTATTAGATTCACCTGTTACTATTTCTGTAATTCATGATGTTATCGAAATTGTTTTCTCCTAGGAAAGCACCTGCATGACAGTTTTATATCCCATTTCTTCAGGCTCTTTATAGTTTTATTTTACTTTTTGTCACGAGCACCTGCTTAGGATATTCATTCACTCTCACAAAATAGGTGACTTCTCTATTATTGCTTGGTGTTTCAACAACATTCTTAAGAACAGAGAAGGCAATTTATTGCTTCATTATATCTGATATTAATATTCTTACTGTATGTCACACTGGGCACAAAGGAGAAAGCAGAACATTTAGTTTGTCACAAATCCATCCTTGAGAAAATAGTTTTGACCTAATGATATCCAAACTGAAAAAGGAAAAGTTGCCTTAAATACACAAATAAGCAACATTAACACCACCACCTACTCTGCTGTGGTGGCCATCACCTTGTTCACATTTCTGAACAACTATTATCAACAGAACTTCATTTATTCATTTGTGCATCTCAGCTATTCCCTGTATAAAAAAGTAAAATAAAGAAAAATAAAGTTTATGGTGCTGTTGGGTGCCCAGCACTATTTTAAAAAATATGTTGACATTTTTAAACTTGTGCAAATTTTATAAATATTTTGGCTCCATGTTGAAAAGGGTTGTGTTTAATAACACATTTTAAAAGAAATGCTAACAAATGCAAAGCCATCTCAGCCTTTCCTTCTCTTCTGTCCCTGTGAGAGGGGATCTGGAGCCACTGGCATCCACAGCAGAATAAATACATGTGTTTTCCCATATCCAAACCATCACCAGATCCCTGTGGCTCATCTTTGGATGAGGATCTAATCAAGGATTTGCTATTTTGAGCCAGCAGCAGAAAATTTGTAGCAAATCCGTAGGCAGCATTCTTTTGCTTCACTTTGTAAGACGTAAAAGTGGCCTTTCTTATTTCATATTCTAATACAGTTCTGCAGTAATTCTGCCCCCAATCCCAATGGGGATGTATTCAGCAATTATACCACGTATTTGAAAGTGCATCCATTTGTGTGCCTAAGAGTATCACTGCATTACTGTTAACCACAGCTGGGTAAAAATCAAAATTTTTGTTAGTCAGAGGCATTTACTTTATAGCACATTGGGAATTATACCAGGCAGCTTTTTCATTGCTATTGTTTTTTATTTCTATGAGTGAAACTTCTTAAATCTGTAGGGTTTATATCCTGTAAAGTACAGTGTGATAGAGAACACGGCAAAACATCAATTAGTTAAAAATAATCATTGTAAATAAAAAACCACAAGGATATAAATTAATTTTATGTAATTTAAAATGTAAATTTAATTTTAAAAGAAATTATATGTCAATTTAAAATTATTATGACAGGTGGAGGACATAGGTAGGAGGAACACAGCAAGTGGAAGTGCAGGGTTATTCCTGCAGTGTTTACTTTCACGGATACCACAAAATGTTCCTTGTACACTACAGGAAAATATATATGCAACCACAACAAAACGTTACTGCAATATTAGAGCTTTCCAAAGAAGGTCAAGCACAAATGCCTTCTACCCAAAACAGATGGTTTTAATTATTAATCTTTATTCTGTGTTAAATATTTTAAAAACTATAGAGCTGGTGAAAAGTGTTATCTTACTGGCTCTGGGTTTGTTTGGGGTTGTTTTTTTTTAAATATCAGAAAAATACAGCTTTAAAATAGCCACAAATTCTGACCAGTGCTACTGCTTCTGACAGAACATGGGGGTTTTGGTCTTTGAGAGAAAGATTAACAAAATTCTGATATTTTAGCTACTTTTTCTTCTTGTTCCAGGGATGGCTTCCCATCCTGAGCACTCAGAGTGCTCAGCAGCACTCCTACCCAGGGGAAGACTTGTCACGCAACCACTTTAAAAAAAAAAAGCTTTTAATTTCTCCTAAGACTGCAGCCATTCCCTGGAACCCTGAATGCAAAAAAAAGGTGTGATCAGTGCCCTGCCAAGGGTGGGCTCAGCTGCCTCCCAAGCTGCTGTTGGATAAATGGCCATTATCTCTGGCTGGAGGATTTTGTGAGGCTTCTGCAACACTGGACTCTGCCAAAAGCTCACCAAGGCCACCTGGAAAACAGCACATTCCCAATGACCCTGTTGGGATGGGAAAGGAAACAACCCATATCTGCTGCAGCAAAATTGCAGAATGCTTCTCATTTTCTAGCATCATCTGGAGGGGTGGAAGTTTTGGAGCACAGCCTCAGGTGAAGAGCTTTACTTCCCTGGGAGGTGTCACACGTATGGAGCACAGTTGGATGCACCTGTGTGTCCCGAGACATTGCAGTTTCTTGCTATTTATAAAATGAAAATGTCAATCATAACCTATCCTGCCCACTCTGATTGGTGTAACCAAATTGCAGAGACAAAAATAATCTTTATCCTCTTGCCTTTCTATCCTCTGCCTCCACAAAGGAGAAAGGAAAGAACTTTTTTCCTGCAAGGATGAGGGCTGTCCCCTCACCTGCTGCACCCTGCTTTCCTCAGGCTGCAGTAAAAATGATGCTCACAGCCTTGTTCTAAGCATATGCTCTGTTATTAGGGGAATACAAATGCCTAAGCATTATTTTAACTTGCAAATGAGAGGATATAAAATCCTGCAAAATGAATCAGCGAGGGTGGAGAGGACAGAGAAGTCACTGTGAAACTCAGTGTTGCAGACAGAAGTACAGACAGCTGAAGAATGCCACAACTGGGAACCATTACAGTTGTTTTACTACCAGTAGTGATAATTTTTCATGGTAAAGGCATCACAAAGCTCTGTGCTCTCCCTTCTAAGGGTTTTTAAATGCAGGATCTTTACAGGGAGCAGAACAAACGCTACAGGAAGAGGAAACAGCTACAAGAGCCTTGCTTTTAGCCAGACTCCATTGAAAACAGAACCTTTATTGCTCAATAAAACCTGGGACTCGTTAGTTACATTCTTCCAGCACTGATGAAAATATTGTCTGATCATTTCTTTGGGGGATGTGCATTAGTCTGGGAGACAGCATCACATCTCTGAGTGAGAGCCTGGTGGTGGCAGGGAGACAACAGCTCCTAAAAGCCACAACTCCAGGTGACAGAGTTATCTCAAAGCCTAAATCTTGTCAGCAGCAAAGGAGAGGCTGCAATTACCACAAAGCAAACAAAGACAACTTTCGAGCCATGGAAGTGAACGTGGCTATAAAAGTCAATATATTTACAAAGGGGAGAAGCAGAGAGAGATATAAAGGAAAGCCAGAGGGAGTATCAAACAAATTACACTTCAATTTTTATCCTGATGGTGATCAGTTACAGTAACACTGGGGTTATTTAAAGCTCTAAATACTGCTGTCACTTCCAATTGCCCTGACACATCCAGATTATACTCAATAAAATATTTTCCATGCCTTAATATTTCAGCTTAAGCTTGCTACAAGGTTAGAACAAGCTGCTCCATATGCTTTATTTCACTGCAGATTTCTACTGTAGCTCTGCATAACATTTTCCCCAAAACACTGGAATTACATGTTCCAGAAAGGGATAGAATTAACATGAGAAGTCTTTTGTTGCCACAGTATTGGGGAAAAAAAAGGAATTGATGAAAGGCTTGTTTATCTAACCCAGCATGACCAAAAGAATTCAACATAAGTAAGCCAGCAAAAATTAGGAAAAAAGAAATAATGTTGGATGTGAGCCAACAACCCTTCTTTTGAAAGTATACAGGTGTCTGAATAGTTGTGGATATACCAATTACCATTTAATCCCCATTTTTAATTTCAATTTAGAAGTGAAATATTAGAAGCTGTTTATTTTGAATAGGTTAAAATGCAGTAACATAAATTTTTTATCTATTTCTCAAGGAGCTTTTAGCTTTGGAACTTTCCAGCTTGGTGGGCATGGCAGTGTGATGGGAAAAGGATATCACTCAGGATATGGAAAAGTACCCTCAGGTCCAGACCAACATCACTCCCAAAATTATCAAAATTGTAGAAAAATGAGAGAATGCAGCAGGTCTTTCCTACACAAGTTTTGTTATTATTTTGAAGATAACAATCAGACATTTCCCAGATTTTGAAATCTTGCTCTCTCCCTCTCTTTTCCCCCTACTCCCTGAGAGGTGGTGTTGTTTGGGACACAATTCTAGAACTGTTAAAAAACATTCCTCAATTTACTGATGAATTCCAATGATATGAGGAAGGCATCATTCCATTGGCAGATAAAATTTCATTTTCTTATTTGTCAAGGCATATTCCTGCTTCAGCTTTATTAACAACACTCACCTTCATTTTCTGCTTTAACTGCTTTATTTTTTTAGAATCATGCCAAAACTAAAGTATTTGTGGAGGACTTCTTTTGATATTAATTGTGAGGGGAAAAAAAAAAAAAAAAAAAAGCTCCTATTCACACTGTTTCAATTTCACATTCATTCTGGATTCACAGGAACCCTAGTGCATTGCCTGGGTATGGAGAAAAACAGCAAATTATTATTTGTCCACTATGTTCATTCACACTTCATTTGCTGCCTTTCTTCTGACTCATAGGTAGGTAGGTTGATATGTTTTGGGGTTTTTTGGGGGGATGGGATGTGGCTGAACAAAAATCTTTATTTCCAACTATGTCCACTGCCTCCAACATGTCTTGATGAAGCCATGTACAAAATTAGATTGTTGTAACTATTCTGCTGTGTTTTATAAATATTTTTGTGCAGCAGCATGAAACACCTCTTCTACTAATAATCCAGTTTTAATGGAATTCTGCTCACCAGAGTTGATGGCAGATGCTGATGTCCTGCTGAGAAGAAAACAACTCTGCAACACCCCAACACCAGGAGAAGCTGCAGCATCAGAGACCAGAGCAACCTCAGGAGAGGGAGTCACAGCAAATTCCAGATGCAGAAATTCCTCAAGCAGCACTGGAACACCACAGTCCAACTGTGAGCCAGGGAAAAGCATCATTTCCCTTATTCCACTGTGTGTATCAACATTCATTTCCATCAGTTATCTTTGTACAGCCACACTTATATAAATATTTAAAAAATGCTGCTTGTATAAATTTTGCATTTATTTTTTATTTCTCAGGTACCTGAGCTGCTACCTCAGGAGATGCTGATAGAAAAATGGATGCCATAAAATCCTTTAGATTTCCTATAATTTCACAGGTCATTTAATGTATACTTTTGATTATTTTGTTGAAAAGAATAAATGAGGAATCCCAGATATAGATATTCCCTTTAGGTAAGATCACAAATGCCTTTTTTTTCTAGCTTTTCTAACCAAGCTGCAAACAGGCTCCAAGTTCTATTTCTGACCATGCTAAGTGAGAGTTTTCATTCCATAGGTGACACCAGAAGCAGGTTATTGCTCTTTGCTACTTTTTGGTTAGACTGGTTGAATTTCCTGGGATTACTTTGCTTAGAAATACAGAAAACAATTTTTATCTTCAGATACCTCCTCTCAGAGAAATTAATGCTATACATGCTTAAAATTATTACCAAAACATCTTGGCAGAAAACTGTCTGGACTGAAACAGTTTAGACAGGCATTATTCTGATAATTGTGATGCTAAACTTACTTACTTTGGGGTGTTAAACTTACTTGGGGATGCAGCCCAAAAGTTAAATTCCTTGAAAACTGATACACAGGAGACTACACCACAGTACTTTGAATATTTTCAGGAGGACTCTGTGGCTCTGTCACAGTGAAATGTACCTGCTAACGTTGCTTTAGTGACTCTAATTAAGTGTACATCGATCTATACATTGCCAAATTATCTTCCTACCTACATTATGGCTGTAAAATTAAAAAACCATTACAGCTCATTGCAAGTGACAGCATCTGCTCCTAAAACAAAAGATTTCATGCTAAATGAGGGGTTGTGCCAATTACCATCCACTTTTTGCTAGTTTTTTTTTAAACATCTAGCTTGTCCCTTAACCACAGCAGCTTCTCCCCTGCAGATTTTAATTGATGGTTCCAGCCTCTAATTACCTGACTTCAGTAGAGTCCAGTAGAGCTGGACTTGTAAGATCCTTTCAGTATTTGTTTTTAATTAACCCAGTTATTGGCGATCGACCTCCACTTAACGGCTCCTAAACCAGATGCAGTTGTTCCCCTTGTCGGGCTGATGGGGCCAGAAGCTGAGAGCCTTTTCTTGCCTCCCTCCATCCTCAGCCCTGCTCCCTGAGCAGGGATGCTCCCCCTGTGCCCTCCCCAAAGCTCCAGGCTTGTCGGGAAAAGGCTCCAGCCCTTGTTAGGGAGGTCTTTTCCCTTTAACTCTCCCTCTCTGCCAATCGATTTGTCAGATCAGAGGCCACTCGTTTGTGAGAGCCCCTCTGACAGAGTTCAGCCGGGGTCAGCTGCCTCAGAAATCAGAGAGAGCTGAGGATTAGTGCAGACAGGATTGCCTTGAATACAATCTTCTGCCAGGTTTTTCTACCCCTCTCCTCCCCACAATATTTGATTAATTAGAAAAGTTCGGGGAAAAAAACTCAAACACAAAAAAGGGGTTAAAACCAAAAAAATGGCTTTATAAGTAATATATATTTAGAGACTGTAAGACTGGCAAGTGAAATCACACCAGTCTTCAACCAGCATAAACCTGGGAATGAAAAAAGCCTTATCAATCTCTCCTGTAAGGTATCAGCATTGACAGTTCCACAATTATATCAAAAAGGACATCAAAGTATTGTATTAAGGACAGAAAGCCTGAACTGTATTAACAGAGTTTGAATGTCTCATATTCAACAAGCCAAATGGCCCAAACATGGCAAGAGATATTTTAAGGCATTCTAAACTATTCTACAAGTAAAACCAAGCTTCATTGTGTTTAAGCCCTGTATTCTTGGCATCTGAGATTTCTAAGCTGTCAAAATCTTTGCAAGTGTGTTTCTTCATATTGCCAGCCCTCTTTGAAAGCTGTCAGTAACATGATCACAGGAATTCAGCAGATGTGCAGGAAAAAATCCACTTTATCCACTGGCTAAACCAACAGGCATAAAGTAAGGCTTGACTTAAAGCTTATTCATAGTGATAAAATAATTTCTGTTAAATCTTCTAGATTCTGACTAAAGTTCCACAGAAGGCAGAGCATTGCATTGTCCTGATGTGATGCTCTGTTAGTTCACAAAAGCCACATCAGCCCTGACAAACCATCACTGGAAGACAGCTATTTCCTCCAAAATTCCCCTTTAGAGGAAGTTTCCTCTCTGGAAATATTTCCCCCAGTGTGTGGTGTTGCTGAGTCCTGTAGAGCTGCTCATTCTTGAGCTCCTAGCACACATCTCTGTGCTGAGCCCTGCAGGAAACAGCTGCCTCTGGAGTGTCCCCAGCCTCACATTAAAGCCATTTCCTAATTTAGGAAAAGCTGGCAAGCAGGCTGGCCCCTGTTCATCAGAGGGGAGCAAATGTCAGGTCACACAGAAACAAGGAACTCCGAGGAGCTGCTGGCTTGTAGGATTTGGGCAGCACAAAAGGGCAAAGTCCTTAGGAGCTGCTCAGAGCTGGGGGTTACACAGAGGTGACTGCAGGACCATTTCCATGAGATTCCCCCTCCACTGTGAGGGGATGGGATTTGTTCTGCTGAGCTGAGCCTCTCCCCGTGGTCAGCTGGCATTTCCTGGGAAGCCCAGACCACTGGGCTGGAACTAAAAGCAGCTAAAAGCAACACGAGAGGCTGCGTGCTCCACAGGAAAAACAACTTTTCATCATCCAGCCAATGACAGAGAGCAAAGGCAGCAGAAATCCAAGGAGAGCAGGGAATTCACAGGTCATTTAATGCATACTTTTGATTATTTCAAAAAGATAAATGAGGAGCCCCAGATATAAGTACTCACTTTAGGTAAGATCACAAATGCCTTTTTTACTAGCTTTTCCAACAAAGCTGCAAGCAGAAGCAGCTCCAAGTTATATTTCTGACCATGCTATGTGAGTTTTCACTCCATAGGTGATTCCAGAATCAGGCTATAACTCTTTGCTACTTTTATCCTAATCTTAACTTCTGAGGATGGACAAAAGAGCTTAGGCATCAAAAGATGTGGATTGTTTCTAATGTAATCCTAACACACTTCAGACTCCCCCGTGGGGTAAACTGCAAAAGGCAGAAGAAAGAACCATCCACAGTTATTGAGATTTTACAATTAAAACAAAGAAAGACATGGGGACAACCTCAGACTGTGAAATTCTGCTGTTCTGCCATGTATACTTTACATACAACATACATGGCAGCAAACATATAATAGGAAAAATAAACATATTTTTAAGTAGCTACCTACTTATTCATAAATAAAATAAATGTACTAGTAATCCTGGTATTTGAAATAAGAGTTTATTATTATAAAAATCTTTATGATTTATTATGATGAAATTCTTTATAATAATTATTAATATGTAATTCATTAGACTCAAACCATTTCTTACAAAGAACTAAAAAAAACAATCTGGTCTTCTGCAGTGAAGTATTGCTTTGACTGATTTTTTTATGCAGTGAAAGAAAAGAAAAAGAAAAAGGGGAAACAGAAAAAAAAATAGAAGAAATAAGGAGAATTCATCTGGATCCTAAAAGCATGAAAAGCCCCTTTGGCTGAGTTCCAATTGACAGAAAGCTTTATTAGTCTGCATAAAGACTACAAATTTAAAACTAACTTATATTGCTCATTCATGCTCCCCAATAGTGAGGATTTTACTAATTATATCCACTAAAAATGTATTATATTACATCCACCTTACACAACAGGATGTGGGTGTGCTCCAGTCTAATGCAAATACAGGGAAATACAGATATCTATCTCAAGGTAGCAGTTTAACCATAGGAGTGGAACTTGATAGGAACTGTAAGAGGAAAAGCAGAGAAAGCAGCTGCTGTTATTCAGAGCTGAATGAAAATGCATCATTGAGGTGTTTTTATCAGTGGTTGGTTTTGCCTCTGTGGGTTTGGCATTTTCACAAGGTTTCTTCCTCTCAAGCTGAAGTGGAAAAGCTGAATTCCCTCAGCAAGGAGTGAGACTGGGAAAAAATATTCAGGAAGTTAAATGGGGAAGGAAAGGATTTCTCCTTTTTGCAAAGGAAGTTTTTATTTGTGTTTTATCTGCTTCTAATTAAAAATTTGATCCAAATCAGTTTGGACACTGACTTTTTGGGGGGAGTGTTCTAACTCACAAAGAAGAAACGTTACCAGGAACTAATGGCGTGGTTTGTTTAAAGAAACGTGGGACCCAAAGGAAACAGCTAACACTCCAAACTATTTCCAGCAGCTGGTAAATCTGTGCCATTCCACAGCAGCAATCTCATTGGCAAAACACAGAATATCTCTATTCAAACAAAACAATTTACAGCAAGCATATGAGTAGGTAGTTTCTTTTTAACTCAAATAACATGAAAATAGAACAATTAAATGCCTAAAATCCAATGCATGCAAAATCAGGGCACTTCTGGAAAGAAAACACATCCGTGACAAAATCAAAACCCCTTTTACTGCTTGAGCTGCTCATCTCAACACCCAAGGAATTCACAAGAACAGGATTTCTCACCCTGCTAAATTGTTAACAAACCCAACTACCAGTGTAACTGAAGAGAACAGAACTGATCACACTCCTGCAAAGACCTATCAAGTCCTGCTGAGATATGGCTTTGAATTTTTTTATAAATGGGAACTCTAAGTAATCTATCTCAAAACATTTTTGGGAATACACCACAACACCTTAGTCAATTCTGTGTAGTGGGAATCCAACTCAAAATCAGAGCAATCTGTTCTCCTTAGAATGAAATAAATAGCATTTCTGTAGCTCCTGGGGGAAAATAATAATTTGACTCATTCAGAGCACATTCCAATTTCTTGTATAATAATGCAAAAGAACAAGAAAAATAAAAAGCAATTCAACAATTTAGTCCACTGGCTGTGAGCAGGGGAAAGGGTAGAGAAATAAGTGCCCATTTTCAGTTGACTTTTAATAGAAGAGTGTCTGTTTCTACACATGCCTTTGAAAAAATTTTCCTTCAGATAATTCACAAAATCATACCAAATCAGTTCTGAAATTGGAAATAAATGGTAGTAAAAAATGTTTAAAACATTTAATAATATAGCTGCTTAATGACAATGTAGCCATCTCGCAGACAGAGGGAAATACAAAAATGGATACTCAACAACATTATTTTCAGGTCTGGATTCCAAAAAAATGTGTATTTATTTTAAAAATGTTGATTCTTTTCCAGTGCACAGCTCAGATTAAATGCCAGGGAAAACTCAAGAACTCAAAGGCCTTGTGAACATATGAACAGTTGCACTGCCAGGCATAATTGTTTTCTGATGCATAGCTGGCTGCCATTTAGCACATGCCCTGGTAGAAAAGGTCACTACTTGCAAAAAAATAAATTCCTCACATCTTCCATTAAAGCACTCAGCCTTCATGCCAGGCAGCACAGCAGCACAACAATGTATTAACACATTATTTCTGAAGCAGGCTGCCTTCAGTTTCACCACGCAGAGTTGTTCTTAAAATGAGACCACATTAATTAACCAGAGCATGAGTGACAAGAAAAACAACACCAGAATGAGCAGGTTTCAGTTATTCCTGAAGATTAATCAACCATGCCTTTACTCAATTTCTGCAGTAGCTGATCAAGCAGATGTCAATTTATGAGGGAAGAACTTGTTTGCCTGGCTACCTTTGGAAATTTTGATGGGTTGAAATTAATTGTGATTTGGTACTACAAAGTGTGACAAGTTTAGAAAGAGGTTATAGTTTGCCTAAAAACCAGAAGGTGAGCATGACCTCAGCTTATTGAGGAAAAACTCAGCAGTAGTTACAACTGTGGTGTTTAGTCACTTATCACAGTCTTTGACACAGAGACAGATATAAAATATAAGGTTTGCATGAAAAAAATCTTTACTGAGTGATGGAAGGAAGTTTTAACCTCATTGAAGTGAGAAGTTATTTATTAAGCAGTCAAATGGGGGAGAGGCCTCCTGGTGAAACAAAGCAGCTCTCACACATTTACAGAAGGGAAACAACCTGTACTTTGGGACAGGGAGAGACACTGTCTTGTCTCTGCAAGGACAGAGCTTGAAGAACTCAGGCATGAAAAATTAATTTTGCCTCTGCCCAAGCCTGCCTGTAATTCTGTCCAGAATTTTGTTTTGTCTCAGTTAAGTTGCCATGCCTGTTTTTGTGAACACCTTGGCGTGCTGGAGCCATCATTTAAAAGGAGCAGGTTACTGTGTCTTTGCTGATGCACTGAGAAGGCTCCAATCACATGCAGAATTTTTATTTTTTGCCTCCCAGAGCATTCTGTTTGCTACAGCCCAGAGTTTAGCCCATATCACTGACACTTGTCACTCCTGGCAGGAGATAATTGATTGACTATGTGATTATATCTCTATCAGGGCTCTTAGATAATCCCAGGATTCAGTACAACCTCAGGGTCAAGGACATATCTGGGCTCTTCTTTTCCACAAGACATGCAATAATCTTTTGAGACTCTTCTAAAAAGCAAACATAAAATAACTTCTTATAAAACCTATGTAAGAAAGCTTTGAACTACCACAGTCCCACTTTTGGTTTTCTTCCCCTTCCCTTTGTTTTCTGTGACCTTTTCTGAAGTCTTCCCAGATTCATTCTAGCTCCTGACACCATGTGATGTTCATCACTTTCCTTAATGACCAAACAGAGATGAGAAGAATAGCAATGTGCTTAATGTTCAGCAGGAATTTATAACTACACCATCAAGTCAGTCATGACCTTACAAATTTCCATCAGGAGCTCCCTGGGACTTGCAAAAGAATTCATATTCAAATACATTGTCTATTATGTTGTCTCCTTCAAATATTATGGTACCCTTGCTTGGCTGCTGAATTTTACTGTTATTTAAGTGGCAAATAAAAGACTACAAAGTTCAATATTGACTCAAAACAGAAGACAAAAGCACTATTACTGCTGGGTTTTGTGGATGCAATTTAGTAACACCACTGCCATCAAACACTGCATGACAGTAGTAATATTTGGATATGTTATTTCCATGTGACAGAGACTCTCAGTTGCTTCAGTCAAAACAAAACATGAGTGAATATGACAAAGGCCTTCTCTTTTCTTTATGTCTGAGCAGAAGAATCTGGGACAAAGCAGAGCAGTCCTGAGTCCATCAGAATCAGGAGACAGCCAAAGAACTGCTCATTTCAGTCACAGCACAGGGGACCATCCAGATCCCTCTTCCCATTTCAGCAGGACAGCTCCTCTAAATCAAGGGGTCAGACTTGGCTTCCCAAACTGCAGCAATGAGTCCCATTCCCCTTCCCTTCTTCTCTTCAAAAATGCCATCAATACACTGCTCTGAACGTCAGCCACCCTCTGTATGATGCCTGACAGGTTTACTGAATTTGTCAATTAAATCTAGCTGCAAACAGAAAAGTTGTGATCTATGGACAGATAAATACAATTTTAAAACTATATCAGGTCTTATTCTCATTCCTTCTTTCCATCTCCTAAATCTCCATCTCCCATCTCCATTTCACCTGCCCAAAAGCACAGCAGGCTGACCAGCAGTCCACCACTTCACACTGCCTAATTGGTTTAATATCCATCCTCCAGAGGAAGATCCCAGCTTATTCCAACCAATTTAGCTGTCATGTTGTGTGCTGGAGGGGCTGAACCCTTTTTGTCCTTTGCCCTGGGTGTCCTTGTGCATACAGTTCAACTTGAAACCTTTTCCCTTCCAAGGCTTTTTGGGGCACTTCCATCATTAAAATGCATCAGGCCTCCTTCCTCCCAGGGAGCAGCAGCTTTTTTTTTGTTGTTTTCCCTAACCTAACTCACAGTCATGAGCAAAATTTCTGCCTTCTCCACCAGCAGCAGCCAGAGGTGTTTCCTCTCTGTGCACCAGTGCAGGGGGACAGGCAGGTGCTGTGAGCCAACAGCAAAGGGACATAGGGACATCCCCCAATGTCCCCCCTGTGATGAGGGGTGTGGGAAATGGATTTGTAGGGAATTTTTAGGGTTTGATAGAAGGTTTATACAGCATACTGTATTTTTACGTAAACTTTGAGATATAAAATGTTGATTTAGAAATGTTATAGAAGAGGATAGATATTGTGGAGAGAGAAATAGAGTTAAAAAGAGTTTTCAAAGATATCTTCTAGAGAAATAGAACTATGTAAGATGTATTGTAGTAGGAATTATGAAGGGTAGTTTTAGATGATTAGCTGTAAAGTATCTATAATATGGTATGGTAAAAAGCTGCTAAGAAATGTTTATTGTGTATTGTAATTAGGAAACGGCTTCTGATTGTGATAGACATCTTTCATAGTTCTATTTCTCTAAACTATCTAGTCTTATTTATAAAACTGTCTTTAAATTTTTTTTAACTCTATTTCTTTCAACAATATTTGTCCTATTCTATAACATTGCTAAATCAACATTTCCTATCTCAAAGTTTGCATACAAGTACATACTGTATAAACCTTCTATCCAACCCTAAAAATTCTCTACAAATCCATTTCCCACAAAGGAGGCTGCAGGGGTCTTGGGTGTTTCTTTCTCTCCATGCTGTACCTTCAGAGGGTTTTATGGTATTTGCTCAGGAAGAAATCCTGCTGTGAGTGATCTGCTATTAGGCATGGATAGTTAAACAAAGCTCCTTCCATGTGAGTGGAGTGGACCTCCCCTGAGCCCATCCTGGCAGAGAGGGGATGATGAAATCCAAGACAGCATTGGCAGGGTACCCTCAGCTGAGGGCAGCGCAGCACCCACAGTCACAGTGACCAAAATGTGTCCCCAGGGAACTGCCACGCTCACTGCAGAGGTTTTCTGTGTCTGCCAGGGGAAATGACTGTCCCCAGGTTCCTGTGACAGCCTCTGCCAGGCCTGACCCTGCACATGACAAGATTTTATTCCAGCTCTCCAGAGCTTGCTAAGTGAAATGCACCCCAGGAGCTTCCCAGATCCTCTTGGACTGGAGACAACAGGGCTGTGACTGCCATGGACTTACTTATTCACCAAGGGTTGTTAACAACTTCTCTTTTTTCTATTAAGGTGAAAAGTAGGTATTTTTGCCAGCTGAAACTACTTTAAAAAAATAAAGCATGCTCCAAACACCAGTCTTCCATCACCCATCTCCCCATCCCATATCACTTAATCTTTTAGGCTTAGCTTTTCAATTTTAACATCTTTCTGATATTTTGGGGAGCTCATTGTTGAAATTTTAGGCTTTTTCATCCCAAATGCCTGTCCTGTTACCTGTTTCTCCTTAGCTTACAACAGAGAATAGAGTTTCCCTTGAAACTAGTATTCAATTACAACTAGAATTAGAATATCTTTTCCTAGTATTCTGCAATAAAATTCTGTGTGTGTGGTCTGCAGGCTCCAGGCAACTTCTACCTGGATTTTGTTACCAATATACTCAAGACAAAATGGATTGCCTATTATCAGGCAAAAGGGCACCCATCTTCCACACTCTCTGTGTCCTTTGGATGCTCTGTTTGCCATGATAGTGTACTCCTGCCTCCGGCATTTTCCCTTCCTGCCCCAAATCATTTGAAAGGATAACATGAAGTTTATAAATGTTTTCTGTCATAATTACCCAAGATTACACATTTATTTTAGTCACAGGACATTAAAAGACACCCCCACCACCACCAAAAAAAACCACCTTTTCCTCACCAATCTGCAGAGCCTAAAGTTTTGCAACATAAACAAAAAACAAAGTTCAGAAAGTGTTGTCCTTGTTGGGTGGCATTTAGTGCTGGGGAACCCCTTTGGGGTATCCCAACATCCCATCAAATTTTTGTCACTTTGTCATTATTCCTCTGTAATAAAACACCCTCATTCACATACTCCAGCCTTTCAAGAGAAAATGCACTGTATTATACCAAAGACTCATCCAGCAAAACATTTACAGTGACCACAAACCTTTCTGCTCAAAAGAGCACTCTTCTGAATCCTCTCTATGAATTCAATCTAGAAGTAAAGAAGACAATTCTAACAAGTGTCCTTTTTCATGACAGAGATAATTTAGAATTGTTATCAAGAGACTTGATATTTCATTAATGGCCTTTAATGAGGTTTTTTAAACTGCAGTATCATTATATAAAAAAGATTTTATGGAAGATAATCAGGTAATAAATATATCATCCCTTCTATTATTTTATCTTTACAGAAAAGTAGTTTGGTCATTTTGGCAAATGGGTTTTGTTAGGAAATTTCTGGTGCCCATAAAGTTGTTGCTTAAAAAAATCCAAGCAGAAGAAAATTATTTAATTTCAAGAAACAAAAAGAAATAATCTTTCTAGAGCAACTACCCTATTTTTTTCTAGGATATCCTCTTGCAGGCTTTACTTTGAAGTGTGAGTGTCAACAATTTTAGTGTGGGGTTTGCTGCTCACACTGTGGGACTCGCACTGAGGATTCACAGGAAGGAGGATGGGAGATCTCAGAGCAGCAGTCACATAATGCCTAAAATTATGTGAGGCAGGTCACAGTGAGGAACTCCATGGAATTCTTTCCATACCAGTAGGACTAGCCAGCCCAAAAGCAGCAGGAAGGAACCAAAGGAACCAAAAGAAAAAAAAAAACCAAAAAGTTCCCAGAACTTCAAAACTTTCTCAGCACTGCAAATGCATCTTCCCAGTGAGCACAGAGCAAGTGAGAGGTGTGAAGGGGCTCAGTGGGGTGCAGAGGGAAGGCTTAAGGGAGAAGGATGCTGGGAAATTGACCAAATTGTCCTGGAGCCCAGGGGCTGTGCCAAGCAGCACTGCCAGCCAGGAAATGCAGCTGAATTCTCTACCTGCTGGCACTGGGAAATGCCTGTCATTCTCACAGAAAAAAAAAAAAAAAAGTCCTCTTCCTAGTTCTATCATTCCAGAAGTTTTTCTAACTCTTCCAAACCAGGTGACACAACTGTAATTAGGTATGAAACTCCTGAAGGGGAAAAGAAAAAGCAAACCCCAGCAGCAGCACATTAAATTTTGTGGTTAAAGAAATGTGAATTTAGGCAAGCGTGACTGAACCACCCTGCACATGTCACATTATCACCTAACTCCTTCCACAAAATCTGCTTTTACAGTGACTTTTTCTATCACTGAGCCAGAGTTTTACAGTGTTCTTGACTTCATGGCACTGCAAACAAATTGAGTTTCTGCACCTTAACAGTGAAGTGATGTTGATCCAGTGATATATGAGTGAAAATATGCAGCCTGCACAGGGAGTCAACCTGGGCTTGTTAAATTAGGGTTTTTTCAGCTTGTAGAGACTGACAGTATTGACACCTTATAACTGAGGGTAGGCTGGTTGTATTTTACTAACAAAATGAATTTTACCTTCAGAATCAATGTTGTGGTGGCAGGTTGAGCCTGAGGCAGCCATTCACCTTCTCCTGTGCCCTACATTCATTCTTTCCCTTAATTAACTACAGAGATTTGGCAACACTACAGATCTGGGGGTTTGTTTTAGGTATTTCCATCATTGACATGTATTTAAAATTGGCCTCTTAGGAAATAAACAGAAAGGAATTGATAAGCATGATACAAAACCAAATACATTAAAACAGTCTGAGCTTTTTATAAGTAAGGAAGCACCCAAATTTCAAGTCAGTCACTTCATAACTCTGAATAAAAATTACTGCCTTTCATGAATTTTCATTTTTGGAGCACCCCAAGCTGTGGTTAAATTCACATAAACCTACAGCAATTCAATATCCAGATTCATTAGAAAGGTTTGGAAAAATCACTGTCTGCTCAAGGAACACAATCAACAAGAGATCTGCCCCATCCATCCCATCTGGAAAGCAGCAAAACCTTGAGCATTAAAAGCACTTCTTGAGGCACCAAAAACACAAAAAAGTTTCAGAGCATGTTCCAGTTGTCACAAAAATAATTTTATTTTAGCTCTTCCTTGACCTTTTTTCCCCTCCCCTTTCCATCTTCCATGGTGCTCCATGGGCTAGAACAGGGTGAGGGCAAAGTGTTGCATGAAATTGTTTGGGTATTTTTGGGCACAGATGGTTTATCTTGTTCTCTTTCACAGACAAATGAAAAATCATATTGACAAGGTCATGCCATAATTTGTTCCCAGGCTGGGAACAGATATAGGTAGTGTGGCTTCCTGCTTTCCTCAGAAGCTCAAAACATGGGGAGTCCACAAGGCTTATCTGGGCTTCCTCTTACTCCCTAGACCCCTGGTGGAATCCGACACAGTCAGAAGATAAATCTTCCAAAAACCAGAATATTTTGGGGGGATTTGCACACTCTCTTACAAATTTATAAACACACTGTTCTGTAGGAATCAAAAGATCTAATGTACCTCAAATGGACTTCAAACGTAATCAACAGGTTCTGAAATGGCTTTCCTCTCTCTGTCACTGGAAGCAAATTAAAGATTTTTGTCCAGCCTTCTGCTGCAAGACGTTCTGTGCTGAAAAAAGGGATGGGGAAGAGAGATGGATCTTAATTTAAATGTAAACAATGGAAGCACATATATTATACATACACCTACTTAGAGCAAGAATGAAAACCCATTTGTAAAACCCATCTGCAGCTTGTCAGATGGAGATGGAGCAGCCCTTTCAAATCAGTCTGTCTCCCAGACAGAGTGACAGGGTGGCAGGAGGAAACTATTCCTGCAGTCTGACTACAGAAATAATGAATAATCTGCTCCAAGTCGGATTTTTTGCATTATTTATACTCAATACACTGTCTTTGTAAGGATGATTAGTGCACCATCTGCCTGGACCACAAACAGGCATAAAGGAGACAACCTCCTGATTAAAATCTCATTTCTTTTAAACAAAGAATATGAGCCCACTATTCTTTCTGGACATGCAGACCTCCAGTCTCCTAATTAATCTACATCAGTCATTAGATACAGATAGCCTGGCTACACCTCAAGTTATTGAAATGCATCTCTGAGCTAAAATATAATAGAGCCAAGCCACAGATATGAAGTTCTTTATCCTCTGCAATGCTGTGCACAGGATTCTGTGTCTCATTAGGGCAGAACGTCAGAATTCATCAGGAGCTCTGAAGTGAGTTCCTAATTTTTATCACCATGAGCCTCTGACTGATGCTGGGATTTATCTGATAGATGGCAATGTCTGCCTCAGAGCTGGCCACCCCAGCCTCCTCTGCAGAGACCTCTGCAGCAGACACTCCACAGCACCTCAGGGGCAATTTGTCAAACATTTGGATTAAAAAGGGGCACAAACGAGTTGCTGCCTAAACAGCACTCCCTGTCTCAAGAGAACACAAAGGAACTAGGAGTGATGCCTCTAAAAATAAACATACCTGCTTTTGAGGCCTAAACTAGATTAATTTCAGGATCTTGGCACACAAATACCATTGCAAAGGGCTGAGTTTAGAGGAAATTCACAATTTATATTAAATCTATAATAAACAGTACTAAAAAAAAATTGAAGTTCATAAAGCTGATGGTAATTACAGTTCTCAGTTAAAATCAATAACCATATCTGTGTCCCGACCAATTTATTAATTTCTGTCTTTATTTTGTATCTTCATTCTGCTCTGCTCCAACATTTACAAGTGCTTGAGTTAAAATCATCATGCCAAAAGTGTCTATCCAGCCCTGGATTAAGGTATTTGAGATGCAATAGCCATTAAAACACACACACACACTCATCACCATTTTTATTTTTGCAGCACAAATTAAGGACAATTGTTTTTTGTCCAAAACTTGTGTGAGAACCACTTGGAGATTTTCTGTCCTGAAAAAACCACACATTCGTCATTACTGTACTCATGAACTAGCAAAAATACAAAAACAAAACCACTGTATAGATCAATATAGCAAATGAAAACAGTCTATGGGAAATGCAGAAACAATCTATTTCCTTAGGGGTCTCCAAAGCATTTGATAAACATTTATTACATTTCAGATTCTCCCTTTGGGTGAGCTTTATTTGCAGAGTACTTTACAAACTGATCATCCAAGCACAAACTAAGGCAAATCTCTCAGTTTTGAATTGAGAGTTTAAGAATCCCTGTGCTGAGATTTGTCTGCTACTGAAAACTTCCTTCTGCTGCCAATAAGAGAAATCTTAATAAATTTATAGACTTATGGAATAACTTATGTCGGAATAACCTCTGGTTCATCCACAGGATGGGTACATTTCTTCCTAAGCCTTTCCTCCTCTCATGGATTTTATACAAACTATTCTGTGTTTTTGTTACACACTTCCTTGCTGCTTACACATTAAGTTCTCATTAAAAGAATTTTAGGCATTAATATTTCCCAGGCAAAATACACAGTTGACATAAATGCAAATTATAACAGTTTTCAATGCTGGCACTCAAGAGAATTTCTGAGGCCATCAGGGTGAATTACACAAGAATATAACACTTATAAAACAATAACATAAAAACCTTCCTTCCTTTCCCCTCTCCCAGGTATTAGGACACCCAGCCCTGGTTAACATTCACACTGGCACCCAGAGACCAAGGAGATGCTGCAGGAAGTGGGAGCATGAATGAAGAAAGAGAAATTGCCTGTTTCATGGGGGAAGAATGAAATTCTATACTTGCTTTAATTTTAACTCAAAACAAAACCATGCTAATAAAAGAAGTTTGAATTTACAGCAGAACAGAACACAAAATGGCTCGAGGTGCTTTGTTGATTTTCTTTTTCTGCCCAGAGGAGCAGTGGGGGCACAGGGTATCACAGTGGCTGCTTAAAACATTATTAACAACAAAACCCTGCCCATGGAATGGTGGATCACCATTATATAATGGTTGAAAAAGAAACCATGGCTACATCAACTGAACAATTCAGCACCTTCTGGTAGGCAAATGCAGGCACATTTGACTGAGATTTGTGGCCTAATGTGGACAGAAATGAGTATGATCATTCAGAACATGCTTTATTTAATTGCTGACTTGCTGTGAAACCTTTGGCACATCAGCTAATATCCATGTCTGCTCTCTTTCCATCCTTCACTAGCTAAGAACATAAAGAAGAAATGCTTCCTGTAGAGGAAGGACTTAAAGCAACTAATTGGAGCCTTATCTTAACTCAAATTTACATGCTCTATTAAAATAAAAATCAGCAATATAGTTAAAATTATTACCAGTTGTCTCTAGACTTAAACAGAGAAGTTTTATTAGGACTAGTCTAAAAGAAATACAATTTCTATTGCATTTTTATTTTTTATTTCTCCTCTATTTTATAATAAAATTGGAAATTTTATTTGAACTCCGTGTCAAGCTCCCAAATTTCATGTCTCAAAACATTATTTTCTTATTTATAAATTTCCCTGTATACAAAGGAGATACTGTAAAAATAACTCTCCTCCATCCTTAAGAAAATTATTGTAGAATTTGCCTTTGTGAGAATATTTTGCAACTTCAAGTTTGTTATTTGAAAGCATTTCTCAACATATCTTGAATAATTAGAAGTTTCAATCCTTTATGCATCTTTAGCTACATTTTTGGCCAGATCTACATTTTCCACCACGGGCTATTGTCCTGCATCTGCAACGAAATTTTTTCTCATTCCACTTTAAAAAATACTCTAGCATCTGAAAATGCAGTCTATATAGTCCTCTCAGGAAAGGAAAAAAATTTTTGCAAATCCAAAAGCTACAGTATAAATTCCATCACATCATGTTGCCTTCATAAATAAGATGAAGAAAACTAATCCTGAGTCAAGGAAAATTCTATTACACTCTCTGCCTTTTTTTGGATGAAAAAAAATTCCAGAGCTGTAACTTGCTTCTCCTGCTCACAAAGCTACAGGAGTTAGGCTCCTTTCTAGAAACCAGGGTATTTAGGGATTTAATCTTCCTATTTCTGAATTTGGATAACGTGGAGGGACAACTACTGTTCAGAAAGGACAGTTTCTTCCAAATGTCAGCAATACATTTATGATATATTTATGGGGTTTTAATCAGAGAGATGGTTAAAGTCCCTTCTAACCCAGTCCATTCCATGATTCTATTGAATCACACAAATTTGAGCTTTAATTTTACCTACAATAATTCAAGTGAAGCAAATAAAAGCAGTCAATACACAAACCACAGAACCCTTATTTGCCTCATTATGAAACAGCACCTAAGAACTTAAATTTAAGAGAATTGCACACGCACTCAGCATTTCACTTCACAATCTATTAAAACTGAAAATAAAATCAAGATCTCTAAGTCCTGAACTACTATTTCAATTGTCAACCTGATCTCTTACAAAATGAGAGTGGGGCAGAATAGAAATTTTTATTTGTATTATATGAAGTATTGGAGTTTTTATTTGTACTATATGGACTATTAAATCCCAACTATTAGATGTATTTCAAGGATTCCAATATACCAGTGAGAACTGTGTCCATAGCTGGGAGCTTCAAAGTTTTATGCATATTTCTGAAGCACTTTGTGTTGTTTTATGAATTACTACTCAAGTCCAATAAAATATAATCTTATTAATAAACAGTCTCTCCTGGAGACAGATGCATCAGCTCCCAGGAGAAAGAGTAACAGCAGTCACTAAATAGCAATAATCAGTGAAAAGATAAAGCCCATGTTGCCTGTTTGGGCTGCATTAAGCATAAAATGTTTTTTCACTTCTCTATGTCCAGTCCCACTTGGAAATTGATTCTCTGCTCACATTAGGACAGGGCAATGTAATATCTGAGGTGCTGGACAGCTTGTCCCTGTTATTGTTCCATTTTAGCAGACAATATTTATTTGCCACAGAGGATAAACCATTCCTCCACTGCATCTTCCAAAAAAACCAATTCTGAGGTGACCTACCAAGACATTTCTCACTTGTCAGTGTTCCATGGAAAAGATCCTTCAGCAAATTTGGGGCACAACCCTCTCTCCATTCCATGTACAGGCTCACTAGCACTGTGACACACCAATTTTGATAGGTACACATCATTGTAGCAGAACAAACAAGTTTTAACACTATCATTATTCCAATATTTCTCCAAGAAAAGAAATTTTCCAAAAAAAGTATTGGAAAAACTGATGGTAGAAGTATGTAGAAAATAATATTTTTAGCTAAAAATTCCATCCCCCTTTGTGAATAATGAGCTATTGCTCAGTGCAGCACAGGTGATGCTTTAACCAGGTTACAGACACATAAATCTTGAAAGAAAATTAAAAACCCTCTACACACTTCAGTTACTTTGAGAAGCCAAAGGGAGGGGAGAGAACACCAGCAAGCTGAAACAATTCCCCCTGACCTCTCTTAACAAGAGAAATTTGTTCTTCAACTGGTTTAATCAAAATGTCCTATCATTTCCCTGAAGAATTCTCTCTTGCTGCTTCAGCAGAATTTCCATTCTCCCTTTGCCCTTCAACACGAAGCTGGCTCACAGGAGACCACAGCCACTTCTGCACTTTATCACCATCAAAATCCCCAGAAGGTTTGATTTCCAGACCTTGGAAGGTATTCCTGTCTGTTAAATTAGAAAATGATGCAGCTCTATGATCCTCCAGTATATTTTAAGCTCACAGAAAGCACAGAGCCCAGGTGAGCGGCTCATTCTCCAGAGGATTAAGGACCTGCTGAATCAAATAAAACCTACCAGGTAAGTAAGAGTTTGCAGGATTTGACAAACTTCTGGAGTTTTAACACAGATGCATACTGAAAAAACAAAGATGAAACTCAGCCTACTGCATTAAGAAAAAAGGAAACTACACTAACAGCAGAACCATCAAGACAACATACAAAGACAGCAAATATTTTTTCACCTGAGTGAAACTATTACAGTAAAGGGCAATATGAAAAGTTTTCATTATCTGTCAACAGGTACTCTCATATTTTTATTTAACATTTCTATATATGGATGAATATCTGTCATAAGGATCAAATTTAAAACTTATTTTCCCATTTATCCATGTGAAATCTTGTATAAACTTGCAACTCATCTAATACTTTTCACAACATCAATGCAATGCAATACATCTTCTAATCCATTTCATCAAAGGAACACCCATAGAATTCAAATTTATCTCATGTAATGTGGGACACAAAAAAAGTCCTAAAGCAATTAAGTACCCATTTAAAATTATTTATATTTTCATTATTTTTGGAGACTGTATTTTATATAAATATCTCATTGCTGATTTACAAATCCATTACAACAGCTGAGTGCCTCTAAAAGCATGGAAATTCAGAAACACAGACATCAGATTGAAGACAGCTTAAAGACAACTTTTAAAACTCATTTTCTGGGCCTTGAGAGCATTAGCATATAACAATGCATATTTTCAAGGGAATGGGTATAAAAAACAACTTTCACACTGGACAACAACTTTAAAACATCTTAGGCTTTTTTCTAATGCTATTATAGGTGTGATCAGCTTCTGAAGCAAAGCCAGGAATTAGACAAGGCATTGCTTCCTTCACATTGTCTGGGAATCAGATGGGAGAGTGCAGGATGCAGATACAAGGAACAGTGATGCTCTCAGGGAATTTGTGTTCCAGTTGAAAATCCAGAGCCTGGTGGGCTTCTGGCAGGCATAAAACTTGCCACAAATCAGGCAGAAAATATCCAACAAACTTAGCTGGTTCAGAGTTTAAAATGAAAGAAAAGACTTAGGACATAATGATAAGGTTGAATATATTTCATTGTAAAAACTTGAAGTATTTCAAGGGAAAAGCATAGCAAGGATTAACACCTTGTATTAAAGAGACTTCAATCTCACTTTTGTTCTTTCTGAGCTTTTACTAATTCCCTAAGAGTAACAATAAAAACAAACAAACCAAACATGTGATAGCTATATATCACTTTCTTTTTCTCTTCCAGATGGGGAATTACTGGAACTGGTAAATCTTTCTGGATGCGTTCAGTTCAAACCAGACTTCTCATGTTCCCATCAAGAAGAGAAAAATACCTTTAAATTTTGCTCCTGAAGAACCATACTGGGGCTAGGAGAGAGCAAAGAGAGCTGCTCAGGTTTAAGAATGACAATCCCACTAAAAGAAAGTTCAATCTCTTTTCCTCACTGTCAATATTTTGAAAGGATTTTCCCCCCTCTTCTAAGTCAAATGTTTTCCCTTCAAGTCCTTCCAGTAACAAATCAAACCCAGTGGCTTTTTAAATGAAACCTACTGAACACCTGTCACAGAGAGGGGGTTCATGAAAAGAAATGACAAGGATTTTCCTGCTGCTGCATTCCAGCCTAAAAGTGCAGGGCAGAATACTACAATGAGTGTAAACTGTTTTATTAGCATCTCTGAGAATATGCCTGTTTTCCATTTTTCTAATGCTCTAAAATACAGAAGGCACTTGAGGCTGCAGATGTTCCTCTCTAAAATACAGAGAGTCCATAAAATCTGTCTGTAAATAACAAGGAATGGACCATTAGGAAAAGTTTCAGTGTGGAAGAACTGAGCTCCCCCATTCTCTTCCAGCACCCTTTTTTCCCACTGCCATCCAGCTCCATCCTCACAGGGATCAGGAACCATCAGGAGCAGGCTTGTGCCAGAAGGGTTTTTTTCAATTGTAGTTAAATGGCCTGGAATTGTAGCTGGTTTGATTTCTGTGTAAAGAAAAAAAGTACAGTGGAAAAACTCCAGTGTAATAGATTTTCATATCAGTATCTGACAGCTCTGCATTAAAAAATATTGCAATATTTATATGTTCTTTGAAGCTATTTAACTAAAGGTAAAAGTAAACGTGCCAATATCTTTTTATATTGCAATATTAATATGCAGTGCCCTAGCTCTAGGGTCAAACATTAATTTATTGTATAAAAGTAGGAAGACTAAAAGGCACAGCAAGATGTTATACCAGGATGCCTTTTTTCCCCCTCCTCCTTGTGCATTCTACTGAATGATTATTTCTACTGAAGATTACTGGGGCTCTATAACAGTAAAAACTGTTTGTTCATTGAAATATCTGGAAAATGGGAGGGAATTATTACACAATATACAATTGGATTATACAATTCATTTTGGATTCTTCACAGGAATTGAAAATGTATGTCTATTAAAATTATCTTAGAACTGGTTTCCTTATTCTTTAAGTTCTTTAGTTCAGAAAAGTCTGAAAAGTACTATCCTGAAGCTAATCAAGAGAAGGCAGTGATAAAGAAGCACTCAAGAGGGTCACAATTATAGCACAAAGGCAGAGTAAATCACAGAAGATTCTCACATTTCCATTGTCCACCTAAAAATTAGACATTAACAGCCCCCTACTTGACCTTAGAAGCTCCACAACTCGATAATTAGCCACAAAAACAGAACAGCAGAAAAACTTTAAACAAAGTGAAGAAACGTGGGGCAAGACAGACACTCTAGAGTGGCCACCCAACAGTTTGAACACGTTTCTCAGAAACTGCAGAATAAAAAATTATCTTAAATATCAGGAGAGTATTCAAGGAATAATTTGCTGTACCCTTGAACTGAACACTTGAGACATTCCTTCTGCTGGTAGGCAGCAATTTTCCTTTCTGCCAAAGTGTGTTTTCTTCTGAGTGATTCTTATAAGCATTCAGAGCTCTTTCAAGTTGACTGCTCTTATCTAAATTGTCAAGAGAAAGAAGGGAAGGAAGCAAGGAGTGGCCTTGAGAAGGACTGCAACCAGTCAAATTCTAATGCTAAAATCTCTGAAGGCAGCTGTTGACCAGAGGAAAAGAACATAAGGAATCACATGATCTGATGCAAATGTTGTCCTTTCTTTAATTAACACCTAGAGTAGCTTTCACTATTTCTGCAGATAAGTACAACTCAGCTTCTCTTGGCTTCAATTCTTCGTTTCTGTCACAGAAGTCTATGCCAGGCTGGAATTTTCAGGAAAATTATTACATTCGAGGGTTGCTGTTCCAGCTTTCTACAGAACGTGCATTTTTGAAGCAATAATTTAGTCCATTTACTACTAGCAATACCAATACCTGATCACAAACCTTCCATGAAAGTGATGACATTTATCCTATAATTAATGGTGGACACCAAACAGGAGCCTCAAGCATTTGCAGAAGCAAAACCATGTTCAAATAAATGGGTCAGATGATATGCTCTTAAAAAAAAAAAAAAAGGCAGCAAAGACAACTCCAAAGTTAAAAATATTCAAGTGTTGGTACTTAGGGAGCATCTCTGAGTCACAGCCACATCCAGGCACCCTGATCCCCTCACTCTTATCCCATCTATAAATTCCATAAATTTGGTACTGCTGCACCTTGGTGGGATTGTGCAATGGTTTATTTCTTCATGCAGCATCTTCTTTTTAACTCTTCATCATCGGTTTTACTTTCACAAGAAAAAACATTAATTCATTTTCTCTTGTAAACCAAGAAATTTCTGATTCTGTGGCAGTCACTAAAAATGCTTTTTTTCTTTTTTTCCCCTTAGACTCACTTGGATTTACAGCAGCGCTTCTGCTTTTGACTCTTCCCTCATCTTTGTCCCTCTCATGCCTCAAATCCTGGTGATGACTTTTTGCACTCTCTCAGAGGGTGCATTTCCATTGCAAATATGAATGTCACTTGTACTTGCAACAAAACCCCTCCAGCTTTAAATTAGCCAGGACTGATAGCTGACCTCCAATATCCTTGATATCTTCTTTGTGCAAATAAAAATTACACATCCTGTGTAACCTGTGCCAACTCCTGTAATTTCTACAGTAGGTACCACACCAGGACACTACATATTCCAAACTTTTCATATCCCTGGTCATATCATGCTGTCTTTGAAAGGAATATAAGGGAAGAAAAAACGCAAAATGGGGTGAACTTCCAAACTTGTTCTTTGCAAGCCCCAGGAAAAAAATGCAAAATTTTCCGTTTTTTTTTTTTCCTCCTGGAAATGTGAAAAGGGAATGAGGGAATTACATTGATACTGTATTCAACCTTGCCAAAATTAGGTAAACGTTAACTAATGCAGTAGGAAAAGCATTTTCTTCTCTGTAAAGTGCTGGGTTCTTTCTACTCTAGGAAACAGACCTGCCTGGGAGGTGGGGAAAGGAAATTCCCACAACTCAAGCAGTCTTCACAATTTTCATTCTAGTGTCTGGCAGCATTAATTACTGAGTAACCTCACCTCAGATCTGTGATATTAATGACAAAGATCTCACCAGCTCAACAGACCACGTGCTAAATAGGGATGGAAATGGGTTCCCACTCTCTGTATCTTCCCCCATGCATCTTTCCTGTGCCTGATGTCCCTGGGTGTAATTAAAAACAAGAGCCCTTGTTTTTCAGTAAATGAGATTGTGTACCTAAACATGTGTTGCACAAAAACTACTGACTCTAATACTTCAGGTTTTCTCCTCTGGTCTTATAAATAATTGCAAAAAGAGGGAAATAAATTCTCTTTCTTTCTTCTAAAAGCCTTTTTTGCCTGTGTACAACAGATGTTGTTTCCACAAATTAGTTTCTAATTTCTTTCATAATTCAGTCAGAACAACCCTTCAATTCCTAGTCAGGGAATAGATTTAGGGCTGCACATAATTCTTGTAATTATGCAAGAAAACTGCACTTTGCTAGGTGAAAACCTTGGCTATCAATCACTGGGTTTAGTGTATGGGCAACTTAATCTTCTGTTACACCAGCTGTGCAACACACTGAGGATCCCTTACATTTCCACAGTGGGAAGGATAAATGATTCCTGGGACAGGGAATGGATAAGGAGACAGCAAGGGGCAGGCTCCAGTGTTGGAGCCATTAAGAATGCCACTCACACATCCTCCCCCACAGCAATCTGCAAACCCAGCAGTATTTAAATGTTTTCCAGTCATCAAAATGCACTTAGCCACAATAAAACAAAGTTCCTCCTGCTTAAAAAAAAAAAAAACAAATTCTAATAGATTTTTAAATCTATTAAAGCTCTAATTTTTAAATGTGTTCACTTGCCTGGCTCAGGTGAGCAGTGTGGACACCTGGTGGATCCTGAACTTTGAAGTTCAGCACAAAACCAAAAATTGGCAGAGTGTTACACTGTGCAAGAGACTGTTCATGCAGTTGTAGCACTTGTAAGAAAATAATTCTGAATAGTTTGCTGCCTTTTTTTTTAGGATATGATTTACTTGTTAAACAAAAATCGATTTTCATTTTTATTTAAAAGCTGTTCCATTGCCAGCCACTAAAGCTGAAATTGCTGACATATTAACATGTGCAGAATACAGAGCACATGGAAATTTCTGCAGGAGGTCACATCCAGGTACCTGAAGGCAAGTGAAACTCCAGGGGTTACTGAGAGGCTTTCAAAGGAACTGATTAGGCAGCCCTGCTTCCCCCATGAAACAGGCTTACTGCCTGCCCTTAGTAATCCAGCTGGAATCATCATGCACTCTCATGATACACTTAATGCAACCTTCATACAAAAATGCTGCAGGGATAAAGGGATCAGAATTTCTGAGAGAATGAGTACTTCAGAGGAAGTAGCACAATAAAGTCATCATAAAATGGTAGGGCTGTCTCTCCCTTCCTTGTCTCCTTTTATTTTTTAAAGTGGAGAATGGGGTGACAAAGTGGTTTGTCCAAGTTCTGTTTGTGTGAAGTATTTTTCTATTGGTATTTTTTGTGAATGGGGTTTTTTTTTAGCAGGGGGGATGTTGGTGTATTTTAAGTGTCTAGACTATATCTTAAGAATCCAGAGAATTAAACCTAATTAATGCTTACCAGAGAAAACTGGGCACAAGGCTTAAGCAGAATAATTTAAGTGACTGAAAACCCAAAGGTTTGGTGAACATCCCTTGACCCTTTTATTTTTTTAGTTTTGTAACAAACAGGTTACAGTTAACTTGGACTGAACCTGTGTTTGTAGAAGCAGGTTCTGATCCACCCCCTTGACCTTACCCATATGAGAAATTTTGTTTGAATATTATCAACTCTTACTCAGAAAAAGACACCACTTTTAAAATTTCTTACAGTGTATGAGCATTAGAAGGCAATTATTTTGTTATTTTTGCTATTTTTCCTCTGGTGATCTACCTTCTCTTTCTCCTCTCTGCTCATTACACATTGAAAAAAACCCCAACAAACAGAAAAGGGAATTAAATGAAACTTGCACTTCACGTCATGACCCTGAAGTCATAAATGGTCAAGTGTCAGTAACTTTAATAAGCACTGCTGCCCATTTTTTTTCACCCTAATGATTCAGTAAATATTATGCTAATATTATTTCAAAGACTGCAAAACACTGGAGGAGGATTCTGGGTCTAACTAGGCAGAGAAGTTTAAGAATCCACATGATAGGGAAAGCCTCAGAAATGGCAAGGCATTCTCATATCCTTGGCAAGTCTCTGCCAGAGTCTGTGGGCATGACTGGATTTCTGTTGTGTTAACCTAAAAGGGATGATGATCTTAAAGATAATCGAATAAAAACAATACAGAGGAGGAGACACTTTTAGCTGTGCAGAGAAAGGAAAAATCCTGTTCTGAGAAGACCATTGAAAACCTGCTATAATTTGAATGCAGTCTGTGGTTTAGCAATACCAGATTCAAACGAAATCTCAGAAGCACCAAAAAGTGCAATTTATCTTCATCTACAAGATAAAGAATCCTCAAGGAGAGATCAGAGGTAACAACCCATTCTTAGAAAGATTACCATACTGTTCCAGGTATCAGTACTTAAAACACGAAAGACAGGATTTCAGGCTGCTAGATGTATTTATTTTGCCACTAAATACTAAAAGCATGACAAAAAGATTCCACCAGGGAAATTCCCTGCTGTTGCTGTTCAGGCATTTTGGGAATTTTCAACTCGTGCACACAGGAAGGCAATGTTCCCTCTTGCTCTCATACTTACTTGGTTGCTTTTTTTTCTTAAATAAATGTGTGTAATAAAGATGAAGGTTGGAATTGAGGAGTAAGGGCAGAATTGAGGAGGAAGCAAATAAGCAGACAAGTTCTACATGCAAACCACACCACGCTGATGAGTGCACTCAGATCACAGAGCTTTGAGTTCTGTATTTCCAAAGGGTTTGAGCCAAAGTCCAGGAGCAAGAGATGACTTTGCACAGCAAATTTCATTCCAGCCACTGAAAGAGGTGCTAAGCAAGAATCACTCTTGTCTTCTCAGTCCCTTGCCCTCAATGACTTGATACTTGTAAAAAGAATCCTCAATTTCCTCCATGAAATACCTTTCATACTGTAATCAGCCTGGTTTCAGTCAGGATGAAATCTAGTCTGCTGCTTGTTTCCTCATGAGCATTCTGTTTTTCAAATTAATTAATTGCAATATCCATGGATTTCCTGAAGTCTAATTACTTGATTGTTAAGAAAAAGAACAACTTAAAAAACAGGGCACAATCATTCTGTTTTCAAAACAGCTCTCATAAGACCCAAAACATTCAATATCTGATAGCAATGTAATGAATAAAATCCATCTTTTTAATTACTGTTGACATACCAGGACTTATAAAACGGAATTATAATGGAACACTTGGATATGAAGAGGGTTTATAAAGCAACAGAGGAATTCCTTACCAAGGAATATTATGTCTTAGAGACATATTATGTCTTAGACATGAAGAAAACTACAAATAGAGCAAAAAGCGCACATAGGCAGACTAAGTTAAACACTGCATTAAAAATTAAGCCAAGAAATTGTTCAGCCATTAAAAAAAATGTTAAGCAAACATACAAAATGATGAGGCAGCAATAATTAACGATAATGTATGGAAGCCACACAATAAAACACTCAGTACACAGCAGATGATGGTGAACGTGGAGTATAGAAATAAATAATCCCAAAATTGATGTGCAAGCAAAGCTTTAAAACACAACACACTGACCAGATAATTCCAAACCCACAAATTTGGACAAAGCAACACATAAAACTGTAGACCAAAGATTGGTACTTTAATTTATTAAGTGAAGCATGGCATCATCCTAAAATAAAACCAATGCAAAAAAGCAGGTGGGAGGAGGGAAAGGAAGGCAAGTCAGGCTGGCTGTTTTTAAGTAGCCCCAAAAGATTTAAAATAGAAATTTTGAAGAAGAAAACTGGGGGATGGGGAAGAGTGAAAATTAGGACAACACAAACAGCTTTATGGACAAAACTTTCACAGGTGAGAAAACAATCTTACCTATTTTTTCAGGAAAAATAAAAAATTCTCATAAAAAGTTCATCATTGAAATGAAGATCATATAAACTAGAACAAGTTCCTTAAAATGAGTGACAAATTCATCAAAGTAGGAATGGTGACATGCTCCTTTGGAGGCTCACAATGCTGCATGCCACCCAGTTCATGAAATAATTTGTTATTATATTCACCCAGACATGTGGGACAACGGCTGCAATGAAATCTCTTGGAAAACAAAATTGGGAGAAACACTCAAAGGAAAGGATTGGAATTTAAAACATGGAAATGAAGAATGGAAAAATAAAGAATTCTAAGTTAAAGTACTAAATCAAGCAAAGGTTACTTGGAGATTGAAACCTGTATTTCTGTTATAACATCAAACATGAAGAACAAAGTTTGTTTTAATCAAGAGCAAGGTTACTCCACAGCACAAGCACACCATGCCTGTGAAAAGACCAGTGGCATTGTTGATGCATCATTTAAATAACACCCAGAAGAGGTAAGGACATTACTGCCTCTGTAGTAGGTACTGATGTGAACAGTTTTCATAAAAGCTCTCACACAGTCTGTGCAGAAAGAGGATTTATTCAAGTGGGAAGAGATAAAATAAGATCTACCAGAACTGCAAGAACACAAGCCCACTTCACGAGTCCACACAGGAAGACTACTTGTTTTCAAAATGAAGGCTGAGATATCATATATCATATTCTGTATCAATGATAAAAGAATTAAAAATCATCTTATATAAGTTTGCGTGGTTTAATTATTGACATAGAAGAGGTAATTTTGGATCACTTTATATTTTCACCCCTAACAGCATCTAAGATAAAACATTTGCTTGTCACCATTGATACTAAGCCAATCTCAGTATTCAACTGATAATTTTTCAGTTAACTGATAATATTTGTTTTATGCATTCTAGAATGGAATAAAACCTAAATATGAAAGATGTGTGACAAGCATTGAAGTATGTAATGTTTTTCTGTTTTCCTTTAGTCTTTTCTCCCATTTTGCACTTTGTGTTCCAGCTGAACATCTATCTCCAGCCTTGGCCTAAATCCAAGCAACTGCCATCAAAATGTGCCTTGGACTAAGACTCACAAATGCCAAAGCAGACATGGTGTAGCATTGTTCTGATGAGGTTTCAGTTGCTCACATCTCTCCAGTAATGCCTTTTGGAAAAGCTCCAAAGAAACATTGCTTCCATTTGCCTCCTCAGAATCACTTCTCTTCCAAATGCCAATCACATCTCGTGCTTGGTGAGAGGTACAAATGTCCATGGCTGGAGATGCAAACCTTTATTTTGACATGCAAAGCTCTGATAACACTACTCTCATCAAGGCAGACATGTTAGCATAAAACCACCAGTTAAGAATGGTAATAAAAATCACAATTCTCAACAAGTCACAAATCAGTCCCTTTCTACAGTTACTTGCTGGGTATTGATAAGATAAAGATGCTGGGTTGCTTTCCTGTCACAGCAATACTTTTTTGTTTGTATATTATGTTTTTCAAAACAGTGGTAATTTTTAATGTTCTACAACAGAGCCCCAAGAGAGGTTCAGCACCTGGATGAACTAAAAGGGAATCACAACAGAAAATTGTTACCCTTGCTTCTCAAGAACATATCTAAATATTTCAATTTCCACCTAAAAGGCATTTTTACCCATGGCAAAACAAAGAAAAATTTATTTGTAAGAGACTTAGGAAAACATCTTTACAGTGGGCAAAATATTCAATCAAAGTTTTATTCATTTACTTCCAGTACAAATGAGTTTCTTGTATAAACATCTTGACTCAAATGCCAGCTGTGGCACTGCAGGTCATTTTCCTGCACAGCTGAAATCAGTCTAGAAGTAGAAATGAGCACAAATATTCAGTTCAGGGGAGCAGCCACTAGTTTTGGATTTTACTATGTTGTTTCACATTCAAATACTTCGCTTCTACCCACAGCTTCTGCACATATCTGAGATCCCATAGTCTCCCCATCTCAAAAATCATAACAAAAAAAAAGGCATCCCCCAACACCAACAAGGGAAAAGTTAAACTGTCCCCCTGTTCTCTCTTTTCTCTGTGATCATCTGATCACGGGAATATCACAACTTTCAGCACAAAGCAGCCTACATTTTCAAGAGGGCAGTGCAGAAGGTAAGGAGACAAATCAGCTGTGAAACTCAAATTTGGCACTGTGAATATTCCCTGAAAGAAGAAGCATCTCAGTCCAGTACTTATAAACTCATGGGCTCATACTTTTGAATAGAAAAGCCTGCACAGAAAGCTTTAGCCATTACCATAAAAAAATATAACAGTGAAAATGTTATTTCCTAAATTAAAATAATTTCCTGCATTTAAACAAATAATTAAAATTATGCTAACTCCTAAAAAGTATTGAAAACCAGCCTACAATCCAAACTATTTTTGCAAGTTTTATTCCACCTGCCACAGATATGCTGAGGTATATAAACAAACACTTCCCTGTGTCAGGCAGATGGACCTGTTGGTAGGAGTTAATTTCACCCAAATCAAAAATGAAATGCTTTATTCAATGTAGCTTCATGAGAATTATAGAAATTTCATATTCAACCTATTTTTGTTTAACACTTTGAACAATATTAAAAGGATACCACAGAGACAAGGTCTTATCTGCCTGCTCAGATTACACTGTACTTACACAGAACCTTACAGCATACATGATTAGCCCTAAAAGGTCTCTTTGGTGATTTTCCCTTTTAATGAACTGGTTGGAATTCATTATACAATAATTGTGAGGGTGTTTCACAGATAAGCCTCTGTCTTGAGGGGGCATGGTGCTGACAGACAGCAATTTTTCTAGGAAAGAAAGAAAATCCACACACCTTCCCTGCTAAATGAAGCGTAGATATTAATCTGAAACCCTCTATGAGCAAGGAAAGACACAAACAGCAGCAAAGAAAGTCCAGGACAAGTAGGGTAATGGGTTTCACTCAACTTCCAATTTACACCATTTTTGCCCAGGTGAAACTGTCAGTTTTCAGTGCAGACAAAAATTGCATTTGTCAAGACAAAAGTTCTGCACTGCAACTTTTGCAAATGTCAGAGCTCAGGTATTTACATGGAGAGAACAGGTGCTTGTGCAGGCTGTGCCCCTGCCTGGACAGCTACAAAATTTGGAAAGCAATCAGGTACTGGAATTCAGCTTTGATGCAACAGAACTCCTCCAAATTTTACCATAAAGAAAAAATGATGGATTTTTTTTTTTGCCTGCAGGGTCAAATGCAGCATTGCTGAGGCCTTTCAACAGGCTGACTTGTTAATCAACCTTGGAGAGAAGTGTGCCACTGAGTTATTTCATCTGAGGAATTTCAACTGCACAACCTTTCGTCATAAGAGATCTTCCTCTTGCACCCCTACATCACCTACAGCCTGGCATTCCTGGGGTGAAACTTAAGGCCAGGAAATTGTCACAGCTCTACTAAGAACAAAAGAATGGTTGCACTGGCTCAGATACAGACAGCCCAGCCCAAGATCCTGAGCCTGCTGCCAGCCAACAACAGGTGCTTAAAAAAATAAGTACATGGACATTAATATAACTTCATATTTGTCCTGGTCAAAAATTCCAACCTTATATTTGTCCTGATCAAGAAATCCATGGTTTCAGGACTCAGACATTACATTTCTGGGTTAGCTAACTCTGGATGGAATTTTCATCCATAAGTCCACCTAACCGCTCTTCACACTTGGCCATACTTAAAGAAGTAGAATTCTTCTTCTAATACCATCAGAAAAACTTAAACTGTCCAGCTGATATGGGAACCAAGAGAACATCCCTCTGACACCGAGGAGAGTCACCTGAAAACCACCAGGGAAAGACTTGTAGGCTTTCCCAGCTGCAGTTCAGGTCGACATCCCTGTTTCAAGATTCCTGTCTACTTGCAAGCTACATATCCTGGGGCTTGGATTTTCATGCTTTCTTTTTTGCTCTTGAATACCTGAAAGATCCAGAGACATCTTCATTCTGGGACACGTGATATATTTCAGAAAAATATTTTCACAAACACACTGAATTGCAAATAAGTCTTCATCAACCTTCTCTGTTGAGGTTCTTCCCTGTAGGGGTCCCCAGCTTCAACTGCAATATCTGGAAACCAGAAAGCACAGGCTAAAGGCCCCTCTGCTTCTGCTACCTGATGCTCAAGCTCCTTTTGAGCTGGAGTGGCACAAATGCTGCAGAGCAGATGAGAACTGCAATCCATTTCTCAGCTGCACCCACTGTCAGCAAACAGTGCCTGCTCCCAAAAAGCTCTTGGCCTCCCTGATGCCTTGTGAAGGCTGACCTAGAACAGAGGCTGGACAGAGTTAAAGAATAAAGCAGGGATTTATTAAAAGGCCTCAATGGACCCACCTTGGGCAGCACCAAAGCCCAGTCAGGGCTGCACCCAAGATGACCCAAAATGGCCCCAAAATGCCCGTCCGGGCACGAGGTCTCTCCCTGGGATCAGCTCTGCTCCATTCCCACCTTGCAGTTCATTGTCCCAGCCCAGCTTTAGCCCAGGCACTCCCACCCTGCTTGTTTTTCTCTCCAGCCCACGGGGTTTGTGCTCCTGGGCTGAGATTGGGATCATTTGTCCTTGGTGCCCAGCTGGAGCAGGAATTGTTTTGTCTCCCTGCTCTGTGAAGAGAACTCACCATCCCCTAATACGAAGCTCAGACCCACACAGTAAAGCAGCACAGAATCTGAAAAATATAAAACCTTAAACCTGAGGCATCATCCCCATCACTGCATGTAACAACTGCAAGCTTAGTCCTCCTGCATTTGCCCTGGAACTGCAAGAAGGTAAAAATACTGCATTAGGGCTGCTGTTCAAGCAGCGCACTCTGCACACCAGCCATTTTTCAGGAGGACAAATACTCTCCAGATGGAGTCAAACCAAAAGGACAGCAATGTGTGAGCAGACATGTACACCAAAATTTCAAAATCAGGTATTAAAACATATCCACACCTTCAATGACTTAATCTTTGAGACTGTTCTGTGAGGACTCTGCCCTGCTCTCCAGCCACAGGAAAAGAAGTTTTCTCTGCACTTACAAGTACATGGAGAGATCTTTTTGTGGAAGCTGAAATCCACACACTTTTCTGGTAAGTGGAAGGGTAACTAGAGTTCAAATTAAATTTGAGACTGAAGATATAACATCTTCATTAAGAAGTTCTAGTAAAATACACTTTATTCATCTATCAGAGAAGGTCCTCAAACCCCCTGCAGATTCTCCACATGATGGTAAATGTGGGAAAATTTGCACTTGTCACAAATGTTTAAAATTTTAATCAAAGCATGTCAATGCTCGTATAATGAGAGTTTTTTCCCTGTGGTGAAATTGTCATAATGAAGGTTGCAAAATTACCATATACTTCCAAATGAACTGCAAACAGCCTCTGTCTTTTAGCTGTTAGATATTACAGTACTCTTTCCTTTAAGTCCAGATCCTTGACTAACTGATTCCCAAAACATTCCAATCAGTAATTTCCACCCTGGATAACTGGCACAGGCTACAAAATGTTTATAACCACTTTCTTTACATTTTCCCATACTTTGATCCCAACTGGCCCAGCCAGAGGTGCACTGAACAAGTGCTGCAACCAAACCCTGGACAAGGCCAGATTCAGCTGTTTGATGTTCACTGGCCCACCTCCACCTTCTTAAAAGCCTTTCTAGGATTCTACATTCAGAGAAGCTATAAAAGAATATGCTTCACCCTTCCAAATAGTGGATTACTCTGGGAATAAAACCAGATTTTTTTCATCTTTCCCTTTTGAAGCATGAGACAGATTTTGAGAAGATAATTACAATAGAAGGAAATATCTTATGTCATTGACATCCAAATAGAAAGCAATATTTTGTGATGACATCCACATATTGTGGATTAGCCCTACTGATAGATAATTATATAAAGCAATTTTATAATTTATAGATACTTAATATATAGTCAAATATCCCAATATATATCCAAATGGATATAGACCCAAAACCCAAAATATAATATGTAAATTATACCCAAAGAGAAAGAAATACATCCTTTCTTTGTATATCCATGCATTAAGCCTCTCAATTATTTGAGTTGCATGGTGAAAAAATGCATCTGTTTATTATTGTGGAGAACACACATCTATACACAAAAAACCCCATGGAAACAAAGCAAGACAAGAAAAAGAACAAGAAAGGTTTCCAAGCTGATCAATAACAAAGAAAGGGTGATCTATGGCACAGATGACCATAAAATCAGAGCACTTTACTTATACCCCACCCTCAACACAACTCAATCTGACTTTGAACATATGAAAAATAAAAATGGTCTGAGCAGAAGTGAAAGTCCAGTTTGAAAATTAAAACTTCCTGCAGCCATGACAAACCTATTTAGGAATATTACACCATGTCCTCCTTCATCCTGCTGCTTTTAAGAAATCAGTAAGGTTTAAAAAACTTGATGGGAAACCAACCCCACATTTCAGAGACAGATGGTTTATAGTTTAAGTGCTCAAGTAAAACCTCCTCCTATCATTCTTTGTATGCACTTGAAAACCACTTAGCTGAAATAAATCTGTGCAAAACAACAGCAAATGACCAGTAAAAAGCTTAATTATTCTGCTTTATATCTATGGTATGTAAGAGGGTTGGAAAGAGAAATAAATCTACTGATAAAGCTTGGTTTTAAACTAAGTGATGAGAGGTGGGTTGGAGCACAGAACATGATAATCGGGCATAATTCCAGGGTTTAAACAGCACCTCAGGCTTTATATGCTTTCATGCAAGCCAGGCTTTTATCAACAAGCCAAGTGATCTGAAGCAGAATGTCCATGTATTTTTGTCCATCACAGAAGACCCTTGTTTTACGTGGCTCTAGCTAGGAAACTGAGCTGAGAAATCCTTGTACTGTGCGATCAGAACACCCCCAAGAGACCAGCCTGAGCACAGCCCAGAACTGGAGGCACTGAGTGCACTGCCAGAGCTCTGCCTCAGGCTTTGCTGACCCCAAAACTCTTGAGTTCACCCCAAAGGGTGCAAAAAGGCACAGGGTGAACTCCCAGCTCACTGCTGTTTTATCACATGAGCACCTCTGTGTGAAGCAAGGAGGAATCTGTTTCTAGGCCAATTCATTTAAAGGAGGGGATGCAAATCAGGACTCAGCAGCTTTTCTGTTCTCAAGCAGAAGCAGAATTTCCAGCTGGGAATGGCTTCCATACATTGATTTTGATCCTACCAACCAGAATCATCAGAGAGGAAAAGCAGGGAGCATAAACTGGTAACAAGAGGGGATAAGTGATTTACTGCATTTTTTAAGGTGAATTTCAGGCTATCAGCCTGAAACTTTATTTCATGGACATAGACAACTGGTTAAGAGTATGAAGTTTTGACATTGAAAACTCTGAAAATAAAATTACATACCTGCAATATGTCAAAGAAGCACAGGTGCTGATTTTGCCATTAAATTCATTATCCAGCACTCCATGCTCTATCTGGTGTTGGGTGAATTTTGTGATAAGGGTGCTTAGATAAAGTGCAGTCCAATATTTAAACATTTACGAATAAGATTAATAGATTAGCAACCAGACAGCTTAGTACACATCCCCAAGGACAATAAGGATTAGAAGAGAAATCTAAATTAATGTTTTAGACAATCCTAAACCCGAAATCAGGGGGAGCATGCAGGAAAGGATTGAGGCAAAGCACATCACCCAAAACCAGCCTGAAAGCATTCAACTGGCACCAGCTGCCCAGGTCTCCTGCACTGTCCCTCAAATAAGTGATTTTTAGAGACTGGTGATGCTCAAGATGTCCTAAAGCTGAGAAGGTTGTACCTTCACCTATTATATTGGGTAACACTACCCTTTCCATGCTCTAAAAAAACCCCAATGAAACAAAAAAAATCCCAACCAGACAAATCATACATGACAAAGTCAGGTGTGGGCTGTAAATTCACCTCTAGTTTCCTTTGCAGAGATTACTCTGTATTACTAAACTTCAGTTCAACTTTCCAGCAATGTAGTTTAGTTGGTGTTTAGAATATTTAAAAATTAAGACTGAAATTGAATAAGTACAAGGTATTAGCAAGTTTCAGAGTTTAAAATACTAAAACAACAAATGACAGACTTTACCAGAAAGTGAAAACGTTTACAAAGTAGCCCATAGATATTGCAAGAAGTTAAAAACAAAACAAAGCAGAAAACCCACATCAATACCCAAACAAGTCTGTGTGGATTCCTTTTTTTCAGTGATCCAACTCCTTGAGAGAGATTTTTCTTTCAGCAGCAGGGTGTCTGAATTAGAGAGTGGCAGTATCTGATCTTTTTTATGTACCTATCCATAAACAGGGCTTTGTTATAGCCACCATCAATCCTGTCCAATGCCTCCTCTGCAATTTACTATGTGTATTTATTACACCAAAACCTCATTATAATAAATTGAAACTATCCAGCACGTCCCTGGAAGTATTCCCTACAGAATGCTATATATTCCAAAGCTCTGCTTTGACTTCCCAGCTCCCTTTCAGGATAAACATGGACTACACGTAGCAAGTTTCATGTTCAGAAATATCATTTACAAGAAATGTCATCTGTCAGTTTGCCTGCAGCAGCCAACACCTCACATCCTCCAAGATAAATTATGTTCAGTCACGTTAGACAAAAGAACATATCTAACTCAAATACTTACACTTAAGGGATAATTGAGAACTGATCCACTAAATGAGCACCTCTAATTACACATCCTAGGGGGGGAGGGGGAGTTTCTTATCTCTAGAGCTCTAATTTTCACACACCACACATGTCTTTTGTGAATTGAAGAGATGAACACACATCATTATAAAATTCTCTTTGCAAATTAATATAGTTAAGGCTGAAAAATCCAGTAATCAGAGGGTGCTTTTTGACTGACAGAATCAGCACTATTCTCCCGTTGCAAAGGCTGTAGAACAACATCCAAAAATTTTACCAGTGTTGGGAAAACTAAGGAATGTTAAAATAGAGATCATGTTCACATGGAGGTTTTGGAAAAGTAACCCTGAGTTGATACAAGAAATGATGACTGGAAGACCAGGAGAGGCAGTGGGGGCTTCCTTAGTTTTTGCTACTTATTTATTTCTCCCCTGGAAACTAAATAAATGTCTCCCACATTTAAAGGATGTTGAATTTGAAATGCAGAAGTTTTATTTTGCATCAGTGTGCCATCACATGCTTTTAAATTACTTGCTGTCTTCATTCTTCCTCGGATATTTTGAAAAGTCACATCACATTGACTGGCAGAAAGCAGAGATCACACGTATCAAAAAAGTGCAAACCAGAGCACATGGAACACAAAACTGAATTAGAACAATAACAGCAATTTTTTTCTATTCCTCCTTTAAAGGGGAGAAAACTTTTTCCAGTACAGGTAGCTGATGATCATCCTAAAATCCTGCTCTTAGCCCAAAAAGAGGCAAGGCACTGTATCTCCTTTCCTCTGGCATGATCTGACTTCCAGAACTAATCCTCTTATTTGGCACACAATCATATTTTTAATCTAAAACCACCTTATCTAGACCCCCAAGATTTTGCTTCGTGTGTTTTCTGGGGGAAGCTGCTTTCCTTCACTGAGATAATGCATCACTGAATTGTAAGCTCTATGCAGCTGTCACTCCTTGCCAGACATTCAGAAACATAAATGAACTCTGACAAGTCATTTATCTGCTAATTCAGTGTCAAAGTGTAATAATATCACTGGGCTTTGTGCATTAGCAGTGTTAAAGCAGAGTTGAAGTTAAAATGCAAATTGAAAGCACCTTTTGTGTATCAGAATAAGAATACTATGGTTGGTGCCCATCCTGTTAATCCTTCAGATTCTCAGTTAGGTGAGAATAAAAATGTGTGGATAAACCCAAATGTTACACTCATTAAACCAGGAATGAAATGCTTAATGAATGCAGTGACACCTGTAGTTACCACATTGATTTCAAGTCTTCAAGAAGGAATATCTGCAGTTTGCCATGCTGACTCACACCCCCGTGGAGCTCATATTCCCACCATGAGAGCAGGGTGAAGAAAGGGCTTAGAATTTCTATTCTACTGCACCCTGGAACTCTACTGAATTTTCTCATTTTGCTAAGTAAAGGCCACCCTGCAACAATCCTTTCCTCACTCACTCCTTGCTCAGACCATCACAAAACTCATTGTCAGATGTGGGAAACTTCAGCCAAGAAGTTTCCATCTTATTATACCTCTTGCTGCTGCAAACAAACACCAAAACATGGTGGTTTGGCTTTTTAGTTCTGGTTTTGTTTTGGTTTTTTTTTTTTTTTTTTGTGGTTCACCTTTTTGTTTGGTTGGGATTTTGATTGGTTTGTCTTCTCAAGGATGCAAAGCCATGGGCAAAGATTTCCTTCTAGTCTCTCCCAACGGGGTTATAAATTGGAATAAAACAGCCAAATCTTCCTCGTGTTCCTCTCTTGGCTGGTGTTACAAGCTGATCTACCTCAAGAAGACCAAGGGGAAATTTGTTTGATTACTCTGGTGTAGTTTCTAGAGCTGCAATTATATACTTTCTATAAACTAAATTTAGTTTATGGTACTACCCCATATAGTAGCATAGAAATTATATATTTTATAAAATATAGTTTTAAATTGGCAGTATAATTTCAACATGGTCAGCCCACAGCATTCCCTGCCAGGCTGAGGAAACTTCTCCTGTGCAAAGCCTCTCTTGTTCTGCCCAGTCTCACCTGTGATGAATTCAGCCTCCCAGTTTTACAAGAACAGAGTTTACAAAAGCGTTGTTTGTTTCCATGTGTTTAAGACAAGCTCAAGTCCATCCCATGTTATCCTGATTGGAAGGTACCCACAGGGGTCATCAAAGTCCATCTCCTGGCCCTGCACAGACACCCAGGGGTCACACCCTGTGCCTGAGTGTCCAAAGGCTTCTCTGCCAGGCTCGGTGCTGTGACCAAGCCCTGGGGAGCTGCTCCAGTGCCCAAACACCCTCTGGGGGAAGAACCTTTGTCTGATACCCAACCCAAACCTGCCTGACACAATTTCAGACCTGTCAGGTCCTGACACTGTCCCAGAGAGCAGAGATCAGTGCCTGCCCCTCCCCATCCCCCCCCTCATGAGGAAGCTGTAACTGAGTGAGGTCTCCCCTCAGTCTCATCCAGCTGAACAGACCAAGTGCCCTCAGCCTTTCCTTGTATGACTGCCTCCCCCTTCCTTCACCATCCTTCTTAGCCCTCCTTCAGATGCTCTCTAACAGCTTTACATCCTCCTTATATCATGGCACTCCAAACCCACACAGTACTAAAACTCAGTCAGAAAAGAGCCAAAACTGTTTTTACTGATGCTAAACCAGACAGGCTAAACCTTACACAATAAAAAGAAAACAGGACTGTAATATGATCTATCTTTTTCTGTCATGCAGTTGTCTAAGTTAAGCTCCAAGCTGAATAAGAGTTGATATAACAGAGCAACAATCTTACTTCAGGGAAGATGAGATAGAAAGGATTTAAAAAAAAAAAAACAAACCAACAACAAAAATATCCCAAGCTGTAAGATGTCAGTTTTGTATGCTACAGGTAAGTGATCTAGTCTGCAGACAAAATTCTTTTTGATGTGTCCCAACTCTTCCATTATATAGAACTTATTGAAAGCATACAGATTTATCCTTTTATATTCTTTAAACTAGAATCCTGCACTGATATTCTGCTTTCTAATCACAAAGGACTTCTGCATGTTAAATCTGACAATTGCTGCTAAGGTCAACAGCTGACAGATGGATTATCTGGAGAAGGTAGAGAGAGTCTTGTAAAAAATGAACATGAGAATAAAATCATTTATTTTAGAAGGGAGTGCTATTAGGAGAGGAAACACATGAAACAACACGTAGGGGATGTAAATCAAAGGAGTCTCTTTCTCTTCCAAACTTGACCACAAAAATTCCTGATCTGCCTCTTGATGATAACCCAGAACTGATACAGCAAAAAACACCAGTCTAAACTGAAAGGTAATGTCTTACCAGCAAGTTCTTCCTGTATTTTATTTTTATCCCTTCCTACTTCAGAAACACCTTCTATACATCACTAAGCCCCCAGTTTTTGTACTAGTCTGAAATGGAAACAATTAGTAGAATTTCCCTCCTCTCCTACTCACTTTTTAAACACAGCCCATTGATGGCTTTGCTTTAGCTTGTTTTTTTCACGATGCCAAATCAATATCAATCTGCAATTTCTTCAACTCAGCTCATTAGCTATACAGTACTTAGTTCCAGACAGTTTCAAATCCCTGAGATTTCCCATGTCTCAAAAAAAAAAAAAAGGGGGGGGGGCTTATTACATCCACTTTTCATGTTCCTTTACAAAGATTTGTGTTTAATAACCTCAGTCAGCTTTAAATCCCTTTTCCAATTCTCCTTCAAAAAAGACTCTCAAGCCTTTCTTGCTACAGTTGACTAATGGCTATCATCACCTGAGGCAAATTTCCCAGATCCTTTAAAAAACTAAATAAATAAAGCATGGCCTCTACATTTTCTGTTCTTGAGTTTTCTTTTGAAACTAACAACAAAAAGTTTAAAGTACACCAAATGTACAACGACATATTTCATGATCCAGAACTGTCCGCAAGCAAGAAAACCCTTCCCTTCACACAGGATTTTTTTGCCCAAAAGAAGCAGAGCTTGCAGGGAGACATTGATGACCCTGTGTCATGTAATGATCATTTTGGCTGCATCACATTTGCCACTTCAGTTAGAGGAAGAGATAAGCTGTAAGTATGAAGCAAAACATTCAAATCAACAATTGGTCCAAGCCATCCTTTGGAAAGCATCCATCTCCTGATGCTTTCTCCTGCTCTGGGCCAGAAGGGCCCAGCAACAATTTGAGCCTTGGGAAAACCTTACCAGAAGCAAAGCATAGCCTGGAATATGGTACTGATAAAGATACAAGCATAGGTCTGGTTTAAAGTCACCTGAAATTGTGAACAGCCATGTAAAACTCACATTGAAAATAGACTGCTGGTGGATATAATCCAAAATGCCAGTGTTTTCCAAAAACTAAAAATAAATTTTGGCAGTCACTCTCTTGGGACACCATTGTGTCTTGATTCTGCCTTTTGTAAGGCCAAGTATTTTCTAAACCCCTGGCATGATTTAGATATTCACCAAATGTCTTTATTATATCAAAAGTCCCATTTCACTGGGTGCATTAAAACAAAAATAAATGGAAAGAAGGTCATGGTTAAGATATTTATTTCCATCCAAGAAGTGTAACTGAGAAAATGGTGTCTACATAAAACCAAAACTCAACTACACATCTCTTTCCTTCTAAGCATGTATCTCTCCTCCCAAGAAGACAGGAATGTTTAAAGTGTCTTTACTAACAACGCTGATGTTATAAAATTCCACTGCATAAAGAACAAACAGTGTTGATAATCTTCCCATTCTAAAAAAGGCAAGAAAACTCCTGAAAGCTTCCTGGGCAGATCAGTGACACAGCTTTGTGGGGATGGCTGTTTATTACACAAAAGACAAAGCAATGGTAATGAATTCCCTCCTGAAGTTTCCTCTCTAGGGATGACTCATTGGAATGTACATGCTGACTTCCCAAAACCCCTTCCTCTAACTTCATGTATTCAACTTTAGTATCCTCAAACATGATAAGTTTGCTCTAGAAATAAACTATTTCAAAGCTCCTGTGGAATCCCATATCCCATGAGATGTTGATTTTTCTAGTTTACTATCATTTCATATGATTTCACTCCTTCCTCCCAAGAGACAGCATTTTCCTGAAAGGTATTTTCCTCATAGTTTGAAAATACTGCACTTCAGAGGAATAATAAAATAAAAAATCCTTGAAGCAGTAGTTTTCCTGGGTTTTTTTTCCAAATTTACCCTTTGGAAACTTTGCACACAAGCAGCAACTGAAGCACACAGTGGGACATGTCTGAGATGAAAACTGATTCAAGTGATGTGCTGAATTGCTCCAGAAACAATGACAAAGCACAACTGACCATGTACATGAAATAATCTGCAACAGAATTTCCTGAGACATCCCAATAGAAGATCAAATTACTGCATTCTGTAAATTTTAGAACAGCAACAACAAAAATGATTTTTGCTTTAAATATTAACTGTGACTGCAAGGTGATATATTAACAAAGGTATCAAAAACACAGGGCTGCACTAGACTAGAGCAACACATGCCTAGACCAACACTTGCAAAAAGATGGAATAAACTGTAGCTTGAATTGGACAAACCAGGATCTATGTTGATGAAAGACAAGCCTGAGATGATACAGGTAATATTGAGTAACCCAAAAATGCTACAGACTTCGTTACAAAACAAAAAAATTTGCTGATGATTTTCCCCTTGAAGGGATGCACAGGACCCAGGACTGTAAAGTTTCCACAGGTCAGGTTCATCACACAGGAATTGAGGTTCTCCATTTCACTCCTGAGAAGCATAAAAAGGCCTTTAACCTCCTGTTTGCCACTAGACTGCTGAAAACCCCTGCACTCTGCACTGATATTGTTGGCAGGCCCAAAAAGAAAGCAGATGCAGAAGGCAGATAAATAACAAAGGGCTTCTCTGGGTACTGCTCAGTGGAACTGCCTACGTACCTGCATCAAAGAGAAACAGAGATTAAGGACAAAACCCAAGCAGGCAGCCAGAAAAAGGACTGAGAAAAGCTTTTCTACCTCTTCCCCTCCTCCCATGACTTCCCTGTGGGAGAGCTTTGAACAAAGGTACAGAGGAGTAAAGAGTTTGGAGCTCCTGTTTGATGGCAGCAGTGTTCAGGGACACTGTGAGAATTCCCTGCATATTTTCCACTGCTGAGGCTTTGCCCTTCCAAAGCATTTGCACTTCATGCATCCATGACAGAAAATGCCACGAGGACAACATTATTTTCTCCTAGCAAACAGCTATTTGTGCCTGGTATTTCAAAATGCAGGCAGGTATAGTGCTATAAAAGCTCTTCACTGTTGGTCAAAGTAGAAAAGCCACTTCACAAAGCACAGTGTGATCTCCAAAAGGGCACAGCAGAGAATTTTGTCTCCTTTTAACACTTAATTCCTTTTTAAGAGTACTAGGAGCTAAGCATGAGCCAAAGGCTAACACGATTCAAGATTTAACACCGATTTGCCTCTATGGATGCAGATATTCCAGGAAACAACAGTCAGCTCCTAGATTTGTTCCAGGCTATAAATCGTTTCTGTTGGTATGCATAAGGCATAGCTAAAAGTGTCTGCTCAAACAGCAAAGAACAGGCCTAATCAGAGAGAGTGAGACTCTCATAAAATGCAGGGGAGCCTTTGTTTGGATTTTGCCAGCTATCTCAGACTGGAGATTTTTCTAAAACAGGCAGGATATAAGAATATTATTGACAAAACCTGCAATTGTTATCACACTTTCTTTTCATTGATTTGAAAACAAATAATAGGCTTTGGTTTTATCCTCACAGTACTTCTAAAAATAGTAACAGTCAGGATAGGAAAACCTCATAATTTCCTATTTTAGCTAGTTTTGTTATACAGAGAAACAATGTGGCATTAGCCTCTCAAACCCTAAAAAGGGTCAGGGATCATGGATATGTTTTCAAATTTGTTTTCAAAGCATCACAGTGATTCTGAAACCCTCAATAACCCAGTGCCAGGTTCTTTCCTACATCTTTAATCCTTTATGTCTAAGTATGAGCAAAGCAAAGTGGAGCAGAGGTTTGCCCCTCACAGTCACACAGAAGTTGCTGTGCCCTCACTATTGCTGGGTTCATCTCCAGAGATAGGCATAGCCTTTGGCTCTTGCTGCCTGAGACATTTTGGGAATTTTTGTTCAGCCTTTCAGGTTATGCAAGATAAAATTTTCCTCACAGGGAGGCCATTCTTTACCCCTGAGAGGTCTATTACCTTGCCTGCACTCTGCTCATTAGTTCTGCTATGGTATTTTGACATGGATTTATATCTTCATTCCTTAGAAGTATTTGGGTTTCATTTCCTTCAGTTGCTGTAACTTCTTGCTCAATCCTACCTATGGCTCTCTGATCCTTACAGATCTATTTAGGACATATTCATTTAATCAAGTGCTGAGATCTAAATTTCACATAATTTCTTTGAGAGTAAATTATTTTTTCTTTATGTGTAGCCTCTTTAGTAGCAATTGATTGCTAGATGCAGCAATTTTAATCATCTAAAGTCTTTAGTCTAAGTGGTCTCATATTGCACCACATGAATTAAGGAGATGGGCTCAAAATCTCTAAAAGCAAGTAAGTGCATAAATGCAGAAATAACTGGATTTTATTTTGAAGGAAATATTTCTATCAGGGAAAGCTTTTAAAAAGACAAACATATTACAGACAAAGTGTAGAGATGGTGAAGTGGGAACCAGTTCATACTCTTTCTCACAATACAGTTTCAGGGAATATTTTATGAATGTTAAAAAGTTAAACCAGAGACTTTGGTTTCCTCCTTTGCTCCTACCTGCTGTAGCATGTGTCCAACAATCACTTGCTGATTATACTATAATTAATCCATGCTCCCAATAAACCACATGAAAAAATAGACAAAACTTTTTTGAATAGAAAAACATTGCAAACTTGGGACATCAGAATGCCACCAGAAAAAAATGGAAGCTGAAGTTATCATGATGATTTTTTACTTGTGTCTTGTTATCTCAGGGAACATATTTGCACTGTGCTTCAGCCTGCTAGGATCTGGAATGGCTGTGAAATACAACCAGGCTGTTTAATTAAAGCAGCATTTAACCAATTAGCCTTGCTTTTGAACAACTTGGGAATTAAATTGTGATCAAGAGGTGTGGTAATGTTTGCAGGGGTCCAGAAAAAGGGAAGAGATGGGAATCTTGACTCCATGTTTAAGAAGGTTGATTTATTATTTTATGATATACATTATATTAAAATAAAATGTTATATTAAAACTACACTAAGGACTAGAAGAAAGGATTTCATCAGAAGGCTAGCAAGGAAAGTAATGGATAAGAAAATCTTGTGATAAGAAAATCTTGTGACTGCTCACAGCCCTGACAGACAGGTGGCTGTCATTGGTCATCAAGTAAAAACAATTTTACATGCTGGGTAAACAATTCTCCAAATCACATCCCAAAGCAGCAAAACATGGAGAAGCTGAAGCTTCTCAGCTTCTCAGGAGAAAAGATCCTGGCAAAAGGATTCTTCATAAAATATGTCTGTGACAAAGAGGCATACCACAAATCTGTGCTTCCAGTGTCTTTTCCAGTCTCTTTTGTCATTGAGGAGATCATGCCAGAGTGATTGGATTTTTTGATAACCTGATCCATTCTGTTTAAAAGTATCTACCTACCTACTACAAATCCTACAACTCCAACCTGGGAATAAAATGCTGTGGATCTGGGCATTGAACACAGCAGGAATAACCATAAATGTTTTAAGGCTGATCAATTTTGCAAAAAACCACCATCACAAGAACCATTTGTGAGTAGATCACGTGCAGGGTCCACATTCCTTATTCATAACTCCTGGTTGAACAGCATCAGCCAGGGACCAAGCAGACCCATCTGGAAATTGAACTGAGTGCTCAGCAGAACAGAACCACATGCTCTGAGTGAAAGAAAAAACAAGTGTGAGGCTGATTCTCAAAGCAATGCATGGATCTCTGCCATGAAGAGCTATGAACAAGAGAACAGGTCTCAGAGCATTCTCTAAGGAAATGAAGGGACAATACCACAATGGCTTCACCAGGTGAGAAGCACCTTTGGAATCTCATCTGTACTGTCATTCAGTAAGAACTTGAAACATTCGACAATTCAATCAGGAGTTTGTAACAAAGTCTTGATTTTATTCCAAACTGAAATAAAATCTATGCAAGGTAAGGATTAATTTGTGGCACAGCATTTACCTGCTAATTAACAAAGACAATTAAGCTACAGGAAAGCCTTTATGCCCTGTTATGAAGATTTTGCCCATTTCAGCTAAACCTTAATGTGCCTTATTTTGGTATGCCATGGAATGTCTGGAAAGTGTCTGAAGTCAGAACTGATGGGCAGTAAAGAAAGCTCAGGGAAGGGAATGACAATGGATCAGACATTTCCACATCAGCATGTTGAACAACTTTCAGTCATGATCCTCATCACAGAGCTGGGCCCACGAGGCATCTAACAGAGACAGTGAGCGCATGACATGCACCCACACTATTTTTGCACTTTTTCCATCACCCTTCCATTTCACTGTCATTTTCACACAAAACCATGGAGTCCTTTTTTTCTCATGCTCCACTCTCTCATACACTACCCATAAAATGTTTCTTTTCCATTTAATCCACAAACTTTCTTTCTTGGCCACCTTTAAACACATACTAATAAGATTAATGAACCTCAGAACAGCCTCCAGTCCCTTGCAGGCTGCAAAACTTCCTCCCCAAGACATCTGCTTGGTGTGCAGCAGTGTGGCAGAGCTCAGTGGCCTGAGCTCACCAGGTGGATAGCGTGCCAGGAACCAAAGCAAAGAGCTGATGGAGAAGAAAGCTTGCTCCACAGAATTCCTAAGAGTCTGAAAAGCCAAAGTGCAGAGGAAGGTTATCACTGAGGAGCAGCGTGCTGCAAGGACTAACAGCTATAAATAACACACAAAAGAAACTGTTTTACATTTGTTTGCTTTTGAGCACACATAAGAGATGGATTAGAGCTTTTTCTTGTGCAACACATCAGATTAATTCAACAACCTCTTTGCCAAAGAATGCTCTTATGGGACTACATGTTCCTCTCCTTCCAGGACTCCTTTCCTTTGTTCAAAATAAGACTATTTAACAAAAGTTTGACTTCTGAGATCACACCTTTTGCTTCTGACCCTTGCTAAGTCTCTAGATGCTCACTGAATCTTTGTTCTCTCTCAAAATCAACCCAAATCTCTTTACTCCTTCTTGCTCTCCACTCCCTGTAGGGCTTCACTCAACAAGCCATTCCCTCTGGAGCACAACACAAAACAGCTTCTCTCCTCTTGACTTTTCTGTGCCCTTTCCTTGCCATTTTTTCAGCAGCTCTTTGCCCATGCTGTCCTTCAGAAAGAACAGGCAACCTTGAACCATTCCATGAATTTTAGCTCCACAACCCCAGCCATAACAATTTCAAGAGCAAACCCACAACTTCCACAGGAAAGCAAACCATTGAAAAGCAACCCACTCAAATTGCAGCCCTGGCTGGAGTGCAAAGAAATGGGGACCATTTCAGTGCCATTTTTCAGAGGGAACAAGAGCAGCAGCCTCCTTGCTGACTGTGCTGCACCACCCATGACTTCAGCAAAGCGTGTGACCACCAGAAACCTGGGACACTGAACCCCTGCAGTTTCTCTCAGCACAGCTCCATCCTTACACAAACCAGCTCCATGTGCTCCTGCCTACTCAAACAGTGTAAAACAAGCATTATGCAAAGAGCTTTCTTCTTCCTTGCATATTATTAGTTCAACATTTTAATAGTCTCCGACCTGCAAGACCAGAAATCAATTCTGTTTCACTTCCCCAGTAACCCCTGCCTGTCTTGTGGCAACATCCCATTTTTAGTACATATGTGGTGCTCTTATTAGCCAAGTAATAAACCTCATCCATGGCAAAAACTTACCAAGAAAAAGAGTGTATGAGTGAAACCTAATGGCAGTGGATGCAGAATTCTGGCAGCAGGAAACAGCTACTTTTGTCAGTAATAGCACAAGATTTTAACCACTCCTCTGCCAGAAAGGAAAAACTCAGCATAGTCAGACTAACAGGTTTTCTGTGGTACAGGAAATGATGAGTGCCATTGCTAGACCATGATTAAAGTTAAAGTATCACTGTAAGATTGAATTAAAATTTGGATTACATTAGAATGCACAGTCTGCATACAGTTGGCTAGAGCAGCTATATCCAAAATTTGTGCATAAGATGTATTGTTAAGGTTGCTAGAAGCTTCTGCTAAAAGAACTACCAGGCTAAGCTCAAAACCATGTGAAAAAGTACCCACAACTTGTCCTTGTTTTTGAGATAACAGCTCTTACATTTGCAAATGTTAAACTAGAATATGTTCCATCTCACCAACCAACAGCCTTATGACTGTTTGTCTTCTGTTAAAAGGGGAAAAAAATAATTTCCATATGCATATATTTTATGTGGATATCTTGTTATCCCAGCTGTCTACAAGAGGAGTGGAAGTCCTGAGTTTTCAGCACGTGTGGGTATCAGCCATCCCTGATCAGAAATCTGCTGGGGTGCCAGCAGTAGCCAAGGGGCCTGTGTGATCTGCCCATATGCTGCCTCTTTACACAACAGATGGATGCCAAAGCAAAGCAGTTCAAATGTTTTCAGTGCTCCTTCATCACGGCCAGCAATCTGCAAACAATCTGAAACTGCTTTATTTAGTCACACTCTACAAGTGCAGGTTTTAGCTTGGAGCATAAGCTCCCCATTCAGACATTAAATGCCTCCACAGAGCTGAAAATCTTCCTGAAAAGACGGAAATCCTGCTTTGAGGAAGTCTGGGTGGGAATCTGCAATTCAACTTTTCAACAACATTTCTGTATTAAGGCAAAAATTCAGGCAGTAAGAAATCTGTCTAAACGAAATAAAACTCCTGCTAAGTTCTTATTTAGAGATTATATTAATTAAATATTATGTTTGTAATGACGGCAAGAAAGGATTGAACATGCTCTGGGGACCAAAACTAGATCTTGGTACCAGTAAAATCCAGTAGCATATGACATCTTGAGACTCCAGTTTTTGGTGTATATGCTGCAATCAAATACCAGACACTAAGAACTTTTTTTTAAATCATAGCCCATTTCTGAGTATAAAACCCTGTACAGAAATGAGTATAATACTCAGCAGCAGTAAAATGAAAACCAAAGTGTAGCTGGAGAAGAAAAAGAGCTTAACAAAGACTTCAAACTTCACAGCCTGACCTAACTTTTCTTTGTCAGAGAACTACTAAAACATTTCTCAGGCTAAGGAAAACTTCCTTAATTCAAGATAGTCTCTTTTTATTCAGACCACTTTATCAAAAGTTGCATCACATCAAACACATCCCATTCGGTTCTTTGCCTCTTACAGGCTGGATCTCAGACTTGCTCATGTTTGCTAAATTACCTTTTTCTCCCAAACTGCAGGCAGGTAAGTGAAGTCAGCAAGACTGCATTGAAAATGGAAAATCCTATAATCAATCAATCATCAAACAATCAATTTATGGCTTTTACCCCTTTACTTTGACATTATTTCAGAAGTGGGATCCTAACATTATTCCAGTGTATGATAACAATATTTTGCTGTCAGAAGTGAGACCATAACATAGCAATAGAAGAAGAATAAATCACTGAAACATCCCCAATATGAAAAATATTGCTGCCAGAAATAAATGTGGTGATAGAAAGGACAATCTAATCATAGTCAGTTATAAAGATTTTCTATGCCCTTATGTCCTATTTTGGCAATTTGCCACTCAGCATGGAAGCAATCACTGATCTTGATCTACTTTTGGCCTTTAAAAAAAATAGCTAAAAAATACTGTGATCCTCATTTGTTGTTTCTGCAGCAACATTTTACTGTAGCTAAATTTTGGAATGGCATTTTATATAACAGAGTTGTTTTTCTGGTTTAAAAACTTATTATTGATAATCAACAGTTGCTTCAGACTTCCCGAGGGCTGTATCACTGAGTGTGCCCTAAGAGGCAAAAATGAAAAACCTTTCTAAACTGAAGAAGCTGAGTTCAAAGCAAGAAAACTCCCACAAATAACAGAAATTTTTAGTCCACATTGAAGTGGCCATTTCTGTGAGGAACACTGACTGAGAAGTCTTTTTTAATTTGATTTAAAATAAGATGTGATGGCCTTATTCGCATTTCCATGGATTACAGTAAAAAACCAAAATTATTGAAAACTAACAAAGCTGCCCCCAAACACAGTAAAGAACTATGTTACAGAAGATTTTTCCACAGCTGTTCTGGCAGCACCACTCATAAATCACAACCAGCAAAAAAAACTGATTGCAGAGATTAATGTATCAACTTCTACAGGATTTTTTCCATACAAGCCTTTCTGAAAACTTTTTGCTCCAAGAGACACGCTGTAATTAGAAAATCAGCAATGAAATCCCAAAAAATATAAAGAATTATGGCACCAATTAATTACAGTGCTTTCAAGCTGAAAAAAAGCAATTTGCTAATGAAAACCACCATTGCCTAACAGTAGCTTTAACAGCAAAAAAATTGTTGCAATAAATCACTCTTCATAAACATGGGCTTATATTGGAAGCCTCCCTAATCCAAATGTGTTACACTCAGCAAGTTAGCCAAGATGTTCCCTCCTCCAGGATCCACTGTCCACATCCAAAAAAAAAAAGTGACAAAGGCACAAATTGCCAAGGGTGGGAGATGTTCTGCAACAAAGCCATTCCTGGGAGGGGACAGCAGGTACCTAAGGGCTCCCTGTACTCCACTGGAGAAGGAAAAGCCTGGGAACACTGGTTAAGATCAGGAAAACAGGATTAGAGCAGAAACAGTCACACCACAGTTCTTGGAAAGCAGAAGGAACCACAGGTTTCCCAGAGGGACTGTGGAACCTCCACTTCTGAAGATAACTCAAGAACCATCTGGATGCACTCCTGAGCAGAGTCCTGACAGGACCCAGCTCAGACAGGAAGGTTCCAGTGGTTCTTTCTAGCCTCACCCATTCTGGGATTCCATGATCTATAACTGGGCATAACTGGATGAACAGTCAAAGAAAGCCTTGGAACAGCCAAAGAACCCCTCTCACATTTCACATATTAAATCAACAACACAAAAAAAGCAGTTTATTTCTTAGCTACTGTGGTAAAGCAGACAATGGTGACAATATAGGAACATCCAGTACCAGAAAATGCCAGACAAGTCACTGTAAGCATCAACATTTATACCTGATCATTTGTATCTTCTGGACACTGGCTAAAGATGATATCTTAACTGATCTAATATCCCATGGAGCAGAAAACCACAAAGCAAATAAAATGTTATAAACAACATGAAGAGCTGCAAGGAAAGAGATAGACCAACCACATGATTTTGTTTAGTGGAAAATTATACAGGTACTTCTTACAAAATCTCAGGGAAAAGAAGAGATCACATGTCCAGATGCCAACATCTAGGCAAAAAAAAATTAAGTATAACCCCTTTATAACTGAAAGCCATCTTCAAAGAACCCAGAGACACAACTTAAGTTTCCCTCACACAGAAGAGTTTGTGGGTTTGGTTTCAGTGAAGAGTTGAGGCAGAGGGTGTTTTTTGGGAAGAAATATACGTTTAACATAAAACACAATTTAAACTATTCCCTCACACAGTAAAGGGTCCACAGATGGACCACCTAAAAAGCTTCAGCTGCAAAACACTTCTGCAGTTCAATTCTGATCTTGACCCTCTTGATTCAAGTAAAAGCATGTATTTCTTTTATCACCTGCATTTAGCCCTTAGGCATTTATTTAGTTTTACACCTTTTTTTTTTGTCTTCTACTTCCAAAGCAAATTTAAAAATTCCTGGAGCTCAAACTCCTTTTGTTCAGCCAGGCACATTTTGCATACATGTCTTCATGGAGTATTTTTCTATTCAAAGTTTCAGAAATAGCTGAAATTCCTACTTCTTCAGTTTTGTGACACTTTTCCAAATTAAAAAGTCCAAATCACTGCTGAGGAGTGTCAGCCATGGATGTTTCTACTTTAAAAAGTTACTCTTGTTGTCTTGAATGTGTATCAACTGTTATTCCCTCAAAATCACATGTAACAGATCCCTGACAGGATTCATGATGCAGATTAGAACATATTGTTTACAGCCCATAAACACTTTTTATTATAGTTTCATCATAAGGTAATTCCATTCTGTGGGGTAAATTAACATATTTTCCAGGGCTCATTAATCCTCATTTAACCACTCAGTGAACATGAACCAAACCCATTAAAAGGAAAATCAAGACATGAACTCTTAATTTAAGCCACTATTTTACTAATTGCATTTACCTTTAGGAAATCCTTAGATATAATACTACAACTAGTTTCCCCTTCTTTATATTTAGTGTACAAAAAGGCCTTGGGATATAAACCATCCTCTAAAAGCTCTTTTCTCCCTGAACCTTGATTTCAACCAGTACCAGTGGATTTGTTGGAAGAAAAACAGGATTGCTCTGTGTCCAGCAAAATTATTCTCTTATGAAACATGCTCAGGGTATGTGAAAAAGGGTCTTTTTATACATTCAAAATATCCAAGCTCCATTTCGTGAATTTTTTGTGCTATTACAGACAAATCCCACTGAGAACTTCCAGGAGAATTAATGGACATGAGGCACAGGCAGAGGGATGCAGGGGAGGCACCAGGAAGGGACTCAGTGATGGAGTCACCAAAGATGGCACAACCAGTGACAAAATTTTCTGGCATCAAAAGAAAAGAGTTTTTGGAGGAGCAGAGACTGAAGGAGAGAAAGAGAAGGAATGGGAAGATGAATTGAAAAGTGACCTGAAGCCCAGTACATGAAGAGCTGAACTGCCTGACAAACCCTTTGCCTGATGAAGTTGTGCATGCCTCACTTCTGCCTCTCCGTTAGGCACTGGGACAAATTTGGAACCATTTGGAAGTCAGCTGCCCCCAAAACCCAAATAAATAATTCCCTCTGTAATTTCAAGACAAAACAGAAGTTTGAGGATACCAGCTTGCCAGAGGCTCACACTCCACCTTTCACAGGCTCTGCCTCTATCACAATTCCACTTTAAACCTTTCTTTCAGGCTTACCTATTAAATCTTACAAGAAACAATAAAGCAGTGAACAAGAAGTACCTTGAAACATGTACTGGATAAAACAAAAGAAATAGCAAATATTCTGGGACACAGGGCCAACTATTTCCAGCATCTCCCAAGGTAAATAAACTATTCCACTTGAGAGCTGCAGGAGGCAAGCAAAAAGTAACCCAGGATCTTTATTTATTACCCTTCCTTACATCTAGAAAACCCAAGATGGAAATCAAGGAGGTTCAACCAGATCCCTCTGACTTTTCCAGCTGTCCCACTCATTTCAAACAACATCACCTTAAAGGCCAGTAATGGTACTATAGATATTAAAAAAAAGTGTATGAAGAAACACAAAGTGCTTGCTGCTGAGAGCTGCTTATTCTGGTAATTCTGCAACACCTCAAACACACCTAAGTGGCATGGGTAAGTGGCTGGTTTCATTGTAAAACAAAAAGGACTCATTAACATCCAGAAACTGGGGATTGCAGCTATCAGTTAAAAAGCTGCAGGTCTGAAATTTTTCTACCACTACTAATTATAAATTAGATGCTAAAAAAAAAAAGCCACAAGCTTCTTCTGGGCAACTGAAAAGAAAGTAAATTAGTTTTTCACACACTCTTAAAAAAATGTTTTACTATTTAAGGTCTCTGTGCTATTAAGAGGCCAGTACACAATGCAGAAAGAGAGAATTAATTCACTCTCTTCTAGCCAAAGGCAAATATAAATAACAACCAAATAAATTAAATGAGGTCTAAAATGGGATCTATAATTAATGACATTTCTGCTGACCGTTTCAGTGACAGTATTATTTAAAAAGTTACTTTCACAGATTGTCAGCCTCTAAGATACATTTAGTATGAAGTTAATTGCATTAGTATATAAATCCCCCAGCATTTATTACCCACAGAAAAGAAACAGTGCCAGAAAAAATTCCTGAAATGCCTTTATGTCAGTGTTCTTCCCCATGAGTGTAAGGAACCAATTGCAAGCAGATTTTTAGTTTAGAGTTAGAACTCCTCCTAGCATTTTCAAGCAACATTTGTCTGCCATCTATGGAAATTAAAGATCTCAAGGTGCTGACTGCCCTCAGCAGAAATGTATTTTCCCCACCCAGAGAAATTAGTTTAAAAGGTAACACTGAATACAGCAGGCTACTAAACTCAAATCTGAAACATGAATCATTCAACACTTCCACTGAAACAGTAATTGGTAAGTTCTTTGGGGAAGAGATCAGCTCGTGGTTCAATGTTTGTAGAACTTTCAACACACTGAACTTCTGATCCATAGCACTCTAATTTAAACAATAACAATCCCTTCAAAATGGGGGAAAGTGTGTGCTCAGCTTATTTATGATCTAAAAGGAAAACACAGAAAAATGTCCACCTGAGGCTAATGTAAAACATTCTCCTCTGGTCTTTGGACTTGACACAAGCCATAATTTTGTTATATTTGGGTTGAATATCACGTGTCTCATAAAGAAGATACAAAGTAAGCAAGAGCAATGGTGGTGAAGAATTTCTATTTTTACCACACTGGTTTATTCAACTTAGAACAAATCTATAAGGTAGCTGGATGACCTGATATTGCCTTTTGCTTTAATGAAGATTATTTTGGCCAGGCAGTTCTGCTTCACACTGCTGTTAATGCATTTTCTGGACATGCTGAAAATACCATTAACATATGGCTTGAGAAAATGTAGGTTTGCATTATATAGTTCCTAATTTGGTCAACTCAATATCCTTTTTTCAAAATGGGACCCCTTATCCTCAGTACATCAAATATATCACAATGATGGATCAAGTACCTAAGAAATACCTGATGAGGACATGGCAGAAATGTTTTCAGAAATTGACATCAGCATTCCAAAGTATTCCCTTTCCATACCACTCTGCAAAACAGAGAATTCTATCTGGGAAAGGGAGATTTTCTGCATTCAAACCCTTGTTCTGTCAACAGCAGGAAAACTGGGTACAGAAAATTATCCACCAGGTTTGTATGGATTTACTTTCACTGTGTCTCTTTGCTGAATTAGCACTCAGAACTCCTTTTCCTTTAGTAAAAGTGATCATCACAAAGTGATTTGGGGAAAAGGATTTTAAAAGCATAAATTATTTTAGATAGAGAGGTAATAAAATAATACCAATATATATGAGTGTATAGAGTGATCAAAATTCATCTTTGACCTGTAATGTGCTGTATTAATAGAGAAAAGGGCATTGCTCACATCCTAAGGAGCAGAGGCAAGGAGAGAGCTGGAGGACACAGCACTGGGACTCTGTGTGCCCTGCTGCTTAAATGTGACCTGTTCCACATCAGGAGTTTATCTGTTATTCACAACAGCTGCCTTTGAGAGACACATGGAAGCTTTTAGGACACCCTCATCTGTCACTGCTCCACCCCATGTCTGTCCAGGAACACAAACATCCAACATCTACCAGGAAGTGTGAGCTGGAGCAGGGAGAACAAAAATCTGTGGATAATGTATTGGTGACTAACATGCCATGTCCTTGGAGCATAAAAGACAGAATTAATACTTAATGTCATGAATTATGGATGCTGCTGAAAAGCTGGGCTGGAAGAGAGGCTGGGAAACCACTGTGGGGCTCCATGGTCAGGAGGCAGTGACAAACCCTTGAAGGACAAGGTTTTTTGTCTGCACTTAAAAAATTCTTTGGCCATTATATTAATCGTTATAATCCCTATTTATTTTTGAAATAAATAATTTCTCCAAGAAGCTGAACCGGTAAGAAACCTTCAGATTGGCAGTGAACAAACCTAAAACCACAAAGAATGTTCTATTTCAAGGGACAAAGCATCCTGAATAAAAATAAACGTTCAGCATTCTTGTGCTTCACTGACAATAAGCAGTGACCATCATTCCCTTTTGTTTTAGCTCACCTTCAGTACCTATTCTCTTGCCACTTTTTTTGGTCAGGTGTTCAGAGCCCCCTTTTGTAGTTCTGTGCTGCTAAACAGAGCTAGAAATGGATAATTCTGCCAGATTTCCATGAAGGGTCCCAGAAAACAAATCATAATCAAAATATCTACTTGGGTTTCTGGCAGATATGCTGAAGGCTGAGATTGCTGCTCCTTGGGTCTCTGACTTCAAGATAAATGCAGCTCAAACTAGAACAAACCTTGAAAGAGAGGAAATCTGAAGATAAGAAACATTGTTTTCTGGACAGTGCTATTGATAAGTTGATAGTGACTTTAAAAATTGCCCTATTAGTCTATAAAAATGAAAAAGAAGCTAAAAATGCATAAAGATAGAAAAAACTCCAATCCACAGTTTTTGATGATCAAGCTCTCACTAATCCTTGAAGAATGAAAATTCCTGTTATTTCAAGAACATCAGTACAACTCTCCCTCCAACATATAAAGCAAAACTTTTATTATTATTTTGGCTATTTTTAATTTTACGTTACTCTAACCATTTTTCTTTGATTAAAAATAAATTCACTATTTGCAAAAAGTAAAAAAACACCAATACCAACCTCACATCTTAAAAGTCAATTATACCAAGTTGTTTCAACTTTTTTTTCTTCAATTCAGCAAAAATGAAATCAGAACAGAGTTTTTTCCTTGTTGTCCAAATTTCAGAGGTTTTGGAGTATGAATTAATTCAATGTTAAACCTTTATATCTTTTCTAAACATGCTCTCACAGATTGGATATGGATTTCCCAAGTACAAAACATTTAAAGCTGAATTTGTCTGTCTGATAGCTGTCAGAGGACATGATAGTGCTGAATAACTGGGCAGCAAAAGGAGAATGAAATCCAAACTAAAAAAAAAAAAACAGAAGAAAATGCACTTCAGAAAAAGAAATAATCCTAATTTCACATAGAAAGTAATGGGCTGTACTGGACCATGCAGGTGGTAGAACTTATATATTTATGATACACTATTACATCCACAAAATATCACCTCAGTGTCCAGCAGTGGCCAAAAAATATATGTGGGAAATAACTAGAAAAGAAGCAGAGACCCAAAGAATTATTATCAGGTCAGATGAATACCAAACTGGATTCAAGAGAGCCTCCACAAATACTTTTTGGAATTAAATAAACATATTATGTGCTGATTCCAAGTACCTATTGCTACAGACCAGGCTCAAAAAAGCTAAAATCTCAGCTGTTGTTTGCTAAAATGTATTGAAAGTTTACTATGAACAAAAAAAAAAAAAAAAGAATATTTTGGAGACAAAATGGTTCTAAGCAGGTACATTTTCCCCACATCGCTGGCACAAAGGACATCACCATACTTAGAGCCACCTGTGCTGTACAAAAATGTTGCAGAACTTGTTGAAAAATTGGCAAGTTAATCCTTCAACATCCTAAAAAGGCTGAGCTCATGAAGTTTTCTTTCACTTCGTGTTGTACTACTGCTGAAAATGAAAAATTGCAAAGAGCCAGAAATGAACCTGAATTTCATATCCTAGCTTAAAGCTTCAGTTCATTGGTTGAAGCATAGGAAAGAGAAAAGGCACAAAAAGGAAGAAGGCACCTCTTATACTGAGAAATACTAGATGGTTTTACTGGTAGGTACCAGCACCATAAGTGCAGACAGGGTGTAAGAAAATCGAGCCCAAGAGCAACTGGTGAAACTCACAAAGTGAATTTCACCTAATTTAAAATCCACTTGCATACTCATTGTGTCAGCCTTGTTCTGAAGGTGCTTTTCCTCAGATCTCCAGTGCCACACTGCACACACTGCCAGGCTCAGCTATCACACCACACCCCCAGATATGCACACTAACACTTCCCTCCTAAAATATTCAGCTGCCACCACTGCTGGCTGTCTCACGCTGGGGGGTGCATGAAAACAAAAGAACCCAGCTCTTCAGAAATTCCTGCCAACAGCACTATATCCTCCTTCTGCTCTGTGCCTCTAACTCCTATTTGGGAGAGATAAAAACTACAAACTCTGCATGACTCCACTGGTTCAACAGCTGCTGTGGTGTTCTTTTCAAGCCCTGCAAAGTAATTATTTAATTTAAAAAGCAGAATGCTACTGCTTATGATGAGAAAAACAGTTATTACTTAACTAAAATTGAGAACAGCCAGTTCCTTGGAAATTTAAATTAAGCAATGACTTCACCGTTTGCAAAAGACTTCGCCTATTTATATCAGTTGAAACTCTCTGCCTAGAAACCCTGAAATGGAAATAAGTTAAAAAGGAAAAAAAAGGAAAGAAAAGTGCACTGGCAAAATCAGAACAATGAAAGACACCACCAAAACATAAAATTACTTAAAAATAAATGAGCCTTGTTTTGTACCAAAATTCAATTTTCTTTCTCTTCTATAAAAATGAAGCCATAATCATTTCTTTTCACTGCAGTGTGAAGAACACCTCTATACCTCTATAATCATCACAATTTAATTTTTTTGTTCTGTTTTAGACTGCATATTGTAAAACAACTTCCAGAGTAAGAAATCAGTGTCACTCATATTTGAAACTCGTTAAAATATTGTTTCAAAAACAATGAGGCTGGAAAAGGTTTCTAAAAGCAGAATCTCTCAGCAGAGCCCAGCTCAGTACTTGGACATTTTGCAAGAGAAAGCCACAATAGATTTCAGTTATAAACAGAATTTTTCTATTGCTCTTACCTTGCCCACTCTTTATATTAGTTGCCACTTTTGTGCTAAAAACAGGCTGTACCTATCTCCCATCACCTTCAGGATAATTCCTCTCCATGCATTTCTCCATCTGTCCCAAAAAATTGACAGTCTCTTCACCTTGTTTCAACCTTATCAATTACATGTGTGCTCAAAGCACTTTCTGTATGACACAAAATTAATGTGTCACAGGCACAGCATTTGAGAACAAATAATTCTGCTTTACTGACAAAGTATTTAATCTGGGGTTGAGGAACAAGTACATCAACAGCTTGGGTAAGGAAAACCTGTACCAATCAGAGAGCTTGCAAAATTCACCTCATTGGTGTTTTGATAGAAAATTTCTGTGGAACACTTTGACACTTTTAAATGATTATGGGTTCAGGCAGAACACCTCATGACTTTCTCCCTGTAGCACATAAGTAAATGCTTTCAAATTTCATCTGCCTCTCCAGTTCACTGATGCTGCACCATTTTATCCTAATTTAGAACAGCAAATAAGTACAAACATAAGACCTGGGAGCCCAAACCCTGATACACTGATGCTAGACTGAACTAGACTTAGGTGTGCATGGAAAGGGAATTTGTGAATCAGAACCCTGGACAGAAAGTTCAGGCAGCTCTTGGGTAACTCTGACATCAACCTGAACACAACCCTTGTCAACACCAAGTTTTCCAGGGATTTCAGCACAATTTCCAGTGCTGTCTCTTTGCTCTGGCCATTGTTAGACATTCTTCAAGCAGGGACCACAAATCTCATCACTCACTGCTCAGACACCACTTTTCTGCTCCACCTATTTTCTATGTCCAGTCAAGTCCCTGAGAGAGGAAAAGGGGAGAGGCAAGGCCATAGCACAGCTAAAAATCAGTCAAAGGTATTAAATGAAGAATCTCTTTGAAGTTTTTCAGCAAGATACCACAAAGACATACCCAGAACACTTCACCACATCCCCTATGACCCCCTGCACTGCCTATGCACTCCTCTACTGCTTAGGTACCATCAAATCAGGCATTCACCGAAGATTAAATACCTGCATCCAGAAGAATTGAATGGCTCACTGCTTATCAGAACTGCCTCCAATGCTAGACAAAAATTCTTAATGAATGTTCAAGTATTGAAAAAACCCAAAATTCCCTAATAGCAATGTATTCAACTATAAAGATGTACTTTTCTTGCTGGCAACATTTTAAAACAGTAAAATATTGACAATTTCTACATAAAGGAAAAACAGATGCACACGTCTGCTTGTCTGAAACACACACACACTTTTAGGACTTTTTAAAAGTTCTACTCCTGAATGTACCATGAAAATTTCTTTGACATAGACATGCATGAGGAATGACAATTGGTAGAATGTTTTCTTACTGCTACATGGCTGGAGCTGTGATGCAAACTTCCATTTTTAACTTTTCCCTTAAACCCTCACTTCCAGTGATGTCTCTGAAAGGTTGTGCATTTACTGGTGGCTCCCAAAAATCAAAATACCCTTCTTCAAAGGCTCCCATGAAAGGCATAGGCACACTTCCAGGGGACCTGGGAAATTCCTTGTACATCCACTGAAATATTTTGCACATCCAAGGTTGGGTTTGTGGAAAATGAACATCTTATAGTTTAAGATGAACATCTGTTTGCATTGAGAAATATTTTTCTCCATATAGTTCCTTAGTGGTCCTCATGCCAACCAGAGAGGAATGCCCCAGGGAAATACACAAGACACTATCCTTGGAAGTGCCACAGCCATTTCTGCCACCCTAGGGAGGGCTACTCTTCAATTTAAAGTCAAATTTCAACATCTTATTCTCTGTAGTATGACTGCTCAATATATTTCCATTTATTATTTAATTTGGGATGTATTTGCAACAAAACTTCTACGATCTGAATAATGTTTTGTACATTACTCTGGTACAGAGTAGCTTTTCTTGTAATCTGATTTCATTCTTTCCAACTTGCAAATTGAAAAAGAAAAGCTGTCAGGGTAGATCATAGTTGCCATGTCACTTTCCAAATATCATTTACATTTTTCTTTTGCATACATCTTTAATAGTCAATTTCCTTTTTTCTATACATATTTTAGTGTGAAAATGTTTGCCATCAATATTAAAATATTAATTATCTTCATAGCCATGTACATAGCTTACAGAATTACCTCAAATCCCATCTATTACTCTCATATTGAATAGCCAATACCCCTTTTTGCTATCATATTTTAATATTAAGTTGCTTCCTTAGCTGTGCACAGAAAGCTTTCTTTCTCAGTACCTTCATATATATATCCTCCTAGAGCAGAAACTAAAAGAAACTTCAGTAAGTTTTGGGACATTTAAGTATTGATAAACTAAAATTGAAACTCAGTCTTCAACAAAAAATTAAATTCAGCTGCATTTCAAAATTAAATATCTGGTAAGGTATTTTAGAAATTCTTTTTAATGCTAAAAAAGCGACACTTGGAAGTGGTGACCAAATACTTGTAAATCACTCCATGCACATTTGCAACTTCTCAGCTTGGCACCACAGCAGAAAACCCATTCAAGAGGTTTAGTGCTGATCCAAGCTGCTGGTTGCAATTCCATATTCTCATGGCTGAATTGGGTATGACACAGAACTAATACAGGTGAAAAAAATTCAGCTTTGCCATCGTGACCAAGATGTGAGACATTCCCTTCATGAATTAGTAAATTATGTCTGTTTGCCCTTATTGTCCTACCAGGCCATACACCAAAGAATGCAACAAATCAGAAGACAAAGGCAATGAAATTACACTAAGTTTTACATGCTAGGGACTAATGACACTTCATTTTTGTCTTCTCCCATGCAACCCAAAGTAAGAGCCATCACCTATGGCCTGGTTTGTAGACATGTGCTACTCCCAGCAATAACTGTTCATGCAGAGGCCCAGGTCTAAAAAGAAATTTAAAAGACAGAGCACTGCTTCACTGTCTGACATTAAGTTATGCAGGGGGATTCTACCTAATTCACAGATTATGCCAGGCACTAAAAAGAGAAATTAGAGAAGTCATTACACTTGGCAGCCAACTTGAAGCCAAAGACTGAAAGAGTCTCTCTACACAAATTTTACACCTTTAATTTCCAAGCCTTACAGAACACCCTCTATTTAAGACACCTGGGTTAGAACTTGCCCTAAAGATGGATGACAGATCCTTTAAGAAATAATGGTGCTGGTTGCATTTTAAAGCTGAGGTACTGACAGTGCTCCTGCTGCTTCTCTTTCTATCCTTGTTTGGTTTTTTTCCAGCAGCTAAATGGTTAGATCAGGCAGCTTTACCCCTTTCAAATTCCAAAGCAAACCCAGCCCACTGACTACAATTATTGCTGCATCCCACCCCTCAGATCAGAATTATGAAGCTTTCTAGGATTCAGGCTATTGACCACTTCAGTGCCTTGCAAAATTGAGTGGATTTTTAAAAAATGTGTGGTGTCTCCAAGAAGAGAGACAGTGAGCTTCTCAACTTTATATTACACAGGGTGATTAATTGGTCCCTACCAAAGGCCAGAGGTGGATTTCAAAGTCTGGGTTAGAGGATGGAAGAGCATCCTGAGCATTCCTCAGCTGGGAAGAAGCCTGGAACACCAGGCTGCAAGAAAAAACAAAACACACCCATGCTGCTCCTTCAGACAGGCAAGTATTGCTCTCAATGCTACATCTGCCCTTCCCTGGGGACCTCTAAGGGGTGGGAAAGATGTAGATGCTGAGCCTCTGTCACTGCTCAGGTTCCCTAGGCTTACAACAAAGCCCAGAGTTTCAGTACTTAGGGAGCCTACACTTCAAATGCTGAGTGACCCCTCACTGCGATGCCTGCAAGGCTGTGAAAGAGTTTGTGAGGATTCCACACCTGGAAAAACCTGCCTGCATCTTCACTGTTTGGGAATTTTTGGAACACAGCAAGAGAACACAGGACAGAGTCACTTGAGGTCATTGATTCAACCTCAAAAATCCATAATTACAGATAACAGATGCCAAGGCCAATAAACACGGCAGGAATAATCACTGCCATTGGCAGGATTAAACATTTTCCCCAAGATTTTGCAAGAAAGTTGACATCATGCATCAAACTCCTCCATGTGAGCAAATAGAGCCCTGGGAAAAAGTAGGAGAAAAACAAAAGTGCAAGTGTTCATTGTGATAAAAGTGCTAAAACAATGAACTTCTTTTCACATTGCTAAGTGATTCTCACTATATCAGAAGTTTTCTTTTGAGAAGCTTCCACTGGTGATATTTTCTCCAGGTCAGCTGCTTGTTTCAGGCAATTTTAGCTCAACCCTTTGCCCACTTCAGCACATGGAAGGCATCTGGTGCCAGGATTTTGTGTGCTGGTTCATCCAGGGTATATTTAGCAGGTACAGGAATTTGTCCCAGCAAAGAAGGAAGGGTCAAGAGTTTAAGGAGCCAATGCTTATGAAGTCACATCTCAGTAGCTTTGCTGTGCAAAGACAATTTTGAAGCATCAGTCTTGATTAAGATTTTAAGGGGAAGCTTTGAAAAACCCACAAAAGAGCCAGAATCTTAAAAAGGAGACTTGCAATCTTGTTCAAATGCTTTTGAAAAGCCTATCCATAAACCAATCTGAGTATCAGTACATGCTTTAAAGGTCCAAAGTAAGGCAACACAGAAAACATACCAAAAAGTACATCATGAAGACTGAGGAAGTTGCAAATAGAGACATAAGACAAAACAAAAGATGCAACAAGGAGAGGAGAATGACTCTAATAAAAAGAAAAAGTTCGGGGATATATGTATTCTTCATCCTTCATGCCTTTTCAGTGTTTAAACACAAGGCTGAAAATGACTTACTAGGCTGGAAAAGCTCCAGCTTCTCTGGTGGCATGGCACTCAAAACAGCAGGTGGTTTATGGTCCATTGAGCAGAATGAGGGGCAATGCCCTCCTCCATTTCCCTGTATTCAGACTCTGCTTCCTGATTATGTGCACGTTCCGTCTTGGAGTAAAATTCCACACGCTCCATAAATCTTGAATTAGCTGTTGTACTGGAGGGGCTTTTTTATTACTGTTAGAAAGCTCCCTACAAAGCTGTCAACAATTGCAGGCCACAGAAATATTTCTTGTTATAAAAAAGGCAGGAGAAATCTAGAGGCATGACTGTCTGGTAATAATTTTGAGCTGTGGCTGTAAATTGCTCCATTCATTACACTGAGTTGAAAATTGCACTGACTAGATGAAACTCAAGAAGACTCCCATAGAACTTTCAGGGGAAAATGGCCCATGGGAGTCTCCTCAGTGTCTACCCAGTAACTTCCAGTGCAGGACTGGGGGGGGGGTATGTTTGCATAGATATATATAAAAGTATAAACTCAGGCATATATGTGCATATTTTATAGTCTTAAACTGCTGGGCTTCCACAAGAATTTTATTATAGCATAGATGGCACTGCTGGCTGCATTCAGATGTCAGATTCACAGCTAACAACCTAAATTAATTCAACACAATTCAGGCCCTGTCATTTTGTATTTATTAATTATCCCAGAACAGTAAGTCTACTGAAATGTGGGAGAGCAGTAATTTTTGTTATGAAATATGAATGGTCATTTCCTACAAAATTTGCTTGTAAGCTTCTCCAATGAACTGCACACATGCACACACAGGTCCTCTTGATGCACAACTGAGAGCTGAAAAACACAGGGCAAAAGATTCTGCAGCAGCAAACACAGGGAAGAAACCCAGACCCCATGAAGCAGCAGAAACAAAAGCATTTAATCCACAAAGAGAGCAATGAAGTCTAAGATGGTGTTATGCTTATGCAGAAACAGAAAATTTCTCAAATGGAAAAAACCCAAAAAAGACAGTAAACCTCATCTGATAGATTCAAGCAAAGGCAGAGAAAACTTCATTCCCCATTGAGTTTTCAGTGATTTACCAGTAGCACCTTCAAGAGCTGTACACTGTGTTATTAAAAAATGAAATTTTCAAAGTTTATGTGCACTGTGGAAGGGTTCTGCTATCAAATAGTCTGCAATCCAACAGGGAATGTCACTGGGAAAGCAGAGAAGAGGCAGTGCTACAATATTTAAATTAACTGACTGTGAACAAGCACTGAAGAGTCATGGGGAAGCATCAAGGACCCCATCAGAAGTCTGGGTTCAGAGAGTAGGTGCCAAATTCAGAGCCACAAAACCCCAAGGAAATGCAGGGCACCGAGTTGCCCTGGCCAGCAGAAAGCAGAGCACACACTGTCAGTGTGCCAAATGGAAAGCAAACCAGGCAGGTTTTTTGTCCCAGTTTTACCTGGGACATCGCTGCAATCCTGAAAGCAGCACAGGAAGATACAAGGAGTGCTCAGAGAAGCTTTTGTCACCAGTTCAAGGGAAGAGCAGCAATTTGGGATTTTGAACCTGAAAGGAAGTGCTAGAGGATGAGGGGCTGCAGAGCACTGCATCTTTGCTCATTTCTCAAATGTCCACCCAGCTTCTGGGGAGTTTGCACGTAAAACTTCACTTTATATAATGTTTAAAGCAATGCAAGGAGTTAAATAATTTATAAACTTTAAGTCACAAAACACAAGAAGTAGGACAATGCTCTCCTTCGGCAGTCTCTTGACTTGATTTTTTTTTCCCAATGGCACAACTGACTCACAAAAGGTGAAACACAAATTCATTTTCTGCTGAAATTCCCCTTTTCCCACATTCTGACTACAAAAAAAACCACATTTAAACTCAAATGTAAACAAGATTATTTACCAGTAAAGCCGCATTAGCATTCAGTATGTGGTGATGGGTAATCAGCCTAGGAAGCATCCTAGGGATTGCTTAAAAAGAGAAATCAAGACTTGAAACATTTTTCAGAATTTCCTGTGCATGCCATAAATACAAAAATGTGATGAACAATAGTCAAGCACAAAAGACGACAGCCTGTACCCTCATACTGCAGTAGGGACTAGTCATGAGGATCAGTGACTCTCTCAGCCCTCTGGTCAGCTGAGTCCCTGCCCTAAAAAGCTTTGCATCTCAAAGGGCAAGGAAGTGCAACTGCTGAAAAGGAGAGGATTTTCACTTCATAGGTGATCAGCTGTAACATTTCAGACTAAAAGGGTTCACTGGGATTTCATTATCCAGTCTGCTGAGTAGTGTCTCAGAAAATCCAGCAAGTTTTTCCACACTCCATTTTACAAATAATTATGACCCTCACAAAGGGAAGGCAATGATCCTCTTGGTTTTACTTGGGGGATACCTGGAAATCTTAAAGTACATTTCAGATGATAACTTCAATAATTTCTTTTGGTCACCTCAAAGCATGGCAACCTGAACATAGGAAACTATTAAAAATCCAGGCCCCTAGGAAGGGGAAGATTCGACATAATTCTATAATTAATTTACTTTTCTATAATTAAGTTACTTGCCTTGGTTCACTGGATTCCTATTTAAAAAGTCTGGAAATCTTTAAACCATCACAGTTCAGAAGTTCCCTTCATACAATCCAAGGCTTCCATGTGGTTGGTCTGTGCCACCACAGAAATCTCACCCTACCATTTGCTTTCCAATGCTGGAAAGAACTTCAGGAAACTTTGCCCAGGTTTATAAAGCAAACAGAAAGTATTTAATGAAATGGTTTACCCATATAAGAAATCCAGTGCAAAGCTCTACTAAAATCATTAAAATGTTCAAATATACAGGATTATCAAACAGGCTTTGTCCTTTTTATAAAAAAGTCACCTTAAGGTGGTTGCTGTACTTATAAAAAAAACCCTTAAGCATTTAAATTTCAACTCCATTGTCTATCCATGAGCTCTCTAAAAATCAAGATCAGCTCTCAAGATGAGAATCTCAGTGCTCCACACTGTCCACCACAATGGATTTTAAAAGAACAACATTTGGGATTTAATTTTCTGCAGCCCAGCTATCTCCAGTCATGCTCTGTTCACAGGCAAGTTTGGGCACTGCCACCATTCCATTTCCTGAATTACAGCAAATTACAAATTATGTAACTAACATTTCTCATCACATGAACAGAAGCTCCTCGTTAACGTTCCAGTTAATTTTTCCTTTTTTAAACACTTCATATGCTTGCACAGAACTAAAAATTAGGATCAGGGAGAACCTGCCAACAGTTCAGTAAGGAGATAGAAGGGGAAATGCAGCAGGGGGCTGCTTGCACAGGAAATCATCTGCCACCTGTATGAACTCAAAGAAACAAGCAAATTCATATGTTTATTCCTGTGCTCAGCACAGGTATCATCACTGCAGCAGCAGAGAGGTAAAACTCTCTGTATAAAGTCATTTGAGCCACTCTTCCCCAATTTGAAGTAAAGTGGAACTGCAGACAATTAAAACCATGTAGGCAACAGCAGCAATGTCAGTTAATTTAAGCAGTGTCCAAAAGCCTGTCATTTTCTTAGAACAGAAAGAGGCCACAGGAACTGCAGTCACAATCTTATTCCACAAACATTGCTTTTGTTTTGGGGAGTGACACTTGCCTATTGTACTTGCTGCTATTTTGGAAGTTTAGAAAATTAAGCAGAAATTGAATACTCTGCTACGCTTTTAATACAAAAATAATTAAAATAAAATACCCCTAATACATGGAGTTTCCTTCCTCTGGAAATCACTGCTTCAAATTTAATCATTAAAAAGACTTTAAGAGAAACCATTATCAGCCTCACTGTGGCAGAAACGTGCTTACCACTGGTCTTAGTTATGCAGATAAGTGATGGGCACTGGCTCTGGAATTGAACAGCTCATGACAAAATGGCCTTGGCTATAACAACAATAAGGGATGGTTATAAAACTGCATTGTTCCACCTAAATAAATGTGATGGATTGCTGCATTCCCTGCAAGAGTGTGGAAACAACAAGGGTGCACAGCACAAGGCACCTGCTGTGACCTCAAACTCTTTAAGGTGTCAGCAAATGCTTCTAACCCATATTTGACATAAAACTGATCAGTTTTGGATCCATACATTGTAATTTATCACAGCAGAACTTTCACAGTTGTCCCCTTTCCCCCTTATCAGACAATGCAGATTCATTCACATGAAAAGGATCCATGTTTAGCACATTGACATTTCAACAAGAAAATAAATCCCAAAGGGCTTCTACCCATTTACTCCAACATGCAACACAGAGGGGGTTTCAACCCAGTGACACCAGCTCAAGGGTCAGAAATGTGCTTGCAGAAACTAAGTAAAGAAGCCATATCCTCTAAAAAATTACTCCTACAAATGCTACCCATTCCACATCTTAGGAGTCTATTTTTCCCCATACACTTGGTTTTTCACTTCATGAAAAACCTCTATGAATTGGCATGTACAAGAGACACTGCTGCCTAAGTCTGATGGTTTTGATATCCTTAACTGGAAATGCATCATTTCTTTTGCCAGGGAAACCTCCCCATCTGCCTGGGGGCAATTTGCATATGGAAATAAGTGTTCTCTTTTTATTGAGCTCCTTGTTCTTACACATGTGAATTCAAATTATTAACAAGCCTGAGACACTAATAATGAAGTGACTCGAGATAAGGAAATACAACACTGGAAAATCATCTCCTGCAGGAATTTGAGGTTTTAAATGAATATTGCTATTCATCTGGGCAATGGAGACAGCACCAACCACATTTTAATCATTACTCACCAGTCTCCTTGTTCTCCATTACAATTACTTATTAACCTAATAAGAAATGGTGGGAGCTTAGTTATATTTGAGAAGGAAACTGCCTAAAAATACCTAGAAGCAAAGTAACAAGTGCTTGCACACTTGCCCACTGTATTATTCATTTTTCCATTGTGCCAAAAGCAGGATGCACTATTTTTCCTTCTGTAAAGCTTAGAGAATAAAATGTTGATATCTCTGAACATCCACTGGCATTTCTTCTAATATTTTGGTATTCTGCTGTAAAGTAACAGCAGATTTATTTCAGAACTAGGGAATGTTTTAGAGTTTGCTTCTTTGGTATGATACCACTCTTCTCCTTTTTTCCCCTTCTGTGCCAGAGGTGAGTGGGCAAGACCAGGACATTGCAGGGCATCCTTTGAATCCAGGACAGACATCACTGTAAATACTCTGTGCCTAGTCCTGGCTCATGGCAGAAACCTGAACACACTCCACAATATTTCCTGTTACCTCCACACTTGTTTCTTCCTTCTAAAAGGGAAGGGAAAAAAGCCAACCCAACCACCCCTAAACAAAAACCTCAAATACACAAATAAACACAAATAAACCACATCTGATAAACAGAAAGGATACAAATCAGTCAGCAAAAAATCAGTGTTTCACAGACAGAGTCCTGTGAGGAAGCTTCAAATCCAAGTCAAGAGTTGAGAAGTCAATTGACTGCAAATTCTTAATTATGATATTTATCCCCTTTGAGTAACAACATACTAATTCTTCTAGGTAAGAAAGGCAGATGGAGGCACTCTCCCAGCTCAAGTTTTCTGCAGCTGTATTTCTGCATTCCAATTAGATCAATGGAGACTCTTAATCAAGATACAGAGTAGAAAATTTTAATTACATACAGAAAACTCTAAAGAACGTGGCTGTTTAATCTACTGTGTGGTACTTTAAGAACATGAACATGTGAGTTGATTTATCAGGTGCCAAGATGTGAACTTAATGAGCCAAAGCAGTCTATACCACATGCACATGATGCTATTTTCTGCTGTCTCACACAAATGCTTTCAGCTATTTTATATCAAATGCACACAAACACTCTTCTGAAAGCAATATACCAATTTGAAGTTCAAAACTGCAGCATCTCCTGTGCACTGGACCTCAAGTAACACAGCTGACACCAAGAAAGGCATTTTTACTTAGTGCTAGCTTGCACACACTTGTATTCAGTTAACAGCATTTCAGTCCAGAACATTCAGGACACATTTGTCACCACCCCAAGCAAAAATTTACTTCTAAAATCTGAATATCCTTAAACATAACAGCACAAATGGTCCAACTGCAGAGGGAAAACCTCAGTGCAGTTCTCAGGTTAGTAACATGGCAGTTAGCAAAACCCTGAAATTCAAACTAGCATGGTGAGTATTAGCAGCAGAGTCTGTCTCCAATTTCTCCTTCATTTTGCTTTGCAGATGTGCCAACTGACTCTAATGGGAAAACAGTGAAGCAAATGCAGGACACTTCCAACAAAGAACCCTTTCCTTGCTTCCCAGCACCCCTTGCAGTGCCTATGAGCTCATTAATGAACATAAAATTGTAAAATACAAAAAGCCAAGTTATTCTCAGAACTGAAAACAGTTCTGAGAAACTGAAAATTGAAAACAAAAACTACTGAAATGAGTAAAGAAGCAGAACCAAGGAAAATACGTATAGTCCCTTACATCTGACCAGCAAATTAATAATTTCATCACAAAGCCAAGACACCATTGTGAAAATTTACAGCAGCCCTACTTAAAGACCAGATTTGCAGAACAAATTCCAAGCCCAAATAAGTCCCCACATTTTTTAAACTTGGTGACTTCCCGGAAAACTCTCAATTATTTTCGTTGGAGCCATTAATTATATACCTGCAACAACAGTAATTTTTTTTATCATTTTGCAATAGGCTGCAGAGATAAAGTGTCATGTGTACTTTGTGTGATGTTAACAGGTGCTCACTGGCACAAGGCAACAAAAAACCAGGAAGGTAATTTGTCCAAGCTGAAGGTAGTCCTGTGTTATGAGGAGCAATATCTACACAGATATCAATCTCTTGCCTTCTCAAGAGAGGCTATTTTCATTTTACAGAGTACCTGCTACTTGATGTCAATCTGTTAAATAGTTAAAAATACAAGAATACAGTTTTACCTCAGGGGAAAAACCCTGCTAACAAATTGCCAAATGAAACACGAAGGAGGCTAAATATTCACACAGATCAGCCCATAGGATGCTGTAAGACAGCAGAAATTATGACATATAAAACAGTAACAACAAAACTGTTTTCTATTGAATGAGAGGAGAATGTCACCATGGACAATCCACAGCAGTGATAACAGGACATACAGGAAATCCAGGGAGTAAATTAGCCATCTCAGATTTATGGGTTCTCAAAAGATTCTACGAGAAAACATTGGTAGAAAACAGAAGATATTACTTAAGAGAACTGGAATAAAATTATCAAGTGCAAACATTCCTTACTCAGCATTTAGTATGCATATATATATATACACACATTTACATAGGTACATTCTCTTAAATATATCGATTTTTGGAGTGGGGAAAAAGAACACATAAAAAGGGACAAGACCTTTTTCTTCTCTTAAACACCACTAACATGAGCTTGGCAGACAATGTGCAGAGAAGAACCCAGCAGATTTATAACCCATTCAAGTCTGGCTTTTCAGACAAACACTGAAGTAAAATTGGTGTTTATTAAAACAAATGGACTATAATACATTAACAAATGCTATCCTTAAGAAGAAATATCTGTAATTAATGTAATAGAACCAGGGATGTTCACTAATTTACAGCCAGCAAAGACATTTGATATCCACAACACATGGCAGCAATTTCTTTACAACATTTGAACAGCAATTTTTATCAGGATCCCTGCATGGGAGGACTTGAGCATCATCATTTACATTCTGCACCGCTAAGGGAAAGTTGCCACCATATTTCCACAGCAGGAAAACTTCATCATGCTGAAAGAAATGGGTGGTTAACTCAAATATTTTTTCCATTTCAGCTCCATTTTGCCAAGACAAAGAATGGATTGCAAAAGCACAGCAGGCAGATGAGTACTGAGTTGAAAGACTGCTTGCTCTACAATTATCAATATTGTAGAACATTTTTGTTATCTTTTGAGGGTTTTGATTTAAAATTGACAGAGTTCTTGTTTATGTTTGCTTTGCAAAAAAGCCCCCAAATATTACATATAAATAAACCTTGGGTTGCCTAACTTAGATGACTTAAAAACCTCAAGCCCTAGATGCAACTAAAAAACAAAATCAAAACCAGACACCCATTTAAGAACAACTCAACAACTTTGTCTGCTCTTCTCTCAAAAAAAAAAAAAAAATCCCCACAGAGCTGAAGAAAATGCTATCATTACATTTATCTACAGTACTTCATTTTACTGACTATGCAAAGAAATTCATCAGCTCAATGAAATGCTTTGGGGATGCCTCTTACTGCAGCTGGAGGAAACACCAACATTTTTGAGTGTCCAGATTCTATTGCCACCCTGAAACACTGGCCAAATATTTAAAACGTTCAGCACACTTAAACACACCAAAGCACAGCTCTGGAAATTCAGTGACAGGAACTATTCCCAAATAAACACAAGTCCTCTGGTTCTCTGGAAAACTGAAAATTAGGAAGACTCAAAAACATCCTTAGAAAAGAAAGGCGCATTACTCTGTATTGGTAAATAGGTATGACAGATGTGGATATTTCTGCTGTGCTCAATACTAAAAATATTTTTGGGTCTGGCTGCAATAGTAAGTCCTTGCCTTTTGGGTTTGGATCCTTTTAATTTTCAAAATTTCCAGCATTAAGGGTTTTTTAAAAATCTGGAATATGGGAAATATAATATGATAAATAGATCTATGAAGAATAAAACACATAATATATCCTGTCATATAAATCCAATCCCCTTGAACACTCAGTCCTACAAGCTCACAGGTGTTTGATGGCTACAAAGCCAACAGATTAGTGACAGCAATGAAAGACAAAGTGAAAAATTCACAAGTGTTCACTGAAACAGATGTAAAGAACACACACCCCCCATCTTATTTCTTCAGGCATGCTTCTTTAGTTCTGTGATCACATCCTTTATTCTTGGAGAACGCATTCAGTCTGCCACTTGAATGTCAGGTAGTGGAAAAAATACAGCTAATTATCATTTTCATCACCACTCTTCAAGTGATTAACTTTTACTTAATGAAAGTATTTCTGAAAATCTCTTCCAGACTCCCATTTCACTCCCTACATGTGATCTGCTGGGCCCACTAAGGGTTCCAATTATCCCCTCTTTTATACAGGCATCCTTTTGGATTAACTCCACATTTTTAACTCAGTGCTTAATTTCAGCTAAATCTGAGGCATCTCCTTGCAGAAACCGTCAGATGATTAGTCTTGATCCCAACTTCATTCACCCAAAGAAAAACAGGGCTCTAAAATAAATTACTGAGAATGGAACAGGAATGTACTTGAAGATCAATATAGAAAATGAATCCGTCTGTATTAGAGGAAAGCATCATCAGATAAGAATTCTGAATTTTCTTTGGGATCCCAGACGCTGATAGGAACCCCAGTCACTTCTGCCATTAATATTGCTAAGCCCCAGGACAAACCAGCCTGAAGCAGGAGGGTAACTCAGGATATTTTCCCCTGACTTAATTTTTACCATCTACCAACAGCTGCTCATTGTAATTCTCCAAAGTCAAAATAAGTTAATCTATGACAACCACTGCTCCTGAGATGACTGTATTTTGGTCTAGACACCATTCTACCTCTCAGGAAAGAACTTGCAAGAGCTAGCTTTCCAAGTAATATCAGCAAATGGTGCTCATTTTCCATTATGCACAGAATTCCTACATAGATTATTTAATATGGAAAAAGGAGTTAATAAAAAGTCTTCTGTCTAAATTAAGTCATATTAAAACTCCAACAACCAAGACTCTCTCATCAAGTGATATTGGGACAACAACTTTTAAGTTCAAAGCAATTAACTGTATTCACCTGATGATTTCTTGTGTAAGGATGGAAAAACACACTAGTGTGCTGTCCTGGGCCCTAAGCAGTATTTCACAATGAAACTAAACTATGAATTGGCATGGTTTGGCAGATTGATTATTATAAGTTTGGAATTGTGGGGTTTGAAAATTCTCAGGCTGTCTGCTGTCAGCTAGAAGTACGAAACCACCCCCTGAACAAGTGTTTCTGTAAACAGTTCTAAATAAGAGTGGGGTATTTTTAATTCACTGACCCAAAGTCACAAAGTTTTTGGAGTATTTCTGTACAGACTAAGCCACTGTGTCCATGTAAAAGCAAAAGACACCAACCTTAGTTTGCTAAAGAAATCATCCTATTCCTCTCTGGACCCTCAGCAGACTGACCTCAGGGCTGCACTTCTGGACTGAGATGCCAATTTTTCAACTCCAAAAAACTAATTGGAGCTTATGATCCTTTTTCCTCTTCATGAATAATCTTCTGGTACAACAAGATTCAGTGCAACCCTTAGCTGGCTTGCCACTGATTAAATCATTCTAAGATTTTTTAAAATGAGTTACAACAAAGTGATTTATAGCAGTTTTCAAAGAGCTGCAAAATGACCTGGTCCCTGCCACAGCCTCAGAGGGACACAGGAAGGGACACTCAGTGATACTGTAAACATCATGGGTGTTTAAGAGAGGTGTCTGCCCTGGTTTTTACTGCTGCCATCCAAGTATCTGACAAAGCACAGTAAATGGCACTGATTAAATCCTGTCTTCAGCTATAGAAGTGAAAATTCACTTGGGCATTTTTGTAACTGGTAGCACTAAGGTAGCACAAAGATGCTGATATTATTTTCCTGTTCTTTACACTAACTGCACTAAAACGCCAAAGTAAATTATGAGTGTGTTTCTCTTTCTAATGGAGATAGACCCTGGATTTTATTTTTCTCTGACAGGCTGCAAATCAAACCTTGTAAAAAATTGGAATCAGAAGCCTTATCCCACAATCACAATGAAACTCTCCATACAAAAGGAAAGCTGGTTTTTAAAGACAGATTTTTCCACTTTCAGAGTAAACTCATGAGGAACACAACCCAGTGAGACCTGAAGCTCCCTGAAATCATCAGCATTTTGTTTCCAACAGAATAAACCCCCCTCATCTCACCTCTGTGCTCGCAGAGCATCAACACACTAAAGCCTTGCAAAGTCACACAAACTTTCTCCCTTTCTCTTCTGGGCCAAGGGAGCTGTGGTCCAACAGTAATGATTGATGTCACATCCCCTCCTGCACTCCTGAATGGAGCCTGCTCCTGGGATTTAACCCCATGAAGCAGGAAAGCAGCAACTGCAGCAGGAAAGCTTCACTTCCACAGGAAAGGCACCAAGGACAGCTCCTCCAGACCCTACAGGCACAAGGAAGATCTCTCAAAGGATTTCTGGATGAACTCTCTGCTTAGGACCTGTATTTGGAGCCCCATGGACTTGATTCTGTTCTCATTTCAACTCCAGCAAGCTTCTTTGGGGGCTAGGAAATGGCAAAGTGAAACTCCTCCAAGCTAACACAGCACCTACATATAAGTGTCACCTGATGGCATTTCATTTCACAATCTACTGATTTCTTTGGGGTTTTAATGTGACTTGCTCTGATACCAGATTTTTCACAACTGAGCAGTATTGAGAGCACCTAAATACCAGGTTTACATCAAAAAAAAAGAAGTTTAGCCTATTTACCCACTCTAATGTCCATGGTGAAATTGTGTGCTGCTTCTCAAAAGTTCTCTAAGTCCATACCTACAGGGTGGTGTGTGTATCTTCATTCTAATTGCTATCAGACTTTTACTTTGATTACTTATCTCAAACTTACCCAAACTCAAGGTTATTCAGTTCCACTTTAAATTAAGTGATTGAGATAAAGAATTAATTGCAATATAATTAGATACTTATAGTCAGTTAAAGCCTAATTGAAGGCCTTACTTGAAACTAAATGCTACTGATTTTTTCTAATGAAAAGGCAAACAAAAGTTTAAAAAAATGTATCAGGCTTGTCATTATTTTTAAGGTGATACTTTGTACATTTCTTTGTGATCTTCTTTCAAAAAGAACTTTTTTTAGTGTTTTCTCACAGAAAATATCTACTCATTGAGCACCACTGATTTAAATAACAGGTACCTTCAAGCTACAAAAATTGCCTTTAAGGAAAGTACTGGCCCTGAAGAACATTATGAAAATTAGGCAGTATTATGATAATGAACTGAAAGAAGAAGTGCAGTCAAGGTCTTCTAAGAAATAACTATACACTATGTAAATTTTCTCAGTGGAGCCTAACTGCATAACTCTCTTAACCAAGCAGATGCAAAGAAGCACATGAATGACTTCAAACTGAGGGAAGGCAGCTTTAGACTAGACATTTACAAAGAAATTCTTCCCTGGGAGGGTGGCAGGCCCTGGCACAGGGGGCCCAGAGAAGCTGTGGCTGTCCCTGGATCCCTGGAAACGTCCAAGGCCAGGCTGGATGGAGCTCTGAGCCATCTGGGATAGTGGAAGGTGTCCCTGCCCATGGCAGGGGGTGGCACTGGATGAGCTTTCAAGTCCCTTCCAAGCAAGGCCATTCTATGACTCTGTGAAAGAAAGACAATATATTTACTGTATTAAGGAGTGAAGATTATTTCACTTGGAATCACTCATGAAGTTACTCAAAATAATGAAGTTATGTACCAAGTGTATCTCTGGCAGCATTTGTCTTTCATATGTCAAAAAATAATATAAGCCATGCCATTCTGTTTGGCTTTTATGCCTGTGCAACAATAAAGCATAAAGTTATTATACATAATACACAAAATATCTTGGTTTCAATAACTCTTCACAGACAGCTATCAATGTATTTTTAAAAACACCTACAAAGGTGTTATTTTTTACAGGAAAATGAGAATTTGAACAACTTAAATTTCATTCAACAGGCTAAGGACACATTCATTGAGAAGAAAATGATTCTGAGAATTATTCTAGCATATTATTCACTTATTTACTTAATCACATTTGAGTGAAATGACGCTAGATTTATTGCTTTATTGTGGTCCACAACCCAACAACATATTTACACTCATAAGTCCTTCTTATTTCTCTTGTCTATTTTGGAATTGAAAGCCCTCATTCACATTCATCTTGCAGAATGCAGACTGGTGCCAGAGCAGATCTCATCTGGGTCACAGGAATAAAGTCCACAGCTCTGCTGCAGAGTTAATTGCCTGCTGCATCTGGTATTTCTGATCTACATCAAAACCAACCAGTTTGATCCATTTCAGGAGTCTGAGCCTTGATTTTGTGCACATTACCAAGGCCATACTCAGCAGAAGGTACCTAGATTTGGGGTTTGGATTTCAGCTTCTTCCTGACCTGACAAATTCATAAGCTTTCAACAAAAAAAGCTGCACATTTCCATCAAATGGAGTGAGATTCTGGATGAATCAGGCACCAGTGGCTTGCTGGAGGCACCCAGCTGTGGGCCTGCTCCTGCCAGCAATGTGCACTGGGGTGTCAGAATTCCCAAAATCACAGCTTAATCATCACATGGGGAAAGGACAGGAAATCTACACTGTGCTGGCACCAAGGGCCTCCTGCTAGCAAGGAAACAATCTGCTCATGCCAAAGATGAGGATGATCAAATTTGGAAGCAAGCAAAGAAGACTTTGCAGGAAGCACTGCTGGGCAATATTCAATAGTCAGAAAAAAAATATTCATGAGTCAGAAAAAACTCCAAATATCTTAGGTTAAAGGGGGTTGAGAAAGTGCACAATGTGATAGAGACCTTCAGAGACTAGAAAGTTATCAAAAATACCTCTCCACCCCTTTCTAGATTGCTTTCAGCACCAGACTGCAATTAAATTCTTAAGCCTTACTCTATTTCCCCACTCATAAAAGATGCAGGCATACCATTTGTCTAAAAAAAATCCAAATTATTCTTTTTCCACATCAGTAGTCTTCAAGTACTAAAAACAAAAAATATCTCACTGAAAGGTAGTAAATTTTTCCCAGATATGCCCAATATCAAATTAATAAAATTTTTATTAGCATATATTTACAGCACCTCTCCAACCACAGAAAGACAAGAGAAAACACAACGGAGCAAACATAATGCAAAATTCTTCACAGCACATTACTTACAAGTTTTTAAAAGCAAAGAACAATGAAATTGGCTTTTGCCCTCTTCCCTCCCACAAGGCACTCCAGAAATAACTAAAACCAGAGACACCTGAAAATTGTGTAGATCCAAATGGAGAGAGAAAAACACAGCAAAACACATGTTAAAAATCTCTCTTTTTATACTCCCAGAATTGCAATTGTTGGGTGGTGTCTTTCAACACCATTTTAAAAGCAAGGCACTCTCATAAACCATGGTGTAGACTCCTCCATGCTCCTGACAAATGAACAATCACCTACAGGACAATTTTGGTCCTGCTCATTACATCTACATACACACAGAAGTCCAAGCTGACTGGAAAACTTCATCAGGAAATCCCAGGGTCAGTCCCTGATTTTACTCAGTCCTTGGTTCAATCAAGCTTTCAACAGCCTCTCAAAAATGAAGCTCAAGTCTTTAGGATCTGGTTCTGCCTGGTACCTAAATTTAAATCCTGCAGTCACCAGGACTCACCACAGTCACCTCAAGAACCAGAAAAATTCTGCTTCATTCATGACTTGTCCCTGATGCTGGGGTTAGGGGTTTGTAAAGAATTCAAAGGATGCCCTTCTCCCCTTTTGTTTTTACACTCAACAGGAAACAAAACTATGAAAATTAATCTCAGCTTGAAGTTTCCCTTTTCCCTTCCTTCAGTGGGAAACTGGAACAAAAAACCTCTACCCTTCCCTTTGTTTTGTAAGATAAATGCAAGAAGTCACACAGGTGGCCACAATCTGCAGAAAAACTGAGTCCCAGGACAAGAAGTCAGACAAAACTGTGACAACTGCAAATGCAGCCCCCTTTGGCCTGGAAGAGATCTGAACCTTCCTCAGAGTTTCAAAGGCGCTGAGAAAAATCTCCAGGAGATCAAAGAGGCCAAGAAAAGTTCTCTCCTGACCTTTGCAGGCTTCTAGAAGGCATCTGAAGTATGTGGTTCACTCAGAACAGGTGATGATGAAACATGAAATGAGGAAATGAAGAAAAACAGCTGACTGATGACCTGACTTAAGTGGCACAATCAGCTTGCAGTGGCTGAACTATTTCAGAGCTGAGCTTATTACAAAAGACTTCGACTTAATAACCACACTTTGAAGATGCATAAAAAGGATCTTTGTTTTTTTTTAATTAAATCAAGTAAGGAGCAGAGTCAGTGGTTTTGATTTTTTTTTATCTCTTGAGGTATATCTTGATGGAAATCTAAAACTTGAAGCTTGCACTAAATTAAGCAAACAGGTTGAAATTTCCTACTACCTTGAAAATCAGCCAGTTCATCTCAGACTCCGTTTACACCTGAAATCTGGAGTTGCAAGAGGTGAGGATGACAGGAAGGAACAGATGCTGCTGCCTTTTCCCCTTCCATTTGACCTAAGGGATTGCAGGAGGATGGGGTGAAGAACAAACCAAAAACACCCAACAGCAGAATAATGGCATTTTCCCAAAAAAGGAGTTGAAGCACTCATTGCTGGGCAAACACAAAGGAGGGCTGAGGATGGGGAGGGGTAAAAAACAGAAAAAGTATTTATTCTCTGTTAAAATTGAATTGAACCTCAAAACCCTACCACAGTCAATGTTGTAGCAGTGATCAAGCTGACCAAAATGTAGATTAATAAACCACATGCTTCATCCTAGAATCCTTAAGGGAGGAACATTAAGCTATTATATCCATTAATTAGTTCATGATGGATGAAATTTAACTGTTCCTCATAAGACAGGAACTGGGGGTGATAAAAGCTCTGTTGGTCCTTACATAGTACTGTGATAACTTCATGTGATTCGAATTTCCTGCACTTGGCTAAAATCAGAGGTTTATCCAGCCACACACAAAAAAATACTCATTTCAAGATTTCAAAAAGGAAAAACCTTTAAGGGAGGAATCAGTTTGTTCAGTGGCAGTTTCCTTACGTGAAAAGGAGATCCACTACCAGCTACTCAGCTGTGTGCTCTTACAGGAAAAATACACTCATCTCTACAGAAAGGCATTCAAATTCACTGACAATAAGCAACTTTGAGGTGAAGAGAAAAAAAAAGAACTGAGTTCAGTGTGACTTTAGAAACTGGCAAACATCATGCTCTTGTTCTGCCCACCAAGACCATTTTAATATCTCACTGACATTTGCCTACCCAAACATTTTCTGTAGCTGACATTTTCTCAAACAGCACCAACCTTACCTTGGTGGAGACACAGTTTCTCTGGCAGGATTGTAATAGGATGACACAGCTGTTGCCATTTACAGATATAAATACAATTGAGTGTTATAAAGGAGTTGAAGCTCTCCCGAGCATGCAGAAAGAAAAGTTTTTAAAAAAAACCTCAGTAATTCCTTTTCAGAGGAACTTTCAATTTCAAGCATTTGTCACACTCCTACTTCAAACACACAATGCAGAGCTAAGGCACAGTAAGAAAATAGCATCTAATCCTTCTATGACTTACTCAGAAATGCAAATAGACTTTACAGGGGGTTTTAACAAAGTAAAAAATGTGATTAAAATATATTTCTCAGTTCATGAACTTCAGTTAAAAAAAACACATTAAAAACTGAAAAGCCAAACTGTTCACAAGTTAAAACACTGCACTCCCTCAAGGATTTTCTTTACCAAAATCTTTCTGCAGTCCCAGAGGTTTGTGGGCAGTTCTAAAAGTCCCTGAAGTAGATCAAAAGACCCCATACATTTGTAACTATTCCAAAAAACCTTGGGCCACGTGCAAGGGGAAACACTTGGGTGCTGGGCTCTGTGCATGGACACAGGAGAAGACAAACATCACCCCAAGGAGATTGACCAGAGATACAGAGAAAGCAGGTAAAAGCCACCTGAAAAAAAGGGCTATGACATGAATCTTCAAGAAGATTCCAGAGAAAGCTCCTGATCTCACAGCCACATGATTCCTTCCAATACTACACCTCTTCTAGCTGACCAGATTGTTTCCAGAATAGAGAATAGCTCTCACCCACTCCAGTACAAATGGTATTTAATTTTAAGCTTAGATTTAAGGGAAAACTTCTGTAGAGTCTTTGCTCAGCTACTGCAAAACCAAATTGGAGCTGGGCACCAAAAAAGTGAAGATTAAAGCAAAGAACAAGAATTTCAGCTAAATTAGAAATACATAATACCTAGATGCACATCTTGTGATAATAGCTTCAGAAGTTGTGCAATTATTAATTCAACCAGAATTACTCATTTTTTCCTCATATTCTGTCTTTTTTCATGTTCTTTTCCAGTAGGAAAAAGGAAGTTAAACAAGGAATTTATACAGCAGTCTGGGGAAAAGAGGCTCTCTTCAGAGAAGGTCACAACCACAGAAGTTTTCATAGATTTGGAGAACACAGACAGCTACTTCCTCTGCAAAATCTGTACAGACCCTGCTCTCGAGGTGAGAAAGCTGAGATCTTTGCCTTAAGTTTTAGAGGCACCTTAGTATAAAACCTTTTATGTCAAAGGATAAATTGTCAGGCTGAAAACACCCAGCAGACTCCTCCTCTATTTCTCGTCCTCATTGTCACTGTCATATGCAACCTCTGCCAATGCCACAAGTGATATCTGACTGAGACAGCAAATTTAGAGGATAGAGGATGTCACTGAAGAGAGGGATGTCCACAAAAGATTTTTCTTTGTGCTCAGAGAAACTTAGAGGTCTTCGAGCTCAACAACCCGAAACCACACAATGCCAATTTTCTAGAAAGTAATTCCTAGGAGAAGAAAGAAAGGGGAAGAAAGAGAAGCTCTTTTTTCAGGTACAAACAATGACTGGTCAAGCAGAAATATGGTGAAATGAGCCAAAAAGTCAAGGGAATCTTAAGAAATCTTCATAACAGACATCTTAAAAAAAAATTGGTAAGTAACACATTTGGAAACCATTGATCAGACTATCTTACCATTACAGACTATCTTCTCATTAGATACAGAAAATAATTTATCTGATGACAATATAATACTAGAGATACAAGAAAAAAGAAAATATTTATAAAAAATTTAAATCTAAAATCCCTCTTACCATTCAAAGTAATGTTGCTCACTTTCATTTCAAAAGGCACATGCCAAGTAGCTCTGGCTTTCTTGTATTACAGAAGACACCAAACTCAGACATTTTTAGCACATGAAGTAAAAAAAATATCTTAACATACAGCTATTGAAATTTATCACTCTTTAAAAAATAAAAATCCCAATCTCTTTTTTCTATGTAATGCAGTATTTAGAACAGCATTTTCAGCATTTATTCACCAAACTGCTTGTTCAGAGCAGACCTTACATACACACACACACTTTCTCACATCACACCTACAGTTTGTGTAAAGCTTTTGTTCCCCAAATTGCAGAAAAAGATGAAAGGCAATATTTAACTTGCTAAAATAAATCACATTGCTCCAAAGAACATCCCCTTTGCAGTGTGCATGTGCTCCAGAGCAAAGCCAGGCTTACATAAAACTCCCCAAACAGTCTGGGCTTTGCACTGATCCCTGCCTCACCCTAGCTGGGCACAAGCAGCCCAGAGCTGTGTCCTGCCCTGCCTGCTGAGGCACTGCTGCTTCCTTGTGGTGCTCAATCCCACAAGGAAAACAATGCCCACACTGCAGCCCTCTGGCACAGGAACAGGATGAGAAAGCAAGAGGAAAGCACAGACATACGTGAAGTTCTCACATTCTAAGAGACTGCAGAGAAAAATCCAGAATGTGACGGGCACACCTGCTAAGCTGTTCTAAAAATCATAGCAGAGCAACAAAAATGCTTCAGATAAAGCTCTCAACCTTTTCACCCTGTTCTTAAATTCTGACACCTCTTCATAATCAATGCCTGTTGGGGTTCCAACTAATCCTTCACACTTCACTTGCTGTTTATGGACACTGCAGCTGCAGCTCCACATTTCAGTGAGCTGGCACCTCCACTATCAACTTCTCTTCTTTTTTTGGTTCAGCTAATTGTACAGGGGGGAAATCATTCCAGACTGAAATCAGGAGCACATGCACAAAGTTATCCTTCCCAATATTGGAGACATTTACACACGATTCATCTTTGCTCAGTAACACTGCTTTTTTGTCACACACTCTTGTTTCACAGCTAATTAAATGCAGCTCTGGAATTTCAAGTCCCAAAAAAGTACCAAAAGTCCCAAAAAAGTACCACAAATCCCAAAAGATCAAAGCTGCCCGATCATGTAAGCACAACTCACTCATTACTTTCCTCTCCCCAATTAATTTATTTTCCTTAGGGATAAAAGATATTTCTTTCATTCCCTATCTTTCAGAACAGAGTGTGGAACACAGCAAAATCTTAAGACAGATGAAAATGACAACACTTGTAGGCAAACAAAACTGTCAGTGCAGAGTGCAACATACACTGAAGGATGTACAAAAGACACTGGAAGAAGGTACAAAACATTTTTGTCATGTTCCTGAGGTTTTTAAGTTTTCCATTGACTACAGCAATGCCTCTCAGTCATCAAAAGGAGAAAACAATTGGCATTTATGCAATAGGTATGTAATGTGTATGCATTGTTGGTTAAAAAATGACAAAAAATTCATGCCCTAAAAATGTAGTCCAACTATTTCAAGATACAGAGTGATAACACCACTTTTTGCATGAAATCTCTGAATCCTGGATACATCAAGTAGACAATAAAGGAAAACATTCTGCATTTGTGAAATTTCAATTATTGTCCCTTACCTTCTTGGAGTTCTCAGTTTCATCTTATCTGCTCAATACCAACATTATTTAATTTAGATTTCTCAAAAGTCCATTTATTCAAAACTCCACTAGTGGTGTACTGTTTATTTCTGTACATAGTCCCTTTTCACTTGATGAAAATAAATGTGCAGTAGATACACTCTAGAAATAAAAATTCATTAGCAGTAAATATCACCATTAGAATTTTTAGCTTTGTTATTAAGAATACATTACTTCAGGGAGCCTTTTGTAAGCAGAACCTACTGTGCCACTGTCAGCAATTATGCAAAAAAATGAAATATCAAAATCCCAAGTGATAGTCATGAAGTTGAAAGGTTTGGGCAGCAGTGGGAGTTAAAAAGCCAAGTTCCTGACCAGCTACTGTCTTCAGACCTTAGGGAGAGCAAACAAATGCAGACCAAACTCCACAGGACCCACAGGGAGTCAGGGTGATTTCTCTTTGAACCTCTTCTTTCTTTCAGTAATAACATTTTAATAATATAATATTCATTTATTCATATGATTTGGTGAAATAGGAGACATGTCCCTCTCATGCTTTTCTTGCTGCCTGCTATGAACACAAGTCACAGGATCCCCTGTCTTCTCTGGAATGCAAGCCAGGGAGCCTTTCCATACTGAGGAGCCTTCCACATGGTGACAACTCTTTCCATTAAGAAATGCAACAGCAGTGACCAGATTATAAAGAATAAAACACCAAAAATAGCCTGATAGTCTGGGCTGGACACTACCAGCTCATGCTCTTAAGTGGGAAGCTTTCTAGACTGGTGTTTCAATAATGATTTGTTTTCAGTATGCAACTCTTCTGAGTTCAGGTCACACAAGAAGAGAGCATGGTGAAAACTGAACACAAATTTGCTTTCAGACAAAGACTAAGGAAGAAAAGGACAAGGTCAACCATTTTCTAACTGGGCAATCATCCTAACAATTTTATCTTGTATAGAGGAAAAAAATCACACCACCAGAACATTACACAAATGGGCTCAAAAAGCTTTTGACCATTAGGGAGTTAGATTATAGAAGGATGAGCTCGTTCATAGTAAATATTAAAAGCAACAAGAACAACAATCTTCAACCTTTCCCAAAGGCTACCTGAACTCCAAGGAAGGAGTCCTGCAATCCCCAGTCACTTATAAATGATGATCTGATCATCTGACAAAAGATTCCCCTCAAATAATGCAGATGTTTGGGTCATGATGGTAATCCTTATCCCCATCTCACATTTGTGGGCACCAAAAAACTTCCACGTTATTCCTCTATGACAAAGCTACCTTTCTTATGCTTATTTCTGCATTAAAGACCTGAGTTCAGTCAATTTAAGAAGGTGTAAAGCCTCATATCACTCAAAAAGCATACTGTAGAAATTACAGTATTTTAACAGTCCTTGCCAGAATCCAACCAGTGAATTCCCCAGTTTAGCAATTAAACACTTGCCGGACATAAATTTAAGTCATTTGCAGGAAAAATCATAGAGAAAAAAGAACAGGGGAAAAAAAGAGATTAATGAACAGATAAAAATTGTGGCATCAGAACTCCAGAACAGTGAGGAGGAGATAATTTTATTTAATCAAGGGAGTTCTTTGATGTGACACAGGATAGGGAGGACTTGTATACTGACAGTAATTGTTTTCCCTTCATTTAATTTCAGGGTGAAAAAAAAAATGAAGTCATGGACAATCTAACACTACATGAGATAATTTACAGTCTTGATAAAGTTCTTGACAGCACCCAGGCCTTTCATATCTCATAGCATTCTTACTGCTACACATGCATTAAATGGGTGTTAAAAAGTTCAATGTGTAGAAAATGCAGGAAAACACTACAAATACAGGAGAACAAAGGCTAAGATAATCTTAAATAATTACTTTCTTGAGCATACCAGAGATACTTGAAACTGACCCTGCAAATAAATAATCCAAATAAAATTGTGATAATGATAATTGAAAACGAGCAGAGAATTTAGAAAATGAGAAAATAAACTTTTTTTTTCAGATTACAGTTTAAGTAACAAAACTTAAAATTTTAAAAATAGCAAAGTTTTAATTTCTTTTTTAATCTACCAATTTCATAGCTATCAACACTCTCACACACACCAAGGAAAATGAAGCAGCAGTAACTTTCACCCATTTACCTGCTGAAATCTGAAACAAGTTCTCCTCCTTGTGCCATATCTACAAGTACTCCTAATAATATTTCTACAAGAGTCAGGTTTCCTAACAAAGTTATGTGGAGAACAGTTAGAGCCTTTCAGTAAATGAGGACCAAGTGGTGCAGCCCAGTGAGAAATCCTTGGGAGGAAACCATGATTTTCTCTTGTCTAAATAAAACGAGAGTCACAAAACCTTATCTAAGGGGTAGAAAGAAGCTGTACAAACACTTTGCTCAAAGTTTTATAAAGGTAGGGGAAGGAGGGGAGGTTGGAAGTAGAGAAGAAAAAACCTATGGAAAAGAAAATGAACTTATTCCCAGAACTAGAAATCATTCTGTATGATGTACTCCTGCTATATTTTTAACCTTGACACTTTCATTAGTCTGTGACATATATTAACTAAGGATGAACAGCAGAGCATGACATGATTAAATACTTAGCAATGCAGCATTAAACTCATTAGGTTATACCTCCACTGCCAGCAATGCCACCCTCTGCAAGAACAACACTGACAGAAATGAATGACATTGACAAAAATGAAGGTGTTTTCAAGCATTTCTCAATTCATCACACCTGAGCTTTAACCCTCATGTTCAACATCAATGGAGAGACATCACTTCCCTATAGCAGGGGTAGGTGAGGCTATGCAGGTCTGCATTGTAAAAATGAAGATACATTCATCAAAGAGCCACATGCAAACAATCTGAATTCTCTGGCAGATAAACTACACCTTCCTACCATGAAGGCATAACAGGAACACTCATGGATTAATGAGACACTTGGCAGATGGGCACTGCTACCAGGGACACCACCACCACATGCCATTTCCATGCCATTCCTAATGTTTTCAAGCCATGATTCTCCCACAATTTTCTGTTGCACAAGGCAATAATAAATTTTCAAAGCCACAAAAAGGTGAAACGTGACATTTCCTGCTACAGCATCAAATCAGCTGTAACACATTCAGCCCTTCTCTCTTAGCTGCAGCCAAAAGGAAAAGAAGGTATAGATGAAGAAACATCTCTTACCCACTTACTTGTTCAACTCTGATACAAACATTCTTCTGTGTCCTGAATTCACAGGCACCATCAACCTTTTCCTAATGAAGTTGCCAGGAGAACAATTACTTTGTTTTCTCCTATGTCAAATGGAGCTACAGTAGAACAGCCTCATGGCTCTAAGAGAACTCCTTTACAGTCCAAAGCAAGTTGGAGGACTGAAGACTGCAAAGAATAATCATTTAAGGACATATTTATGAATATCTATTGTTTCTTTGTTAGCCATCTACTACTTCCTTTCACTTTCCTATGGCCCTCATACAAATAATGTCCAAAGAGCCACTTTTAAAATGGTAAAAGGAAAAACCAGCTGATTTTTTTATTATTATTTGAGACTTCTCATTTCAAAAGGAATCCTCTACTGGTTTATCCAGAGTTCTCCATTATTCTTTTAAAATTCCCAATCATCCTGTCACCCATTACATCTGCTATTTCATAATTAAACTTGGCACTTAAGATCAGTAAATTCGTGCTGCTAGGTCTCTTGGTCGCAGTAATAAAAACCTTAAGTTTTTTTCCTTTTTTTAAGTAGTGCAGAGGAGGAACAGAAGGCTTTTAAGGTGTGTCAGAGTGCAAAAGAGGAAAGGAAGGCTTTGGAGATATTTTATTCAATAAGAACTTTTTTCAATCTGTACTTCAGAAATGGAATTGCAGAAGAAAACCACTTCACAATAACTGCACACTTTGATTCTGACTGTATTCTTTCTTCTTCTTGCACATCATGTCTTTCTCAAAGATGTGAGTAAAACCTCATTCACTCTTTACCATAATATGCTTGCTTTATGTACACCAGCTTCCTAATGAGCTGGCACATTAGTCAAATGTAATCAAGGTAATAACCTAATTCAGGTTTAAAATATTATCAAGATGTTTTACAAATTGGCTCAGTATTTAGCTATGCAACATACATTTAGAAAGTTCCTTTCATGATGAGAATAGCAAGGCACTGTAGAAAAAGGGGGGGGGGGGAAAGGAACCAGCAACAAAAGAAGAGACTTCACAATTCTGCCAGGCTGCCTGGAACACCTGACATTGGTTATGTGCTTATCTGGTTTTTCAACTCATGCACAGAGCTGTTGATCCAATACCCTGGGCAGAGAATTTTGAGGCCTAGGGAATAGATGACAAAGGCTCCAGCACCTGACATCTTTAATTTGCATTTGGAGATGATTAATAAATGACAATCTGTTACATACATGGCACTGGATGACATGGAGGAAATGAAAGTTTAGCTCAGCAGGACTGAGGTTATGGAAGATCTTTGAGATTAGAAGTAAAATGTGAAGTGAAAAATTAAGCAGAACGTAATATATTCAGGCAGTGACTGGAACATGCTCATCAGCTGGGAATTAACCAGAAGCACTAATATCTTCAGTCCTCAAACTATTAAAAAACCTGCTCATTCCTAAAAGAAATCATTTATCCTTTCATATACACTGAACAACTCCCCTAAACCTAGGACACAGCAGTTACCTCACTGCCTGTGAAATCAATTGTTGTCCCCTTCAAACTCCCAGGGCAAAGTCCATGAAGTTGAGCAAAGATCTACTCTAAAGATCATCAGCTGCCACTCTTAATTACTGAAGGTATAAGGAGGAAAAAAAACCTCCCTTTTTTCAGAGATGGCCCATGAGGTTCTGTTTTAGGCACATTCAAAATAAAAACCCAGCCCTGTATTTAAGAATTTCAGTTTTTCTAGAAATTAAAACTCCTTGTAAAGCCAGATCAGCTACATACATCCAGCCACTCTGATTCAACACCTCTGATACCTCATTTCTAGCAATACCATGTTGTGTCCCCTATATGTGACACTGGTGGAAAGGCACCAAGTGTCACTGTGACACCAGAGCCAAGTTACACTCAATATTATCCTCCCCAGAATTTCCATTACTGCATTTTCTTCATGTCACAGGCACAATTTTCCACTTTATTTCTAACTACAGGATGTAATAAACAGCAGACTGAAAACAAGCTGTCCCATCTCTTGTTTTAATCAGAGACCATAAACACCTAGTTTAGAAATAAGATATTTAAGACAAGCAAACAATTTCAGAACTCCAGAAGATTGAATTTTATGTCTCCTAAGTACCTTGTTGAGCAGAAAACCAAATGTTGCAGCATGCTGAGACAAATAATATACCTGCACACGTACCACTGGCATGAAGAGAAATAGTTATTCACTATTGCCATCATTGCAACCTCAAATCTCTCAGACACTTTTCACAGCATTCTTCCAGGAGTTTTTTATAAACTTTAATGAAGCTACAAAAAATGGGGTTTTGTTTGACATTAGGAGACCAAAATTTTACTTTGACTTTTTTCCTGTTCATTTATTTTTTTACTCTGCTTCCTGTTTCATATAAAATTATTTCATCCTCTGACATTCACAAGCAATATAAATGCTAAATTGAAAATATTCATGTTAAACTGTGAACATTTGTGAAGACATATGGCTGTCACAGAACAGCACTAAAATATCCAGGGATTGGGTCAATACCCACAAATTCTATCAATGTTTTCCATTGATCCTTGGATTCTTTTGGAGCAGAGATCCTCAGACTTTTTAAATTCCTGGTTCCATTCTCATGCTTCTCACACTGTGCATTTAGTATTAACATTGCCTCTGGGGGAACTGCTCTTTACAAGGCCTTCCAACTCATGAAGCACTTTGAAGCTTCAGTAAAAATTATGGGTTTATAACAAAATAATTACGCACAAAAAAGAAGCAGAGCAGTGGAAAAATAGGAAATTAAAATTTGAACTTTTAAAGTTTTATCTCCAGAACTAAAGTTTAATAGAACAAATAATCCTCCTACCCAAGCAGGGAAAGTGACTACAACAGATTTTATGGGACTTCCAATAACAATGCTTCAACTAACTTTGTTACCAGTACATATGATGTATTAGAAAATTCAGAATACCTCCAGCTAGTAAAAACCAGAGTATTGCTCTTTTTTGTTCCACTTTTGTGTTAGAATTTTAGTGCTAAAAGGCAAAGCTTAAGCAAAAATAGGTTTGTGCTTTTAGAGGGCTACAGGTGCAGAAAACCATGCTCTTAGTTTTCAGATGCATCCACCTTTTTATCTGGTCCTCTTTTGCTGATTTGTTTCTTCAAATCTCATTCTAATATAGAAGGAAATAAATTACACCTGAAACTTTTTTATTTTCACCAAGGAAAGGGATGGCAGGGAGCTGTGGGAAGGGGAAGAATACTGAAATATCTTCGCAAAATTTTAAGGTATTCCTTGATGCTACACCAAGATATTCACATTGCTATTACTTGTGCTGTGTTTATTTACTTTCAAGAGCCTGCATAAATCTTGGCTGTAGAAGGTCAACACTGACTTGAAACTTTGGGAAAACACTCTGCATTTCTGTAAGAACATGGCAACATATTTGATAAAACTCACAGTGATCATAGCTTATAAAAATATAAAAGGTAAAATTTTTCACAGAAACATGGATTGGCAATTAAGTTTAAAAGACCAAGCTTCTAAATGGCTAAATATTAGAAATCAGGCTCAAAACCATGAGTTTGGAACAATCAGTTCCCAAGAGAAGATCTTGCATTCTTTTACTCCTGCTTTTCATTACATATTTTATCTCAATGCCCCCCCTTGAAGACATTGGCTGAGTGTTGCTAAAGCCCTCAAAATAATTGCACTGACCCTCTTAGGAGTTCATGAGATCTCTAAGTCAGGTAGAGATGAACAGTCCACTATTAACTGCAATATTTCAGCTCAGCAGCAGCTGAATTTCATACATGGAATGACTGGACAGTCCATGTGACTCAGAAAGTGCTATAAAATAACCTGCTTTGAACATTTAGTCACTCTCCAAGCCTATAAGCATTATCTGACTTCACATATAGTATAATATATGTATAATGAATAGTGAATTGAAGTGTGAAGTTTTAGATGTCCCATTATCACATCAATATGACAGTTGCTAGGTGTACTCTAAAACACCCTTTTTTGTAAATAACACTATTGTGGGATGAGTAAGTACCTATTAAACCAGTCTAAATTATCAGCTTGCTAATTAATTATCAGCTGCTCCATGTTTCTGCTCTGTGTACAGTTAGTCATACATGTTCCTGTCTCACACCTTTCTCCTGTATGAATAATGCATCACTCCAGCACATCAATCCATGGGGCAGCCTTTTTGTCATTGCCATACCCTGGGATTTTTTGTTTTAGTTTTTTGTTAATGGTGGTTTTGGTGAGTTATTTTGGAGCCAGGACTCATAGGTATTTGTAAATAGGAAAGAAGCACCTCTACAGATCCTCACAGGACTTCACAATCAGCAATGTGATGTGATATTTGGTTTCATTTTTTTCTCTTTTCAGTGGCATTCACCTAACCCATGAAATATTACTTAAGTCAGCGTTGTAAAACCATCTTAGTTCTGGTTTCACCTAAATTTTCCCCCATATCCTCCAGAGTATCTGCCAAAAAGAAACTCCTTTTGTCGTACATCATCTTCCTCTCCATCTACCCACCTAACCCAACAAAATCCCTACTCAATGGACTGTATGCACCAGTTTTCTGTGAAGTGCAAGGAAAAAAAACAAAGTTCACCCCTGTTCTAATTACTGGTTAATCCTGTGGCCCTCCAATAGCCACCAATTTTAGCAGCTCTGCTCCCAAAAACTTCCAGTATTGCCAAAGAGTTGCCTGTGGGAGGAGACTTTCCTCCACTTTTCCTATCACAGAAGTTGGGTCTGCTCTGGTGCCAAGAACCCAACTGGGACACAGCAGGTTTGCTATGGAACCTGGCTCCATTCCACCTTCTTAGGCTGTTTCTTTCATGCTGTTTAGTACCTACACCTGTTCTTGAGAATTATCCATCCCTGGCATGACCAGGGATAAACCCACAGCTCCCAAGGAGTTCAGAGCTGAAATCCATCACTGTCCAAAACTCACTGACCCTAAAGGTACCTCACAGTATTTTCTGTCCACCCAAACATAACAGGGCTGAGACCAAGACAAATGTGTGTCCAGGTTCAGCCTGTTGACACAGCAACTCAGGCACTGCCAGGAAGTCTCCAGGATTCATGGATTCTGACAGCCACCACAGACCCAGCTGCAGTGGATGACATGTCACAAATTCCAGAGGAATTCTGGAACTGCATTTTCCTGCAACAGGTTGGGAGACCTTTATCTCAAAGCAGAATATGAACAGGGAAAAATCCAACACATGATGTTTGCCCTTATAAATAATGTGGGGTTTATGAAAAAAAACCAAAAAACTACATACAAAAAAACCCAGGAAAACATTCTTTTTCTAGCTGTGAATAGAGAGAAATAATGAAAAATGCCTCTTTTACATTTCCAAAAATGCCTCATTTACATTATGGTATGCATGTAAAATACATACCATAAAGGCTAACCATTTTTTGAAGTTGCAGAACACCTACTTATTGAGAAATACATGCAGTTTCAGTTCTAAATTCAAATTACTGTGCAATCTGAACTCAGGTGAATTCTCAGAATGAATAATCTCATCACATAAATCATTCTCAATCAACAAAATAAACAAACAAAAGCAGCAAAAAAGCACTACTCAACCAAAACCCAAAGGAGTGCACAAAGACTTGGCCACAATGACAACTTTAGGAGAGCTTGTCACAGAGCATGAATTAATTGCTAGGGCCAAATTTGTTTGCTCTAAAACATCCTTATCTCTCCTTCGTCCTATAAAAATGTAGGAGGCAGAACTGGCAGCAGGGTGTTACAAGTAATATTATCTTGGAAAACATTTGTCAAGGAAAATAAGTGTTTGCTGGTATAACACCAGAAAGGAAAGAAAGACCAAAACAAATGTCTGGGTTTATAATGAAAGTCTTCCTCCATTCCTTTTTGTGTTAGAATTATTAGATTAAAAATTCAGCATTTGAAAGACTAAGCCTTTGTCAGATCTTTTTGAGTTCAAAGGACTTCTTTATATTAATTTTGTTTTGGCAAAATTGATCAAAAGGGAGTAGAAAATATGCAGCTATTTGATAATGCAAAGAAAACTCAAGGAAGGAGAAGAATATGTTAAGATTTTCCTGCCTGTGTAGGGATTTTTATATTTACAGCACTTTTTAGTATTGTTGCAAATAATTATGTACATATAAAAACTCACTTTTATCTTTCATCATCAAGCCTTTCCAATCTTACTCTCTCAAGCCAAACACTGATACTGAGGAGAAAAAAGAAAGTCTAAAGTAAACTGGAAGCATCCCATGCTCTGCTCTTGGTGCCTTCTGCCAGCTGAGCCAGCAGCAGCCCCAAGGAAAACACCAAATGACAGAGGACATAACTCTTGTACACTACAATGCTTTTAAGAAATAAATTTCTATAAGCAGGCAAATTTCTGGGTGTGCTAATTCTCTTTTTCAACTTTGGATGTAAACAGGGCATCACTTCCATCACTCCTTGACTGTTGTAGATGACTGTTATCAATATAATGCATTTGTAGTTTGACATGTCTTGGTCATTGAAAATAACTAGGTTTTTTTCAGTTTAGTTGAGCTAAAAATTCCCAGTGCTCAAATAGCTACACAGTCACAAGGTAACCATGCACACCAATCCACAACTCATGTGCTTTTCCATAGTGTTTTCAGGACTTGACAGAAAATTTTCAACACCTCTTATCATAAGTGAACTGTTTGATTCAGCCTCACTTCTATCAGTACAAAAAAAAAAAAAGGAATACAAGGTAAAATATAAAGAGGGATACCAGCAATGCATTTTCTTGCATTGACAACAACAATAAAAATCTCTATTCAATAACTTATCCAGCATGAACCAATCATCAGCATTGAGGGCTTAATAAGGTGCAATTGGACACTCACAGGGATTTTTTTTTTCTTTTTTCCTCCTTCCTTCATGATGCCTCAAACATATTTACCCAAATTAGTTAATATTCAGCCTGTGCTATATAGAGCACACTTATCTTCTCATGTAAGCAAAATAAGCAGTTCCAAAAGGTTTGTGCCTGCAGGAAAAATGAATTTCAAATTGAAAAAGGATATTCACAGTATATAAAGTACAAGAAACAGCTACCAAGCAAAAGTACATCATTAACATTTTGTGCATTTGGTTTACTGACAAGTTTGAGAAAGAAAAAGCAAAATTCAATATTAATTACATCTTGACAATCTCTGTCCACGTAATAACTGTGATTTCAATCTGTAACTGTAATTAATCTGCATATATAACACATTAAGAAAGCTCAAATACTATTTGTAACTGCCTAATTTTCTCATTCATCAAATAGTATCAACTCATCTCAGCATTTATTTTTTCCTGGGATTTAATTACTTTATTGACATGCTTATTTTCAAGTACAATAAATGCTATTTTCTAATTAACATTAACATAACCTCCAATGTAATGGGTTTGATGTGACTGAGGTGAATGGGACAGCAACATACAAGCTGCTTCTTGTCTATCATGGAAATATCCAGTGGTTAACTGCAAAATGAACTATTGAGTCTGCAAAGCAGAACATAAAACCTGCCACAACTGGCCCTAATGCAACAACAAGACAAAGTGTAGTACCCCCCCCCCCAAAAAAAAAAAAATCAAGTATTTGAGGGGGAAAAAAAACCTTGGTTCCCTTCTGTAACCATGTCCCAAACTTTGCATTCTTATTGGCTGTACTGAAGTTAATAAGAACGTATTTGTTTCTGCTTCTATTTTCAAAAAAATTCATTTTGGTTGATAATGAAACAAACAAATTATCATTTGCCTGCCTGCTTAAGAGAGTAAAAGGAGTTTTTCACATGAACACAGTGAAATCAGCCCAAGTTAGCACTGACTAATAGTTATTACCATGTGCCACTCGGAAAAAAAAATCTCTCATGTCATCAGCACTTTTTAGTACAAACCCCAAACACAGCCCCATTCCAGCCACTGGGAAGGAAATTTATTCAACCCCAGCTCAAACCAGCACCGCCAGAGAAACAGATGAGCACAGATGGTTACCCTTTTACCATTATTCTATAAATATATTGTCTCAGTGGCATCTCTGTTTTTGTTATTTCTCACCACTGAAGGGACAGGACCTGGCAGATCCTTCAGAAAAAGGTGTCTGAGGTATTAGTGAAGAGATCTTTATACCAACAGCCTAAACAGAACAGGTGACCTGAATTGTCCTGCAGAGGAACATATTTCAGTTCCAGTCACTTGAATTCACCTCCAGATATCAAACTGCTAAACTGTAACTTCAGTAACTTGCAGAGACTCCCCTAAGTGCTTGGGTTCTCAGCCTTTGTTTTACATGTTGTAAATCTCATTTATTTTGCCTATAAAATTATCTGCTCACTAATCAAAGGCAGCTTTTTCATCTCAAACTTGGGAAACTCCATTTAGCAACTTTTAAATAACATCAATCAGGTTCCCAAGGCTTCAGTCTGTAACTTAAAATTACCTGCTATTCAGACAACATTAGCTACCATCACATTCAAAGTCAAATGCATCATACCTGCCTGTAAATCTATCAGACCACCTCTCTGTATACATAAGCTTAATTTTTGTTGACAGGGCTAAATTGGAATTTAACTTGTAGCAGAAGAGCATTTAAATGTAAACTTACTTTTTTCCCAGCACCAGATTTTCCAGACTATGCATGAAAAACCTGAATTTAATAAAGATATTTGCACACACAACTTCCTGTGGAAAACAATCATGCAGACAAATTTAGCAAGTGAGTTATTTCCATTTGGCTGCAAGTGTCACAGTACATCCAATCTGACTGGGTAAAGCTTTGCACATGCATTCAAACCAGCAGGAAAACTGCATGGCAAGCTGCCCAAAAGATAAGGTTTCAAGAGCTGAAAGTGTTTGAAAGATTAGAATACTAAAGAAAATAATACTTAAGATACCAGTGTTTCTGAAAAACCTCATTACACATTTGTACCTACATTAAAAAGCAAAAGCCATGGGGCAAGAAGAGTAAAAAGGAAGAGAGAGAGGCTTTTGTTTCCCTTTGTTAAAGATATTATTGTATTACTGTCAGTGTAGAAACTGGTATCAAAAAAAGAGAAAGAGGTAGAGAGAAAGCAACATTTTATGATTGAATGTCTCTTTGTAAAGTCTATTAGCAAAGGAGATAAAAACCTGTGCAGATACAAGTTAATTGCCATGAAAGCTCTGGTAATGCATCTGTTTTCTAAACCAATAACCTACTCTGAGTTTAACATAATGTTGAATTTAATACAGTGTTAATGATTGTGAGCAGCACAAAGATCATCTGGACAGACAAACAAAGGGAGCAGAACCAAGTTTTGTTCCAGAGAATCACAGCAGCCCCTGCCTGTCTTCACATCAGCTTCCCAGAAAGAGCTTGACAGGCCTGACAGAAGCTGCACAGGAATGCTGATAAGGAGTGACAAAACTGTAATGGATCTTCAGATATTTAGACATCAGCTATTTCTCTCAACATCTCCTAAACAGGTGCTTACAAACAATGAAAATCATTAGCAACTAAAATGGAAATGAATAATGACTAAGTTTTATATGTCTCTTCAACAGCCTCCTAGACTGGATTCCCAGGAAGATGAACTTTCTGGCAAATCCTTTACATCCTTTCTTTGCTTTCACTCCTATATGAAGACTCCACAATAAATATTAGGAGTGGAAGCCTCAGTGTCACAGCTTGAACTGAAAATGGGGTTGCAAAAGGGCCAGATAATGTATGGTGGGCTTCTTCCACCTGAGTCTGAGTCTGTAGTTAAGAATAAACATGTAGGTACTTCATTATTAAAATATTGCCAGCATGAACCATCCCATACTCTCTGGTGTAATTAAATTACTTGTCATGCACTGTTTGGGGGGGGTGGTGTTAATATTTTAGATATAAATTAGGATACCATGAACTCAAGTTTTCCTAAAGAACAGCTCATCTCCGTGGCTGCAGAGAGTGACCTTACACCATCTTTCTCAGCTTTCTCCTTACATCACCTCATTAAACTCCAATTTACTGACTATCTTTTCTTTTTGGCTACTGAGTTATGGAAAGCCACTAAGTGTAAACTGTTACCAATTTTACTCCTTTATGGCCTTTGCTTATCTTCTTCCTTTTAGAGCTTTTCAGACTTAAAACAAAAGAGGCCCTAGCTCAAAAATCTTATCCATTCCCAAGGATAACCAGTGATGCCACCAATTTTGCTATAAAATTGGACCGACAACATGAGACACTGTCACACAAGTCTGAAGTTTTCAGGTTAATTTTACAGAACAGGTGCTGTTTGCAAAAGAAAGCTTGAATTATTCTGGTTTCTTCCTTTCTTTTGGTACAGAAAACAACAATCCCTACATTACTTAAAATAACAAGTTTCTCCACCAACACCAGTTTTGGTTACTAAAACTGAGTAACTTCCCTTTCCACTGGCACCCTCCCCACTAATGCAGGAAACCTACAGAGAATGAACAAAAGATAAGGGAGGTTCTTGAGATTCATGCTACTCTGGAAGCCATAATACCCACAAAGTTAGTGAAAAGTTGACTTAGCCAATATAATACATTCAAGTTAGGACAAAAACCTGAAAGCTGTTCCTTTCCTTATAAATAAGGAGAACTTCCATGCAGGCAGAATGGCTCAGAATTCAATAGCAAAGGGTTCATGATATTGAGCCATGTGTAGCTCTGGCAACAGAGTGGCCAGAAACAGAACCTGGCAACAAAAAATTTTGTGAGGAAGAAAAAGAAAAATAGTGACTGTATGGAGACAGGATGAAGATGTATTGGTTTAACCACATTATGAACATGATTGTGCTATTACCACAAAAAGAGTGGTACAGCTAAAGCGATAACATCATCCCTAACTGTACAATGGTACTAGAGATTTATTTATTACACTCCAGGTATAGTCAGTGAGCAACAGAAGTCAAGCCCTTAAGCATAACTATTAAACACACTCACCCAGCCATTACATAGTCAAAAGACAATTCAGAAGAAACCTAATGTTTAAGACCTAGAATATACATAAAATGAATCAAGACAGATGTGGTATGACCTGCAGAAAACCTGAAAATTAGACAGCTACAGCCAAATTGCTCTTTGGAAGTAAATGGCAAAGTATCAGGGCAGCATAGAGAGCTCAAAGCTTTTGACACAATAATAGAACAGAATGAGGACAGAGGAGTGCCTTGTTTTGTAATTTGACCTGAGACTCAAAAATAAGATGGCCCAATGCTTCCAGAATGTGAGAGACACAGAGGCAATAGAGCTCCAGCCCCAAATGAAGGTGACAAGGACAACACCTATTCCAAGCAACAGCCATCAATGAGAGGGTTGGGAAATTTTTATTCCTTTAGGAAAACCATACCAAAAGCCACCACAAACTTGTTGAGCACTTAAAAGATTTTAAACTCAGTCTTGTGAACATTCACTGTCTCACTTTGTGCATCCCTAATTAAAGCAAGGTAGGGCAGTATCTGCACAAACTACAACAAAGAACATATGACAACTGTATCATACTGCACCTCAGGCTCCAAAATAAATCTGAATATTTGGCACATAAATAGTGACTGGAAGCAATGTCTTTGAGGAATGCTGTAATTGTGAATACTGCCTGTTTAGACAGGGGAATACTAATAACTGAACACAAAAATATCCACTCCGAGCAGAAAATAAATTAGATAGTGATCTCCAAAGAAATTCACGGAAGGACTATCATTTGAAAAACACCCTGCTTAAAACAATTTTTAAAATCTATTTATTGCAGGAGGGTGAGGAACGTGGTAAAATAACCACCTTAAAAGTGCAATATAAAATTTTACTTTAACAGCAATAGGAGTTAAGTATTAGAATTGACCAGCACATAATTTCTTCCTCTGTACTTGCTTTCTCCTCACTGCTGATTTCTCAAAACCTTTTTCAGTCTTTTTTTTTTCCCCTCCAGGCTGCTCTTCTCATTGTCTACTTCAGCATTATATTCTACACATGTAAAACTTGGAAATCCTGGGCACAGGCAGTGCTTGTTCTATTACCTCACTAATGGGCTGCTCTCTTTTCTGGGTCAGCATCACCTAAGGGATGACACCTCCTTCACAGCAGTATTTACTACCCAGATATCCTATGGCAAAGCAGGAACAGCATGGACTCAACCTCTGGGGTCTGGAATGATGCTCTATTTCCAACACTTCTCTGGTCCTGTTTTTTAATATTACCCGATCTTTTGGTGTTGATCATATTTTCCAAATACACATTTGCTCTGACTGCAGGCATCTGGAAGTCCAGGACCTCTTTGGGTGCCCTATGCATATTTCATCACCTGGTTTATCCCCACATCACCTTTTTTATGATTTCTCATGGGCTCACAGCTGCAAGATTTTGGAACTGTGTATTTGCTTTTCCCCTTACTGACAGACTGAAGTAGAACTTGGAAAGGGCACAGGCTACTACAATGCAAATGGTGAGAGCTAACAGAAAATGTGTATTGGTTACCAGACAACATAACATGATCTAGAAAACTCTTACCCACACACCATAATGCAACTCATTGATGGCTTAATATATAGGTGTTAGAACTTGCACTAAAGGCCTGAGACTAGATCTCTGCTCACTTATTCCTAATTCAGCCCTGCAGGAAGGAAAAAACAAAACTAGGGGAACACACAAAGCAGAAATCCCCAGAACCCATAGGTAATGTACCTGGATAATGACAAGATTATTAGATCTTAATTACCAAGCTCCAAGAATAGCTGCTATTCTACACACAGCAGATTGGAACAGC